>NC_134701.1:45560000-46182500 GCF_043290135.1 Rhipicephalus microplus
AAACGTAGTTGATTGACCTGTGTTGACTGCCTTGATACTGCTTTTCTTTCTTCAGAGTATACGCGGACTCGAATGCCTGACAAAACTGTCAGTTGTGATTAATTACTGTTAAATAAATTTCAGTCAAGAAGCTTTGATTTGTTACCTGTCTGTTGAATAATACATGATTGATTATGGGTTAAACCCCACAAATCATTGTGGGGTTTAACGTCCCAAAACCACCATATGATTATGAGAGACGCCGTAGTGGAGGGCTCCGGAAATTTCGACCACCTGGGGTTCTTGAACGTGCACCCAAATCTGAGCACACGGGCCTAAAACATTTCCGCCTCCATCGGAAATGCAGCCACCGCAGCCGGGATTCGAACCCGCGACCAGCGGGTCAGCAGCCGAGTACCTTAGCCACTAGACTACCACGGTGGGGCCTGTTGAATAATACAGTATATATACACGAGACTTCGCAGGTGTTTTTCTTTTGATGTATGGAAATATCATGAAAAGAAGTAAATCCTAAGTAGTATCACTGCCCACAGTACCGAACCGGCCGCACAATCGTTGTTCTGAAAAGATACTGAAAAAGTCCTGAAGTGTTGTATTGAGGATGTGCTGAGGTTGTTATGTGTACGAACAAGGGGACGGGATTAGTGCCATTCTAGTACCATCAGAGGACATTCTGAGGGCGTAATATTGTCCTCACGAAAGCATATTGAGGACGCCCTGAGGTTGTTTTTGTGTTGTCTGGGAAGGGGCTTTTTGTTCCGATGGGCCCGCAAGTTTTCTAGCCGCGGCACACGCCACCACTACATTGGCGACTAGGGTGCTCGTTTAGGAGGGGGTCTGATTTTCGTCGTTTTCGCCGACTGTTTCCCGCACCAATAGAGTGTTTCCGGACTGGCACCATCACCCCCGTTCCTGCCCACGCCTAGCCGCCCTGCTGTTGCCTGGCCGCAATGGATCCGCATCTTCGAGAATATTATGCTCGCATCTGGTGTTTCTGACTGTGCGCCGGACCGTCGCAAGGCTCTCCTAATCCACAGCCTCGGCGTAAAAGGCCAGCGCATATTTAACACACTACCTCTTCTATCTTCGGCCAACGCAAAGTCTGGTGAGCCAACTACTGATACGGATTCGGGAGATGTCAAGTACACTGCTCAGACACAGCATGAAGCGCCGTCGTACGATACCGCTGTCGCAGCGCTGCATGCGCACTTCACGACAACAACAAATGTTGTGGTCGAACGGCACCGGTTCGGTAGGGGCATGCAGCAAGTTGGTGGAGCAATCAATGAGTAGATTACCGCGTTACGTAAGCTTTCTGCTACGTGCTCTTTTCCTTCTTTGAAAGATTCCTTGCGTGACCAGTTTGTTGCGGGCGTATTATCTCGGAACTTGCGCGAGCGGTTGCTGCTTGAAGGGTCTTCTCTTTCGTTCGCTTGAGCTGGACTAATAGCGACGCAGTTTGAGCAGGCAACCAATGATTGCAAAGAATTTGCGACTGCAGATGTCCAGAGCATAAATGCTCGCGAAAGCACCCCTCCGCCCGCATCGTCTACCAGCGACCCCTCGAAGCGGTCGCGCAGCCAACAGGGCCAGTGTTACCGCTGTGGTTCACTTCGGCATAACGCATCTTCATTCCGCTGCCCCGCCAAAAACAAGCGGTGTCATGGTTGCGGTATTATGAGTCATTTTCGCTCAGCCTGCAACAGTAACGCCGCTCCTGTTCCTGAACTAGACGACGAAAGCTCAATAACTGAAAAAGTATTGAGCAGTCTTGCCGTGACGACATCCACTCGTCTCGCAATCTACGTATCGGTAGCAGTTGGGGAAACGAAGTTAACTTTCCTGGTGGATTCAGGGTCATCAGTATCGATTTTGACGCATGACTTATATAGGCAGCATTTTGAAGGTCAGCAGCTTTCAGCTGCTCGAATTAGACTACTGAACTATTCGAAGAAACCCATTCCAGAGTGCGGTTGCTTCTTTGCTGATGTAACGTACAATAACTGCACAACAAAGCTTCGTTTTTATGTCATTGAACAAGGCACCTCGCTTTTGGGTATTGATACAGTTAGGGCGCTCAGTCGACAGACTGATGGGTCGTCACTACAGTGCCTTGAAACGACAGCGGTGCATACTAGTGCTCGAACGGAGCACACCGCAGTCATGACAGAGGCGGAGGAGTCCATTCACCTTCCATCAGAATTAGTCGAAGAGTTTGGTGCTATTTTCGATTCAGGACTTGGCATCGCAAAGGGTTTTGTTCATCGCGTTAAAACACGGTCGACAGTTCAGCCAGTTGCTTCAAAACTCAGGAGCCTTCCGCTCCCACTGCGGCCATGAGTCTCGTAAGAACTGCGCCGCTTGGAAAAAAAAATGGACGTGATAGAGCAAATAGAGGCATCCGAGTGGGTGTCCCCCATTGTTGTGGTTGAAAAGAAAAATAGAGGTATCCGCCTTTGTGTAGATTTTCGACAGGTAAACAAAGTCGTCGTAGCAGATAGCTTTCCCCTCCCTCATACAGAATAGCTATTGCATAGTTTAGTTGGGGCAACCCACTTTTCCAAGCTTGACCTTGCATCAGCGTACCACCAGGTCATGCTTCACCCCGAGAGCCGCGATTTAACGGCTTTTATAACACACGACAGCCTCTTTCGTTTTAAGCGCGTGTATTTTGGGCTCGCGTCGGCACCATCTGCTTTTCAGAGTATGATGTCGAAAATTCTGCAGGGCTGCAGCGGCGTCCTGTTCTATATCGATGACATCATTGTGTTTGGGAAGAGCAGAGAGGCGCACATGGCGAATCTTACCGCAGTGCTGAGGTGCATAAAAAAGGCAGGACTCAAATTGAACACGAAATGCGTCATCGATACGCCGGAGCTTGCGTTCTTGGGCCACAGGATCACCGCAAACGGTATTGTGCCGTTGAAGAAAAAGGTTGCCTCCATCCGAGACACTCCAGCGTCTACGGATCGAGCCAGCCTTCGATCATTTCTGGGATTGGTCGAATATTATTCTAGGTTTATTCCCAATTTCGCTGACATGGTTAAACCATTGCGTGTCCTGCTAAGAAAGGGGCAGCGATTCGTTCGGTCGGACGAGATAGACGCTAGTTTCAGAAAGACCAAAGACGTGCTGGCATCTAGCTCTATACTGAGAATGTTCGAGAATGTTCGATCAAAAGCTTCATTCAAGTGGCGGTTCCTGAACGCCAGGCGGTAACAGAAAACCTGGGTGTTTACCGATGCACACTGCATGCTACAACGGCAAGGGCCCCAGCTCTTCTGCTACACGGGCGGCTGCCAAAAACTCGGTTTGATGTCGTCGGGCATCTGTCGGTAACCTTCTTTGATGACCCTAACTCGGAACTCCGGCACTTACGTGAGCGGGTAAAGCAAAAGCATCAGAGCAGCAAACGATACACGGACGCTAGGAGGGCTGCAAGAGACACGAGAGTTGACGTTGGTGACTTCGTCAGAGTGAAGAAACCCACTACTAGATTTAAAGGTGACCTGTGATCCAGCCACCCAAGAGAAGTAATCAGCAGGAAGGGACCATCTTCTTTTCGCCTGGCTGACGACAAAACGTGGAATGCATCCAAGTTCTCAAAGGTGCCACGAGCCTCTGCCGCCCTTTATACGTGGGGAGGAAACGGTACAGCTAGGGGAGGAGGATCTGCCTACATGCGGGGGTCCCACCCCAGAGATAACTACCAGGACTTCAGCTGCTGCTCCTCCGGCTGCGCAGGCACCCACCTCTCCTGCGTATGCTGCGCAGGCACCCACGTCTCCTGCGTAGGCTGCGCAGGTGCCTACGTCTCCTGCGTATGCTGCGCAGGCACCTACGTCTCCTTCGGCTGCGCAGGCGCACGGGTCGTCTGCTGCGACGCAGTCAGTCAAGTCTCTAGGAGCAGTCACACAACATGTTGCACCATGCGTGGCAACGCACGGTGTAACCACCAAGAAAGAGACTACCACCAGAGCGTTATGGCTACAAGGTGTAGCAAGAGAAGTTGCGCTAAAGCGAATGAAATGGACGTATCCAGTGTGGTGGATTCCTTTTGTAAATTGTGTGATATAGAAGTACTAAATAGTTACGTTCATTGTACAGGTTGTATTTTTGTATAGTGTTTTTTTGCATATGTGCTAATACACTAAACTTCTAAATCACTAAGCCATATAGCTGTTTTTAAGGAAGGGAATGTGTTGTATATTGGTCTGTTGGCTTTTGGTTCCACGATCACTGCCGCAGGTGGCGCCAGTGTTGTTTATGTATATGAGCATGCGCGAGTTGGAATAAAGGGGATTTTTGTTCCGATGGGCACTCAAGTTGTCTAGTCGTTCATTCGCCGGTGGCATACGCCGCCACTACAAGTACCGCTTGAAATGTTAAGTACACTGACTATACGATTCAAAATATGGTGATTGGCATTCCTAAGAGTTACATTTTCTTGTAGAAAACTGGCGCATACCTTTGTCGAGATTCGTGCCGAAAGTACGTCTTGCCCAAGGATATTTCTGAAAAATTCAGCAGATTCCACGTAGCTTAGGAATCGACGTTATGCGAAGCATCCGGAGGCATGCTTAGCATGACCATGTTGTAATTTTTTATAGTGGCATGTCATGAAATTACGCCAAATATACGTGCCAATGTTGCACGCACAGACATACATTGAAGAGTTCCAAGTGTTTATACAAACAGTTGTTTGTACTTGTGCGATGATGCAAACAAGAACTTGAGCATTAGAAATACCAGAAGCAATGAGCTGATATGAAGCGCTGGTGCTAGCGAGGATGGTAGCCCTGGACGCTGCTACATAAGTCAACTTCAGCGCATGGGCCTAGCAACAATTGACGTTAACCCGACATGACATCTGCATCATAGGTGTACATATGTAATATTTATAAAAGTGGCTAGCCAGCACGGCAACCCTTGCAACCACAATTGACATTTCATGAGCATATTAAGGTATTAAGCTATTTGAAAAGTAGGTCCAAGATCTGACATGGCTTTGTGGTAAAATATGCTTGATTGCCACGCAGAATGCTTGAGTTCGATTACTGCTGGGACCTTGACATTTATCCTTGGCATTTGTCGGGTTAGTGCTGCCGATGTAAGGCTTTTTGGATGCGAAGTATCCCTTAGACTCACGTGTGTAACGCTGTACGTCCGCCCGTCCGTGCGAATGCACCGCGGCGCGTTTTCATCGCCTCAGGTATTGGAGCGGTGCCAAGTAGGTCAAGTCACAGCTGCGCGTTAACGTCTCACCCGCATCAGCTGCCGGCTCCTCCACCCACTCGCAACACACATATCTCTTGCTTCACCCTTTCCACCGCCCGCAGCGCGCGACCGCACGTCAAGTGGAAACACTCTTTCAGCTCGTTATCTGCGATAAAACGTACACGAAACCCAACCCGCCTCCCATGTTTTTGCGTTTCGAACAAACGTTTACACGAGTAAATGTTACACCGAGTTTCGCTTCAAGCCGTTCTTCCAGCTTCCGCGTCGACGCCCGTTTCAACCGGGTCAACCCCATGCGCACCACTGCTGCTTCGCATCCCAGCATGGTTCACTTCGGGAAATGGTTCATAATTTCGTAATTCTCACGCGTCAAAGCTCTCCACGTGTGTTCTAGTCATTCCTGGGTAGATGCAAAAAAATTGAGTGTCAATTACTTGTGGCACATACCCGCCCGTGGGTATGTGTCACTATTTGGCAGGAAGTGTTTGACGACGCACGTGACAGGATTGTGACCTTATCCATGTCTTAACCAGCGCGTCGTATTCGTCAAACTATGGAACCCTCCCATGCTAATTTTGGTTCACGCGAAGTTGAGGAGGTGATCACGAGAGCACCCAGACGTAAGCGGCTAGTTAGATAGGTGGATAGATAGAAGAAATGCTTCGACTGTAATGTCTTTACCCACATTTGTAAAATAGCTACGGTAAAATAAATATGAATTACCTTTCATAGGTTTAATCAATCACAAGAAGGCTATTTGTGTATGACGCGTTCTTGTCGATAATCTGCATGCTGTGAAAATGCTTCTCGTATTGCTGTTGACATGTGCGTTAATTTGTTCCATTTATGCACTCGGAACTGCATGCATGCTCTCATGGCGCGAGGGCACGCGTTGCTGTTACATGCAGCATTCTGTATTTCTTTTGTCGAGCTACACAATAGGACCTGGCACAGCGCTTATACAGCGCTGCGCAGTGCGTCATGTCCACTTATATTTTTTGAATGGTTCTTCGCGCAGTTAGCCACAATGATTCTTCACATCCGTTGGCCGGTGTGCAAAGTTTTAACACCGTGAAAGTGATATATATATATATATATATATATATATATATATATATATATATATATATATATATATATATATATATATATATATTCTGCAGATCCGACGTTGACCGTGTTGCAATTTTTTTATTGAGCGACACATCATGGAATGACGCTAAATCCATGTACAAATGTTGCTCGCACAAACATACGTTGAAAAGTTGCAAACGCTTATATAACCAGATCTGAGCACTTGCACGAACGATGATGCGAACTGGAACATGTGGATCAGCAGCACCAGATGCTGATAAGAAACTCTGATGCTCGCGAGGATGCTGGCCCTGGACATTGCTACATAAATAAACATCAGCACATGGCAACTAACCACATTTGACGTTAATCCGACGTGGCGGCTGTGTCAGAGGATTACATATGCAATGTTTTTAAAATTGGGTGGGCAGCACTTCAACCGCTATTGACGTTTAAGGAAGATTAGCGTCTATTTGAAAAGTAGTTCCGGAACCTGGCGTAGCTCTGTTGTAAAATGCTTCATTGCCACGCAGAATGCTTGGATTCGATTCCAGCTGGGGCCTTGACATTTATTATTCGCATTCATCAGGTCCACGCTACCGATGTCGGGTGCTTCTTAACACTCACGCGTTGAAATTGCCCATGTGTGTTCTCGTCGTTCCTGGGTAGATACCAAGTGTCAATCACCTGGCACATACCTGCATATGAGTGGCACATATCCGCCAATGGGTATGTGCCACTGTCTCGCGGGAAATGTTTGACGACGTACACGACGGGATTGGGACATTATTCATGTCTTGACCAGCACGTCATATTCGTCAAATCATCTTTTCCTCACATGCTGATTTTGGTTCACGCCAAGCTAAGGGGGTGACCACGAGAGCATCCAAGCGTAAGTGGCTAGATAGATAGATAGATAGATCGATAGATAGATAGATAGATAGATAGATAGATAGATAGATAGATAGATAGATAGATAGTATACGCTCAAAGTCACCGAAGTTCTCTAAAAATGCGAAGCATTTTTTAGGGAACTTCGGTGAGCGTGCGCGCACACGCACGTTTTAATGCCGGATATCCCTAGCTGCTTGTAGCACGCGCACACTATCACGTTCCTTTGTACTCACCGCCGCACCTGTGGAGAATACAAAAGAACGCAAGGGCTCACGTACACAAGCCGCTTGAAGCCCCCACACTGAAACTCTGTATTGATAGCCTATTTCGCTCCTGCAAGGGCTGTGTGCCGCAAGGTAAAACATGAAGGTGCAAACGTCCTTCGGCTAGCTCTTACCTCGAATTTTCAGTGACACCCAACGCAACGCTGCCTTTTATTTAATCGTGACGCCGCATCGATACCAGAATTTGCGATGAAAAATTACCCAGGAAGCACCGGACGACCCAGCCCAGCTGCACAGCCATTCACGTTTAAGGAGTTTTTTAACAACACTCATTTAGGAACCAAAAATATACTGCATCCTGTCTATGGTCGGTGGAGCTATCGGTATGTGTACGTTGCGTGCTCACAAACCCGCGTTAGTCTTGCAACAACGCGTTCGCATGCACGCGGTACAACAGCGCCATACGCTCCCACGCGCTGCAAGCAAGGGTGCAAGTCGAGCAGACGAAACTTCGGCGGCCGCAGCCCCGCAGCGGTTTGTGCTGCGCCTTCCCATACTGCCTTGCGCCCGCCTTTGGCGCGTGCGCAGAAAGCATAGCGGCAAAAGCTCTCATTTCGAAACTTTGCTGCCTAGCACTGTGCCCTCGTTGTTCAGTGGTGGTCACTTGTGCGGTTGACTGTGCGGACCATTCTAACCGTTGACAGCCGGCGGATTCTGCTACCGTATCGTGTTCGAATTTGCATGTCATCTTCCGGTGGTGTCTGTCAGTTTTGTTGCACTTATTGCATTGTAGTTTTTTCGCATTTATTTCTCTGTTTAAGTGTGCTTGAAGTGTTCGTGTGCGGCTGCTGAAAAGCAAACCCTAACATGACCCGTGCACTCATTGCCGGAGACTCAATGTTGAAGGACCTCGCAGGGTCTTTCGCATTGAGCTCCAGGACACATGTCGAGGTTCGCTCATTCAGCGGTTTGCGGATCGAGAAATTGTTCTCTTTAATTGCTCATTCTCTGGCAGATGTGCCCATGGTCGTTCTTCACGTTGGCACTAACAATGTCGGTGAAGAACCCCTCGCGCTGATTGCCAGGTTCCGATCACTGATATCCAGAATTCTCGATGTCAATCCGTGTGGTAGTGTCTGCAATTCTGCCGAGACAAGCGAGTCTGCGCAAGTGCCCGTGGGCGCTGTCTGTCGGAGAAGTGGAGGCGTTCAACACGGATGCCGGGGAGACGAATGCCATTTTGCAGGCGCTGTGCCACAAGAACGGCTACGGTTTCGTGGACGGCACACGCAAGTTTATGGGGATGCTGAAGGCTGACGGCGTGCACCCGACGAAACGTGATAGCCAGGTAAGCAATTAATGTGGATGTTACATAGGCGCTAGCTGCCTAGTCGGTAGCAGCTGCGCACGATCAAAGTTACGGGTTAGCGACGAGTCAATGGCACATACTGCAATTGTTGCATTTGAAGGAACGAATTCAGTCCTCCAAGAAAACGCAGGCGTGCTTGCAGCGCTACAGTGCACGTGCTCCATCGCAAGTGTCCACGAAAGATAAAATTAGGTGAAATTAGGCGTGTGTAGCTGTGATAACCGCCCTACGTATAATTTCCGTGCAGTGTGCTACCACGCGGCGAAGGCCACATAGACGTGGACGTTTGAAAATTTTGTTGGCGGCATTTCACCACGGCCTTTTTTCTTTTTCCCGAGTGAAATCGTTATGTCGGCACTGCAGATCCATGGACGACCTTTGAACATAAGTTGCATGCATAGATTGTCGGAATCGAGCGGCTGCCTGTTGGTCATGTTTTGCACATGTAAAGCCCTCCGAAATGATTTGATTAGAGTGAAATGACGCGTACAGTGGGACTATTTGCGACTTTGGCAACCAATGATATAAGCGGGTTTTACTGTGTGTTCATTGCCACGGTGTACTTGAGAGGCGCCAACAGGTAAGCTTACTGGTGCAGCCATTGTTTCTGGTGCACAGCCCTTATGCAACAGCAGCTTCCTTACTCAGAAGTGCAGGATAAGCAAGCTGACAAGAACTACTGGGGAGGCCAGTGAAGTTACCTCACTTAAGTGCATTATCTCTGCCATGAGTTGACAAGCGTCTGGTGTAAATGTGAATTTCCTATTGTGCGTCACAGGAAAGATTAATACTACTATTGGTATAAACACAGATCATATTTCATCGAACCCATTTTAGCCCAATTTATACTCTTAATTGGAATACTGAAAATTAGATGTCTGATATGTCTTACTTATTTCCAAAATGGAACAGTAATTTATAATATATAAAGCGAAAATTCTGCAAGTCATCCATGTAATTAGGTCATTTTACACAGAACGTCCCCGCCATTTCGGCGACCATCTCAAATGTATTGGAAAAAAACTTGCTAATTCACTGCATTGAAAACAGTGAACTGGTAGAATTTTTCTGAGAGAAAAATTTTTTTGGGCACGTGGCTGCCTTCTGAGTTTCCTGAAAATGTGGCTAGGGTGGTGTTTGTGAAAAATATTTTTTTAAAGCACCGCTTCTTCTTTCTATACCAAATTCGGTCTACATGTTAAACAAAGGTGCTTGTGCATGGTGTTTGAAGCTCAGTAATATTAGTGCAATTTTACTAATACATACACTCCAAGAATTTAGCCGAAATGTCTTATGCTTGTTTTTTATTGCAATACTGCAGATTCCCTCATTCAGATAAAATTTAAAAGAAAAAACCATAAAGTTCACAAAATTGTCATTTTTGTCTATATTCAGATGCAATATGTACCGTGCGGTGGTCGAATCGAAAGCCACCTTTATATTTAATTCAAAAGCAAATAAGCACTTTCTTTCAAATGCCAAAGCTGATCATTAAATTTTTGTTTTGAGGAAGAAAATAATTTTGGAACTTTCCTATTGACGACAATGTGGAATTTCAAAGCGACAGCTGTCGTATGACCAGATGGGAAGATGAGCACCAATGGGAAAGTTAAAAAAATTACTTTCTGCTTTAAAAAAATGTAATGATGAAATTTGCATATAAAAATAACTGCTTATTTGCTTTTGATTTAGGTATAAAGGTAACTTAATTATAGCACCAGAAGGTGCAAATTGAGTTTCAATATGGACAAAAAGGACGACTTACAAAATTTGTGATTTTTTCTCGTAAAGTTTGTTGCTTGAGAGGTTTGAAAATATTTTTTTTTTAGAAATATACCTTTTGTCGAGAAAGTATTCACTACTCAGGTATTCATACAAACTGCGGGATAGCAATAAAAAAACTGCAAACATAAGACATTTCGGCTAAATTCTTGTAGGCGTACGTGCCAGTAACACTGCACTAATGTTACTGAGATTCAAACACCTTACACAGGCACCTTTGCTTAACATGTAGACCAATGTTGGCATAGAAACAAGGAGTGGTACTTAAAAAAAGTTTTCCACAAAAAACATCCAAATGGCATTCCAGGAAACTCAGAAAGCAGCCACAAGACGAAAAACTTTTTTCTCTCAGAAAAATTTTAGCAGTTCACTGTTTTCAACGCAGCGAATGAGCACAATTTTTTTTCGAATACATTTGAGATTATCGCCAAAATGGCTGGGACGTTTGGCATAGAATGACCCAATTGCAATTCTTTGATTTTTTCTGCATGCATATTGTTTCGGCACTAGATATAACATCTGGAAGAGGTAAAAGGTGTACCAATGCCGATGTGCTGAAGAGAAAGTCAAACTAGCCCAACAACAGGGAAGGGACTGCTATTTATTTGGAGGAAGCGTGTAAGAATGGGTTACAAGAAATTTCTGTTGTGGTATGCTGTGTGACACATTACTAGAAACTAATACCGGGGAGCCCCAAAATAAGATGATGAGAATCAGAGAGATGAATCAACTTTCATTGAGCCCAACTATGTTGGTGGTGCACACGGGCACTAGACGAGGTGGTTCACTGGTTACAGGACCCATATGTTCTCAGCAGATCCTGGCCCTTGTTCGTAAGTGCAAGCCAAGCTGGTAGGAGGGGGTTGGATATCAAGCTCTCCCATGCCAAACAGGTTGGGTATTGAGGATGTTAGGGGAAAGGGAAGGAAGGGGGGTCTTGAGTTCTGAGCACTCTGCCAACATATGTGGCAGGAAGCCTTTTTCTCTTTTGCGGAACGGACAGAGCGTGGCATGTTTCGCAGGGCACATGTGGTTCATTTCATTAATTTAACCTCAGGGCGCATAAAGGCTTTACAGAAGAAGTAGGGTTATACAAAAACAAAAAAGGCAACAAACGCAACATAGCAATACAACATATTAATGAAAATACATGCTCAAACAAACTAAGTAACAATAGGCTGAAGACGTAATCTGTTAGTGCAGCCTTGAATGATGACGCATCCTCTATGTAGGTGATAGAGGGCGGAAGGCGGTTCCACTCAGTGCTCGTTTTTGCTAAATATGAGTCTGAAAAAAATTAGTGCAGTAAAAAGGAATGAGAACCTTGAATGAAAAAGAAATGAAGATGTAATGATACGTATGAAGATGCCGAGATGAGTTCCTGTCTAAGTGTACATTTATAGTAGCTGATACACGAAATACACGAGAAATTTTTCTTTGAAGTTTCAAATTTGTTAGTCCAAGGTCTGATTTCGTCAGTGAAATGCTAGCTGAGTGGAAATGGTTTGAGTGTGTGAAACACGCTCAATGTTTCTCAACTGATTCAATTATAGTTGTTAATACTTTTTGACCAGATCCCAAAGATGAATGAGCAGCATATTCCAGCCGGGTTTATTTAATGTTTTGTAGAGTAGTAATTTTAAATGACATGAAGCTTCAGAACAACTTCTGCAAATGTACCAGAGAGACGTAGGTGTACCAGCCGAGGGGGGTGGAGGCAAGGGGGGCGCGAGCTTTACCGTTAAGAAAACTTGGGGGGCTGAGCCCCCCTACTTTCAACAGTGGTCGCTCATGGCTGCATGCTGGGGAAACGAACAAGTAAGGTGTAATTATTGATCACAACAACAATAACTGAATTGTGTGTCTATAGGAGAATAAAATTGTTACGAGGATATGTTACAACATAGTGTAATTTTGCAATCATTGCCGCTTTGATGATTTTCCTTGTAGGTTCTTACTATATATATATATATATATATATATATATATATATATATATATATATATATATATATATATATATATATATATATATATATATATATATATATATATATATATATATATATATATATATATATATATATATATATATATATATATATATATATATATATATATATATTGGCAATCGGAATTCCGATGTATTTATATCATGTCACCTACTTGAGGTTGATGTTATTGATGGCATAGCCAAAAGAGTTTGTCGAGCCAGGGGGTTGCCATAAATGCATGATTTAGCATTTATAGTGGGATTTAAGAACATAAGCCAATGCGAGCAGTTGCTTCATATGTTATCTAAGTCAAATTGATGAATATAGTTATCATGCTAATTAGTTATTTCATGGTATAAAACAGTCATCAGCAAATAGTTTAGTGGGACAAATAATTACTGTAGTAAGTCATTAATGTAAATTAGAAATAACAATGAGCCAAGGGCAGAGCCTTGAGGGGCGCCCGACTTTACTCCACAACAAGCGGATGCAGCATCAAGCTACGAATTGAGTGTGGTTAGTTAGAGAACATTTTATCCAGTTCAAGACGCTAGGGTCAATGATAACAAATACTAAGTTGGAGAAGTAGTAAGCGATGAGACACCTTGTCAGAAGCTTTAGCAAAATCTAAATAAATACAGAGAATAATATGGCCTTTGTCTAAAGTAGAGGAAATGTTATGGTTAAACAATATTAGTGTTGTTTCACATGAGTAGTTCTTGCGAAACCCATGCCTAAATGAAGTAAAATATAGAGTTTGATGTGAGGAAGGATACAAGATTAGTAAATAGGACGTGATGCTTAAGCGATCCTGCCTGCACTCAATGCGGGATCGTCTGCTGTTGCCTGGTCAGTTTGGGGTGCGGCTCTGGCAGTTTGCACCAATCTTCTTGGTGTATCTGTGTAATGTCCCAAAGGCTGCTTGCAGACCCGGGTGTAGTAGGTCTTGCCTTTCTTGCTCGGCCCAGGTTAACATTTCTCAAGCATAGCAGTCAGCAATGATGTTGCCTGCTACCTGTGAATGAGCCGGAACTCACACAAGCTCTGCAGAAATATGAATTTAGTTACATGTTATGTGAGACACCACACATGTCTGTGCACAGAAATTTCTGAGCTTTTTTTCTTTTTTAACTATTGCAACTGGTGTACAGTCGAACCCCTTTATCTCTGTTCGTTGTCAAAATTTCTTTGCAGTGAGAACTTAAAAATATGCAAATGTTGCAGTTACACAGCACAAACAATATTTATTTAAGGTTGTTGGTGTCCTTGTTCTGTTTCATATAATGACATGGCTTTGAAGGAGTTTGATGGCTGACCGCTTAGTACACTTTGCATAGCTTCGTCATAGTCGTGGGTGCTCAAGAATGTCTGAGCGATGTTAAAAGCATCAACAGCTTCACCCAAACTTTCTTTGTAGCTTTCCTCACTCTTGTTGTCATCCTCATTTTTCTTTGCACACAGTAGGAGAGGTGTGCGAACACTTCTGCAACTTCGTTAAGTCACAATATATGTGGTTAAAAGCACACTTCCTCTCTTTCTCTCTCCTCGAACGTCTCTGAGGCTGGCACCGAATCGGTTTTGGCTAGATGCTGTCACGTGGGACCGCTCGCAGCCCTCGTTTGTTTACAGTCGCTCTCGATTACCAACTTTGCTTTAGAGGCATGGATTCGGTGGTGTACAACGCATCTGTTTTTTGGATATGCTCCTGTTCTTCAGTGCGCGTTGAGCTGTGAAATACCTTTCACCCTAGAATGACGTTTCTGTTGGATGCCATCGGTGCCGGTTGCACCTTCTGATGCCAGAATAAATCTAGTATTGACCGAAAGCATTTCATGATGCCATCTGTTAAGTATAACGGGTTGCAACAAAAGACACGGTTGCATAGAATCACAAGTAAGAATTTCAGGCAGCCCCGCCGCGGTGGTATAGTGGCTAAGGCACTCAGCTGCTCACCTGCAGATCGCAGGATTGAATACCGGCTGCAGCGGCTGCATTTTCCATGGAGGCGGAAATGTAGGCCGGTGTGCTCAGATTTGGGTGTACGTTAAAGAACCCCAGGTGGCCAAATTTCTGGAGCCCTCCACTATGGCGTCTCTCATAATCTTATGGTGGTTTTGGGATGCTAAACCCTACATATCAATCAATCAAATCAATCAAATCAGAATTTCAGGCAGACATTTTCCACTCAACTTTGCGATGTAAGTTGCAAGTCCATCACTATGAGTATGTGTCAAGGCTCGCTTAATTCAAAGCCTGCTTTAACGCTGTAGACATGACCTACCGAGTCGTTGAGTGCGTTCATCATTTAGGAACCTCACGTTGACATGCCATTTCGCGTGGCGGTCTTTGTGCTATTCAATGTGAAGATTTAAATCCTCAACTGGAGATCTTGTGAAGAAATTGCTTATGGTGGCATGCTAGTTCATTAGTTAGCTAGCTAGTTATTTCAGCAGTATAGTTTGTATGTCAGACACCTCCATAAGACGCTTCTGCAAAATATGGCTGGTGCACCTAACCACTTAACGAAATAACTGCTGTTGTTCGAATGTATCAGCTATAAACTATGTGCACCAAAAAACTATCAAATATGCCATCTGGTGCAATATTAATGTGAAAACCTTAGATGCCTCCCCCAAACATTAAAATTTGCCGTCCGCAACATCGCTGTCGTACATCGACGGCATCAATGTGAGCTGTTGCATTAGTGACAGTCATTATGCGTGCTCTCTGAACATGTTGTATACCTTATGCAGCACTTCATAGAGCTCTTATTGGCCAATGTGACACTCGTTCAGATAATTTTATGGTGAGTTTGACAGCTGGTGTGCAAGCTCTCATAGCACTGCCTGGCAAGCAAGTGCTCTCTCCATGAAAGGAAGTCTGCTATGCGAGAACAAGGCAGACGGCACCACGTACAAAAAGATAATGTAAAGGAGACTGCGTGGGAGCACTCTGAAGAGAGTGTGATACGCTCTCGCTGTAATTGTAAAGTTTCAATGACAGGTAGCATCAGTTGCTACCCAGTTATTTAACGCATGGTTTCACAAGAATGCGCCACAGTCTGTACTTCATAATTGGGAGAAAACGTTTTGTACCCTGCTGCAATACACTCCGTGGTATAGACGTGAGAAAAAAGTTTTCCTTGTTTTGTGCAACAAAAGACGGTGATCTTCTGGACAAGTGGAGGCGGGCAGTCCTGATGAACCATTAGGTCTTTCATTCAAGTGATTTTGCCTGCAAAAACATTTCGAGCTCAAACGCATGTGCAAAGAATGAACAACACTCTACAATGAACACGTCCTGAGGAACGTGCCGCAAAAGGAGACATTGTCAAGGAACACTGAGCCGATAAAGTTCCCTGCCTGGCGTACCCGAGCAATGTGAGAAAAAATTGCATTAACTGCCAAGCTGCTAAGTGCAGTGAACCAATTGGTTCTGCTGAGGCTTTTAATAGTGTGTCGCTACCGCTCCTCTCTAGGTATACATGTATTTTACTGTCTTAGTTAGCCATAGTTTTGTTTCTCTGCAGTCTGTGCAGCTTATGTGACGTGACGTACTCCGCTGTGGTGCCTCATGCATGCTCACATAAGCAGTGACATAATCGCCAAAGTTAGAAAATACATTTGTAACAGAAATTGCTTGAGTATGTAAGTAATGTGAGTGCAGCTACACCACTGGTCCCGGGAGGATGTACAGTTACTATTTTACAACTCAAGATGACACAAACCACTGCATCACAGGCCCTTACAAAAATAAGTGTGGGTACCGCAGCCTGCAGTTGTCGACATATGTAAATAACACTTTCATTGTTGACAGAGTACACGTCTAGAATACGGAAACTAAGTTCCAATATTCAATTCAAAAACAAAAGCAAAATAAAAAATAGGTTTGACTTTCCCTTTAGCTTCATTGTGCTACAGAACAAAACCATCCCTTCTGCGGCGCATACATGTTGCATGTGCCTATTATACAAATGTGTATGTTGATTTTTGAAGCATTTTCACGTGACTGGTGTGCTCGTATAGGTATCTGTGTATGACAGCCGTGCCTGTGGCGACAGCCTACATTCGTTTCTACTTTCACAGCATGAGCAGATGATTGCAAGAACTTCGACAAAGGGAAAAAAATGTCAACAAACCCATTTTATTGCCCTCAATGGTTCAGATGCACTTTCTTCATACACATATGGCAAGCCAGCGAGACCCTGGTGCACAGCTCACTACGTATTGTGCTATCTAATGCAAAAGGAGCACAGCCTTATTGATTTGCCTACCGAATCTGGAGGCCAGTTCATACACTTCTTATTTTTCCACTGTGACATCTGCTTCCGATGTTGGCAACATTGCAGAATGCCTCCCATGCGATCAGGTCGCCATAAGCTCACACAAAGTCATGCAGAACAACAGCGCCTAGTGTCGCTCCATTGAGGGTGAAATGCCAAACAACGCTGCACGTAAGCAAATTGTGCGAGGTCTTGGGATACGTATGGACGGAACCACATCAGCAAGCAGTTCGGCATTCTACAGAACATCTATCGAAATTATGGCACTTTATATGTCATGTGCTGACGTAGTTGCCAGCAGAAGCCTTAGCAAAAAGTATTCTCTTGAAGAAAAAGAAGTGATTTTGCTATCATCATTATTCAACAATGTACACAGCAATGGTTGCACCAATGCCTTTTGGCAAATAAACGAGTGCCTGACTTGGGAAATAAGCGTCGCTGCATTTTTTTACATCTACTTTTTCAGCTAGTTTAAGAGTCTAAAAAAGTCGCGTATTACTAACATGTATTGTGGGAGTGCTTTTGAAATCTCTTCGCTGTTGAGAGAGAGCAAACACCTTGTATTCAATGAATGCTCATCGTGGACGTTATATTTCTTCATTGCTATTCTTCAGGGCTTCCGTTATAAAGGGATTCAACGGTAAATGTGCTCCTCTGCGTTCCAGCTGCTGGGGTTCCTGCTGCGTGCGGCTATCAAGCAAGCAAGCAAGCAAGCAAGCAAGCAAGCAAGCAAGCAAGCAAGCAAGCAAGCAAGCAAGCAAGCAAGCAAGCAAGCAAGCAAGCAAGCAAGCAAGCAAGCAAGCAAGGACCTTGAGGCAAGCCACAATGAATCATTACAGCAGCAGCACCAGAGGGGAAAGGACTACAAGAAGCTTCGATTCCAGTGCAGTGATCAGTCAGAAGGGCCGGCTCAGTATTGGAATAATGTAACCAATCTCCCAGCTCTTTCTGCAGAATCTACGCTTGTTGCAGCCCCTGCATCTCCATGCAACAAAACGTGGCCGGACGTAGCGCGGAAGTCTGCTTCTGCTACTATACAGTGTCACAGTGCGATGTCAGTGACACCTAAGGTTGCAGAAACAGACACTGTTCATAGATACCCTTCACTGATAATAACTGCAGTGGCAAGCACCAGGGCTTCAGCTGTGACTGTTGTCGCTGAAGTAACACAGCGCCCTGTGCGTGCTCCTGCACTTCTCGGTGATGTGTGGATGCAGCACAAAGTGAAGAAGACTGGGCGTACTGCCATGCCACTGTGCTTTGTTGCTTTTGAGCAGAGCCCAGCTTCTGACTGTGGGCCACCCGACGCCTGCGGCGTAACATCCACGGTGAGCCCCCTGTCAGAAGGTGTGGTTCTGCGCAAGGGCTGCAGTGCGGCTGACACCAGCACTTTTTCCCCTCATGGTGAAGACCCTGAACAGGAGCAGAAAGCAACGTCAGCAAAATTGTCATACAGCCATATTTGCACAGGTGAAGGAAATCGTTCTGTAGGGAGCAAGTTCCGCACTTATAAGGAGTTTAAAGCTGGCCTTGAAGGATGGAAAAGTGAAGGGTTCCATCCAATGCGTATTGAAAGATCAGATAAAAACCCATTGTGTATTGAGAAATATTTAAACAAAGCAGACTTTCCGTATGTTTGAGTTAAGTTTTTCTGTTGCCTTGCAGGGTATACAAATCCGAGGGGACAAAATATTCGGCCCAATCAACGCTTCAATGGTACAGGTTGCAACGCTGAACTTAAGCTTGCGCTGCGGGTTTCTATACAGCCCTATTATGAACTTGTAAATTTAGTGGACGTGCACAACCATAAAATAGGTCCCATGACTTTTTTATGGTACAATAATAATCCTGCATTAAGTGCTTCTGAAAAAGAGCAACTTCAGGACTTGATTTCTTGTAATGTGAAACCTAAAGACCTAAAGGATGCCATTCTGAAAAATGGGAAAACACGTTACTTTTCGTAATATTACAAACTTGAAGCATAGCATAGTTCAAAAAATTCAGGACAATGCTCATCATGGAGCCCTTCTGTTAGCAAAAATCAACGAATTGTTTTCTGAAAAGTCTGGGTGGAAGGTTCATATTGAAAAGAATACAGAAAATGGTCTCTTGTACGTATTGCTTCAATCAGAGCATATGGCCCATTTACTAGAAAAATACCCTGAAATGTTGTTATTTGATGGTACATATGAAGTTAATAAAGAAGGGTATATGTTGCATTCGATTCTGTGTGAAGATGGAACAAGCCATGGGAGGCCTGTATGTTATGCAGTTGTTCAGCGAAAGACATAAGAACTATTAAAGTCTTTTCTAGAGATATTACTTTGTTTGAATCCTGTTTTAAAGGAGAAGTGCGAAATTGTGATAATAGACAAAGATTTAAATGAAATGAATATAATTAAGCAGCTTCTGCCCAAATGTAGAATCTTCTTGTGTTCGTGGAACGTGTTAAAGTATTTACACATCACAGTGATGCAGCATAAGTCAAACAGTCTAGATAAGAAGTATGTTAAAGATATAATTACGAAACTGGTTTTTGCACATACTGTAGATATATATCACGAGCACTTGCAGGACTTGGAAGAAGCCCTTGAAAATGACAAAGCCCTTCTGGAGTACTTCTATAAAAATTGGCTCAGCTGCAAGAGCATATGGGTTCATGCTTGTCGTGCAAATTCATGTAGTTTAGGAAATAACACTAACAATCGAATGTAAAGCCATAATCAAAAATTAAGGAATTATTTAACATGTGACATGTACTTAGTGCAAGCAGTAAAAGCTCTGATAAGATAAGTGACCCATGATGCTCTCGCACTGAGCCAGATGATCTCGCACTCGCACAGGTAGGTAATTTGAGAGAACTTTCAACGCCCCCCCCCCCATTTTGGGAGGATGAACAAAGCTAGCCATGAGTCTTGTCAGCCGCTATTAGTTCAAAGAATGAAATAGAAAGAACCAAGCAGAATTTCATACCACATTTGGGCGCACGTTAAAGAACCCCAGGTGGTAGAAATTTCTGGAGCCCTGCACTACGGCGTCTCTCATAATCATGGTGGTTTTGAGACGTTAAACTTTACATATAAAAAAAATAAGCATTTCATACCAGATTTTAATGCGCTGAAATCATCTTTTCTACTGTAGACAGTTTCTGTAATTACTTTTTCTGGGACTTGACTATGTCATTTCATAGAGTTACAGAGTTGGCAGAATATTGCATGGGTGCCTCGAGCCTTATCATACATTTATTTCTTTCTTAGTGAACTAAGCCCTGTAGATAATACTGACATTTAGGCATTCCTAAACTTTCACTCATCATTTGAACGGGAGAAATTTTTTGCCTTTAGCGTCCCTTTCAGCTAAAGATTTGTTCATTTGTGATTGAATGCCTGACTTCACTTTCTAAGCTGTGCTATGTGGAAACACATACTATGGCAAAATGAAAGCTAAGGTGGGCAGCTGGTGAAAATTTACTTTTCCAACTGTAAATAAATTTTATATGATTGTATTACAATTCAAGATGTTCTTAATGCATTAAGAAATAGTTCATATTCTGAACATTCCCTAGAAAACAGCCTCATTTCCAGTAAAAGTGTAAATGTTTGCTATGGCAAAGTTTGATTCCATTAGACTGGCTGCAGTTTGAGGCAGCAGTTCAGCATGGCCTGTATTAGTTTCATACTGTCTAAGTCTCTGGGCGGAGCCTGGCCGCTACAGAGCGCGTTCTCAGGTGGCGGAAAGAGAAACGTTCCTTGATGTGAAGTTGCACAAAGCTGCTTCTTATCATGGTACAGGCAGTTATGCCCGCAGACCAACAGGCATATAGCCATGGTTCATAGTAGTAACAACTGTATGTTGGCTGCTGTTAGCGGCCAGTGGTTTTTACACATCGCCTGAATTTAAGTCAGTGCTTATACTTTGACATTTTGATGTGCGTGTAACATTAGTGCAGTGCTCATGTTGGTTATGAGTCACGACACCATAACAAGGACCGGCTGCCAGCCATCAGGTCCTGGTCCTGACCTGCCTTTGGGAAGCTGACTCAGCCGTCTAGGTTGGGGAGCGGGTTCCTGCTTCTAGTCACCAGCCACAATGGTGCAGTGACCAGCCACCATGGTGCATGCATGAGTAGATCTGTCTGACATTAAGTGTTAATGCAGGCTTGTTAATACGTCGTAAACTTTCTATAAACAGCACTACAACTAGACAAAGAAAGAAGAAACAGAAGCTGCAAGGGACATCCTGTCTCTTGCAGCTGCATGTATCTGATGTTCTGATCTCTCTGCTCACATTTGGAGGTTGTTTTCACACTATGACTGAAGCGCTTCTGTCCATGACTTATGGGTGAACTGGGCTTTTCATCTGCTTCGGCTAACAAATACACCCACAAAGAGTGAGTCTACCACTGTGGATGACACCAGCATTGGAACTACTAGCGACTGCTTTTGTTTCGAATGTTCAGCAGAACTTCATTTAATTACGAAGCTTTGCTTGTCTTAGTAGTTTGGTAACGGGTGCAGTTTCAGTGTGGTTGTTTTGCTTCTATTTAAAATTACTTTCGTTTTAAATCTTTGACATTTGCGTGTGAAAAACTGGCTCATCCTTTCCTGAAACGAGACCCTGTCTCAGTAAAATGATCCTGCATCACAGGCATGATGGCTGAATGGCTGCAGCTGCTTCAATGCTGCCAAGGATGTAGTGTTGTTGTTTGAGAGCAGCAGCCATAGGCCGTAGAAAAAGTGGAACTTATTTAACTAACTCAAGAAATACGTTTCACCATGGAAACTCACTCGGACTCAATTTCACTGAAATTTAGCTCAACAAAACTAATTGGGACTCGCTAAACTGTTTGTCAACCACTCTCACTCATGCTCAAACTTACCAACATATTACTCAGTTCGGCACGCTCAGACTCGCGTTTTGACGTGTGTCTGACTGAGCAAACAGCTGTCACTGGTCGCAATCCAATAAGAATATTTTTATGAAATATGCAGCTCACATCAGAAATTTTTGGCATGAATGTCCCGTGAGCGAGTTTGTGAAGGGAGGTCTTGGCGACCCCCTTATCTCCTAACTTGCGCCTCTGTTCAATACCCGCATGAACGGTTAAGTGTTGACGTATGCTTGAACAGACTTGATTACCAATGTAAGGAAATATTGACCCGTGTCTGCATGTCAACGACAACGATGATGTGGGGATTTAGCAGACACCAAGTAGTGGGCCTCTGGCTTGACTCAACAACAAAGAGGACAATCTTGCGGCTTAGCTGTTGAAAACACGCTGCTCTCGCTGCCTCAAGGCGTACTTGTGCTTTGTTCGCGTTGTACTGCGACACTGGTGGAGGTGCTGGCCCGCGACACCACCTGATGCTCCACACTCCCACGGGGAGCCGTTCATCCAGTCCAGAAGCACTTGTCGACACTCCCGTGCATCGCTTCAGTCGTCGCTTGCGAAGCCTCCCTCCAGAGTTCACCCCCTCGCAGGAACACTCTACAAGGCAGCGCTCACATCTCCCAATGACCACCGCCAGTCCACAACAGTTACTACGAGACAGCAGTCCACCAACCCCATCCCAGGTAACCTTTTTTTCACCGCTGGTGCCTGATCGCTTTGGTGGTGGAGCACATGAAGACGTCGAAGACTGGCTTGATCACTATGAACGTGTCGCCAACACCAACCAGTGGTCTCTTAAACAAAGGCTTTCCCGCGCCTATTTCTATCTCGACCACAGTGCTCGTACTTGGTACGAGAACAGAGAAGGCAGTTTGTCAACATGGAGTGACTTTAAAGGAGGGATGATTGACACATTTGCCGATGTTGACCGGCGCGAACGTGCGCAACATATACTCGAGCTACGGGTTCAGAAACCCAATGAAACGGTCACAATGTTCGCTGAGGACATGGCCCGTCTCTTCCGTAAAGCTGACCCGCACATGACCGACGACAAAAAGTTACGCTACCTCATGCGTGGCGTTAAAGAGCAATTGTTCGCCGGACTTTTGCGGAACCCGCCAAGCACCATGACTGACTTCATCAAAGAAGCTACGGCTATCGAGCGGGCGCTTCAACTACGATGCCGACAATACGATCACTTGTCCAGCAGCGCCCACACTCAACTCGCCGCTACAACATCTGATAATCAGAGCTCGTTACGCGATTTAATACGAGAGATTGTTCACGAATAGCTGCTGAAGCTGCGGACTCTGGTCACGGAACCGCCCACGGCGTCTGTCGCTGAAGTCGTCCGCGAAGAAATACGCCAAGCGTTTTCGGCAGCTGATCCTACTCACGATCAGCGACCCATGAGCTACGCAGCCGCGCTTCGCCGCCCGCCGCCCGTTCCGCCGTCGTACCGCCAGCCATCGACAGCCGTTCCTTGGTCGTCACCGCAAGAACAGACACCGCGGCGCCCTTCCGTCGTGCCACCGTATGAAATGCTGCCGTACGAAGAGCCGTCTCCCAACGAGACACGGCATTTACAACATTATGAGCCATTGAGGCGTCCACAGCTTCGCAAAACAGACGTCTGGCGCACCGTGGATAGACGTCCGCTTTGTTTTACCTGCGGAGGTGTCGGCCACATTTCTCGTCATTGCTGGCACCGCGTCGACACGTTTCGACCTCTTCGGCAATGGTCTGACGATCGACGCCCCAACGACGACTACCCACCACGCCGGGACGCTGATTCTCAACGATCTTCCTTGTCTCGGTTCCATTTCGATAACCGCCGAGCTAACAATGACGACGGTGAGCCTAATTACCAGCCAGGTTTGGGACGTCGACCACGTTCTCCGTATCCGGCATATTCGCCTTCGTCGCGCCACCGCACTACAGCCGACGCCAGCGGAAGGAGGTCACCAAGTCCACGCCGGGGAAACTGAAGGCGGCGACCTCCGGGGGTGAGGTTGCAGGCCACCAAGGCGACGAAAAAAGGCCCCCGTTACTCTTGCCACAGGACGCCGTAAAGCCGACTAGTTGTAACGTTGACGAAACTGTGAGCACAGATGTTACCGTTTTTGTAGACAGACAGCAAGTAACAGCCTTAGTTGACACCGGGGCCGACTTTTCTATCATAAGTGAAAACCTTGCTGTGCGCCTAAAAAAGTGAAGACTACGTGGACGGGACCTCACCTGAGGACAGCAGGCGGCCAGCTGTTGATGCCTGTCGGAAGGTGTACAGCGAGACTCGGCATCGGCAGCTCTTCTTTCGTGGCAACGTTTGTCATCCTCACTTCATGTTGCAAGGACCTGATCATTGGGATGGACTTCTTAAGAGAATATGGTGCCGTCATCAACATCCCGGACCGTTCAATTACGTTCCGCAACAGCCCTGGCTTGGTTGACTGTTCAGACGCAATACGTAGCACTTTACGTATAATTGATGACGATGTGGTCATCCCGCCACGGTCATGCACTCTTGTTTCGGTGGTAGGGCACGAAGCGTTTGATGGCGAAGGCATTGCCGACCAAATTGGCTCGCTGCTATTTAGCCATGGCATTTCGGTCGCACGAGGTATCGTCCGTCTCACTGGTGGGCGCACGAATTTACTTTTGACCAACTTCAGTACTGAGCGCCGGCACCTTCCGAAGGGCACAGCTATCGCTTCTTACGACAATATCGAAGACATGCGAGGCAGTTTATGTTTATCGGTATTAGACGAAGCGCCTAATCAAGAACCAGAACCCGTTCTCGATGTTAGTCCCACTCTGTCAGAGGATGACCGACAGAGACTTCTTCAGCTACTAGCCGAATTCCACGACTGCTTTTCATCAACCTCACGAGTTTATCGAACACCTTTGACAAAGCATCGAATAATCACTGAGGACACGGCGAGACCTATTCACCAGAACCCTCATCGTGTAGCTTTAAAGGAACGCGAAGCCATACAACAACAAGTCGCGAAAATGCTTGAAGATGATGTAATTCAACCGTCACAGAGCCCCTGGGCATCGCCTGTAGTGCTAGTAAAGAAAAAGGACGGCACGCTGCGTTTTTGCGTGGACTACAGGAAGCTGAATCGGGTGACCAAAAAAGATGTGTACCCGCTCCCACGTATTGATGACTCCCTTGACAGACTTCGGCAAGCTCGCTATTTTTCTTCGATGGACTTGAGGAGTGGATACTGGCAGATCGAGGTAGACCCAAGAGACCGAGAGAAAACTTTTGTGACGCCAGATGGTTTATACGAGTTTAAAGTTTTGCCTTTCGGTTTGTGCTCCGCGCCCGCGACATTTCAAAGGCTTATGGACACGGTACTTTCGGGATTGAAGTGGAAGACGTGCCTAGTCTATCTGGACGACGTTGTAGTATTTTCAACAACTTTTGACGAGCATCTCCAAAGGCTGGAAGTTGTTTTACGTGCCATACGGTCTGCGGGCGTAACATTGAAACCGGAAAAGTGCCATTTCTGTTTCCACGAACTTCAGTTTCTCGGTCACGTCGTCAGTAACGTAGGCATCCGACCCGATCTTGGAAAAATTGCCGCTGTCGCACAGTTCCCAGTACTCTCCCATAAGAAGGCTGTCAGACGCTTCCTGGGCCTTTGTGCCTATTATCGCCGATTTATCGCAGACTTTGCCCGCATCGCGTCGCCACTAACTCGTCTCACAAGAGACGACGTTGCCTTTGAGTGGAACGAAGAACAGGAGGCTGCCTTTAATGACCTGCGTCAACGTCTTCAAACGCCCCCAGTGCTTGCCCACTTCGATGAAGAAGCCCCGACGATGCTTCACACAGACGCGAGCAATGTTGGTCTGGGAGCTGTGCTTGTGCAGCAGCAAGAGGGCACAGAAAGGGTAATCGCTTACGCAAGCGGAACGTTAACACGTGCTGAGGCTAATTACTCTACAAATGAGAAGGAATGTCTCGCCGTGGTATGGGCGGTTTTAAAATTTCGCCCGTATTTTTATCGCCGCCCCTTCAAAGTAATTAGCGACCACCACTCATTGTGCTGGTTAACAAGTCTAAAAGACCCTACCGGGGGATTAGCGCGTTGGAGTCTCAGGCTGCAAGAATTCGATATTGTAGTCGTACACAAGTCAGGAAAGCGACATATGGACGCCGACTGTCTGTCCCGTTCACCCATTGAGTCGGCAACCCTACCTGAAGAGGAGGAAATGGCATTTCTCGGTGTCCTCGACACGACCGCCATTGCGCAGCAACAACTTGACGACGCTGAGTTGCTTGGCCTAATTAAATACTTGGATGGCAGATCTCAGAAGGCGCCAAGAGTTTTCGCAAGAGTGTTGTCATCATTTTGTTTACGGGACGGAGTACTCTACAAAAGAAACTTTTCGCCGACGGGATCTGCCTATCTGCTCGTCATCCCAGCAGCCCTTCGTACCGAAGTACTCCAAGCATGCCACAACGAGGTGAGCTCTGGCCATTTGGGTTACACGAGAACGTTGGCCAGAATACAGCAAAAGTATTACTGGCCGAGACTAACCACAGCCGTGAAGCACCACGTCCGTGCCTGTCTCGACTGCCAGCGACGCAAGTCACCACCGACTAAACCAGCTGGCCTCATGCAACCCGTACAGGTCCCAACAGCTCCATTCTACCAGATCGGCATGGACATTTTGGGCCCACTACCTACTTCTACTGCAGGGAACCGCTGGGTTATCGTCGCGACGGATTATCTGACCCGTTATGCCGAGACAAAGGCTATACAAAGAGGTACAGCAGCAGAAGTGGCAACATTTTTCATCGAGAACATTGTACTGAGGCATGGTGCACCATCCGTCGTGATCACAGACAGAGGAGCCGCATTTATGGCAGCTCTTTTGGATCACGTCCTCATGCTGAGTGGAACAGCGCATCGTAAGACCACCGCCTACCACCCACAAACGAACGGGTTGACAGAGCGTCTAAACAAAACCATTGAAGACATGCTTTCGATGTACGTAGACGTTGAACACAAAAAATTGGGATGAAATCTTGCCGTACATAACCTTTGCGTACAATACGGCAAAGCAAGAAACGACGCGCCTGACCCCGTTCAGCCTCGTTCATGGACGAGAAGTACGAACTATGTTAGATGCGATGCTACCGCACGAAGGTGACGGCATCAACCCATACGCCAACACGTTTACGGAACGCGCGGAGGAAGCTAGACAACTGGCACGTTTACGGATCCGCCAGCAGCAAGAGTATGATGCAGGCCGCTACAATGCTCACCGCAGAACAGTCGTCTATCAAACTGGCGACAAAGTATGGGTTTGGACACCCGTACGGAAATGAGGACTTTCCGAAAAGCTTTTAAGATACTTTGGGCCTTACCGAGTGCTGCGACAACTGAGTGAGGTTACTTACGAAGTTGTTCCCGACAGTTCGTGTAGTACCAATCGTCGCCAGAACCATCCTGAACTCGTTCACGTAGTGCGCATGAAGCCTTACGTAAGCGAGTGATTGCGTGAGACTTTTCTTTTTAAAAAAAACTGCATTATTGACTTCGCATTGGGTCGATGCTCTTTGAGAGGGAGGCAAATGACCCGTGTCTGCATGTGAACGACAACGATGATGTGGGGATTTAGCAGACACCAAGTAGT
Source organism: Rhipicephalus microplus (assembly GCF_043290135.1). Lineage (NCBI taxonomy): Eukaryota > Metazoa > Arthropoda > Arachnida > Ixodida > Ixodidae > Rhipicephalus > Rhipicephalus microplus. The sequence goes on from NC_134701.1 coordinate 45,587,404, forward strand.
GGGCCTCTGGCTTGACTCAACAACAAAGAAGACAATCTTGCGGCTTAGCGGTTGAAAACTCGCTGCTCTCGCTGCCTCAAGGCGTACTTGTGCTTTGTTCGCGTTGTACTGCGACAATATTGTTACGGGGAATAAAGTATACACTGATGAACAAATGTGTACTGGCAAATATACTGGCGAGCTAATGCGTACGACGCTGCTGCAGTCCGAGCACGTTCCCGTTCAGCACTTCGTCGTCGTCATCCTCAGGCATCTACTTAGCCCGTGACATTACCCGCCGGCGGCAGAAGCACCGTCCCGGTGCGATCAATTCTCGGGGCGTGAGAAGTATGGCTTGAGCCGTGAGACGTGCACTATATCGGTCGGGACTGAAGCTGGTACTGACGTGGTATGGAGTGGAGCTATCTCATAGGTCACGCTGGTGACCTTGCGTATGACGCGGTAGGGGCCAACGTAACGGGACATCAGTTTTTCGCTGAGACCAACACGACGTGATGGTAACCACAGCAAGACGAGTGACCCCGGAGAGTACTGTACGTCGCGGTGCCGGCGATCGTAAGCACTCTTTTGGTTAAGCTGCGAGGCACATAAACGATCCCGGGCGACTTGGCGGGCGATGTCAGCTCGGGCCAGGGCATCACGAGCATAAGCAGTCGATGAGGCGGCGTCAGATTGGAGCATGGTGTCCATGGGCAAAGGCGGGTCATAACCGAACAGTAGGTAAAAAGGGGAAAATCCAGCTGTATCATGACGTGAACTGTTGTATGCGAAGGTAACGAAAGGTAAGTGGATGTCCCAATCTTTGTGATCCTTGGAAACGTACATCGCTAACATATTCGTCAAGGTACGGTTGAGGCGTTCCGTGAGGCCGTTGGTTTGCGGATGGTACGCTGTAGTGAACTTGTGGTGGGTAGAGCAGGATCGCAGGAGCTCGTCGACTACTTTAGATAGAAAACAGCTGCCGCGGTCGGTGATCAACTGACGAGGAGCACCATGACGCAGAATGATGTCATGAAGAAGGAAATCGGCTACATCAGTAGCGCAGCTTGTGGGGAGGGCGCGTGTAACGGCATACCGCGTTGCGTAGTCGGTAGCAATAGCAATCCACTTATTACCGGTGGCCGACACGGGAAAGGGTCCTAGAAGATCGAGGCCGACTCGGAAAAATGGCTCATCTGGTACTTCAATGGGCTGGAGGGTACCAGCAGGTCTCAGAGCAGGTGTCTTGCGGCGCTGGCAGAGGTCGCATGCCGCAACGTACTGTCGCACAGAACGGTAGAGGCCAGGCCAAAAGAATCGGCGGCGAATGCGGTCATACGTGCGTGACACCCCTAGGTGTCCAGCGGAGGGGGCATCATGCAGCTGGGCCAAAACGTCTGAGCGAAGATGCACAGGAACAACGAGTAAAAGCTCAGCACCATCAGGGCGGGTGTTGTAGCGGTGCAAGATGTCGTTGTGAAGAACGAACAGTTGTAAGGAGTGGTCAGGGTGGGGAGAGTGCAGACCATTGATAATAGCACGCAAAGAGGGGTCGCGGCGTTGTTCAGCAGCTATGTCGGTGAAGTCGGTAATTGAAAGAACGAGGGCCTCTTGCTCATCTTCCCTCGTGTCAGGGGGATCGACTGGGTAACGGGACAAGCAGTCGGCATCCTTGTGAAGTTGTCCGGATTTATAGGATACGGAAAAAGTGTACTCTTGTAAGCGCAGCGCCCAGCGACCAAGGCGTCCCGTAGGGTCCCTGAGTGAGGAGAGCCAGCAAAGCGCATGGTGGTCCGTAATAACTGAGAATGGTCGGCCATACAGGTACGGTCGGAATTTCGCAATGGCCCAGACGAGAGCTAAGCACTCGCGTTCTGTGATGGAATAATTTTGTTCCGAGCGCGACAACAGACGGCTTGCATACGCGACGACGCGGTGCATTCCTTGTTGCCGCTGCGCGAGCACTGCGCCTATGCCGTGGCCACTGGCGTCAGTACGAAGCTCCGTAGCAGCAGATGGGTCGAAGTGTGCTAGGACTGGTGGATTGGTGAGAATGTCGACGAGCGACGAGAAGGCGTTTGCTTGCTGTTGGCCCCAGGTGAATGCGACATCCGTTTTGAGGAGGCAGGTTAGAGGACGGGCTACTTCAGCGAACTTCTCGACAAAACGACGGAAATAGGAGCACAGTCCCAGAAAACTTCGGACGTCCTTGACTGAGCGGGGTGTGGGGAAGTCGCGAACTGCTCAGACTTTCGCAGGGTCTGGTTGAACGCCCGCAGCGTTAACAAGATGGCCGAGTACGCAAATTTGGCGTTGCCCAAAGCGGCATTTGGACGAGTTAAGTTGCAAGTTGGCACGTCGAAAAACATCAAGCACTGCGGACAGACGGGTAAGATGGTCGTCGAAAGTAGTCGAAAAAACAATAACGTCGTCAAGATAGCAGAGGCAGATGGTCCACTTCATGCCTCGAAGGAGAGAGTCCTTCATGCGCTTAAATGTCGCGGGGGCATTGCATAATCCAAAAGGCATCATCTTGAACTGATAAAGACCATCAGGAGTCACGAAGGCCGTCTTCTCTCTGTCTTTGTCGTCCACAGCGATCTGCCAGTAGCCTGTGCGAAGGTCTATTGAAGAGAAATATTTGGCACCGTGCAAGCAATCGAGTGCATCATCTATGCGCGGTAGGGGATAGACATCTTTCTTGGTAATATGGTTGAGATGGCGGTAATCAACACAGAATCTCCAGCTATTGTCCTTCTTTTTAACAAGTACAACGGGTGAGGACCAGGGACTAGATGAGGGTTCGATTATGCCCTTATCAAGCATTTTATCGACTTCTCGCTGTATAATAGCACGCTCCGGGGCTGACACACGGTAGGGTCGTCGGCGAATGGGTCGAGCGTCACCGGTGTCGATGCGATGGGTTACTACAGATGTCTGGCCCAAATTACGGTCGCCGAAGTCAAAGATGTCCTGATAAGGAGCAAGCACACGGCAGAAAGCAGAGACTTGTTCAGAGGTGAGCTTGTCAGATAGCATTGGCTTGAAAAGGTCGGAACAGGAGCGTGACGAGAACGACGTTGATGAAAAATCGGGTGGCGAATCGGTGGTTAGAGCGGAAACTGTGTGGTCGACCAGTGGTGTAAGATGCGCAAGTGACATGCCGCGAGGAATAACTTGCGCTGAGAGGCCGAAATTGAGGACGGGAAACGAAGTTCGGTTGTCCTTAACGGTAACCACCGTGTTGGGGAGTGCAACATTGCGTGTCATGGCGACGTCAGAAATCGGGGCAGCAACATAATCACCATCGGGTACTGCAGGATATGGCGAGAGTTGGACTTGGACTGCGGCTTGCGGCGGAAGTTTAAGGAAATCGACAGAGCGTAGACGAGGTGGGCTGGTAGAGACGGTCTCCGAAAAGGATGGTAGTTCGAGCTGAAGAAGACCTTTGGAACAGTCAATGAGCGCAGCGTGTGAAGTCAGAAAGTCGAGTCCAAGGATTAGGTCATGAGGGCAATTTTCCAGTACAGCGAACAAAACTGAAGTTTGATGCTTAGAAATTGTTAATCGCGCAGTGCACATTCCAAGCACAGCAGGAGTACTCCCATCCGCGGTAAGAACGGTAGGTGCAATCGCAGGCGTCAGAACTTTTTTGAGGCGGCGGCGGAGGTCTGAGCTCATCACAGATATTTGTGCACCGGTATCAATAAGAGCCGTTATAGGTAAATCATCAACGAGAATTGTTAGGAGGTTGCACCGCTGGTCGGGAGTAATCAGAGGATTTGCAGTCCAAGTCGTGTATGCAGCGTCACCTCCGGGGGCTGCACCGGCTAGTTTTCCGAGCGACGGTCGTAAGGAGACCGAGAACGGCGGGGTTGGGGCGAGCGGGACTGACGACGCACGGGCGATGGCGAGCGGCTGGTCCGACGTTCTGGATTATACTCTGCACCTGTCTCAGCACGGTAGGACGGGGCATAAGGTGCACGTTCAGAGCGAGGCCACCAATCATAGAAGCTCGGTCGAGGTGATGAGGTCCACCGGCTGCGGCAATGGCGAGCGATGTGTCCTATCCGATGGCACGTAAAACATATGGGCCGATCATCATGAGTGCGCCATTCAGCTGGGTTTCGTCGTGGCGCGAACGTGCGGTTCGGAGTGGCAGCCGCAACGACTGGAGCCGAGCTGGAAGTAGCAGATGCATTTTGATGAGGTGGCGAAATGCCCATATTCGCGATCTCTTGGCGAACCACGGCCTGTATCATTGAAACAGCACCGAGGTTGTGTCCTGGCGCGCTGACGGTAGACATAGCGGGAGCCATGGCCTCGAGTTCCCGACGGACTATTCTGGTGACGTTTTCTGGCGCTGGTGGTTGGTGTAGTGTGGGCAAATCTTCGCAAGAGGACGTAGCCGCCGTGTTGGGAAGGCGGTCAAATCGGTGAACTATGCGCCTACTTTTTGCCTGTTCGAAGCGACGACATGCTTCGATGACCGACTCCACCGTCGAGCAGTCCCTGCACAGGAAAAAATTGAAGGCGTCATCCGCAATTCCTTTCAGGATGTGTCCGACTTTGTCCTCGTCGAGCATGTCCTTGTCGACCTTGCGGCACAAAGCCAACACGTCCTGGATGTACGCGATGTACGGTTCCGTGGATGTCTGGGCACGAGTCGCAAGCTCTTTCTTTGCGGCCACTTGACGTCCGATGGGTTTCCCAAATAGATAGCGCAATTTCTGCTTACAGACGTCCCAGCTAGTCAACTCTTCTTGATGTGTCTTGTACCAGAGTTTTGCCGTGCCATGCAAGTAGAAGATGATGTTAGCCAGCATAAGCGTTGGACCCCAATGGTTGCTGCTGCTGACGCGCTCATATTGAACAAGCCAGTCATCGACGTCTATGCCACTTGTGCCGTTGAATGGACCTGGGTCACGAGGTTGCACCACAACGATCGGCTGCGGGGCTGACGGATCTTGTTGACATTGAGTAGCCTGGTCAGTCATCGTGGTAGCTGCAATGCGCCGTCCGCTGCGAAGATCCAGCTCGTTGGGCTGTATAGCGAGTGGTACCCCGCACCTTCCACCAATGATGTTACGGGGAATAAAGTATACACTGATGAACAAATGTGTACTGGCGAATATACTGGCGAGCTAATGCGTACGACGCTGCTGCAGTCCGAGCACGTTCCCGTTCAGCACTTCGTCGTCGTCATCCTCAGGCATCTACTTAGCCCGTGACAATATGACGTCGATAGTAATGCTGATAGGCGGGTATATAGGAACATAGGTTAGAAATAAAAGGTGGTGCTCACTAAGGCTCACCCAAGAAATACACGTTGAGCTTAGGGCTCACCACCTCAGACTCACAAATATTTTACTCACTCGGATTCAAGCTCATTGAAATTTTCCTTAGCCAGACTCACTCTAACTCAAACTCATGTAATATTACTCAGCTGTCCTCCCTCACACTCACGGCTCGATTATAGTCCAAGTGAGCCTGGCCCCAGTAACGTCCAATGTGCCATGCTCGAATCAGCCAATCGCTGATACAATGGTTGTGATGAGTAATTTTTGAGCTTGTAGCACAATTGGTCGAGTGAAAGGAAAGCAATTTTCAGCTGAATTTGAACATTTATTGAGAAATTTTGGCCTCGTGCTGCGCAACAATATTTGGCTCACGTCTTCTCGGAAGTCTCGACTACTGATTGGCCGCGTTTTCGGACCATATTAAAATAGGGTTGCAGGGCCCCTTAAACTTTGAAGAGGTTTCGCGGCAAAGCGAATTTACTTAGATAGGTGCTTTCATGGCATAGCATTCTTTGCTGCAGTGAAATTACCTCTACAGGAAATTATGTGCAGATCAATGTTAATTATTTGTTCATCGCAAATACTTCAAAATTTTCAAAAATTTAAAATCGAGTCAAAGCGAATTCGAATACAGTACTTTTCATTGAAATATTCGAAGTATTCGAATATTTGCACAAGCCTGCTTTTTTTAGTTAATAGATTTGTCTTTTTTGCTCTCTCTATGCAGTTGGTTTCTCCCCTTCTTTTTTCTCTTTCTCCTCTTTCTAATGGTTCCCCCATCTTCTTTTTCACTCTCTCCTTTGCATCCTCTCTTGCCTTTCCCACCCCCTATACTATTCGAGGCTATGCTTTCTTCTGGCACTGTGCGTAAATAGCTGAAGAGTTACTATGCTCACCTTTCAATTGTACGTTCGCTGGTTCGAATATTGCCTCGGGTAAGCAAAAAAAGGAAAAAAACAAAAAAACAAGACGTATTCTTTTTTTCTTTTTTTGTTGCTAAAAAGAGGTTCATTGCAGATGGGGCCCGTCTTCTAAAGCTGCACAGGCTCGGATGTGCCAGTTAGCTTGCCAGTATCCATTCAAATGTTGTGACTGGCAGTGCAAGGACCCAGTCTGCAATAGACGCTCATTGGCGTACCTGTCATATGTGGTACGCATGAAGCAGAAACGCAAGAGGTGTCTGGGTGTGCTGCAGGGAACACGCATCAGCGTTGCTGGGACAGACAGTTCGCTTTTGAGGAGAAGCGCGTGCGCGGACCGAGGATATGAAAAGCACGTCGTATGTGCGCTCAGGGCTCTCTCTGTGGCTTCGTTATGGCCAGTCCTGTCTCCTGTAAAAGCGCATCTCAACGCCTTGTGTTTTTTACACCTGTAAATATGTGTAATATGTGTATATGTAAATAATTATGTGTTTTGTCGTCAAGAAGCCTCTCAAAGGTTTCTCCTTCCCCGGCACCTGGGTGGAAGCCTGTGCCCCTAACCTCGGTCACATCAAGGTGTGCTTCCCAAAAGTATCGCTGTTGTATGTATTGTGTGCTCACAATTGACAACAATGAAGGCATGGCTAAACTTGTTGCTGGGTTATCGCCAGCCTTGTTGCAATATGTGCCTGTTTCAAATATATAATAATGGCTAGATTTCTTTTTTTTTTCAAGTCCTCATTCGTTCGAGATAAAACTACAGTGAATTCAAGACGCTCATGTTTGGAACATTTAAGTAGACTCTCCAGCTGCCCTTTTGCATAGTTTCCACTGTAATTGAGGCATCTGTTTTGGCCTTGTAGCTGCTTATTTTTATGCCCCCCCTCCCCCCCCGTCCCCTCCACATTGAAGACAGCCAAGTCAATTCTGTATGCCACTCACTGTCTGTAGAATGTTGTCTACAAAACCTGCTTCAATATTTCAAATCTGTTTTTAAACTTTGCTGTCACCAGGGTTGCCACCTTTTCCCAAACAAAAAACAGGCCCTTCAATGAGGAAAAGAAGGAGGGCCGAGGAATCCAGAAGAATAATGTCCAACAATAGACACCATGTCAAGTCTTTGGCATACAGTGCCATTGCTTTCTTTGAGTCAAATAAACCTGATATGAAAGCAAAAATGGCTCTCCGAGCTAACCTACTAGTCAAATTTCTGGCATAAAAATATCTATGATTAGAATAATGCTTCGTTTCCCTCACTTAAAAAAGAACATTGGGGGGTACCTGAAGCTTCGCTTTTAAGAATTGAACACGGTAACAATACCCTGGCCCTAGTGCGTACTTCAAGCACTTGGTGCATGAAAGCTTTTCATTTCACTCGAAGGAAATGTGTGCAGCAAAATGTGTTATGGCTGGACGCCTTTTAACTATGAAGTCCTTAAGATAATCGCATGTTCTGATGCCTGATTACAATGCATGCTTGTATCAAGCAATATTACTGTGATATTGCATATTGAATTGTGAAGGCAGTATACAGGACACATGTGTTTGCAAAGCCTAACGTTATTTTCACTGTAGTTTCAAGCAGATGAAGTTATTTTCCCTGAATTTCCAAGCAGATGTGTGGCTGTGCTGTAGAATGCCTGCTTGCCATGCAAACGGCCTGGGCTCGATCCTCCTGCAAACTGAGAAATTCTTTATTACTCATTTTATTTGCATCTTTCTTGATTTTCCGGTTGCTCACAAGGTTCATCACTCACAATCAACGACACTCACAAGATTTTTAAACCATCGCGTTAAAACTGGCATAAAAGGGTAACAATGTACGACTGATTGAATAAGCTTTTACAGCTTATGACAAATCATATTGGTGTGATGTTGAAATCCCTTGGTCCATTGTTAGACTACCAAATGTCATGGCTTTCACTTTTATGTCTGTTTAGGGGTACAGCAATTAAATGGCCAGAAAGTGTAAATAGATCTTTTTTTATTTCGAAGCATGCAGAAGTATGATAAAATCAAGCTCCCTTTCCATTGAGTAATTTGAGTTGTATATGCATTTTGAAATGGTGTTTGAAAATCACAGCAGCTGTGCCATTGCACCGCTTCGTGGCAAAAGCTTAGTATCGAGTTCTGGAGAATTTCTGCACGTTGCCTGCTGCAGCTCAGAACATCGTTAATCTGGCTTAAAATTATATAGTATTTATATTGCATTCTCACTTTCAATTTTGATTATTATGCAGTTTACTTTACCCTTCGTGGGTTCATCGATATTTTTCACATAATAACAGAAATTTGCAGAACTTTGTGCCTAAAAGTAGTGTGGCACAATCTTCACTAAAATATAGCCATCAATTTATGAGAAAAAAGTGGGACGCATGTGGCTCGTCTACCCATGAAGCATCTTTGAATAAGTGGGGCAACACCTGTCACATTGTCTCATAAGGGCACTAAGCTGTAATTCTGCTGCCAAATTTCTTGCTCAAAAAGGCCCAATGGAAGCAGTACAGAGGAACACTTCTAAAACTGTGGGAAAAAATTGCAGTGAACCTTAATTTCAGATGTTCTACACAATTACGCACCTCTGCCTGTGGCATTGAGTCTAGCGGCTCTGTCCCAAGGTCTTCACATACACACACCCTTTCAGCTTGTGTCTGTCTTGTTGGTAGGTGTAGGTAATATTGAAACTCGATGAAGACAAGGAGAAAACAGCAGGCATAGAAGAGTCCACGCATTCATAAGAAAATAAAGAAAAAGGAGAATATTGCTTTTCATTCACATGCAACGAAGGTGTGTCTATGCATGTCTTGTCTTGTTTCTGCAACGGATAACGGCGATCATCTCAGTTAAGCCTGCATTTTTGCACATAATTAAAATTGTGGTAATGAATCATGGCAAGCCACTTTGACGCGTTGTCAATGCACTGAATACTGTAAGTGCGTTTACAAGTGCTGCATAATATTCGTGAACTCTATTCAGGTGTGACATATTTGCTTTTCTCATATATCTTGCATGATTTGATGATCTTTATTCGTGTTCTCTTTGGCTTCCTGGCTGTATGAAGCAGCCATTTCGCCATATTTTTCCTTTGGCCTAAAATTTTAGCGACAGTGTCTTAGCCACAGCTTTTGGTCTCATTGTCTCTTCTCATAATGGTAAAAAATATAAAACAATGTGCTGTTTTGTGACATCCATCAAACATGAAAAAACAGTTATGCATGTATGCTATGTTGTTAATCTATGCGGGGAACTGCTTCATTTTTCATCCGAGTGCACTTCTACAACGATTTTTGATAGATATAATTTTGTAATTTAGAAAGAAAATTTATAGTTGCCCGTTAAAATTCTCTCAAGATTCAGAACAGAAGAATACCATAAATTTGGAACTTTAGCTACCTGGTACGCAATATGACACCGGCTGGAAAAATATTAACACAACAAGATGATATTAAGCTAAACGTATCACTCATACCATTCACTGTAGACGTGCAATATCTGGCCTCTCAGTTTCCTTAATATTTCTTGTACACCAAAGCTGCAAGGCATTGTGCTGATGGCAACTTAAAGTGGCAGAGAATTTTTTTCTGAGAAAAAAGTGGGATGCATTCATCCCATTAACCCTCAAAAGGTTAAGAAATCGATGCTCAGCAGTGGAGCTTTCTCCGCAGCAACGAAAAACCTGCATTGAACCACAGTGCATGCACACACCATCTCTTCAGCATTTCGCTCATGCACTCTGTCATTGCAGAATTTGGTACCAATGCAGTGAACAGCTGTAGGCCCCTGTTTGCAACATGTGTTGCATATAAGACTCCATCAGCAACAACGTTTGGTGAAAACTGTTTCATTGCCTTTTTTGTGTTGCCAATGCGTTATTAGACACTCTGAATTACGAGCTTTCCAGTGACATAAAAGAAATGTACATTAAAAAATTGGTTGGCTGTAGGAAATAATCAGGCCCTCGTAATCCACAGAACCGTTAAGAAAGGGTAAGTATTCATTGGTACAAGCACATTCCTGGAGCTAAGTAGCCAGCTGCGCTACACAACTTCTCAAGTCTTTTCTTACAGTGTGCCAGCGCGGATGCTGTGTATCATACTGTTGCACAAGTTTTTCTTTTATTTTGGTGTACTTAAATTTTAAAACATTAGTAAGCTATTAAAACATATACAGTTTTGAAAATAATTAGTGTTGAATCGAACACAGAAAAATTAAATTTGGAATGTTAAATCACTGAATATTTCTACAGATTGAATCACACTTGTCTAAAACACCCAGCCGACTGGTCCATTTGCCGTTTTCTGCAGAAATATGTTAATGCCGACGCCGTATGAATATCTAACATGGCATACGGCGTGCTAGGCCTTTGTGAGATAATTTAAGCGTGAACAGAAGCATGTAGCTAAGGTGACATAGAAGCGGTCGCTAATAGTAGCCATGCGCTCCGCTGCTCTGGACAAGTGTGATTCCACCTGTACAGCTGCAGTGTTGGTATTTTTTTGGTGCATGAAATTCTCCATGTTCACTTTACATCTGGTCCATGATATAAAAACATGGAAATAAAAATAATATTAAATAAAACCTTCTAGGTCTGAGTGAGAATAAAAGCCAAGCTGCTTGTGTGGCAAGCACGCGTTCTACCACAAAGCCACGTGCCTGCTCAAAAATAATTTTCATGCTTTACAAATACACGCGTCTTGTATACGCGCTTCACAATACAACATGTAATATCGCAGTATTTCATGGTACAAATGTGCATTGCCATTGGCCATCAGAACGTGTGATTATCATAATGACTTCGTTGGTTGAAAGCCAGCCACGAATAACAAAAGGCACAAATGCTACTGGGGTATTCTCTTAGGACCACGTAGTGGTTGCATAACAAGTTTAAAAACAATTCATGCACATAATTGCTCATGGTTTAAAGCATACTACCCAGTGCCTGTATTGTGTGGTCTATCCTGTGTCCCATCTCTGCGCTCTTCGAAGTAACTATGTGTACGTATCAACAAGCTCGCTTAGCCACCATTTAGAAATCCATTACACAGACTGCAGCTATATGCGAAACCCTTACTGGCACAACTCGCTTTAAACATTGATTACATAGTAATAATCTGCAGTATAAACTTTTCAAGTAATGTTATGCCGTAAAAAGTGTGCACTAGGTGGTTAGAGTATGCACTAGGGTTAGGATATCACTGTCGTGTTCTACTCGAACCTTAAGGGTCCCCTAATTTTTTTCACCAAACGATTGTAAGGTTCATATATAGTAATGTCCCACAAGCATGGTTTTGTAAGTAATCACCCTTTTGGCCTATACTGGAAGAGTGGAGGGGGTGCTGTGAGGAGTGGATTTACAGGCTGTTAAGAGTGGATGGACAAATCTGACAGATGGTTGTGCAAGTATGCAAGTAATAGGGCATGTCAGTTCAGATTAAATACCTGACAAAGATCACAGGCAGGGGTCCCGATAGATGGGGACTCTTGAAAGGATTTCATGCTAGGAAAGAAGTGATGTGTCATTGACACATCTGTTGAAACTTGGAAGGTCGGAAAAGGTTTGCAAGCATAGTTATGTGACGTTTCTCGACAGTACATGACTGTGACATCGCACACTCCCACACTGCACATGTGTCTTTTTCCTAACATATTTCCTAGCAAAGCCACAACAGGGTGTTTATCAATTATATTTTTTTTCAATTTTCCTGCCTTTTCCAGGTTTTTCACAGCGATTGAAAGCAAACTCCATGACCGTAATGTCTACTTGAAAACCTGTGCAGTGGAAAGAACACTTTAGCAGTAAAAAAATAAAATATGAGGCACTCATATAAAAGAAATGAACATATTTTGCACACACACGCATAATGTTATGAGTGTATGTAATAAATATGAAAAAAATGTGTGTATCTGGTTAAAATAAAACCTGTGATCCAGGCACTGAGGAAGTTGGCTGTTTCATTTTTGAAACAACCAGGACACAACCACACAAATAAAATGAACTGCAGCTGCAAGTTTCAAGGAGCCGGCGATAGTCTAACAGTGCAGCCAATGCTGCTAGGAAACGTAGAAGTGGAGCCATCTCGCGGCATTCATATAAAACAAGGATGCGGCAACCCGGCCAGTTGGCTTATTGGAGCACATTTTAGTTCATTACAATGGCTATAGCCTGCAGGCCATTTAGGATCGGATTAGATTACCTTGACCTAGACTGCTGTATTTACTAATGATTTGCATCCCCGTCTAATTTGTACACGTCTAAAATATACTTTTCAGCAAAGAAATGCAGCGCAGCAAAGTACTTACGTATTTTATGCAACATTGTCTTGACAAGGACTAACAACAACGTCGCAAGAACGAAACCGTACAGCAAAATTTACTTTATCCTTTCTTTCACCCTCTCGCTTTTTTTTGCACAATGCACACATGCTTGTTGGTGTTTTATTTCTCTGGGTTCTGACGTGTGGAGCACAATGAAAGTCTTCAGACACCTGCAATAAAAGCTGGGATAGTGTTTCAAGTGCGGATGTTTGAATATGGGGTGGAAAAAAGGAATCTGTCAGGCCGCAAGAGCTCCCCCGATTCCATAGGTAAATATAAGATGCGAAATTGTGAGTTAGACAAATTGGTGAATGTTCACCGTAGAATATTTTACAAAGAAACGAGTTAGAAGCAGTCGGAGAGGGTCACAGCGCTGATTTCGCAACTGAAATTTATTTGGAAAACGAAAGAACATATATAAGAAAGATTGAATCATCAAAACTGTGCACATGTACACATGTGTTACAACACAGAATGATTCATGTCTTCTCTAACAGCTTATGTTCTTCATTTAGAAGAGTGTTACATGGAATACTTATGTACTTGTTGTTAGATCTAATAAAAAATGCTTCGGCTATTTCACACATGCCCTAATCAACATGTCAATATTTGAAATTTGTTTTCTACAAGTGGGGCACACACAGGGCTGGGCAGCATCGCAATAGTATTTAAGAGATACTTTTGAGTGTCTGTATTGTTGTATCGAGGCACTTTTAAAAATGTATTTGAGCCTAAGCAGTGAAATACTTTTACAGTGTATCGCATGTAATGCGATACTATTCAGGACACGGGTATCCCGTTACATTTTTTTTGTAAATGAGCAGAGACGTGTTGACGATGGGGAAACAAATTTCTGCTGTGACTTGGCAGTCTACGGCAAGATATGCACCCACTATTTCTACATTTCTGCTGAAGGCGAAACTGACTCCTACCTTCTTGAAAGCGAGCTAGTTGCTTTGCTACCCGCATCCCATTGTGCTCCTTCAGGCAGAACTGGAATGTGTTTGAATGATGGCCTGCTTCAGCGTGGTAACAATGTTATACTGACATATTGAATTCCAGCGCAGATATTTTCATTGTGAGGAGCATTGTATACTGCACAATGGGCGCCGTTGTTTAAATGCATTTCCTCATGCCAATTGAACGAGCAGTGCTTTTTTTTTCTCGTTTTTTTCCCACTTTTCTTTTGCGGTGCCCATTTGAAAAACCGGAGCTTATTGCGGTAGCCACAAACCACCCAAAGAATTTTGTGCGTGTGGTTGTGTGCCATATACGATACTTCTTTCTGCAGAGCATTTCTGAAAAACGCCAGCATGGCCAAACGGCGATTCGAAAGAGGTCTTTTTGAGTTTCCTCTTGCATTCCTTGTTTTGTCCGTTCTTAATTCTTTCTGCCTTTTCTATCATGTTTCTAGAAAACACTAAACCTTCAACTTGAAGTTCGTTTGTTTATGGTTCCAGCACTTCGCTTGAACTATGCTTTTTCCAGCATAGCTAATACTGTTGCTCTTGAGTTCCGGATTTCGGTGTACAATGCGTGTGACTGATGCTCTCATACGGCATAGTTTTTTATTGCAACTAATATATGTAAAATGTGGTTATTAACAATTATGTGCAGTATAAGCATTATTTGTAATTCCTTAATAGCACTCATAGTATGGCGATAATATAATAAATCAATTTCATTTGCAAGTTTCTATGCGCTGCACATTTTAAATATTTTGCTGCACATAAATGTCTGTATGGAGTATAACTATCCCCGACACAGAGAAAAGTATTTTAGTACCTGTATTCCGGAATAATTTTTTTGTCTATTTGCAAAAGTATCTCTGAAGTATCTTGCCACATCAATTACAAATTTATCTCAGTATCTGCATTTTATGCTTCCAAACCACGCATTGCGATATCTCTATTCCAGAATACTTTTTCGGGCATCTCTGCCGAGCCCTGAGCACACATCTACATGGCCTACAAGGAGCTGCCAAATGAGACGTGATTGCAGCTTCTGATAGCATTAGCTCATGCTCTCTTAAGCGCACGTATATGTAATGCCCCATTTCACCTAAATATTCTCAGCCACAAGACAGCGGAATCCCATAAACCACGCCAGTAGTGCAAGGAGCATATCTGTGCACATTACTAGAGACACATTTGTTCCCTTTCCCTGGCAGCTGACACAATTCTCTATCCACCAAAGTATACACATTATGCATTTTATTACGTGCTGAGAATGACATGTTTATGCCATAACGAGCACCAACATTTTTCAAACCATGTGCTATCCTGTGTATGTATGGGATAACTGCCTGCCTCTTTTTCTTGCTAATTTCTGGGGCACTAGAATCACGATGATAAAGGTGTTGAGCCTTGAAATAAGTTTTTCCGACAAGGAGCAAATCACGTCACTCGGAAAGCCAGAATTTGCAAGGCGAGCAACTTGTGTATCAAATGCATGCGCCATAAGGTGCTCGCGTAACTTCTGAAGAGCGACACCCAGCACAGTTGACGCAATGGCTCCCTGTAAGGTTTTGAGTGGCCAGAATTAAAATTCAGAATTGGTTTTATGAATCTAGGTTGGTATTGCTATAAATGTGATCTTTCACGAAAGCCTGTCTTAAATCGAGAAACTGTAGCTCATCAATTTTTCGCAACTCCAAAGTGAAATGCTGACATCCAGTTTTCCTTAACATCTTTCTTTATATTAGCAACCAGTACAGAGCAATTGCTAATGTCCAGTAGAACTAAGAAGCCATGGACAAATCAAACAGCGTGTGATGATAACCAATGCAAATGCTTTTGCAGCTGCTCGTCTACATACGCAAGAAAAATATAACTAAATACAGGTATATTCATGATTCAATGCAGATGCAAGATTTGTGGACAAAATTATTTCCGTGCCAAGACACAACGGTAGAATTTAGGTGGCCTGCATGAGCTCTAAAACGATGTAATAGAGATGCCACACTGGCATTGAAACAACAACTCATTGTTATCTTCTCTTATGCACTGCTTTATACACATCAATTCTTCACATTAGGGCAAACAATAATATAAATCTTTTACGTCTATACCGAATGCGTTGCGGCACTAAGAAGGTTGTTCACTTAGTGATAAGATGACAGATTCTGAGTTGGAAATTCTTAGCGGATCACAAGTATTCGAACGCCCCAAATTTCTTTGAAGATACTCTGAAACATTTATTTACCAAGTGTCCTTTTCTGAAACAATAGCTCTTAGTGGCAACATGAATCTTCACTGAAATAAAAACTGATAGTTCTTGCCTTTTTGCTTTTTTCACACTTTCAGCTACGCGTTCTCGATTAAGCGTTAGTAGCCGGGCATAAACTTATTCATTTAGTCGCCCGCTTTTTGCATCAACACTTTTTTTTTATTCATATAGACTCCAAAAACCCATTCGGGCATTACATGGGAGCTTTAGTTATACAATAAATTTGCAAATCAGAACATTGATCGATTGATTTTATTTGTGGGGTTTAACGTCCCAAAACCACCATATAGTTATGAGAGACGCTGTAGTGGAGGGCTTCAGAAATTTCGACCACCTGGGGTTCTTTAACGTGCACCCAAATCTGAGCACACAGGCATTCAACATTTCCGCCTTTATCGGAAATGCAGCCGCCGCAGCCACGATTCGATCCCGCGACCTTCGGGTCAGCAGCCGAGTACCTTGGCCACTAGACCACCGCGGCGGGGCAAAAATCAGAACATTGCCATTATAAAATTAATATGGTAAACAAAGTGAAATACAGTTCCATAGACAAAGATGCAAAAGGGGAAAAATTGTGGCAGGAATGAAAACTCAATAAAAGAGACACAGCTATAGTGCGAAAAATATATAAAGAGAAAATTGGCATGAAAAAAAATTGGCCCCGTATCTGCATATTTGACTAAACATGTCGTCGAGAGACTATTGTCTTTCGCCTGAAAAGAGTGAATAGACAGACATATTTATTTGATGTTTTGCACGAGAAAACTGGTGAATGGGATCCTGAAGATGTTGCATGAGACATGAGCGCCATCTGGCTGTAATCTCAGAAAACGAAAAGATGGCCTTTGTTATAGCGAGCACGCAGCATGCGTGCAATTTTGGAGGCCATATTTTGTAGATTTCGAGATAGGTAGCAGCACAGTATCGTTTTAGCAAAGCGTAGGAGACTCACCTTTTTGTGCGAAGCGTCGCATTGTCAGCTGCAGTGCTTAGAATTACTTATTTATGCCTTTTCTAGTATAAAGAAACACAGTGCAAAATATTGACGTGTTGATATTGTGCCTCAAATATGCCAAATATTAGATTTTTATCGACAATCATACAAGTATGAACGCAGAAACTTGAGCAATACTGGTGGATGCTGTGGATGTGGTCGTACGTGGGCCTTTTTGCTGACAGTCAGACCAAAATTTTTGCGTTGAAGAATCCCAAGCAAGACTATCATCTTTAAGGAGAAAATATATTTACAATGAAAGAAGAGTAAAAATAAGCACATACAGGCACTTACAAACTCACACAGATAGGTAAGTCATATGTCCAAGAAAATATTGAATTGGTTTACAAAAGCAGCATGATCAATGATTCAAGCGTTGGCGCCCGGCAGTGTGTTACAGTGATGTATGGTCCGAAGTAATGGTGAGTGTTAATACATAATTGTGCGTGACAAAAAAGGCTGTATTTTGAATTGGTGATCATTATGTTTCAAAATATTATGAGGTGTGTTTGTGCAAGCTTCACAAAGGCAGATTTACTATGACAAAATGCATAAAAATGCAACAACAGTGACGACAGTCTGCATTTTTCTAGAAGGGGTAATGAAAGTGAGTGTGTAATATCTGTAGTGCTGCAGTTGCGAGAATACTACTTGGTGATAAATCCTGCTGCTTCATTTTGTATTGATTCTAGTTAATCGATGAGATATGATTAATGTGGGTTCTAGATGATGAATGCATATTCTATCTTTGAACGGACAAGTGTAGTGTACGCTAGCATTTTAGTGGTATAGTTCACCAAATAAAGGTTTCTTTTAATAACTCCAAGTGCTTCTGACACCGCACTAGTTATGATATCGAAGCACTTATTCCAAGATAGGTCAGAGGATAAACGAATTCCAAGATATTTAAACAGGGATACTTTTTCAATGGGGACAGCTTGAATTTCATAATGACTCATTTCTGTTTCATGTGCTCTTGTAAATGTCATGGCCTTTGTTTTGAAAGTGTTAATTTGCGTTTGCCACTGGTGATGCCAAAATGCGAGTTTATAAAAGTCCAACTATAATGAGTCGTTAGCTTGTGTGCTGTCAATTTTTCTATAAATGATGTAGTTGTATGTAAATATTCTGATAGTAGATGATAAACCATGTCCAATGTCGTTGATGTAAGTGAGAAACAAAACCGGTCCCAGGATTGATCCCTGGGGAACACCAGACTTTACATGTGAAAGTGAAGGTGCGTGTCCATTCACATAAATTGATTGGCTGCAGTTGCTCAGAAAATGATTTATTCAGCTTTTTTCCAAACCAGTGGCTACCTTATCAATGTACATAGAGCCATATAGAGTTAAAAAGAAGCCTTCCTTGTCAGCAACCAAAACACACAACTTAGCTTTTAGATGCGTCTCAGACAGCATGAACACCGTTGTGAGGAGTGACCTTGCTATGTACAACAAAGGCAAGCTGAAACTTTTAGATGCGGAGCATCTTATACTCGCGCCTTGTAGTGCGCCGTCCGCACCGCTTCTCGAACATTCGACAGCTGACGCGCGCGCATGTGCCGTCGCGCCGTCGCCCACTCTTCCACCATCAGTGCATCCCTTCCTCCTCTACACACCGCGCGCGCTTCACTCCTCCACCATCTGTGCACCCTTCCTCCTCTACACACCGCGTTCGACATCTACAATTCTCCTGATTCTCCAGTGGACGCGCATGTGGCGTCGCGCTTCGAGAACATTCAACAGCTGACAGTGCATGCGCCGTCGTGCTGTATATATACTCAAGGTCGGCGCTCGCTCGCTCAGTTGCCGCTCGTCGGTTGGTTTGTACGGCGCGTCGACGTCCAAGGCCGCGGTGAAATGAATTCCAACGAATCCACAAACACAATGATCGACGTCCCTTCGACCAGCGCCGCCCTTTCGCATACGTGTGTACGTGTTCACTCATTTAACACCCCCTCCTACAACCACGCTAACCAATTTAGCCATCGACCCAAGTAAGTCGCAATTTAACACCCCATTTCACAACCACGTTAACCAATTTAGCCATCGACCCAGGTAAGTCGCACTTTAACACCCCGTTAACCAATTATATGGTCCGCATCCTCCTCAGTGTTCCCCCGAGGGAAGCTGCGGGCAATTTTTTTTGTGAAGCTAAGTTGCGTGTTTTGGTTACCTTCGTGCTACCTTCGTTTACGAACTCTTCTATGAACATAATGCTTAAAAATACTCATTGATTTAATAACACCACCTCAAGAAAGTGAAATGAGCAGAGAGTGTGCTACTCTTGAAATATCTGCAATAAGTGCATAGTGGTAGACGTTTGCAGCTGCATCGCCAATAATAATAATAGCAATAATATTATAAAATGCAAGACATAGCCCAGCGAACCTCTTGTGATGGCAGTTCCAAGATAAGCACCTACCTAAAACGCCTTCAAGCCAAGCCGAAATTGTGGCCACGACAAATATGCACAAGTTTAGCGGTGTGAGAAATGCTGAGCTTGGAAAGTCAGATATGGTATGTGATATGTAGAAGGAACATACATAAAAATAGCGCTTGTACTAACATGGAAGCTAAGGAATGCTTTAGTCAATGGGAAGAACAAGCTGCTGAGCGAAAATTTCCGTAGTCTTGTTTACACTGTAGTCTGCCACGAGTGTGACAACATGTCAGTCTATGAGACCTGTGATTTCAATGAGAGTTACACAACACGAATATGAAGTCACCAAATCATGGGCGGCCTTGAATGCCCTCGCTGAATATATAGAATATACAGGCTTTCAAATTGACTGGTCAAGAAACCGTTTTCTGGTCAAAGAAAACAAGCTTGCATCATGCCGGCACCTGGAATCCGTGCACATGCACACAGCTGCACATATCCTCAATAAGATTTATGGAACGCTGACCATATACTTTTGGTGCTTACATCACGCACCTAGTCATACTTAAATACGATATACCTTTCTCATGGCTGTCATTCAGAACAATACCGGGTGCCCAAACGTCAATAAGCTTTGTGTTATTTTGGTCAGTGTATCCTTTTGTTTGTACACTAAGAATAAACAGTTATGCATTGCCTTTTTTTCAGACCTCTTCTAGCTATTCACTGTAGTTGCAGTCGAAGGAGTGATTTTTTGATTATTGATCAAGGGTAATGCTTAATTTTGTGATGGTGGCACAGACTGCCGTCAGTTTCCATGAAATGGCCAGATTTTACCAATGTTCCCCCAGTTTTCCAACAAGGCCCCAATTCCCCGACTTTTCTAGGTTGGTAGACACCCTGCACAAATAAAGATAGATGGCAGTTAAATCGCGTCCTGTGTTTCTTGTCTTATGCAAGTGTCATTCTGCACTTTATTATTTGTTGCTGGGCTGGTTGCTATAACATTATTAGGGGAAATTATAGACGATGCGAATGTGTGGTGCGGTGTAAATATTTTCTGTAATTCAGCTGCGAGTGACGCTCTTTCCCTGTGCTTTTTCATTTTTCCTGTGGTGCTTAGCCATCTATATTTATCCCCCTTTGCTTAATTACCTCCCTGAAGCTATGCACCCTCTTGCCCATTAATAACCATGGTTAAACTATTGTATGTGGCATTGTTGATGCAAAATGACCTTAGAGTGTATGCTAGAGCTCCTGCAGGATCACTGGCTGAATGTGACAACCAGTTCACCATTTATAGGACACGAAGTACTGACATTTTCAATACATCTGTTCGCACAGTGCTTCATTGGAGTCACGCAAGCTTAAAATATGGTGCTCCCACAAAGAAAATTTTCCTCCCACAAAAAAATTTTTCTTCCTGTGCTGTAACCAATGGGAAAACTATGTAGACAATAATGAAAAGAGATCACAGCTAGGCTTAGTGGGCGATGTGTGCCTCAATAAATTAATGCAATAAATTAATGCAAGTGTGCTTATATCACCATGGTGTTGCCAGTTTATTACTACGTTTGATATGAACCTCTGCTCACTCCACCATGGTGTTCCTGTGGGTATACACAGTCTTACGTCTGAGACAGCATTGCCAGAACTAATTTCACTGTCGCAATCTTCAACAGGCGTGCTACAAGGATGAGCCAGAGCAGGGAACGCGAGAGAAGTGGTCACTGCTTACATGTTTAAGGTCCTATGCAAGCACACCAGACTATGATTTTACAGTGTCATGCATTTTGCGTGGAGTATACATGGTGATGGCTGGAGCGATCTCTGTGGGCACCAGCTAGACTGTCACAATGTTCATATTGTTGCTTGAGACAATTGTTTAGGACAAAAAAAAGGGCACTGTAGAAAAAAAAATTAGGCTAATGTAAGGGCTTGTGGTGACGAGACTCTCAAAAGGTATATGGTGCATCATCTTGCAATAGAGAAGCAACATTTATACCTGCAAACCATTGGCCATACAAGCTTGTGGCTGGAGAAGGCTGATGTCCAGAGGATACCCTCCTGAAATGTTAACCTGCACCGCCCTCCCTTGCCCTTCTTGGTGCACTGAAATTTTCGCCCTATAATAGGTACTAGTTCCTTCAGTGGGTGCTCTTGAAGAACTTGCGAATAAGCTCACTCTCACCACCTGCTTTACCCAAGGGCCAATCCTGCTGTTGGAACTTGTTTGCTTGGCAGAAAGTTTTAACAAGAAAAGAAGCTTCAATCATTACACAATAAAGCTACAGCATTGCAAGACTACTATGATGTTATGTACACAGACCTCCCACATACAACTTACTAAAATGTCACCAATTACCTCTATGGTGAGCCTGATTACGCCTTAAGACAGCATGTAAGTTTCTTGATCCTATACTTTTTAATGAGTACATGAACCTTGAAAAAAAAAACAAGATATCCACGCGCAGTGCATAAAACCAGTGCTTATGAACTGCAATGATGCCATCGAAAGCATCAGCAAAAGTAAATTCACCCTGCTAGAAAGCAAATTTTGCATGAAGCCTATAAATGTACTGTTAACAAAGTATTCTCGACAACTACATTACTTCTATTCTGCAATTTGCATAATCCTGTCTCATGCATACCTTGCTGTCAACCCAAAAATTATTGACCTCTGAGGTGTTACTCAAGTGACCATGCTCATTTAACATACCTGCAAGCCTCTGAGCTAACATAATAAAATTGAAGACTTTAATAAAGCGATGCTCTCTGCTATTCACCCCTTCAAAAATATTTTTAGCATCCCCTTCAAACTTGTCTTTTTAAAGACTCAACAGGCACAGTGACATGACTCATGAAAGGCATTTCCGGAGCTTGCGGAGCAACTAAAATCATTTAGGAGCAGCATAAAAGCCGCATGAAGCTTTTAACCTGGAGCTGTTGCACCACATGTCACAGGGAACTAGTTCTTGAACATATGCATGCAGGTTTACTTGGACTTCTGCTCAACATGAACGTAGGCTTTTCGCTTTTCTGCAGACATCCCCAATTTATATCAAGCTACCTAGCACTTTCCGGGAATTCACATGGTATTTGTAAATGACTCTGGCTTTCAGCGATAGTTTAGCTACAATATTGAAGGACAGACTGGTAAGACTTTTTATGCATTGTGTTTACTTTCCAAAGAAAAAAGAGGTCTGAATATATTATTGCTTTTATTAGTACAACCTAATGGTTCAATGTGTGGAGAAGTGTTTGCTGTCATCGTTTATGTACGAAATTGTTAGGTTCCTGATTAATGAGTGCTTCATAAAAAAAGGTTTTGTAACTGGTTCTTACTGCCCATAATTTATTATGGCTCGACAAAATTTAGAGTTATGGGGGAGTAAGTAGTTACACTTGGCAAACTGTCGGACATGTACAGTCGTCGAGGTCGAGAAGCCCAGCCGAGACATACCCGAATAGTGGAACACCGTGCCTTCTTGGAGAAGTAACAGTGATTGTACAGCATGCGGTACTGCTGATCAAATTTGCCCACTGTATCGACCTAAATTAACCACCCTGTATGAAATATTTTGAAAGTAAACTGTAACTAGTAGGACCACAAATTAAAAAAAATAACTAAATAGTCTGTTCTATATGCAGGTACTAAATTACTGTATTTTGATACAGTCAGTCAAGCAAGACTGTTGTCCAAGCATTATTATTATAGCTCATTATTACTTTTATCTGACAGTAACCACAGCAGTTAGAAACTATTTGACTGAAGTCAATGATGTAACTTTTGTAGTATAAGCGGGTTCAACTTGTTAAGAAAATTTGTAGCAACGTTTTCAACTACATTGCACGTTCATGTCCACCGTGATGACATCTTCAAATCACAGGGGTAATGTATGGATTTCAAGCGCATGCCATATACTTGCTCCCTGAGAGAACACAACAACCAAGAGTGCACGCATGATTGACACAAATAATGAAATTTTGGAAAAAGATGTAGCTGGTTTTGCCTCTTGGTGGAGATCCCTGCAGGCACTTACCTTATTACCACCACATTTTGCTAACAAGCAGCCCATGTAAGACGTTCGAACATGCGATATGTCGGGTCGTAACCAGTTTCCTCAAACCACTTTGCTCTTAGTTATGGCAAGACATAGGTTTCAAAAATTTATTTCTTGCAAACTGTGCGTGTAATTGTAGACCCTCCTTCAACAGTTATTTTCGTGCTTACCCGATAGGAAAACATGCGCTGCAAATTTTCTAAGTTTCTAAAATATGAATGGTAATTGAATTGTGAATGGTAATCTACACTCAGTCTTAGTATATATTTCCTTTATAATCATTTTCAATTTGAGGCATGACACAAATTTCGAATTACGACTGAAGCCTCTCATATGCTTGTTTCGTTTATTTGAAGGTGCCATGCAAGAATTTTGAATTATTCCTGCAATGAACTAAAATCTGAATGCCTTGCGAATTGCTTGCCACAAAATGTATTTTACTAGGTAAATTGTTCTGGGATTGTTACACAAGCTGAAGATGATGACGATACTGACTGCCGCATCGTCACTGATGAGACAGAGGATAGCGTGTGTACAATTTAGGTGCACACACGAGGACCAATGTCAGTGCTATATTTTTAATTCACACATGAGTGCGCGCAATATGCATGCTTTACCGGAATACACTGCATGTACTTCACCGCAAGGCACGACTGTCTTGCAGCACTGTTTAATTTGAAGAAGACGCTCAAGGTGGCAATTTTGAGAAGAGATTTATAGTGCTCCCAGCATATTTTCAATTTTATTTCCTTTTTTTTCGTTGTATACACCCACAAGAACAGACATAGCTTAGAAAAGCGATTATCGTCATCGGCGACAGCATATTTAAGCCACTTGGAAAGCAACGTCGTGTGAACGCCTGCTAATATTTCATTGCTTCCAACTTGTGAATTTCGTATCTGTCCCACGCAGTTACGCAAGACGAAGCTTCAATGAAAGTTTTGGCACAAGCATACATTTCACTCAAGTGACACATCGATCCTAACGCAACACACGCACTTACCAGACATACACGTACGGCACACGTCCACAAATAGCATAACACATGGTGTTCATGATCGGGCAAGTCGTTACCACATTGCTTATAGACAGTATTACAGAACGAGACCACGTATCCATGCGCAGAGGCGGTTCTTCCGAATGCATACAGCTCCAGGCCAAGCAAATACCACGGAGAAATGACCACCGCACGGTAAAGATCCTCACAAGTTAGTGAGGAACATTACGGTAGACCTTTCGTTCTCACCCCTTAAACGTCCCCCAAAAATGTCCAACACAGCGACTCGGTTGCTGTTTATTCATACATTTCAAGCCAAGTCAAGCTGGTTTTAAGCGGCTATTGGGTGAATCGAGCGTTTTGGTTCTTAAAAGGTTCGTGCCACCCGGTGGAGGCAGACGCGGCCCGCAGCAGCCAGCCCACGGAGGAAGGAAAGGTCTAGGAAAGGTTTTTCCTTCTTCCGTGACATAGTTTTCTATGCTCCGTGATACAGTGTACTAGAAGGGGGCAGTGGAGCGAACAAGGCGGCCGCGCCACATGGGCCCACATCTCGGCTGTGTCTTCGGCGGGTGCCAGTAGCGGTGGCGCTGTAGTCCCATGGTACTGAAGATATCAGAAGCGTCTGCATTGGGAGCGCGCTCGTCTGAGCCTGCGAAAGCGTGTGATATTGCTCGTTTTTAGCGCGTTTAATGCGTTTATGAGCCTTTATCAGTGGACGCGCCATGGGGCATGCGTGAATATGCAGGCACGTCAAACTTGCGTCGATTCATTCACTGTTTGAAGAGCCTTCCAGCACACACACACACACACACACACACACACACACACACACACACACACACACACACACACACACACACACACACACACACACACACACACACACACACACACACACACACACACACACACACACACACACACACACACACACACACACACACACACACACACACACACACACACACACACACACACACACACACACACACACACACACACACACACACACACACACACACACACACACACACACACACACACACACACACACACACACACACACACACACACACACACACACACACACACACACACACACACACACACACACACACACACACACACACACACACACACACACACACACACACACACACACACACACACACACACACACACACACACACACACACACACACAGACACACACACACACACAATCACACACACACACACACACACACACACACACACACAAAATGTCAATCGGCATTTACACGAATCCACCTAGCTTCTCACTCAAGCAGCGCTTTGAGCTGCGTTACGTCATAAGTGGCTACTGGCGAACTACAAAGGGAGAAGTATCAAAACCGTGATTAAATCATGCGCTCGTTTTGTCGCAGTCTCTACGATATCCAGAGCAAAGTGTTCCTCATATGAGCCTCCATGCGCTAGATTGTTTCACGAGAAACCTGAGTATAAGTAACGTTGTCACAACATTTACATCAGTCACGACTCTCTTTTATCATGGCAGTTTTGCGGCAGATAATTATTGCTTTCCGAAAGGCTTATTACATATTACAATGATTTAAAAGAACAAAAACACAAATAAAAGTTGCAATTGTATATATAACCCATCAGTTAATATGCGTGAATTCAATGTATCCAGTTCTCATTTTGTATCGACAGCTTAGGTTGTGCTGCTTTCCAAATATTTTATTGGCGTCACGCCATTGCAAGCGATAAAATTTATGACGATGTTATGCATTATGAGTGTAGTTCTACTATTAAAGGGGTGGTGCCACCAAATTTGTGGCATGCGTTTTCTTTGCTGTAAGCGTTTCCTTCGGCTCCAGGAAGCATGATACATGCACCAAGATTCGTGTATTTTCGCTAAATAATTTAGTAGTGCTCTACTTATGTGGAACATTTTCGGTTTAGTTTTCGTGGCGCCGAGTTGGGCAGTGACGTCAATGCATAGGTGGCTTGGTCACATGACCACGCAAGGCTGTGACGTACATTGTGCTGAGTTTCGTCGGCTCTCACAGACTTGCCACACAGGCACCAGCAAAAGAAACGCACTGACAGTTGTCGTGGCCACCTGCAGTAGCATTCAGGCACTGGCAAGACAAAAGGCAGCTAGAAGGAAACGAAGCGTTTACCTTTACAACGTATGTACAGTAGGCTGAAGGAGGAGGGGGCAGACCCGCTGTTGGACGCGCGCAGCGTCTCTGACGAATGCCTTCGTTGTCCGTAAAGGACGCGTAGAGTGTCTCTTCGAAAGCACCCAGCGTCCTCGAGTGACGTGCACTGTCTATCTGCAAGGGACGCCAGCACGCTCGTAATAGCAGCCTCGTTTCGGAGATGGCGGAGGTCACTCACGTCACTACAAAACTGGTGTGACGTCACAACGGCCGTTGCTTCTCCTATTTTGAAACGTCAGTGTTTCTGCGCAAGCGATGGGACTAGATCGCAATAGTGATCATTCAGGTACACTTTTAAAAGTGAATTAAAATATATTTTACGCGTTCCTTGTGTCCGACCCTTAGTGTAGAGAGTGCTTGAAAAGAGGAAACCCACAAAAGGTTTGGGGCCGCCTCGAAATTTGGTGGCACCACCCCTTTAAGTGTCAAAAGTGTAGGCAGGCAGTGGTGCATCTTGTTTAGCCAGAGCTAGCCAGAGGGTCAGTCAGCTAGTTACGGTCTGGACATAAAATAGCGTCGTGGTCACGTGTGTGGGGAACCCGAGACAACCCGAAGATAGCAAAATCGAACGCTGGGACAGCCAGCGTAAACGTATAGTGTAGAATATGGGGTATGTGTTCTGGCACCCTCTCTCGCCATGCATCGTGTGAAGCAGCGCACGTGGACAAAAAACCGGTCCTCAAGCGGCAGCATATAGTGCTAATGGCCGACAGCATTAACCCTTTCGGCCCTGACGGTGTCAATTGACACGACACGAGGAATGGTGCCGCCACGCCAAGAAATCGAAACAAAAACTCGCAATCTTTTTTCCAATGTGAAGTCCCGGCCCACCTACTGCCATGAACATCAGTATTCTTGTGTTTTCTCGAACGCCGAATTTACGACGAAGAAGAAGCAGCGGCGACATTATTGGAGCCACGCATAGAATATATAAAAGCAAAGGCACTACGGGCGTTAGGTTTACTACGCAGGTTAAGCAGCAGAAAATACGGGCTGCGCAGACACACGATGTTCATGATATATAAAATGTATGTGGGACCAATACTGGAATTTGGGTGTGTATTATTCTCGGGGGCCACTGGTTACAAAATTAAACCGCTATAATGTAAGAGCGAGAAGCCCTGCAAATATGCCTGGGACTTCCCAGGTTCGTGGCGAATAATATATTGTACCAAGAAGCGTGATTGCCAACACTCCCCTATCGATTCCGCATTCTATCGGTTCAAACCTTCTTAAAGTTCTACAGTTTGCTGGCGCGAAGATCAGAGTACACATTTATCAACAACACTGACTCTTTCTTTCTTGCACATTGGCCTCGATTTCATACCCCTCAGATAATTTTCGTCAAAATTAAACTGGATTGCATAAATGTAGACAATAGCAAAGTAATTGAAACTAATTCCTCAACCCTCAACATTAGAATAAAGTACGATGAAATCTTCCCCCCACAAGCCAAGTTGCAATCTCTTAGATTTTTGACCACTACATCAAAATGTTACTTGGTACATGCAGAAACAAAAAAAAAAAATGTAATAGCTACAGATGCTTCTGTCAACAATGAAAAGGCAGGGGTAGGAATTGCGTCTGATTTCATCGGCTGGTCTTTTTCAGTAAGGCTTCCAGATTTCACTCCTATAGTTGAAGCCTAGCTAGTAGCTATTATTTTAGCTCTTCGTAAAATTCCTACGACCGAGGCCAGTGCTATCATCCCAACAGACTTACTTTCGGAGTGTGCAGTTCTGACAACCTCCGAACAATCTCGTGTCCTAGCAGCGTTCCACACATTAGCACCGCCGCATTTAAAACTCTTCAAATTAGTGTGGGTCCCAGGTCACTGCGGATTACAAATAAATGAATTGGCAGATGCTTTGGCACGAGCATCACTTCATGGACCAGTAATTTCAGTACTTACCGAGTTAGAATACTTATCAGGGGTTAGATATAGGAAATTCGCTATTTTTACAGATAGTTTAGAAAATATCGCACAATGGACAGATTATTAGCACCTCAAATTTCCATGGAAAGCCCAGTGGAGTCCGTCAAAAAAAAAACTTGAAATTATAATCTCCAGATTCCGGTGCCGTGTCCCCCCATTAAATTTTTATTTACACAGAGCTGGTCTGACACTTTCTCCCATTTGTCTGTTTTGCGAAGAATCAGAAACGAACAATATTTTGGCTCATGTCGGAACTATGCATTAATTAGGAAACGACCTCTAGATATTCCATTTGCGAAGCTAGGTTTAAATTTAACCACAGAAAATGTTCTAAATTTTGGTGCCTCTGTTTTGGGAAATTGCTACAGAGATACAATCGATGCGGTGTGTAATTTTATTCAAGACTCTAAAGATTTTCAACATAAAGCCCACGTTAACAGGTACTAAAAAACGGGTCGAAAAGTAATTTTTAAATCTGGATAAATCCGTGATATACCAATTTAATCGGGTTTGGCAAAACCAGCTGTCTGGTCGGCTCCCAAAATCAATGTATAGCTATTAGTGTCTACTTTCTTGTTGATTTTTTTTCTCACTACCTGAATGTTTGGTTTCTTTCTTTTTTTAATATACTGTTTTCACTATACTGCTCCCCCCCCCCCCCCCCCTGTTTTTTTTTCGTTGTAAGCAATAGTGCAGTTATCGTCCATATAAGACTGTATGTTCTCTTGGCCGATCCCCCAGAGTGGGTATGAGCCATGGATTGGAGGCTACAAACAAACAAACAAACAAACAAACAATAGCGTCACAAGACATTTTTCAAACTAATTCATGGCTTTTTTGTACGTTTTTTGTACCCCCACCCCTTATGTAATGTCCCCCTGGGGACCTTTAAGGTAATAAAATGAAATGAAATGAAACAAACAAACAAACAAACATAATGGCGAACGGGGAGCCGGGTGTGATTTTGTGCCATTGTAGCTACGTAATTCCTTCGAATTATGCGCCCAGTTTTTTGTATGTTGTGCCTTAGTAGTACGTTAGTTCGAAGACGTGTGAGTTTTTTGTTTGCACGTGCAGCATTATCGCAGTGTCATGCTTTTGTTATGTACAATTTTGACACCATCAGGGCTCAACGGTTGAAAATTGCGGTGTCCGAGTCGATTGTGGTGCGTGTTTTAGACGAGCGATATCTGAACGAATGCTGACGTGGTATGTTAATTACCCTGTTTTTTTATGTTCGCCGGTGCGGGTATACCTGTGACCTCGTTTTATTCGTGTCGCCAAACCCGTTCCACACGGCTACAAGCAAAGGAGCTCGACAATGGCAACATATCCGACGTAGACGGGGAATTTGATGACTCAGATGACGAGGGTGTGGTGCCTTGTGCTCCTGATGAAAATCCAGTGGAGAGTGACACTGAAAGCTCCGATGACAAGAGTGCACTGAAAACATCTGGTGGCTCGAGACGAAAATCGTTCAAGGCGCCAGACTCAACTTACAAAGGCGATGTTCACGAAGCATCGGAACTTAGAGAGTTGCTGTCCCCCTACGAATACATTAAAGAGTATGTGCCAAATAGTGTATTTCTGGAGCTGGCTGGAAAAACAAACCGGTACTCGGTGTTTCACGAAGGAAGCTCCGTCAGCACCAACGAGGCAGAGATAAGGCGTCTAGTCGCACTACATCTCACAATGGGTGTTCTCCATTACCAGAGGTTCAGACTCTACTGTAAGCCGAGCATGAGTTGCGATATCGTGGCGTCTGCAGGATTGTCGCGCAACCGCTTCGAAAAGTTGCGAAATAACCTGCACATTGTGGATGTGAATTACCCTGACGCTACTGACCGTCTCTGGAAAATAAGGCCATAGCTTGATATCTGCAAAGCAAGTGCAAGTATACCTTGTAGAAAAGGAGCGCCTCTGCATAGATAAACAGATGTGCCCTTGACATCAAGCAATACGTCAAAGGAAAACCGAACTCATGGGGCATCAAAATATTTATACTCTGCGGCGAATCTTGCCTTGTATATGACTTTCTGCCCTATCAGGGGTCCACAACAAAAAGCGAAAACCACATCAAACAGCAGTATGGTGTTACAGGTGTATTAGTGCTGCGTTTAGCTGACCGAATTCTATCTGGTGTGGGACAAAAGCTTTTTTTTGACAACTATTTTACGTCCCTGCCACTGCTCCATGAAATTTTCGGTAAAAAATATTTGCTGCCGGCAACATCACATCGAATAGGTGTGAAAAGTGCTCTTTGAAGACTGAAAAAGACTGCATGGTCAGCGCTGATGGAAATATAGCGATAACAAAATGAATGGATAGCAGGACGGTGACCCTTGCGTCCAACTTTATTGCTATCGAGGACGAAGATAGCGTTCGTCGGTGGAAGAAAGCGGAAAAGTGTTACGTAGAGGTGAAGCGACCAGCACTCATCAACGCATACAACCGCAGCATTGGCGGGGTCGATAAAGTAGACTTCCTGATTTTTCTTTATCGAACTACCATTCGCTCCTGAAAGTGGACGTTGAGAATGATGTTTCATATTATGAACCTCGTGGTGGTGAACGCTTGGCTTGAGTACAGGCGCGATGCAGACAAACAGAACCTTCCTAAGCAGCTTGACCTGCTCTACTTCCCTCAAAGTGTCATTGAGGGTCTGTCAGCAGCTGGGTCGAAGCCAGTGGCAACCAAGAGGGGCAGCCATTCACTGTCACCATTTCAGGTTTCGAAACACCCTAGGATGGCAGAAAATAGACCTATTCAGCATGTAAGGTTTGATCAGCTGGGATATTTACAATTTCACGACGAAACGAGGGAAAGAAGATGCAAGATGGAAGGCTGCACAGGAAGAACCCGCCTAATGTGCGAGAAATTCAAGGTTCACCTGTGCATAACAAAGTCACGAAATTGCGTCAGGGCTTTCCATATGCGTGTATAACATCCCTTTTTCATCTATTTGATCACTTCGGCGATTTTTCATTGCCATATGTATTTTCCAATAAAGCTGCCACATATTTAACTTTGCAACCATTGAGCCCTGATGTACGTTTCTGACACCATACTTCTATCTCCGTAAGCAGTGAAGTTATGAAGTTGAAATTTTATGGGGATGTTATTAATGTTCGAAACATGAAAAAAATGCAATAGAACGAAAAATCTGCAAATAAAACAAAAATAATCAGGGCTGAAAGGGTTAATGCACGCAGATGATATAGTGCTAATGGCCGACAAGGAAGATTTGCAGAGATTGATGGACATCTGCGGTAATGAGGGAGATAGGTTAGATTTCAGATTCAGTAAGGAAAAATCAGCAGTCTTGATTTTTAAGGATAATGAAGGTTGTGAGCTTAGGATACAGGAAGTCACGCTAGAGATAACAGATAAATAAAAATATCGGGGCGTAGGGATAAGCAATGAGCCGAGTACCTAAGGGAACACGAAATATACGTGACGACTAAACGTAACAGGAATACAACAGTGATGGAAAACAGGGCATTGTGGAATTACTATAGGTATGATGTTGTGAGAGGAATGTGGAAAGGGGTCATGGCTCCTGGGCTGACGTTCGGCAATGCGGTCTTGTGCATGAAATTAGAAGTTCAATCAAGATTAGAAATTAAGCAACGTGAAATAGGTAGGCTTGCTTTAGGAGCTCACGGGAATACACCAAATCAGGGAGTACAAGGTGATATGGGATGAACATCATTTGAGGGCAGGGAAGCTAGCAGCAAGATAGAATCTGAGAAGCGATTGAGAGAAATGGGGGAAGAGCGTAGGGCTAGGAAGGTTTTCAGCTACTTGTACATGAAGAATGTCGATACGAAATGAAGGAAGTGTACCAGGAAACTGACTGGTAAATACTTAGAAAACAGCAGGTGGCCAAACCAAAAAGAACTATCGGTTAAATAGAAATGAAGGAAACGGAGACTAACATGTGGAGAATTGGCGTAATTAAGAAGTCTGCACTAGAGATCTATCAAACTTTTAAGCAGGAAATTGCCAAGGAAAGGATCTATGATAATACTCGGGGAAGTTCTCTTCTGTTTAAGGCCAGGATGGAAGTATTGCAAACCAAGACATATCGGGCCAAATGCAAAGGGGTAGAGACGGTATGCAGTGCATGTGGAGAGAAGGAGGAAACTGCCGAACACTTGATAATGTTCTGTAAAGTACTTCATCCTATAGTTCCGAATGATGGCGCAGAGTTTTTCAAAGCACTGGGGTTTAGGGACAGGGAGGACAAAATAGACTTTAAGCGGGTAAAATTAACTAGAAGAAGGTTATCTGATTGGTGGCTAAAGTCAAGGCACGAGTGAAAATTAAACCCTTCACAGCAAAGTACCAGTCCTCAACTTCACTATTTAAAGGAAAAAGAAACAAGATAAGTCTAGTGGTTAGTTCACCAAGTATTACGGCTAGGTGGCGTTAGCCGCCACCTTATCTATAGGGTACAGCCACATCCATCCATCCATCCATCCATCCATCCATCCATCCATCCATCCATCCATCCATCCATCCATCCATCCATCCATCCATCCATCCATCCGTCCGTCCGTCCGTCCGTCCGTCCGTCCGTCCGTCCGTCCGTCCGTCCGTCCATCCATCCATCCATCCATCCATCCATCCATCCATCCATCCATCCATCCATCCATCCATCCATCCATCCATCCATCCATCCATCCATCCATCCATACTGGCAGGATTGTCAGCTCCGCAAACTAGTAGGTGTTCTGTGGCTCCGCGCTGCTCTGCGTTCTCGGGTGCTGTTCAGTGACCTGTTGCTTGTGTTTGCACCCGCTTAACGAAAGTTTTTCTGGCAATATTTTTGCTGGCCACGTGACAATGAGGTGATGCCGAGTCATTGGTGGCAACGACACTGCTTTGCACCTACCTGCAAAACACGGTATACTTTTGCAAAAAAGGTGAGCAGCTATCGCTCTTCGCTGACCCAAAGACGAAGCACGTAGGAAGGTTTGGGAACAGAATTTACATTGAAAGGATGGGACCTTGAACGAAATCTGCTCTGTGTGTGAGGTACACTTCGAGTTTTAATGTGTTCTCGGAGACTACGTGCACGTTATAAACGGCGAAGAAGTTCGCGTACCACGTAAGAGACCAGAGCTAACGCCGGACGCCGTGCCGATGTTACTGTCTACGCCCCAAGCTACTTATCAAAGAAAGCGCCGCATACAAGACCTCCGAGAAAGCGGAAGAGCTCGGCGGTTGAATCTACCTTCTCCAAGAAAACTGCAGCACCCTGTGTTCACGGCGAAGCCAATGATTCAAGTTAATTGAGGGACCTTCCTGCTGACTACGAACCCGCAGTGCGAACACTACAGGGACTGCAGCTACGCTGGAACGCTCACTCAAGCTTTGTTTACCTTGAATTTATGTGAGCTCGATCGCACCGCATGCCGTGTCAAAGAGAGTGGTAATTTACGTGCTGTCACGATTTTTCCGTAAAGGTTATCAACCAGTCTCGAGTGGCAAAACGAAAAAAAAAGGAGCTGCACGCGAAAATCAGTCGGTGTTCATAAAGATGCCACCACGCTGAAGGGATCGTGAACTAATAATTTCACGGAATGGCGACGAATTTAATCG
This sequence comes from Rhipicephalus microplus, assembly GCF_043290135.1. Taxonomy (NCBI): domain Eukaryota; kingdom Metazoa; phylum Arthropoda; class Arachnida; order Ixodida; family Ixodidae; genus Rhipicephalus; species Rhipicephalus microplus. Next base: position 45,621,332 of record NC_134701.1, read on the forward strand.
GTGTTGCTGCTCACTGCATTATGCGCGCTCGTAAACAAATGGTTTCTTCTTACAGTCTGACAGTGGTGCTTAGTGATGTTTCCTTTTGACTGTACAGTGCGATAGCCCGGCCACAGAAGCAGTATTACCCATGATTGTCAAAATTATCCAAGTCTTCAGCTACGGCATGCCTCTCAATCAAATGGCAGTTTTGTCACCTTAAAACATAATTAAAATTGCATGATGCAACTATCGACAAGACCGGTGCCGCGCGCGTAATGAAGGAAGTCGAAGCTGTGGCAGTGTGCAGAGTATACGGCTCGGTATAGCAGTAATATACAAGAAACTTTCGGGTTTATAGATGCTCCCTGGATAACTCAATCTTCCTAATTTTCTATTTGTTCACCAACCAAGCTTTAAAAACTGCAAGCAGTCTCCCTATGGATGACTGCTTCACCGTCGTTTGCTAACACCTGCATTTGGACCGTGGGTTGCGGCTTTGACATTTCGTTTTGTTTTGAATACAGTACAAACAAACCCATTAGAAAGCTTTTTGCGAATGTGTCAGCAATTATGTATGCAAGCGCATATCACGGAATCGAATCCCAGCCGCGGCGGCTACATTTTCGGCAGGGGCGCAAATACTGAGGTGCGTGTACCTAAATTTAGGTGCATGTTAAAGCACCCCAGGTGGTCAAATTTACGGAGAACTCCTCTACAGCGTCTCTCATAATCGTATGGTGGTTTTGGGACGTTAAACCACTGCTATTACTAATATCAAAGCACAGAAGTGAATAAAAGGCAAAGCGTGTGGTGAAATGGATGAATGGATGGATGTGGCTGTACCCTTAGATCGGGCGGCGGCTAAAGCCACCTAGCCATAATACATAGTGAACTATACACTAGATTTTTCTTTCTTTCCCTTTAAATAGTAAAGTTGAGGACTGGTACTTTGCAGTGAAGGGTTTAATTTTCACTCGTGCCTTGACTTTAGCCACCAGTCAGATAACCTACTTTTAGTTTTTTCTACCCGCTTAAAGTCCATTTGGCCCTCCCTGTTTCTAAACCCCAGTGCTTTGAAAACCTCTGCGCCATCATCTTGAACTATAAGGTGAAGCCCTTTACAGAACATTATCAAGTGTTCGGCAGTTTCCTACTCCTCTCCACATGCACTGCATACCGTGTCTACCCCTTCGTATTTGGCCTAATATGTCTTATTTCGCAATACTCTCGTCCTGGCCTCAAAAAGTAGAGAAATACTCCGAGTATTATCATAGATCCTTTCCTTGGCAATTTCCTGCTTGAAAGTTCGATAGATCTCCAGTGCGGACTTCTTAATCATGCCAACTCTCCACATGTCACTCTCCGTTTCTTTCACGTTCTTCTTAACTGGTAGTTCTTTTTGGTTTGGCCACCTGCTGTTTTCTAAGTATTTACCAGTCAATTTCCTAGTTCGCTTTCTCCATTTTGTATCGACATTCTTCATGTCCAAGTACTGAAAACCTTCCTAGTCCAACGCTTCTTCCCCATTTCTCTCAAACGCTTCTCCAAATTCATCCTGCTGCTAGCTTCCCTGCCCTCAAATGATGTCCATCCCAAATCACCTTGTACTCCGTGATTCGGTGTTATCCCGTGAGCTCCTAAAGCAAGCCTACCTATTCCACGTTGCTTAATTTCTAATCTTGCTTGAACTTCTGATCTCATGCACAAGACCGCTTTGCCAAACGTCAGCCCAGGAACCATGACCCCTTTCCACATTCCTCTCACAACATCATACCTATTGTAATTCCACAGTGCCCTATTTTTCATCACTGCTGCATTCCTGTTACCTTCAGTCGTCACGCATATTTCGTGTTCCCTCAGGTGCTCGGTCCCATTGCTTATCCATACGCCCAGATATTTGTATTTATCTGTTATCTCTAGCGTGACCTCCTGTATCCGAAGCTCACAACCTTCATTATCATGAAAAATCATGACTGCTGCATTTTTTACTGAATATGAAACCTAACGTATCTTCCTCATTACCGTAGATGTCCATAAATATCTGCAAATATTCCTTGTTTGCGGCCATTAGCACTATGTTATCTGCGTACATTAATGCTGGAAGTGCCTGATCAATGAGTTTTCCTTGTTTGACGAAAGAGAGGTTGAAGCCAAATCCACTTCCCTCTAATTTGGCCTCCAATCCTTGTAGCTAAGTCATGAATGACAAGGGTGACAAAGGACACCTTTGCCTAAGCGCCCGTTTCACCTCTGTGGGCTTGGATACCTGTTTTCCTACTTTATAACTACCTTGTTATTTTTATAGATTTCTTTTAAAAGATTAGCGACTCCATCTTCTACACCTAGTGTTTCCAGTATTCCCCACAAGTCCTCTTGAACCACGTTATTGTATGCTCCCTTGATATTCAAAAATGTTAGCCACTGTAGCCCTAGTTTATTTTCCGCTATTTCGATGAAATGCGTTAATCAGAACAGATTGTCTTCCAACCTCCTGTTTTTCCGAAACCCATTCTGCAGTTCTCCCAGCACCCCCTCATCCTCTATCCACGCCTGCAGTCTTTCATTTATAATCTGCATCGCCAGTCTGTAGACCACTGATGTCACTGTTATAGGACGGTAGTTGTTTATGTCAGCTTTGTCCCCATTTTCTTTATAGGTCATGCTCATCCTGCTAAGTTTCCATTCATGGGGACTTCACCATCGATTATTATTTTGCTCACTGCCTCTCTCAAAGCCTCCTTAGACTTCGGCCCTAATGTATTTACCAGCATAATTGGAATGCCATCTAGGCCTCTTGATGCACTACTAGGAACCCTCTTCTCAGCCCTTTTCCACTCTGGTTGTGAAAATGGAGCCATAGCGCCACTTGAATCATCTCTGTCTATTGTGGTGCATAAAGCGCTTCTTTGTTGAAAATTTTCTGCCACCCTTGTTCTTATATACTTAATAGCTCTGTGTCGTTCTAGCCTAGCACCTTCAGTTGTAGTTATAAACCTCTGCTCTAGGCTCGTCTCATTTTTTAGGGAGTCTAGATGGTTCCTAAATTTCGCAGCTGCCTTTCTTCTTCATGTACTTCTGCCAGCCACTGAGCTCCCCCTCTTCTAATGTTTTCATTGATAAGGAGGGATGCTTCCCTTCTAGAGCTTAGAAAGATATCCCATTTTCTTTCAACATCGTCGGTTGGCTCACCCCGGTGCTTAGCATGTCTGTGTTCCCTAGACGCTTCCTGACGTTTTGCTATTGCTCTCTTAACTTTCCCATCTCACCAACTTTTGGGCTTGTGTCTTCTTTTCTGGGGTGACTTGTCACGAGCCTTAGCAAGCTCTAGCTCAAACAGTCTAATTAGATTTGTGTGTATATCCACACTGTTTTATTATCATCAGTGATTATTTTCTCAATTTGTTTAGTAGCAATTGCTATTTGCCTTTCTGAATGAAAATTTTTCTTTAGTTGCTCTTTTTGTCTCCTTCCCGCTTTCACTGCTCTTCCAAAACTTATCTTGATACGTTTGTGATCACTAACCAGGCTTCTGGAGCCACCTTTATCTATGCGCATTTCCCTGAGCTTATAATTCATCCTATGTCACATCAGTGCGTAATCTAGTGTCGACTGCAGCCGTCCTAGCTCCCATGCTATTTGCCTTTCGCACTTCTCAGTACTGTTGTGAATAATCAAATCATGTCTTTCACACATATCCATGATCATTTTGCCTGTTGGGTCGGTATACCCATCTACATCTTCTATATGCGCATTCATATCTCCTGGTATAATTATCTCGTACTCTCCTCCTCACGCATCAACATCCTTTGATAAACGCCTTACCATTGCCTGGTTTTCCTCTCCGGCCTTTGCTCCCTTCTACAAGTACACCAAACCAAGGAGTGTAATTTGCCCTGCCACTTTCCCTTTTAGCCATAAATTTTCCTTGACTCTTACTTCATCCTTTGTCAGTCTGTACTTTTATGAATGAATGCCCCAATACCACCACCCTTTCTGCTGCCTTCTGGTCTATTACAATATTCCCATAGGGTGTCCAGATTGCAAGGTGGTTGCTCCATGTCCCGAAGTTAAGTCTCCACGACCACATATACCACCAGTTCCTCCTGCCTCAACTGCTCTTCTACCTCTTCCCACTTTAACCTATTCCTGTCACACTGTATGTTAAAATAGCCTATGTCTGACTTAGCTCGGCCCTTGTGCTTACGTCGATTTCTTCTTCCACGGACTCCGTGTGGCTAGAATATTTGTGCCCCATTAGAATTGTCTTCGGCTACCCTGTTGGCCTCAGAATTCTAGGCCCCCCTAAAAAATCTGCAGCTTGACGACCCATCCTTTTACCGACTCTCCTGCCCATTAAACCACTGCAGTGAATGCCATCCTGTGCAAAGGGGTGAGCGCCGGGCTCGTACACGTCTTGGTTCACTTCCATTACGCTGCATGCGAGTTGCCGGCTCATAACCTTGATCACCCAGTTGGCCTCAACTACTCTTTTTTAATCCCGCGAGACTGCTCCCAGACCTCTGGGACTGTGCATATGGTCACATGCACACTCCTGGAGGCTTCTCAGAGCTTACGCATGCCATCTTCTAACTGTCTTTGAAGGTTCTGATCCTTGCCCTTCAACACATCGTTGAGCCCAGCATGATAAATGACGAGATTTTCGCCCTTCATGCTGTCCTCTAACCCCTCCTGAGCTTTGGCCAGTGCATCCCCTATGCGCTTCCCTGAATAGGCCTCCACCCTGACTCTCCCATGTTCCTTCACTGTCTTGAAGACGCCATCCCCAACCCTGGCCACGTTAGAGTCCCCCACCACCAGGACCTTTCTACGCTCCAATCGCTGGCTTCCTGTTTGCTTCACCTGTTTCTCTCTCTGCCGTCTGTCCCGTGTTCCTGCTCTGCTCGAAGACTGCCGCGCCACCGAGCTTTATGCTCTCGGGGTCTCCGTGCTGTGGCCAGACATCGTGGCCCCCTGACCACTCTTCTCACCTGTTCCTTCCTGCCTTCCTGTTACCTTGTCCGCTACCCATGCCTTCCGTGTCACACCACTTCGGGCCGAGGAAAAGCGCCATCAGCTCCTTTACCCGCTGCTCGAGCTCGGTCTACCCTTCCCTTTCTTTTCGAAGGTCGCCCTTCATTTGCTCTAATAGGCTGGCGGTATAGCCTCCTCGAGCTCACGCGACGCTCCGAGCTATTTTTGGAGTTCTATCCTCTGCTACCCTTCAGCCCTAAGCTCCTCCAGAAGCCCCTCGACGCTAGCCTCCGTGCACTGCACGGCCGCCTTCAGTGCCTTGCACAGCCTACACACGAAGCTCGCCTTCTGCGCGTCGGCCAAACTCGAAAATTCTGTTTCGTCCAAGTAGCACCAGCGCTTGCATTCTTCACACTGTACGAGCTCACTCTCGCCTGCGGTTTTCCTAGCCTCCTTAGCCATCGCCCGCCCGACCATCGGACCGAGCGCCCGACAGCCCTACGTTCAACCCTAAGCCCATGCTAAGGTGGCGCCATCTCGCAGCTATCAATACCAACTGCATCAGCCACGGCTCCTCCCTGAGCACACTACCTCATTTGTAGTACACTAAAGTAAACGTAAACAAACTCTACCGTCATGGCAGCATACGAAACAATGCGCCGCGTGTATGTTTTTTCTGCATTGTTCGCTTGGAAACACGTAGCTAAGCTCGTTAAAAAGCTGAAATAATATCCTAAGCGTACGCATTTCGGGTATGACTTCGTACGCTTGCACGATCACTCGCCGCGTGCGCGAACGAAACAGCCAGCTGGCGCACGCTGCCTCGAGAACGATGCAAGGTGAGGTGCCGCGACGCTTACAGCTTAACAAGCTCACGTCTCTTTAGTACATGTATGAGTAGTCACTTCACAACTCGACGCGAAGTCGCGAGAGAGTGATCGTGTCTTCAAAAGAGCTCGAGGATATATAGCTGCTCAGCTATCGCGTAATATACGTCACAAACACACGTTGACAAACTTACGTTCTTGTCTAAAGTTCATGATGTGCGCACGTATCGGTACTACGAGTGCGCGTCGTATATAAACATTTGCATGACACGTTCTCAACCCATTTTAAAACTTGCCTTTGCCTGTTGTACAGTCTTAAGTAGCACTTAACGAATGTCATGTATATCACCTTTTATTTGACCTACTAGGTCATAGTACACACTGCGCTTCATTATTATGAATACGTGAAAAAAGACAACGCCAACGATGAAATGGGCAACGAAAGGATGTACACATTTCTGAATCCCTTCTTCATTTTTTTTTCTCGCGCCGTATCGTGTAATATTATACCACATATGCTGGCTCATAGATAGAAATGGGTTCGCAGGCCGCTCGCGACCAGCGAGCATCACCAACAGACGCGATGTAGGGCCTTCTATCACCATCAAAGTTCAATGGAGTAGTCAGGAGAGATGTTCTAAGAGGTTCACGTACGCAAACATACAACGGAGTGAGCTAGTTCGATCACAATCATCTTCGTTAAGTGCACAGAAAGCAGGCATAACTCCACAAACTGTGGGCAACACACGGTTCTCTTGGCAGCATTGAAGCCAGCCTGCAGCAAGCAGCATCGGTCGGGGATGACTACGCCCATCGCTGCGGCCTCGAATGCTCCCCCACAAAATCGGAGTACGTGCATCTTCGCCCTAAACCAAAAGACACGACTCAAATCGTACTTTCCCTGCGCACCGCGCCTATCCCGGAACGCGAAGAAATCCATGTCTTAGGGCTCTTTATACACAAGAGCCGGAAAGTCGATACCACCCTGCGCAAATAACGTACGGCCGGGGATCAGGTGGGCCGCATGGTCCGCCGAGTCTCGAACAAGCGAGGGGGTCTCAGATGCCGCGATGCCCTACGCCTCGCCAACGCTTTTGTGACCAGTCGAATTCATTGTTCAACACCCTACCTACGTTTGCGCAAATGCGATGAGAACACGCTGGACAGAATTCTCCAAAAAAAATATACAAGCACGCCCTAGACATCCCGATCACGAGATCTAACCAACGTCTTGCAGAGCTGGGCATGACCAACACGTACGGGGAACTCAAAAAGGCCCATCTAAACAACCAGTGCCTGCGGCTTACCAAATTGCACGCTGGGAGATGTCTCTTACGCCGCCTTCATATCTTTTACACCTACAATGCAGAGGAGCAGACCACGATCCCAGAGGACTGGCGTGGAGCGTTGGTTATCCAGCCTCGGCCCCAAAACATGGCTAGGGAAATTCACGAAGGCAGGCGAACTGCGCGGGTTACAGTTTTGCAGGCACGCTATGGGTCCCGTCTTCGAGTCTTCTATACGGACGCGTCCGGCCCTCACCGTGGGGGGTGGTACACGGCGGCCGTAGTCCATCAAAACGTGCCTGTCCAAGGGCTCACATTTCGAGCCACGGGCATCACTCATAGGCAGGAAGTCGCCATAGCTCTCACTGCAGCGGACCCCGCATCTCGGTTTATTATTACCGATTCGCAGAGCGCGTGTCAGAATCTTGCTAAATGTCGTATTACCGTTCGCGCTGCTCGAATCCTTAAGCGCTGTGATTACATGGACCGCCCGAATACATGTTTCGTCATCTGGACTCTAGCTCACGCAGGACTAGGTGGTAACGAGGCTGCCGATGCCTTGGCCCACGCGCTTGATTTTCGGGACCCGCCTCACCCTTCATCGCCTGATGATCCAGAACCTAATCCAGTAACCTCCTTTCGCGAAATTACAGCGATGTACAAATCGAACAGGCTCCGACTTCCGCCCCCAGCGCCCGGCCTGACTAAGTCTGACGAGCAGTGGCTTTTGCGCCTTTACACCAACACAGTATTGTGCCCGGATATGCTAAAGCACTACAATTCACCCTTCTCCGGGGAATGCCCGCACTGTGCCCATCCGCTTGAGGATACTTTTCTCATGGTGTGGGCATGCCCTTATAACGCGGCGGTCCCCCCAATCACTTCCCCTACACCCCCTACCCGAAAGAGCTGGGAGGCTGTCCTGCTCGGCACTTGGCCTTGGCGGGCCAAAGAGCCCTCGCGGCCAGGGCGCGTGCCACCGCAGAAGCCACAGGGCTCCCGGGCTAGGGACTCTTTCTAGAGTTCGTAAAGAGTCGGCCCTTAAGGTAGTCCCTCTCTCTTAAATGTAAATAGCTTCAGTAAATGTTTTTCACCACCACCACAAACTACTACTACGAAAAAAAATTAACACCAAAGTTGTCTCCATGCGTGCGAACGAACGTGTCGTACGTATGTACATAACTTTTAAGGCATGTGCACTGCGCAGTCAACAGGCAACAGTTCACCGCGTTGTTCACAGGAGGAAGCTTCACGGGAAACATAACAAAATCGATGAACAGTAGCTTCGAACACTCGCCGCCACCGTAATTGCCTCATCTCGGAAAGTGGAACAGGCTTTAGAAGATAACGCCATGCGTAATGACAAGCGAAGGCGCCATCCTCAAGTGCCAACATTGTAATCCATCAAGTCCTCACAAACATGGCACCGAGCGCGCATCGTACCTTTTAGGCGTCTGCTAGCCCGAAACCTACCCAAAACCTTCCAGAAAGCTTCCACGACTAAATTGTCCTGGAAGCGTCTGGCGACCCTCGGGCTCCCCGCGGGTCGCCAGAACCGCCCAACCCGAGAAAAACGAACGCCAACCAGAAGTGCGCTGTGGAGGGGACGGAGCAGCCCGAGAAAAACGAGCGCGCTCTAGCTGGCTCTGGCAGCCCGAGGGTAGCCAGAAGTGGAAAATCGAAGAGCCCCACTAAATTGTCCTGGGAGCGTCTAGTGACCCTCGCCCCCCCCCCCCCCCCCGCGGGTCGCCAGAACGTCCAACCCGAGAAAAACGAACGCCAACCGGAAGTGCGCCGTGGGGGGTGGGGGGGGGGAGCAGCCCGAGAAAAACGAGCACACTCTGGCTGGCTTTGGCAGCCCGCGGGTAGCCAGAAGTCGAAAATCGAAGAGTGACAGAAACGGCTGCTGCGCCACATGAAAGTGACGTCATGCACTTTTTCGGTTAGGCGTTTTGTTTGAATAGACGGAGTGTTCACCGGTACGTCTAGACGTAACGATAGAAGCAGTAAAAGTTACGTCCAAATGTAAAACTAAAAAAAATCTTAGGTCCAGCGTGACAACAATACAAAAGTGGCTTGTTAATCAATGCGACAGAATTGGCAGCGGTGGCGTAGTCGGTTAAAGCGACAGAATACGGACTGGTGACGTCGGTGGTTCAAGCCTCATTGCAGTCATTGTTGCTTTTTCATTTCTTCTGTTTGCGCATGTATTGTTTTAACATTTGCGGATCCTCATCGGCTTCCCGTCAGCCTGACTTGCTGCTGTGGGTGTTCCTATCCACAGGCCCTTTATTATTGAACGTTTGATGACTCTCGCAGGACTGGCTATATTTGTTATGATAAAGTGTTTTGCGTGTTGCTTTTGATCGGCGAGACGCAAAACGACATGAAAAACTCAAATGCAGCTGGCTGCATTGGTTTCCCCGGCACACGTGTCAGGAATATTGATTTCCACGATTTATCAAAGTTATAATGACCGAAAGGCGCACTGCAACGTAGTCTCGGGAAACCTTTTTTTTAATGTCGCTAAGTGTACCATCACCCGGCGAGGTAACCGGCAGGCCGCTTCAAAATACTGACGTGCCACCGCAATGGTTTAGGCGATCAGCATTTGATGAACAATGCCCAAGGGGAAGTGCCGACGGCGTTAGCCCATTTAACTACGAAACAGCTTGTCTGCCTAGCTTAATAACACGCACGGCCTGTGACAGCACGGGATCATTTACGTAGCAACGGATGAGAACGGCCGTACGTGTTCGCACTTAACAAAAGCCGGCAATACAGTAGCTTTGGCCTTAGGAGATCACGGGCTTCGTAACAACACGACAATAAAGTTGTTTCCATCCTTCGTAAGAACACTTCGCTGACGCACTTGGGTTTCAGTCAGACGTGAACTTCGCAAAAGCAGCTATTTCATCGTCGACTTTGCCCTTCGCGACCAGCAAATAAATTTCCCCCTTAGACAACAACACGCTTGACATTGTGATCTAGAAAATGCAGTACGTCCAACAACAATAATCCATACGTTATATTGAGAAACTTTATGGCGCACACACTCTGATGAAGCTGCGGCGCGGTGGACGGCCGTGCTAGCTCCAACCTCCACGTTCAATTAGGCAACCAGCAATCACATAAAGCAGCGACGACTCAGGGTCTCCGGTCCTGCTTGGTGGCGGCCTAGGCTATGGCCACAATTTTGTCGGAGTTTTCACAACCAACGTCGCAGGCAGCTACCATCTCGCATACAGAACACCTACCAGTTCAGAACACTTACCACCTCGCACTGTTTACCTTTCGCAGCCGCAGCGCCCATGGCGCCCCCTGTATTTAAATTACTTGTATTAAGTGTTTAATTAAAAAATGTAGGTTGATTGGCTTGCCAAACACCTGTTTAGTAAAATTTTTGTGGATTTACGTATTATACAATACTAATTAATGCGTTTATATAGCTTGAGATAAATATTTTTTAAGTGACGTCACTTTCGTGCGGCGCAGGAGCCACTTCTGTGTGGGGCTGGCTGCTGCGCCGCGCGGCGCCGAAGACGCTGCCTTTTATTACAGGAGGCTTCATGGGTGCTGCGGCTGCAAAAGGTAGTGAATCTTCTCTCTATAGCAATGTTACCTCTCTCGAAATGCTAGAGCTTGCTAGAATTGTTGAATGGCGTGACCGCGCCTCACCGCCTGATCCCTTCCGCGTTGGCGGCGCTGCAGTCGAATAGTACAGAGGTGACAAGAGGGTTGCAGTAGGGATGTTTCCAGGACGCAAGCTGGCAGCGAGCGCAAAACTCAAAACTACAGCTGATAGACGAAACATCGTGATAATTTCAGGTGGTTTAAACGATGTCTCAAACGAAGATACGGCAGGACTAGCGACCATGTCGATGACATGTGCGCCACTTCTCCTCAGGTACAGGTAGTGATATGCACAATCCTGGAGGTACCGGTGCGTGACGGCAACCTGCAACGAGCGGTTGTCAACGCAAATTAAGAGATATGGCGGGCGAGAGAAAGGCTTTTAGGTGGTGGAAATAAACAGAGAGGTGCATTGGTGGGGTGGTTTTCAACGAGACATAATTCACTTCGATGAGCGGCTAGGTCAAGAGGTGAGTTGGCGACTTGCAGGATGCACAGTAGCTTTTTTTTGGGGGGGGGGGCACGCGGGCCCTTTGAGATGCACGATAGCTAGTAACGAGGAAAACAACCAGAGAGACTCTTTGACAGGTGGTATAGACAGATACAATTCCAAAGTAGCACAAGTATCTAAGACAGGTAGAGTCCCGGGCAGAAATAGACGTAGCCACGAGCGCCGAGCCAATTCAGACATCGGGTATAATAACATGCAGGGTGGCAGGAACAGGCTGAAGTGGGAAGAGATAGAAGAACAGCTAAGAGAGGAGAGGCCGATAGTATACGGTTTTGTAGAAACACATCTTAGGGACATGGAACAACCTCCTAACAATCCGGACTACGCGTGGGAATATTGTAATAAAACAGAAGGCAGCAGAAAGGGTGGTGGTATTTGGGCATTCATTCATAAAAGTACAGACTGGCAAAGGGTGAAGTAGGAGTGCAAGGAACAATTATGGCTAAAAGGGAAAGTGGCAGGGTAAATTACCCTCCTTGGTTTGGTGTGCTTGTGGACGGGAGCAAAGGCCGGACAGAAAAACCAGGCAATGGTAAATTGTTTATCAAAGGAGGTTGATGAGTTAGGAGGAGAGTGCGAGATAATTATACCAGGAGATATGAATGCGCATATAGGAGATGTAGATGGGTATACCGACCCGACAGACAAAATGATCATGGATATGTGTGAAAAATATGATTTGATCATTTGCAACAGTACAGAGAAGTGTGAAGGGCAAATAACATGGGAGGTAGGAAGACTGCAGTTGACACTAGATTACGCCCTGATGTCACATAGGATGTATGATAAGTTCAGGGGAATGAACATTGATGAAGGTGGCTCTAGAAGTCTGGGTAGTGATCACAAATGTATCAAGCTAAGTTTTGGAAGAGAAGTGAAAGTTGGAAGGAGACAAGATGAGCAACTACAGGAAAATTGTTATTAACAGAGGCAAATTGAAAAAGCTACTAAACGAATTGAGAAAGTAATCACTGAGGATAAAAAAACAGTGTCGACATACACGAATATAATTAGACTGTTCGAGCTAGAGCTTGCTAAGGCACGTGACAAGTCACCCCGGAAAAGAAGACGAAAACCCAAGAATTGGTAGGATGAGGAAGTTAAGAGAGCCATAGCAGAACGTCAGGAAGCGTCTAGGGAACAAAGACATGCTAAGCAGTGTGGTGAACCGACAGATGATGTTGAAAGAAAATGGGAAATCTTTATAATCTGTGGAATGGATGCATCCCTTCTGATCAATGAAAAGATTAGAAGAGAGGGAGCTCAGTGGCTGGCAGATGTACATAAAGAAGAAAGGCAGCTGCGAAATTTAGGAACCATTTAAACTCCCTAAAAAATGAGACGAGCCTGGAGCAGAGGTTTATAACTACAGCTGAAGGTGCTAGGCTAGAAGGACACAAAGCTATTAAATATGTAAGAACAAGGGTGGCAGAAAATTTTCAACAAAGAAGCGCGTTATGCACCACAATAGACAACGATGAATCAAGTGGCGCTATGGCTCCATTTTCACAACCAGAGTGAGAAAGGGCTGAGAAGAGGGTTCCTAGTAGTGCATCATCAGGCCCAGGTGGCATTCCAATTATGCTGGTAAATACATTAGGGCCGAAGTCTAAGGAGGCTTTGAGAGAGGCAGTGAGCAAAATAATAATCGATGGTGAAGTTCCCGATGGATGGAAACTTAGCAGGATGAGCATGACCTATAAAGAAAAGGGGGACAAAGCTGACATAAACAACTACTGTCCTATAACAGTGACTTCAGTGGTCTACAGACTGGCGATACAGATTAAAAATGAAAGACTGCAGGCGTAGATAGAGGATGAGGGGGCCTGGGAGAACTGCAGAATGGGTTTCGGATATACAGGAGGTTGGAAGACAATCTGTTCTGACTGACGCAGTGCATCGAAATAGCAGAAAGGGAACACGGGCCCTTGTGGCTAGCATTTCTGGATATCAAGGAAGAGTACGATAGCGTGGTTCAAGAGGACTTGTGGGCAATACTGGACACACTAGTTGTGGAAACTGGAGTCACTAATCTAATCCTTTAAAGTATATCTATAAAGGTAACACGGCAGTTATAAAGTGTGAAAAACAGGTATCCAAGCCCACAGAGGTGAAACGGGTGCTTAGGCAGGGGTGTCCTCTGTCACCCTTGTTATTTATGATGTACCTACAAGAATTAGAGGCCAAATTAGAGAGAAGTGGACTTGGCTTCAACCTGTTTTTCGTCAAACAAGGAAAACTCACTGAAGAGGCACTACCAGCATTGATGTACGCAGATGATATAGTGCTAATGGCCGACAACAAGGTAGATTTGCAGAGATTGATGGACATCTGTGGTAATGAGAGAGATAGGTTAGATGTCAGATTCACTAAGAAAACATGAGCAGTCATCATTTTTAATAATAATGGAGGTAGTGAGCTTAGAATACACGAGGTCACGCTAGAGATAACAGATAAATACAAATATCTGGGCGTATGGATAAGCAATGGGACCGAGTATCTGAGGGAACACGAAATATACGTGACGACTAAAGGTAACAGGAATGCAGCAGTCATGAAAAATAGGGCACTGTGGAATTACAATAGGTATGATGTTGTGAGAGGAATATGGAAAGGGGTCATGGTTCCTGGGCTGACGTTCGGCAATGCGGTCTTGTGCATGAGATCAGAAGTACAAGCAAGACTAGAAATTAAGCAACGTGGAATAGGTAGGCTTGCTTTAGGAGCTCACGGGAATACACCAAAGCAGGGAGTACAAGGTGATATGGGATGGACATCATTTGAGGGCAGGGAAGCTAGCAGCAAGATGAAACTTGAGAAGCGATTGAGAGAAATTGGGAAGGAGCGTTGGGGTAGGAAGGTGTTCAGGTACTTGCACATGAAGAATGTCAATACAAAATGGAGGAAGCGAAGCAGAAACTTTACCGGTAAATACTTAGAAAACAGCAGGTGGCCAAACCAAAAAGAACCATCCGTTAAGAAGAAGGTGAAGGAAGCTTGGACAGATATGTGGAGAATCGGCATGATTAAGGAGTACGCGCTAGAGATCTATCGAACATTTAAGCAAGAAATTGACAAGGAAAGGACCTATGATAATACTCAAGGTAGTTTTCTACTGTTTGAGACCAGGACAAGAGTATTGCGAACCAAGACATATCGGGCCAAATACGAAGGGGTAGACACGGTATGCAGTGCGTGTGGAGAGGAAGAAGAAACGGCCGAACACTTGATAATGTTCTGTAAAGGGCTTCACCTTATAGTTCAGGATGATGGCGCCAAGTTTTTCAAAGCACTGGGGTTTAGGGAGAGGGAGGGCAATGTAAACTTTAAGCGGCTAGAATTAGCTAGAAGATTGTTATCTGACTGGTGGCTAAAGAGAAGGCACGAGTGAAAATTAAACCCTTCACTGCAAAGTACCAGTCCTCAACCTCACAAGTTAAAGCAAAAAATTTAGTTTTTGGTTCACTAAGTATTGCGGCTTGGTGGCGTGAGCCACCGCCCGATCTATAGCGTACAGCCATATTAATCCATCCATCCATCTACACTGAAATAGCCGCGCGCCGCGTGCAGGAACTGCTACGCGCTTCGGTTCCTCCAGTGCGCTTTCTTGATGCAGGTTTATTCGTGCCTGCCCATCATTCGTGTCTCGGTCATGATGTCAGAGCCCTCAAAGTATGACACGCCAATCTACTGAATTTGAGCTCCATAAAAGCTCTTGTGGGAGATGAAAAATAATACCTAAAGGGGTTCTCCTATACTGATTTCTTCTTTCTTTCTTCGTTGGTTACGTGTCTTCAATATTTAGAAAAACTGAGCTAATTTATCGGAAGTTAGCTGTGCTCAGAAAGCTGTGACGTTAAGAAAAAATATTGTGTCAAACGCACCCAGAACCAACAAGCCATAAGTAAACAGGGGATAGGAAAGGAATCTGAATCTCCTACATAACGAAATGTTTTCATAATTTAACTTTTCAGGGTATACAAAAATATATACACACATTCACAGCGACCACCTATTGCCAAAGTTAGTCGTTCTGCTGCGCCCCATCCTCCAAAAAAAAAGAAAAAAAAAACGAAATCTGGGTAGCCTTGCGCCAAACGTTTACATTTGGCAAAGCTGAATATTGTGTGTCACTGTACAAATGCACAGTGTAAATTTTACCTTTTCTATAATACGACGTCCTAAAACTAGTTAAAATCTAACGTACTAACGGACGAGAAATGCACCGCCTGAAAATAGTAGCTGGGCATTGCACGGGTATTGTTAAACTTATATAAGTGTGCTTGTGGATTATATATATATATATATATATATATATATATATATATATATATATATATATATATATATATATATATATATATATATATATATATATATATATATATATATATATATATATATATATATATATATATATACATATACTGTCAAGTAGATCCGAGCGGTCAGAACATGGTTTCAGAGGGAAAGAGGAAAAAAACACAGAAAAAAAGAAAAGAGAAAAAGAATATAAGGCGGACTCCCCCCGTGCGACTTCTGTTCACTATAGCCTCCTGTTAAATAGTGAATTTCAGTTGGTGAAGGATCTTCACATTTTCGAACGTAACATGCGCCTTCGTGAGTACTTTTATGATCGGTCCTCGGCATACAATATCGATAGCTCATCATTGCCTTCTTACAAGCATTGGACACTTCCCTCCCAAAGAGACTAATGTCTGGACCTTTATATCAGAGCTGTACAACGCGATGTCATGCTGGCATATAAAGAACGGACACCATTGCACCGCAACCTCACTGACAGAGAGCAACAAGCAATTGAATCCCTCGCTAGTCATAATGACATAATTACAAAACCTGCAGATAAAGGAGGCGCTTTTGTTGTATTGCACAGAAGCACCTTTATCAGCGAAGGCCATAGGCAGCTCAGTGATGCATCATATTACAAGCGGCAAGATCATGTTCCAACGAACGAGTTCAAAGCTATTGTCCATGATAGTCTGACTGCGCTCTTTAATGATAAAGAAATGAGCTAGAGCACTCTAAAATCATTAATACCGTTGCGCCCAGTAGCTGGCAGGTTCTACCTTCTTCCCAAAATTAATTAAAAAGATTATCCCGGTAGACCAATTATATCTGGAATTGCAACAGTGACTGAGAACATTTCCCGTTATGTAGATGGCCTCATCAACACCATTTCGTCCAGCTTTTCTTCTTACACTAAAGATACCAATCACTTTCTAACAGATATTCTTGACCTACAGGTTCCTCAAAATTCATTTCTCGTTACGTTAAATGTCACGTCACTATACACTAATATCCCTCATTCAGATGGCATCGAGGCAGTTATCTGCGCGTACAACGATTGCGATGCCGACAAACCTGTTTCCGCATCTACGTTAGCGACGTTGCTTAAGCTCATTCTCGAACTTGACAATTTCGAATTTGATGGGACACATTATGTTCAAGTTAGCGGTACATCTATGGGCACAAGAATCAGACCAAACTACGCAAACATATTTATGAGGCTTCTTTGAAACAAATTTTTTGAAAACTGTGAATATAAGCCATTTTACTATAAGCCGTTCATCGACGACATTTTCCTAATCTGGCACCATAGTGAATCGCAACTTCTTTCTTTCATATGAGATCTTAACAAAGCTCATCCGGCGATTTCTTTTTCGTACTCATATTCACCTGTGAACATAGGCTTCCTTGATGTCATGATCACTCTACGTAACAGGCAGCTGATAACTAATCTTTACAGGAAACCCACAGATAGGCAGCAATATCTTCACTTTAGTAGTAGTCACGTGAAACACAATAAAACTAGTATTCCCTACAGCCAAGCAGTCCGTTTTAAAAGAATATGCTCTGATAGCAGCAAATTTTTCCCGCCACTACGAACAACTTCGGAGCGCGCTCGAAAAACAGAGCTATCCGGCCAGCATAATCACAGACGCTATCAAACGTGCAGAAGAGATTGACCGTTCAGATCGGCTGAGTACTAACCAAAGACCCAAAGAGTGTTCGCGGACTAACCTAATTTTTACACATGTGGCCTCAGCTCCAAATGTGAACCATATTTTAAAGAAACATTTCAACATTTTATTACAGAGTGAGCGGCTGAAAGAAATCTTTACAGAACAACCACGCGTGGTCTACCGATGATCGCGGAACCTTCGTGATTTACTAACCTCATCTAAAACCACGAGTTCACATCATGAAGGCTGTCATCCCTGCAACAAACCCCGTTGCAAGGTGTGCGCGCACATGACATCTAAAACAGTTTTAAGTACATGGTCCAGCTTTTCTTTAAAAATAAATGGGAACTACACATGTGATAGTATCAACGTCATCTATCTTCTCTAGTGTTCAACATGCAAAGCTCAGTACATAGGTCAAACAGAGACAAGTTTCAGAATTCGTTTAATTAATCACCGTGCACATGGCATGTGCACGGTGATTATTAAATCTACCCTAATCTACCGCTGTCGATGCACGTCAGTATACTTGGCCACGGTTTCGACAAAATCAGGGCCACTATTATTCAGTCCGGTTTCAAGACAAATCACGATAGGGAAGTGAGGGAATCCTTCTTTATTCACAAATTTAACACCATTCGTTCACGTATCAATGAAAACGTAGGAAAGCTCACCTGCCTCGCACTATAACAACACGACTTCTTAGATTAGTAAAATATTTTAGTGTATATTAAAACGTATATTAGTCAACCGTGGTTTCTTTACTTCAGAGCTCTTTTACATGTCCTGCCAACCATACTGTGCCCCACGTGTTGATGCGCAAGGTAATTTGAAACATGTATATTCATGCACCCGTCGCATGTCAGTCATGTCAACACAAGGTTCTGACCGATTATCATTTTTTTTCACTTTGATTGTCCTAGCTGCTGTACCGAGAGTTCATCACGTAAGCCCATAAAAGCGGCTGCATTGTATCATACCTACCTACTCTGACGAAGGCCGTGCCACGGCCGGAACGTTAGTAAAGACAATTTTCTTTTCAAATGTGCTATCTGCAAGTTCACTCAATATAGAAAATACCCACTATATATATATATATATATATATATATATATATATATATAATAATAAGTTCACTTGCTACTTGACGCCAAATAGGCTCAAAAAGAGTGTGCCACACTCGCCGCCATGGTTACTGGTGGCGCTGGATAACACTACCACGTTTATATTTACAAATAAAGCCAATAAAGTGGCTGTGGGGGATAGCTGCCGTGTTACCTCAGTGGTAGAGCATCGAATGCGTCACTCGAAGGTCGCAGGTTCGGATCATGCCCATGGCAAGTCATCCTTCCACCCACTTATCTTTTTTCATATTTACATTAGAATTCAATTTAATATCTTCCCCTATATTTTCCTTGGTATTATTGCCTGTCAGATCTCATTATATATATATATATATATATATATATATATATATATATATATATATGTGTCAGATTTATGTCATATATATATCAGATGATATATATATCAGATTTTTTAACGCAATTCACGCTGGACCCGAAGTATCGTCAGAGGAAAAACTACCATCGCACTTTTTGACATTCAGTAATAAATTTATTTTTTCTAACCACGTTTGTAGAGCGTTGATATACGTCTGCAGACTTAGATGAAGTGAATGTATACCTGCAGCTGTAGCAAAAAACGCGATATCGTCGGCAAATACATACACTTGCACGTCCACTTGTACGAGAATAGTGCATAGTAAAATATTAAATAATAGTGGCGATAACACTGATCCTTGTGGCAGATCTCTAGTTTGTTTGTGCCTTAGGGACGACAAACCAGATTGAGAACAGTAAAATGCCCTGTCGTTTAAAAAGGAATTCATCCATGCTACAAAGTATTGTGGTAGTACTGCGTTTTTAAGTGAATTCATTAAATTTTAATGTTCCATGCTGTCACAAGCTTTTTTGATGTGTAGGGTTACTAATGGGGCATATTGTTTCTTATAACGAGCAAGCTGTATTCTACTTTTTAAATCGACATAGCAAACCAATTTGAGCAACCATGCATGAAGCCAATTTGGCATGGGCTCAAGACCATGTTTTTATTCAACCAATTATCTATCCTAACGCATAATATCTTTTAAATTAGTTTTACCGGATCAGAAGTAAGTGCTATAGGCTTGATGTTATCTATCGTAAACCCAGCACCTTGTTTTTTTGTAATAAGAGAATTATCTTAGCGAATCTCCAATCAGGTGGAATCCATGAGTTTCTGATGGAGTGGTTAACCAATGTCAGGAGTTCCCGAAGTAAAACCTTATGGATGATTTTTGTTGTCGAATTAGTTATGCCGTCAGGACTTGGCACAGTATTGGGCAAGTTTCTTACTACTTGTTCTAACTCCAAAGCAGTGATCTCCTCGAAACTGTCACTTTTCTCGAAAGATCGCGAATGGTTCGAGAAGGCAGACATAAAGCGACGTTCAAGTCCTTTGCAATATCTTCGAGAAAACTAGACAGTTAACTTGGAGTAGAAACCACTGATTCAATGCTGTTTGATGAAGGTATAAGCTTTTTGGTTCTGAGGAAATTAAAGAGGGATTGCCTCTTGCTAGGTTTTGACAGAAACTCAGAACGCTGACTGTCATAGCTGTCTTTCGCAGCGGCAACTGTTCTCTTCAAAATGGCAGCCGCGTATTTGTAGTCACTCCAATTTCTAGGCCATTGGTTGTAAAGTAGTTTACCCTACGCAGCTCTTCTGAGTCTGTAATCGCGTGCACAAGTTGAATTCCACCAAGGACTAGAAGGACCTTTGATAATTCCCTTTACGTTTACGTTGAATTTCGATTTATTTACCAATTCTTTCATCACGTTACTTAAATTCATGGCTGTTTGCTCTTCACTTTCAACTATTTGGTATGACCAGGCGGCCCGTAGTGATTTTTGGTGTGACCAGGCGGCCCGTAGATATAGTGTGGTTAGGACTGTAGAATGTAAGGTCAATCGTGGATCGAGACCGACTACTAATAAAAGTGGGTGTTCGTCTGTTAATGCATGTTAGGTTATACTGTGAAACCAGATCTCACAAACGCTTCCCACTCATATCGGTTCTGAAACCCCACGATGTATGGTGAGAATTGAAGTCACCCCCCAATACTGTTTGCTTTCTACATGACGAAATTACAGAATCAAGCATAGAAGTATCTTGAACACCCGCTGGAAAATAAGCCTTCACCAACGAAAAAGTGGGGCATCCCGGAAGAGAGATATCTAACGCTGAAATTTCATTGCCTGAATGCATTACTTGACCTGTAATTTTAACTCGATGAGCAATTTTTGAAGTAATAAATACGGCTAAGCCGCCCCCCCTAGAAGGTCGGTCTAACCTCAAGATGCCGTAATTTTTTATATAAAAACTATTTTCTTGTGAAAGCCAAGTTTCTTGCAAAAGAATTACATCAGGAACATATTGATTACAAAGCTAGTATTAATCAGTTGTTGCAGAAAAAATTGATCGGCAGTTTCCCTGTAATATTTTTATACCACCTATATCGACGAGATACCAGCAATATGCACTGCCTTCTCCAAGATGCTATCTTTCAAAAAGACCCCTTTTGAAGCGCTTTTCTTCTGATATTTTTTTTTGCTCTTGATTTTGTGAATCACTGGAGAACCCTGAGTTAGAGGCGACGCACGCCGTTTCATGTTTCTAGATTCCGAGTCCATTTGCGATTCATGGGAACTTGAATCGGAACTCCAATTCAAGTCCTGCTCTCCTGGAATTATAAGCTTACGGTTCATGTTACCTGGGGAGTGCACCTCTTCATCGGCAGGTATTATTTCCTTCCGGGTGGTTACCATTGAAGCTGATTCTATTGACCGCGCATTAAGCTCCTTAGGTGGTGAGGATGACAAAGAAGTCATACCCGGTTGTATAATGCTCTGCAACATTTGTGTCATATATTTGTTCACTATTTGTGTCAAGGATGCGGTTGAGGTTGGGAAAAGACTTTCCATAGCTTTTTCCATTGAATAGTGGATGCTATTAATTGTGGAAGAGAGGAATCTCGCTTGATTGAGACGACTCGTAGCACTGGCGTATCCCCGAGACCGCTCTACAATGCTGATTCGAGCTTCGCGTCTAGAACAACATTTTTGCTGAACGATTTCCATTATTTGCATTTCCTGAGCCCTTGCAGGACAGTTAATGTCGTCAGCTGCGTGAGACTCATTGCACAGACAACAACGCCTTTCATGTGCTGTACATTCTTTAGCGTTATGTTGCCCTGCACACATCTGACAACGGACCACCGATCTGCAACCCTTTATGCGGTGACCGTAAAGCCAGCATTTGATGCATTGCTGTGTACGATGGGTTATTGATTCAACTTGGTATATGAGTGGCCACGCCTTGATTTCGGTTGGTCGAGTTGTACCGGCAAACGTAACTATCACCGACTCAGTCGGGATCTTCTTTTTGTCGATGATACGCGAGCACAGTAACACTGATACGGCTCCTGCTACGGAAAACATTTCTAAAATTTCTGGCGGAGTTAGGCTCAAGTCCACCCCATGGAATAAACCTTCGACAGATGCCAATTGTGGAGGTATGAAACAGCTCACTGGTAGAAATGCAAAAGTTGTGCATTTGGGGATATCTGCTACACAGGCCTGGTCCGGCGAACAGCAAAAAATACCTCGGCGGCCGAACTGTCGCACCACAGTGATCAAATTGTAGTGTTCATTCACCTTTCGGAGCTCTTCCTGAATGGTTTTTCGATTTTTCATCCGATTGAAATTTTTGTTAGAGGGAACGAGGGCCACTGGAACGCTGCTAACAGCGCTGCGTAAGAAAAGATTGATTGGTAACTCATTGAGAGCTAGAAAGGCTGACCAGGCAGCTTTTGCCTGGCCGGGAGAAGGGAGAGACATCACAGCGTGATGTCTGATTCAGCACCGCCCAATCAGACTGCACCCCCCCCCCCCCAGGAGGATGCGCCAGGACACCGCAAACGAAGAGAAAGTGGTTCGCCAGGAGTCGATGGCAGCTGGAACAGCGGTCTGACATAGTAACGACCAGGCAAGCCAGGGATCGTTGCACAGCCCCAGAACGCGTGTCTTCAGAGCCAGCTACTGCAGGAACGTTCTACTCATCTTCTTCTGTCTGCTTCGTGCAACCGCGTGCTCTAAAGTCCGCCACGTGCAGCATCCACGCGCAGCCGAGAAGCGGCGTTACCGCCTCTTCTTCTTCTTCTTCTTCTTCTTCTCCTCATCTCGTGGTTCTTACCCAATGCAGGGGATTGGCCGATTGTTAGGTGATTTTTTTCCCCTCGCAATACTACTCGTATATGATAGGGATAGGTTTCAGAACAAATAATCACCGAATAATAATATTTATATGTTTAAAAGAATGAAGAATTTAGCTCTATATTCTTTTAGTCTGACTGATAAATTCCTCTATTGCGTAGCAAACATCCCTGTGACTATAGCCCAGAGTCGGGGCGCCGAATGACAGACAGACAGACAAAGAACTTTATTCAGGTCCTGAGGAACTGCGTTGTAACGGCCCCGTTTTGGGGAAATCCGTAGCAGTCGCGGGCCGCTCCCACGTAGGGACCAGAAGACCATGGCCCTCCGCCCTCTCGCAGGCCCTCTGGACAGCCCGAAGTTGAACCAAGAGGTCACCGCTGTTAAGGGCTTCCTCCCAGTCCTCTTCTTTGGTGAACTCTGCGTCACGTAACACAGGACATTGCCAGAGCATATGAGGTAATGAGCAATACGCCTCTCCGCAGTCCGGACAATGCGGCTCGATGTTGGGTGAAAAATGACTGAACCTGCCTCGCAAAGGGAAAGACCCCGTTTGGAGCATCCTGTAGGCCGATGATTGCGGTCGCGTAAGTTTAGGAATGAGGAAGTGGAAAAGCCCTTCGAGATAGATGATAATGAGTCATGATCTCGTGGAAAGTGAGTAGCGAGTCCCTGTATCTTCCGGCGTCCCCGCCTGCGAATCCGCCGGGACCGCCGCGGTGAGCGATACCTCGCGCACGGTCATGGGCAAACTCATTGGCGTTGGGGACACCAGGATGTACGTTGGCCCCCATGTGGGCCGGAAACCATGTTATGGTGTGAAACCCGGCAGCCCCCTCACAGCCGAGGATGGCCGCTGCCTCACGCGAGATCAAGCCCGAGGCGAAAGCCCTAGCTGCGGAACGCGAATCTGTAAAGACATTAGGACGCGATGGGTCCTTCATTGCTATGGCGATGGCGATTTGCTCAGCCACCATTGCCGAAACCTTTCTAACCGAGGCAGAGCATAGGAGTGTGCCACTATGATCGACCGAGACCACTGCGAAGCGATCCGAACTCCCGTACTGGGCTGCATCGACAAAGGTCACGAGATGCGGTTTGTTTGCAACTGATTTTAATAAGGAACGGGCCCGAGCTATGCGGCGCCCTACATTGTATTGTGGGTGGACATTTCTTGGAAGTGGAGCTACCGAAAACGTGCCTCTGATCGAGGGTGGTAGTGTTACATTACGCTGGTTAGTCGCCGTAGGACCGCAGCCTATGGATTCCAGGATGCGCCTACCAGCCCTCGAGGACGATAGTCGCACGACCTGAGCCATCTGCTGGGCCTCGATCACCTCCGAGAGGGAGTTATGCATGCCCAATTGTAGGAGCTTCTCGGTGCTAGTGTGAATAGGCAAGCCTAGCACTCGCTTTATGCTTTTGCGCATTATTGTATCAATTCTTGCCTCCTCTCTTTTGGACCAGCGCAACGCCGAAGCGACATAATTAATGTGGCTCATGAGAAATGCATGATAGAGCCGAAGGAGATTGCTCTCGCTCAGCCCACCCCTGCGGTTTGAGACCCTGAGTATGAGCCTAAGCATGTTCTCCGTCTTGGAGGTGATGCGGGCTATAGTTCGTGAGTTGCCCCCCTTGGACTCTAGCAGGAGTCCGAGGACCCTGATGGAGTCCACCCTGTGTATTTTCTGCCCATCCCGTGTGTATAAAGCTATGAGAATCTGTTCTAAAGGAGTGAGGTTCCTCAGTCCTTGTCGGGTGGGTCTGTATAAAAGTAACTGAGACTTTGCCGATGACAGGCTCAGGCCCGAACCGACTAGAAACTTCTCCGTGATGTCTAATGCCTCTTGAAGCACCTGCTCTACCCCGGCGTCGGACCCTCCCATGCACCACACGGTGATATCGTCCGCGTAGAGAGCATGGTTAACCCCGCGCACCGTAGCGAGTCGCTCCGAGAGGCCCTTCATGGCAATATTGAAGAGTAGAGGAGAGATAACTGCCCCCTGTGGGGTGCCTCTCGCTCCCAAGGCAAATTCCGTGGATTGGATTTGACCGATCCTAATGGTAGCCCTGCGATCCCTGAGAAAAGACCTAACGTATGCATGGAACCGTTGTCCTAGACCCATAACCGAAATTGCCTCAAGCACAAACTTGTGCGAGATATTATCAAAAGCTTTGGCTAAATCTAGAGCTAGTATGCCTCTAGTATCCCTGGTGTTGTTGTCCATGATTTGTCTTTTGATAAGAAGCATCACGTCCTGTGTGGATTGTGCAGGTCTGAATCCTACCATATTGTGTGGAAATAGCTCTCTGCTTTCTATGTACTCGGATACCCGATGGTGAATCGCATGTTCGGCCACCTTGCCTACGCAGGACGTAAGCGAGATGGGTCGCATGTTCTCCAAAGCCAGAGGTTTGCCTGGCTTTGGGATGAATGCTACCGAAGCTGTCTTCCAGGATTCGGGGACGTGCCCCGTCTCCCAGATTTTGTTGACTTCCTCGGTAAGCTTCTCGATGGATTTGCCATGCAAGTTACGTAAGAGTTTATTTGAGATTCCATCCGGGCCCGGTGCAGAGCGCCCGTTGAGCTCATGGAGGACCTTCCAGATTTCTGGTTCAGTGAAAGATGCGTCCAGCTCCGCCACCATTCCACCCCTGTAATGCGGATAGTCCGCATCGCCGGAAGGGCGCAGCGGAAGATAGCTGTCCGCTAACCTCTTCAGGAGGTCCTTTTCGGACACTCCCTTCGCTTTTTGGTTGTGAACGATTCTGTCAATAGCCAATCACTGATTTCCCTTCGACTGTGACTCATCAAGTAATTGTTTGAGGAGGTTTCATTTGGCCCCCACTCTCATCTGTTCGTCAACCGAAGAACATACTTCATTCCACTGCTGTTTGGAGAGTTCAATAGAGTAGGCTTCGATCTCGCGATTGAGTTGCGCAATTTTTTTTCGAAGTCTGCGATTAAGCCTTTGCGTCCTCCACCGGGACAGGATGGAATTCTTAGCCTCTAAGAGATGCGCGAGGCGTGCATCCATCCGATAAACCCTCAGGTTCGTTTTGACAACCTTGGTCGCAGCATTAGCATCCTCCTTGAGCCTTGCAAAGAGGCTGTCTAAGCTGTCGTATTCATCCTGGTCCTCCTTCCGCAATTTACGAAAGGCATCCCAGTCCGTTACTTTCAATTCCCTGGGGGGAGCTGCATTGACTGCTAGGGTAATAGCCACTATGAAGTGGTCGCTACCTAGATTCTCTTGCAAATTTTGCCACCCTGTTCCGGCGACGTTCTTGACGAACGCTAAGTCTAGAGTTGTGTCTCGGACCACCGATGTGCCAATTCTTGTCGGGTATTGCGGGTCCGTAATCAATTCAAGAGAACAGCTAGATACGGCCTTTAGGAGGTTGTTGCCTTTGGGGGACTGCCTGGCGTATCCCCAAGCGTCGTGCGGAGCATTAAAGTCTCTCGCTACCACGATGGGGGCCCCCCTGGCCAGAGCCACCGCTTTTGCCATGATCAAAGCGAACCCCTGCCGCTTGTCCGACGGCGAGCTGTACACATTCATGAGGAATACGCTGTTCTTGAGCCAGCTGTTGGGGATTATTTCGAGGATAATGACCTCAGCCTTGCTGTTGCCAAGCTGTAGTTTGTGTTCATGAAAGGAGCAGTTTTTTGCGACCAAGGTTGCCAAACCGCGCTTCCCTTGCTCGCGCACCGAGACGACTCGATAGCCCGGGAAAGTTAGCGCATCACCGAGAGTTTCCTGTAACATAATTACGTGCGGTTTGACCGCCTGAGAATCAATAAAGTGCAGCAGTGGAGCCCTGCGCCTTTTGAAGCTGGCACAGTTCCACTGCCACACGACCAGTTCATTAGTGTTGTCCGCATTAATTACTGTTCTGAGACAGCCAATCTCCTGTGGGGTTGACTGCTACCGCGCCTGCAGGCGACTGTGCTCTGTTCGGGCCTTTCGGAGGCGAGCTACCCGTAGCTAGCGCTGCCTGTGTACCTTCAAGAGACGACACCCTTTTCAGTAGGGTAGTCATGCTATCAGCCAGCTGTTTAATCGATTGCTGCATGCTTTCCAGAGCCTTGCTGTTGGATTCTGTCTCCATAGCATCCCACTCCCCTTGGGGGGGGGGGGGGGAGGCCCTACGTTTTCCCGAGCGCGCCTGCACGTCCCCTGGTGGGGGAATCTGTTGTCTCTCACCCTGCGAGGAGTAATGTTTGCGGAACGACTCAAGGTCAGCCCTCAGCTGTTGAATCTCTGCCTTAAGGCAAGCATTCTCTTGGATCAACTTAGCTACCCTGGGGTCTTCCCTATGCTCTAGCAATGGTACCTGCGTTACCTCTGGTGGCGGCGCCGCTGGCTTCAGCTTGGCTCGATCCGCATAGGTAGGTACTTCCTGGATTCGTGCCCGAGAGCAAGAGAGCCCTTTGGCGCGGCCCCTGGAGCGTGACGGAACGCCCCTGCCTGGGAGCACTTGCCACGCTGGAATCCCTTGAGCGGTCTTCTTCGGCCAGCTGTTGCTGAGACTTTTTGACGCGCTTTCGGCGCCGTCGTCTTCTCCGTCGCACGACGTAAGGAACTTGAAAGCGTTCCTTGCATGTTCTGTCCACCGTCGGATGTGGGCCTCCGCAAAGGGCACATTTCGGCGAGCACTGGTGATTGTCGGGTGGAGACACGAGCCCACAGCCCCTGCACACCCTCTTGTTGGGGTTGGGGCAAACATTGGCCCTGTGACCAAGTCCTCCACACGCGTAGCACACGTCGGTTTGGCGCTTGTAGAGCGTGCAGCGCAGCATGCTGACGCCGCATATGACATAGTTTGGTACCTTCATGCCATCGAAAAGCACTACCACAGTGGTGGTGTTCTTGATTCTTTTGGCTTCTAGGGCCTTCAGATTTCGCTGGTTGACGATCATCGTTTGGAGCTGGGCCTCGCTGATGTCAGTGTCCACTCCTCGTATGACTCCTTTACAGGTGTTATCGGGGGCCGCGACATATGCCGCCACATGGTACATTCCTTCGCTTATCCGAATCTGTTGGATCGCGGCGTAGGCGTTTGCGTTCCTCTTTTCCGGTGTGGAAACTACGAGAATGTTCTGGGCGATGTTTGGGCAAACGATGTCCTCTTCCGTCTCTGCCGGTGCAAGAGCAGCCGCCATGGCAATAGCCTGTGCGAGCCTAATTTGGCTTACTTTTCTGACGTCAAGTCCGTCCCTCGGCCAGACGATAATTCGTATGTGGTCCCTCGGCAGCCGGGGGAGCCTCGATGCAGCTGCGAGGCACTTCATTGCACCTTGCGGGGCTGCCGTGCGGCGGCCTCCCTTCGAGCCCACATGTGATGCGTTGCCCGCGGAAACTGGCGTTTCTACACGAGCTTTCTTGTTCCTGCCCAGCGCTGTCGTCCAACCCGGGCGATTGGCTTCTTCGTGAAAGATTTCCTCTCCTTCCACCATCTCTACTTCGGGCATGTTGCCCCTTTTCTCCTGCCCCTCGCCGTCGACGCTAGGCTGAGCCAGGTAGGGTTAGCCGAGCCGCGGCGCGTTCCACAAGAAAAGTTCCAATAATTTGGCAAAAGAACCACTCACCGAAAAAAGTCTGGTATCGACGTGATCCTCAGAAGAAACTGCGTCGAATGAAACGCAGCTCGAGCACAGGCACCACAAAAATCCTAACGGAAACATTAACAGAAACAGAAGCCGATCTCCTCGCGTCCGTACTGGTCGGCGCCCCCTGCGTCCCGCACGCCGAATGATAGAACAACTGATTCAGATATTTTCAGACCAAAGTTTCGAAAAGGTGGTGCTATGAATTTTCTTATCAATTACGCATAGCAGCGACAGGATAGAAAGCAATGATTGATTGTTTCCTCGTCCTTACAGAAGATGCACAGAGGAGACAACGCTTGGCAAGCTATATGCAGGTAAAAGTTAAGGAAGGTAACCCGGCAGCGAAGTTTGGTTATAGTTACTTCCATTATTTTCGACCGCGATAACTCACTTTTTCAGGGAAATAATAGGTGCTGAAATTCCGGAGAAGCTATCAAGACGGGGTCTGATAAGCATTTTTTGAAAGTTAAGGTGCGGAATCGTGCAATTGTAATGTATGTTGTCTGTGGGAAAACCGGAATGATTGGCATCAAAAGCGCCGCCTTTGCTAAAGAATCAGCCCTTTCTTTTAAAAGCAAACCCTTGTGTCCTGGTACCCAAATTAACTGGAGACATTTTAGGTGCATGGGAACTTGTATTCTGGAAAGGTTTAGAAGAGGCGTTTCACCGGATGCAGAGAGAGAAGAATACACAGATAATGAGTCAGTGATGACGGCTACTACTGTATTGAAACTGTAATTTTGGAGAGCTAGTATTATGACCATTAATTCAACTATAAAAACTGGGATAAAATTCGGCAGTCGTAACGAAAAAAAAAACAATCAACTTGAGGGCAGAATATTCCTGTGCCAGATTTTTTCTCAGTTTGCGATGCATCTGTTGCAATAACCACATTCGTCGGCAGATTATTTACATGCTATTGTAATAGTCCATTTAAAATTCCGCGAGGTAGTAATTTCGCGTGGTTTCAAAAAATATTGTGGTAGACAATGTCTCTGAATTTAGGTTTCGTGGTCAAAGGACGCACATAACGAATTTGTACATTCAGGGAATCGAGTATTGTTTGTGCAAATATGATTTGTGGCTTGTGGAATCTAGGTCAGTGGTCAAAAAATATATCGGGATTAGATATGAAAATTATCTGAGAATGGTTAACAGCGTTTCGTACAATGGTACGAAAGTCTGCACCGTAAGTAGGTTAAATCGGTTTAATGGGGGTTGTGTTCCTACTCCCAGGTAAGATACTGCATTCGCCACATATTTTGGAAGGCCTAAGCACAGCCGTAAAGTCTCTCGCTCCAATAGGACTAGTGGCCGAAGCTGGTATGCTGGCGCACCGGAAAAAAGAACACAGCCTAATTCCAATACCAGTCGTATGTACATTTTGTAGACCGTCAAAAGTGCTTTTCTTCTCATACCCGATCTGCGGCTGCTCAGCCTGTGCAATAAACCCATTGCCCATGCTCTTTTTGCTGTGATATATTTAATATAACCTTGCCAGTTCAGTTGTTCGTGATATATTACTCCAAGGTATTTTAATGATTCCACTTGTAGGATATTCTGCACCTTGTAAGTCAGAGATATTCTCAACGGATAGTTAACCGGAAAAACCAGAATAGCACACTTATTGGTATTAGGACTTTACTGCATTCCATCTAGCCACTTCTCGAGTTCAAGTACGACCGTAAAGTTTCGTAAAGACGATGTATGTCAGCAACCATACCGAAAAAAGCAATGTCGTCCGCATAAACATAACTCTGCACCCCTGCTCGAATAGGAATAGCACACGTCAAGATGTTGAATAATGCTGGTGAAAGTACTGATCCCTGTGACACGCCTCGGGTCTGCTAGTGCTTGAAGAAAGAAAAGCCATCTTTAACGCAGTTAAACTCCCCTTCCTTTAAAAATTCTGTCACTAATGCTACGATATCAGAGGGAAGTCCATGACACCGTAAGCGATCTATTTACACAGATTGTTCGACACTATCGTATGCTTTACTGATGTCTAAGGTAACTAACGCAGCGTACTGTTTTTTATGCCGGGCAATGTGAACCCGACTTTCGAGGTCTACGTCCGCATTCCAGATTGAGTGTCCAGATCAAAAGCCAATTTGGCTGGGGCTGAACAGCTGTTTGTCTTATTCAAATCTTAATATATGACCATGAAGGACCCTTTCGATAAGCTTCACTACATTTCATGTTAATTCTATCAGTAATACATTGTCGATATTAAATCCAGTTCCTTGATTTTTAAGCAGTAGTACGATTTCAGCAATTTTCCACTCATCAGCTATCCATGCCGTCTTAAGGGAGTAGTTTATAAGGGTTAACAGATCATTGGGGCATTCCTGATATATTATTTTTAGCATTGAGCTTGTAATTCCATCAGTCCCTCTGCTGAGTTTGGCAGCCTTAACATAGCCTGATCTAATTCGGAAATCGATACGGCTGTGTACTCAAAAATGGCAGGTGTATAAACCGATGGTGGAAGGCGCGTTGTGAATCTATTTTTAACCCTTGAGCTAATTGATTAAGTGCTTTGTGTAATTCTTGTCAAGTATACACCACTGAGTCCACATTTCCTGGCATGGGAATTTTTCTTGTACAACGTAGGAAATCGAACAGTGCTCGATTAATTTTTGACTTAGATAGGTAGTCAAAGTGATTCTTATCATATTCCTCTTTCGCGCGTGATACTGCACGTTTCACTGTTGCCGAAATGAATTGATAATCTTTCCAATTTTGGGGGCTCTGATTTTGCATAAGACGTTTCCATGCCGATTTTCTCCTCCTGTAGTCCCGCGCACACTAAGTGTTCCACCATCGACTGAGTGGAGCACTCTTGGTTGACGCCGACGTAATCACAAATTCCGAAGTGTTTTTTGATATTTGTAAAACAGAAAGAACGTTCTTACCAAGGTCTACATTTCCATCCCCGGATGCTACCTTAATGTTCGCACGAAAACAGTCTTTAAACTTTTTATAATTCACCAGAATTCTAGATTTTCTATCAAATAATCTAATGGGAAGCCCTATTTCAAAGTATACCGGAAGATGATCACTGTTTGAAGCGACTGTTCTCCAGGACTTCAGCGGAATACCCATGCTACAGAACGTCAGATCTAATACTGATCGTGCTTGAGCACGAACAAACGTAGGCTGCTTCATGTTTAGGCAGGTAAAATTTTTATGCGTAATCCAGTCCCACAGAAGAGTACCAGAAGAGTCTCTTCTGAAACGCCATAGCACGTGATGGGAGTGGAAATCGCCAGTGAGAATTATTTCATTCTTGCAGCTGCCTAAGACCCAGTCCAATTGTTGGGTATTGTGTACGCCTGAGGGAAAATATGCATTTATAATGAAGAACGGGCGGCATCCTGGCATGTTGTTTTCAATTGCCAGAATTTAACAGTCGGAGGACATAAACTGAAAAGGCAGATTCGTGTGTGGCAACATTTGTTTGATAATAATATGATTACACCACCCCTAGTGAAGGGCGATCTAACCGAAATATTCAAAAATTTTTAAAATGATAATTTTGATTAAGTGTAAGTCACGCTTCTTGCAATGTTATTTTGTCGGGATTTAACTGATTTACTAAGCAAAATAAATCTGTTGAAGCAGAAAACGAAGAACGACAGTTACACTGCGGAACTTTTAAAGTATCTATAGTGATGCGTGAAAGACTTCGGCAATGACTGTTTACAAAATACTTTCTTTAAGAATGCGGGCGGGGTTCAAATCACCTTTTTTTGGTTTTTGAATTGGGGCAAGTAAATTTTACTGGGGACCCAGTTCGCTTTTGGCGCCTGCCATCATGGCTGATTTGCATCTCATCATGAAATTCTGCTTTATTCGAGGTGGCAGGTTCCGGTGCAGTAGGCTTTGAATTTGCCTGACGTTCCTGCTGCGGTGCTGAATTAGACACCTCTGCAGCGGCTGCTGTTGTTACGCAAGACGTCAGACTGGTCCTAGGTGCTACATCTTCAGAAAGTAGTTGAGTCATCTGTGAGCCAAACACTTTCGAGACACACTCAGTTACAGTAGTTATTATCTGTTCTAAAGCCTTCGACATTGCTTTTCAAATGCTGACTCGACAAGTTGCAACAGTTTGACCTCATTTATTGACTCTTGCCTCGCAGCAACACCAGAATATCCGAAGGTCCGATCTTTGACAACAGCAATGGCTTCTCGTCGTGAACATTTTCGCCTATCCAATATTTCTAGCAGCTGGATTTCGTTTGACATTGCCTGGCAATTCATATAATCAGCTGTATGGTCTCCTCCACAGAGTTAGCACTTTTCTATCTCAGCAGTGCGTTTATTTGACGGATGGTTAGCACCACAGGCTCGGCATTGAGAACCTGATTTGTAACCCCCTAGGCTGCGGCCAAAACGCCAGCAGTTCTGACACTGAAGAGGACGAGAACCTAGGCATTGTACACAAAAGACGAGTGACCATATTTTGAATTCAGATGGGTAAGAAGTGCCGGCAAAAGTGACAATAACCGATTCTGTGGGAACTTTCTCACATTTCACTACGCGGCTACACCGGTATACGGCTATGACGCCAGCATCCGACAGCTTCTCCAGAGTCTCGGTTGGTGACAATCGAGAGTCAACTCCTCGAACGATTCCCTTCGTAAATGCCAAATGAGGCGGAATGAATGCACTCACCGGAACTGACGCAAATGTCTTGCACTTTAGGAGGTCCGCAACACATGATGGATCCGACCATCTACATACCAAACCACCTCTTCCAAACTGTCGAACGTCGCTTATCAATTGAAAGTGCGATATCATGGCCAGGAGTTCCACTTGGACAGATTTTGGGGTTGTTCAGCCTCATAAATACCCCACTCAAAGAAGGCACCAGCGTGACAGGGATGCTGTGAACACCACTGCAAAAAAAGTATTCCAATGGCAGTTCATCGTTAGACAAAGAGGCTTACCAAGGACTGTGCTCTTGGCCTGGAGACGAGTTAGTCATTAGCACGGTTGCATTCGTCTAAACAATAGTAATCGACAATGCTCAGAAATTAACGCCGGTCAAATACACCCAAGATTCGCACAAACCACCAGTCAAGGTCCCGGCTCAGCAGCCTCGCCTCGGGTCGCAATCTCTTATGTGCGTTCGCGGCTGTGGATCCCTTGGCTCCTTCTGGTCGAACGCAGCGGCTTGGTTCTTCGTCTTCTTCTCCTCTTCTCATAGGCGCTGACGCTTGTGCACGAGGTCACCTCGTTTATTTTACTGCCCCCTTCCAGCACGTTGTAGCCAAGCATCGCGTGAAGCGGCGAACGTGGACGAAAAACCGGTTCTCAAGACGGCGCTGCCGTAGCATGGGCTGACAGGATTGTCAGCTCCGCGCCGCTCTGCCTTCTCGGGTACTGTTTGAGAAGATTCATCACCACAAGTGCGATCTGCGGATGCATTTCTCAACCTGGTAGGCCACCTTATCCTCAAGACACCTAAGATTGCATGTGGAACGAAGCTCAGCCAGGCCTACCACGTAGGCAGGGGTCACCTAGCCTACTGCGAATTGTGATGGCGTTGACCCCTAACCCCCTACTGCAAGGGTACGACCATGACTCTGTGCAAACTCAACAAGTTAGGAACCCCGTGCCCTCGCTGGGAAATTTCTCGCCACTTACAGACTGGGTTCTCAAAGACATCGCCCAACGTCAGGCTGCGGCTGGATCTAGTGCTTCCTTGCCGTTGGGCACAGAAGACATCCCCCGCGACGAACATTGGACCACCGTCGCTTCGAAACCAAGCGTCGAACAACACTGAAACAGGCGGAGCACTCGGGGCACCCTCGCTACGCCCCTCGACTCAATCCAGATGACTATGTTGCTGTTATCAACCCCAAGGTAACGTGCAACTTCGCCGCATATAGAGGACAATGTGTCTTCGCGGAAACAATTCACGCAGCCCTCTTACAGGCAGCGGCAAACACACCCGACCTATATATTGACTTTACAAAATGCGGACTGTATCCTGTCTGGGACCAAAACATTATCGTGATCAACACACCTAACGAGGCACTGATCCAGCGTTTCTTCGACATATCAGCACTGCAATTTCCTGACAGAACAGTGCCAGTGCACAGCTACCTCAAGCCAACAGACAAAATGGGCCGAGGCGTCATTCGACTAGCCAACCTTAGTTATAGTTTTTTTTCTGTACCCCACTCCCCTCTGTAAAGCTATGTGCGATTGAGGGTAAAATAAATGAAATGAAATGAAATGAAATAAAAAACCACATTTCTACAGACTATATAGTCCAACGTGCTGTCTCACAGGGCCACAAGTGATAGGGGCCCGGCATCTTGGAACCACAAACGTAGTCGTGCTCACGTTCTAACGCACAGACTTTCCAAGAAGTGTGCTCGTTTTTGGAGAAGCTAACCCTGTACAACGCAACCGCAAGACCATCCCAACCTGCTCTAATTGTGACAAGGTGGGTCACCGTACCGATGTCTGCCCTAATTCGATGACACCATCCAGCCGGTACCCAACATGCGGGAAGGCAGAGGTCGACCTTTCCAATCATGAGTGTCTCGCCTGCTGTCTGCTCTGTAACAGCTCTCACATCACCGGACCAACGGAATGTCCCAAGCGCTACCGAAGCCCAGTGGACACAACATCCCGACCAGTATCATCGAGACGTGGAGACGCATGCGAGCGAACATCCACAAACAACAATGCAGACCGCTCACGCTCAGAACGACGCAGCAGCTCCCGAGGCCACTCAGCTAGAGGGGCTCATTGTGCTTCATCCAGACCAAAATCTTGGTCCAAGTCTCGGTCCAAATCTCGGTCCAGTTCGAGACCCAAACAGACTCTACAACAAGGAACCACGCAGGAACCTCGGCACTGCAGTCAGGGTCCACCCCAGATGAACAAGACATTGTCACCGCCGGTAAGCTGGGCAGAGGTCCCACCCAATCTAAGAACGATGACGACTCACAATCGATTGCATAACTCCAAAAGATCATAGCCAAACAACAACCAACGCTCATGAAACAACAAAACAAGATAGAGCACTTATAGAACAACTAGTGAAGTTTCAAACATCTAGTCAACCGCCACCCTGCACAACTCAGCTTCACCCTACAACGGCACTCATGGAAACAGATACTCAGGCTCCTTCGCATGACGCAGGCGGAAAATCCCCCCAAGACCACATCGAACAAATTGTAAATACAGTAGTCAAAGTGCTCACATCACTCTTAAAACTACAGATCTGCGAGGAGCTACAACGAATACGGGACCAACATTTGGCCACCATACAACAAATCAAGGAACAAAGCTTGGGCTCAATCAAGGAAGCCGTGCAGCCCAAGCTACTTGAATTAGATGCCCTCACCTGCAAATACAAGCACAGCGTCTAACAACTAGAACAGGGGCACGGAAGAGCACCTGTTAAGTTACTCAGGAGGCGCCGTGATATCTCCGCGACAGTGCATAAAACCGGGGATTCAGAGGAGGAATCTTTGAACACATAATGGCGCAGCTACCTCAAAGCCTAAACATAACACAGTTGAACTGCAGAAGCTTTCACCGTAAGGCGGTATCACTGCAACAATACCGTCTAAGATAGACCTTGTCCAAGATAGATCCCGACACATACGCACCACAGTGCAGGTTCTGCGTCACTAAAACAGCCACCCTGTACCACATCATATGGGAGTGCCCACACAATCCACCTCTACAACCCAGAGCATAGCACAACACTGTAGGGTGGGAGGCAGCCCTGTCCAGCTCGTATCCGAAGACCCAAGAGGCCCTCGTGAGACGAGCGAGAACAGCGGCCCGTGCCAATGTGATCCCGGACTAAGGAGCCCACTCACCGACACTCCTTCCTCGGCCGCAAATAAAAGTTTTATTCTCTCTCTCTCTCTCTCTCTCTCTCTCTCGGGTACTGCTCAGTGACCTGTTGCCTGTGTTCGCGCCCGCTTAACGAAAGTTTTTCTGGCAATGTTTTTGCTGGCCACGTGACAGTGAGGCAATGCCGAGTCATTGGCGGCAACGACATGGCTTTGCACCAAGGTGCGAAACAGGGTATACCATTAGAAAACAGGTGAGCAGCCGTCGCTTTTCGCTGCACCCAAAGACGCAGCACGGAGGAAGGTTTGGGAAGAGAATTTACATCGAAAGAATGGTACTTTGAACGAAAGATGCTCTTTATGTGGGCTACACTTCGAGCTTTCATGTGTTCTCGGAGACTACGTGCATGTTATAAACGGTGAATAAGTTCGCGCACCACGTAGGAGACCCGAGCTAACGTCGGATACCATGCCGATATTACTGCCCAACGCTCCAAGCTACTTATCAAAGAAGCTCCGCATCCAAAACCTCCGAGAAAGCGGAAGAACTCGGCGGTCGAATCTACCATCTCTAAGAAAACTGCAGCACCCTGCGTTGACGATAAGGCCACTGATTCAGGTTAATCGATGGACCTTCTTGCTGACTACGTACCCGAGGTGGCTAACATTACAGGGACAGCAGCTTCGATGGAACGCTCACTCAAGCTTTGTTTACCCTCAATTTATATGAGCTCGATCACACCGCATCTCGTGCCAGAGAGAGCGGTAATTTACGCGCTGTCTCAACTTCATTTTTTCGTGAAGAGTATCAACCCGCCTCGAAAAGCAAAATGAAAAAAAAAAAGGCCCGCAAGGCAAAATCATTTGGTGTTTATAAAGGTGCCACCGGGATGAAGTGATCGTGAACTGATAATTCTACGGAATGGCGTCGAATTTGACCAATGTTACTGCTCACTGCAGTATGCGCGCTCGTAAATAAAGGGTTTCTTCATACAGTCTGACAGTGCTGCCAAGTGATGTTTTCTTTTGACTGTACAGTGCAATATCTCGGCCACAGCAGCATTATTTCGGCGGGCGCGTAATCATTGAAGGACCCTAGATTGTCAAAATTATTCCCAAGTCTTCAGCTATGGTGTGCTTCTTAATCAAATGTCAGTTTTGTCACCTTATCCACATAATTACAATTGCATGATGAAACTATCGACAAGACCGGTGCCGCGCGCGTAATGGAGGAAGTCGAAGCTGTCGCAGTGTGCAGACTACGACTCGATATAGCAGAAATATAACAAAAAACTTTCGGTTTTATAGATGCTCCTTGACCTGCGATATCTCGATCTTCCTAATTTTTTATTCGTTCACCAACCGAGCTTCAAAAACTGCAGGCAGTTTTTCAAGGGATGACTGCTTCACCATCATTCGTTAATACCTGCATTCGGACCATGCGTTGCACCTTTGACATTTCGTTTTGTTTTGAATGCAGCACGAACACAGCCATTCAGAAAGCTTTTCGCTGACTTGTCAACAAATAAACACAGTACTATTAGGCGTGACGTATGAAAGCGCATGTCACGGGATCGAATCCCGACCGCGGCGGCTGCATTTGTGGCGGAGGCGCAAATATTGAGGTGCGTGTACCTAGATTTAGGTGAAGGTTAAAGCACCCCAGGTGGTCGAATTTCCGGAGCACTTCTCTACGGCGTCTCTCATAATCATATGGTGGTTTTGGGACGTTAAAACGCTGCGATTACTAATATCAAAGCACAGAAGTGCATAAGAGGCAATGCGTGAGGTGACAGTCTATGCTAAGTTGGCACCATCTGGCGGCTATCGATACCAACGGCAGCAGCCACTGCTGCTCCCTGAACACGCTTAGAAGTGTGGCAACTTGGGCGAGTTGGTATGGC
This sequence comes from Rhipicephalus microplus, assembly GCF_043290135.1. Lineage (NCBI taxonomy): Eukaryota > Metazoa > Arthropoda > Arachnida > Ixodida > Ixodidae > Rhipicephalus > Rhipicephalus microplus. The sequence goes on from NC_134701.1 coordinate 45,659,187, forward strand.
ATCACGATAGTTATAGCGCGAGAACCTTCGTGTCCTTCTTGTCTCTGTGCCGTCGTTCTGTTCTCGCGCTATAACTATCGTGTGAACACACTATACTCCCTATTCTAGCACACTATCGTGATACAGTGCACTAAAATGGGGCAGTGGATGGATAGATGGATGGATTGATGTGGATGTACCTTTTAGATCGGGCGGTGGCCAACGCCACCTAGCCGCAATACGTAGTGCACAAACTAGATTTATCTTTTTTTTCCATTTAAATAGTGAAGTGGAGGACTGGTAATTTGCAGTGAAGGGTTAAATTTTCACTCGTGTCTTGACTTTAGCCACCAATAAAATAACCTCCTTTCAGTTAATTCTACCCACTTAAGGTCCATTTCGCCCTCCCTGTCCCTAAACCCCAGTGCTTTGAAATGCTCTGTGCCGTCATCCTGAACTATAGGGTAAAGCCCTTTACAGAACAGTATCAAGTGTTCGGCAGTTTCTTTTTCCTCTCCACACGCACTGCATATCGTGTCTACTTCTTCATATTTGGCCCGATATGTCTTGGTTCGCAATACTTCCATTCTCACCTGAAACAGTAGAGAAATACCCCGAGTATTATCATAGATCCTTTCCTTGGAAATTTCCTGCTTAGAAGTTCGATAGATCTTTATAGTGCCGGCTTCTTAATCCTGCCCATTCTCCATATGTCAGTCTCCGTTTCCTCCCCCTTCTTCTTAACTGAGAGCTCTTATTGGTTTGCCCCCTGCTGTTTTCTAAGTATTTACCCGTCAATTTTCTGAATCGCTTCGTCCATTTTGTATCGTCATTCTTCATGTACAAGTAGCTGAAAACATTCCTAGCCCAAGGCTTCTTCCCCATTTCTCTCAATCGCTTCTCAAATTTTATCTTGCTGCTATCTTCCCTGCCTTCAAATGATGGGCGCCCCATATCACCTTGTACTCTCTGATTTGGTGTATTCCCGTGAGCTCCTAAGGCAAGCCTACCTATTCCACGTTGCTTAATTTCTAATCTTGCTTGAACTTCGGATCTCATGCACAAGACCACATTGCCGAACATCAGACCAGGAACCATGACCCCTTTCCACATTCCTCTCACAATATCTTACATATTGTAGTTCCGCAGTGCCCTATTTTTCAGCACTGCTGCATTCCTGTTACCTTTAGTCGTCACGTATATTTCGTGTTCACATAGGTACTCAGTTTCATTGCTTATCCATATGCTCAGATATTTGAATTTACCTCTTATCTCTAGCGTAACTTCCTGTATTTTAAGCTCACTACCTTCATTATCATTAAAAATTATGACTGCTGATTTTTCCTTACTGAATCTGAAATCTAACCCATCTCTCTAATTACCGCATATGTCTATCAATCTCTTTAAATATTTCTTATTGTTGGCCATTAGCACCATATCATCTGCGTACAGCAAAGTTTGAAGTGCCTGTTCAATGAGTTTTCTTTGTTTGATAAAAGAGAGGTGGAAGACAAGTCCACTTTCCTCTAATTTGGCCTCTAATCCTTGTAGGTACATCATAATTATAAGGGTTACAAAGGACACCCCTGCCTAAGCCGCCGTTTTACTTCTGTGAGCTTGGATACTTCTTTTTCCCACTTTATAACTACCCTGTTACCTTTATAGATATCTTTTAAAGGACCACTCACCAGGCCCCATACCAAATTTCAATTAGACAGTGGGAGTTGCTGGGTATCCGATGAGAAAAAATTTGCCTAAAAAGTTTTTTGATTGGGTTAATCACGAGCGGAGAAAACAGGTTTTTTGAAGCGGCGCGAAACGAGGATGAGAGGAGGTGAGCTCAAAACCCTTGCCGCTCCTCTTCACCACCCTCTCCAGCATCCGATCATAAGGTGACGTGCGCATGATGTGCCCAAATAAGTGCAACCCCCGAGCACGCGAGCAGCTTTGCTTAGCTGACCAGCGTTATCCTGTGGTCTTCTGCCTGTGTCTGGGGGATGGTTTGGAAACGCTGGTTTAGAGACGCGGTAGAGTAGATGAGCACTATGAGTGCGCGAACGCGTAGGGGTATTCCAAGGCGGTCGTCTGCTCAATGCGCTGACCGCGGGGACACGAACGCATGCGAAAAGCAGGCACATTAGCCTCGCATCTCGTAGCATTTCACGGGAAAAAATGAAGTAAAAACAGGCGCAATTTTTTATTGTGTCTCATTACTTATTTCAAGTTTTATCGATCATTTAAAGCAAGAAACACATAAACAACGCTTGTGTGTTAAATAATTTTTGCCATGTCACGTGGTATACTGTTGACAACGTAAGTGCAGAATGGTCTTCGTAGAGGACCAACGTCATTGCATCGCCATGTACGTTGAGCCATTCATACGCCCACGTTATGCCCTCATTCTCTACGCATGCGCCGGTAGAGGGGAGGGTGAGCAGCTTTCATCTTAAAATTTGACCCATTTCTGCAGCGCGTAGCGCTGAAAATTTTAGCAGACATGATCATCAACGCCTTCTGACCACATTGCGCTTGTCAGCTAAAAATTGCCAAACTTGGTGAGTGTCCCTTTAAAGAATAGTGACTACATCTTTCACACCTAGTGTGTCCAGTATACACCACAAGTCCTCTTGAACCCGACTATCGTACGCTCCCTTGATATCCTAAAATGCTAGCCACAGGGGCCTGTGTTCTTTTTCTGCTATTTAGATGCACTGCGTCAGTGAGAGCAGATTGTCTTACAACATGCCGTGTTTCCGAAACCAATTCTGCAGTTCCCCAAGCAACCTTCATCCTCTCATCCTCAATCCATGCCTGTGGTCTTTTCTTTATAATCTGCATCGCCAGCCTGTAGACCACTGATGTCACTGTTTTAGGACGGTAGTTGTTTATGTCAGCTTTGTCCCCATTTTCTTTATATGCCGTGCTCATCCTGCTAAGTTTTTATCCACCGGGGACTTCATCATCGATTAATATTTTGCTCACTGCCTCTCTCAAAGTCTGCTTAGACCTGTGCCAAATGACTTTATCATCCTAATTGGAATGCCATCGGGGCCTGTTGATGTACTACTAGGAACCCCCTTCTCAACCCTTTCCCACTCTCGTTGTGAAAATGGAGCATTTCTACCACTTGATTTATCCTTGTCTATTGTGGTGCATAAAGCACTTCTTTGTTGAAGTTTTTCTGTCACCATTGTTCTTATATATTAAATAGCTTCGTACCCTTCTAGCTTAGCACATTGAACGGTAGTTATGAACTTCTGCTCTAGGCTCGTCTCATTTCTTATGAAGTTTAGATGGTTCCAAAATTTCGCAGCTGCCTTTTTATCCTTTTTATGTACTTCTGCGAGCCACTGAGCCCCCTTTCTTCTAATCTTTTCATTGATCAGAAGCGACGCTTCGCTTCTACAGCTTAGAAAGATGTTCCATTTTCTTTGAACATCATCTGCCGGTTCACCCCACTGCTTAGCACGTCTGTGTTCCCTAGACGCTTCCTGACGTTTTGTTATGGCTCTGTTAACTTCCTCATCTCACCAACCTTAGGGTTTGTGTCCTTTCTTTCAGGGTGACTTGTCACGTGTTTTAGCAAGCTCTAGCTGAAACAGTCTTATCAGATTCGCGTATGTCCACACTGTTTTATTATCCTCAGTGATTACTTTCTCTATTTGTTTAGTACCTATTTCTATTTGCGTTTCTGAATAAAAATTTTCCTGTACTTGCTAATCTGTCTCCTTCCCACTTTCACTGCTGTCCCAAAACTTAGCTTGATACGTTTGTGATCACTACCCAGACTACTGGAGCCACATTCATCTATGTGCATTCCACTGAGCCTATCACACATCATATGTGACATCAAAGCGTACTCTATTGTCGACTGCAGCCTTCCTACCTCCCATATTATTTGCCCTTCACACTTCTCAGTACTGTTGCAAATAATCAAATGATTCCTTTCACACATATTCATGATTATTTCGCCTCTTGTGTCGGTATACCCATCTATATCTTTTGTGTGCGCATTCATATCTCTTAGTATAATTAATTATCTTGCACTATCTTTCTAAATCCTCAATGTCATTTCATATACACTCCACCATTACCTGGTTTTCCTCTCTGGCCTTTGCTCAAGTACACCAAACCAACGAGTGTTATTTGCCCTGCCGCTTTCCCTTTTAGCCATAAATGTTCCTCGCACTCCTGCTTGACCCTTCGCCAGTCTGTACTTTTATGAATAAATGCCCCGATACTACCCCCCTTCCTGCTGCCTTCTGTTCGAATATAATATTCCCACGCATAGTCCGTATTGTTAGTAGGTTGTTCCATGTCCCTAAGATGCGTTGTTTACAAAAACCGTATACCATCAGCCTCTTCTACATTAGTTGCTATTGTATCTCTTCTCACTTCGGCCTGTTCCTGCCTCCCTGCATGCTAATATACCCTATGTCTGAATTGTCTCGGCCCTTTTGGCTACGTCTATTTCGGCCCCTGACTCTACCTGTCTTATATACTGGTGCCACTTCGGAATCGTATCTGTCCATACCACTTGTCAAAGAGTCTTCCTGGTTGTTTTTCTCGTTACTAGCTATCCTGCACCCCGAAGGGCCCGTGTGCCCCCCCCCCCCCCCCTAAATAAAGCTACTGCACGTCCTGCAAGTCGCCAAGCCACCTCATGAACTAGCCGCCCATGGAAGTGAATTCTGTCTCGTCGACCACCTCACCTATGTGCCTTTCTGTTTATTTCCACCACCTCAAAGGATTTCTGTCGACTCATCCACCATATCTCTTAATTTACGTTGACAACCGCTCTTTGCACGTTGCCGTCACGCGCCGGTACCTCCGGTATCGTGCATATCACTACCTGTACCTGAAAAGAAGTGGCGTGCCTGTCATCAACCCCTTTCGCCAGTGTGGTCGCTAGTCCTGCCGTATCTTCATTTAACACATCGTTTATACCACCTGAAATTATCACGAGGTTTCGTCCATCAGCTGTAGTTTCAAGTGTTGCGCTCGCTTGCCTCATGACTGCTTCCAGCTTGCGTCCTGGGAACGTCCCTACTGCAACCCTCTTGTCACTTCTTACCCTCTCTTTGACCCCTGCACATCGACTTAGATTCGAGTCTCCGGCGATTTTTACGTGCCGTGACTTTTCAGTTGGAGCGTCCTTCACCATAGGGTTTCTTGCACCTTTGACGCCGGCTACTTTGTCCCCTCCCAGCCCTACCACTACTTCGCTGATGCGGGGTCTTGCGACCATTGAACCAGCTGAACCTGTTTTTTCCAAACTTGCTTGCTGTTTGTTCTCCACCGTTCTGATTGCCGGTGCCTTACCTGCTCTCTCCGTTGGCCGCTCCTTTGTTCACCTTCCCTAGCGCCTCCTTGGTGGACTTCAGCATTTCTTCCATCGCCCTGGCTTTCTCCTAATCTGTCGCCAACGCAGTCTCATGCTCGGTGATTCTCATGAGCAGTTAACTCTGGGCAACCATCACTTTGTTCATTTATTCCTCGACCTCACATTGCCTGCACTTGGCATCAGCCTCTTCTCCGTTTGCTTCTGCACTTGGGTTCATTTTCAAACCTACCCCGCATCCTAACACATTACAGTCCTTTTAACTATGTCTTTCGGGCACCAATTGTCCTTATGAATTGTCCGACTCGATAATTACAAAACACGGCCTACGTCGTACCCTCCCCTACAAAAAAGAGAAAGTCTGAACTCTACTACAAAAAATTGCGTGTGCAATGTACGTGCACCTCCCTCGGGGTGGCAAAACAAAAAAACACAAAGAAACAAACACACACACACAAACTAGTAAATACCTGGTCGCATACCCTTGAAAAATCCGTACAATGTAACAAGTGCTACAGAGGTTTTAACTGCTTCCTTATTAATTTTAAGACATGCTCGAAACATGCAAAACTACTTAGCTGTGCAGTCAATCAGGAATGCTCAAAAGACACGTCCACCCCCGTGCCAGTCTGAACTGAACTCTGAAACTGAACTGAAATTTTTTCGTAATTTAATTCTCAGGGTGTAAACTTAAATATTTACACGTATTCACAGTGACCACGAATTGCCAAAGAGAAAAACGCCGCAATGCCGCCTGGTGGTTTCCGTCAGCCTCACCGGGAGGATCGCCCTCGTCCCATTACCCCTATTTAGTTCACTGTAGTGAGAGGGTAAGCTTTCTGCAATGTGTGTTGGTGGTGACAAACTTATTGAAAACTCCAGAAAAATTGTGCCTTGGGTCTAGGTCACCCCCAAGGAGGATCGGATACCCTGTGTCGTCACTGCTTCATGGAATTGCTAGATGCCCAGTTGAACCTGAAGGTTTGAGCTAGCACGGCCGTCCACCGCGCCGCAGCTTCATCTGTGTGTGTCACCATAAATTTTCTCAGTGCGGAGGAAGAGAAAAAAGTTTATTCCTTCCTTCATGTTTCTCGGTGTGAAGTGCGGATCATGGTCGTTGGACGTATTGCATTTTCTAGATTTCAATGCCAAGCATGGTGTTGTCAAAGGTGAAAGTGTCCTTGCTGCCGAGTTTTGCTTGTCGTGAAGGAAAAGGTCGACGAAGAAATAAATGCTTTTGAACAGTTCACGTGTGACGGACCGAACGCACGTGCGTGAAACTCTAGTGCACCTGCGAAGTGTTCTTACGATCGATGGAAACAACTTTATTGTAGTGTTCTTACGAAGCCTGTGATCTCCGTAGGGCGAAGCTACTGCATTGCCGGTTGTTTTGTTAAGTGCGAACATGTACGGCCGTTCTCATCCCTTGCCACGTAAATGCTCCCGTGCTGTCACAGGCCGTGCAGCAAGGCCGATAAGCTGTTTTGTAGTTGGATGGGCTAACGCCGTGGGCACTTTCCCTTGGGCATCGTTTATCAAGTTTTACCTAGAGCATTGCGGTGGCACATCAGTATTTTTAAGCGACCTGCCGGTTACCTCGTCAGGTGATGTTACACACAGCGACGTGAAAACGTTTCTTGCTGTGGCTACGTCACAGTGCGCCTTTATGTCATGAAAACTTTGATAAACCGCTGAGATCACTTTTTCTGACGCGTATGCTGGACAAACCAATGGAGCCAGTTGCATTTGAATTTTTCGAGTCTTTTTGCGTCTCGCCAATATATCGCAAAATACTTTAATAATATAAATATATGAATTCGGCAAGAGTCATCAAACATCCACTATTAAAAGGCCTGTGGACAGGACCACCAGCAGCAAGTCAGGCTGGCGGGAGGCTGATGAGGAGGCGCGATCGTGAAAACAATGCATTCGCGAAAAAAAAATTTACAAGACTGCGATGCGGCTTGAACCACCGACCTCACTCATTCTAAATGTGTTACTCTCACCAACAACGCCACAACTGCTGATCGATTGGGTGTTAATATCAAGCCAGTTTTGTATTGTTGTTAGCTGGATCGAACTAACATTTTTTTACTTTTTGCGTTTGGACGTACTTTAATGGCTTGAATCGTTACATCTAGAGACATCGCTAGACACTCCGACTATTGAAACCAAGCACCTAATCATAAAAGCTATGGCTTCCCTTCCGTGTGGCGCTGTGTGGAGGTGGCTCGTGCGCATGGAGGACTCGTGCGCCGCGCGGCCAGATTGTACTAGAAGTGTCGAGTGAAGCCCATAGCAGGAACTGCTATGGACTTCAGCTTCTCCGGTGCGCTTTTTAGGGGCGAAGCTCCTTAAAGCGGCACCCGTTTGTCACTCGTCGTAGTCGTAGTGCGTAACCAGTCTTACGTTTTGGCCTGCGATGTGGTGCCGGTGGGAGATTTCTCCCGTGCGATGTTGAATGATAAAAATTCGCAACGTGAGCGTTAACTAAAAGCTGAATTCTGCTGTCTCCTATTCCCCATCAGCAGCCATTGACACGTACACTGAGCACTATCTGACAAGAAAGGGTTGCTATGTTATACTCGCTGGGTGGTTTCCTCCTTGGTTTTAGTAAGATTTAGCGAGCGTTGGGCCACAGTGCCTTGAATACAGTGTATATACCATGAACTCGAGGTGGTTAAAGGTGGGAAGTAGACACGAAGCGCAAGCCGTAAGAAAGTGAGCGTGTGCCACCTCTCGTTTAGTCCTCGGAATGTCCGCTGGATGGCGGTGCTTCTATATGGGGAATATATGATCAAAAGATGCGAGATGGTGGTACTTGGAGTGTTGACTACATGGACGAACGGACACACAGACAGATGCATGGACGGACGCATGGATAGCTGCACGGACGGATAAATGCATGGGATACGCAGGGGCAGATGCATGGACGGACGCAGGGACGGACGCACAGATAGACGTGCGTACGCATGGACAGATGCACGCACGGACTGGCGGATGGACGCATGGGCGGTCACACAGACGGACGAATGGACGGACGGAAGCGAGAACGAATAGACGGACGCATGCTTCGCCCCACTCTCCATCATTGAACCCGTACATATGCTGCCATTTTTAATGAAGATTTCTTCGTACCCATAATTCATGTCTAGCACATATCATAACGCTTGATGTATGACACGCCAATCTACCGAATTTGAGCTCCATAATAGTCCTTGGGAGAGATAAAAAATTATTTAGAAAGCGCGTGTCTTATTATGATTTCTTTTGTCTTAACTATTTCCTCGTTGGCAAGGCGTATAAAATATTAGTAATAACTGAGCCGTTTTATCGGAAGTGAGCTCAGAAAGCTGTTAGATGAAAAAAAAGTTATGGCATGTCGGACGCACGGAGAACCAGGAGGCTTTAAGTAGAGAGGGGAGAGGAAGGGAATCTGAACCCCGTACACAATAATGTTTTTTCGTAATTTAATTTTTCAGGGTATACATAAATATTCACACCTATTCACAGTGGCCACCAACTGGCAAAGTTAGTCGTTCTGATGCACCCCTTCCCGACCTCAAAAAAAAAAAAAACTTGGATAGCCCTGCGCCGATCGTTTACAGTTAGAGAAGCTGAATTTAGCGTAGCGTGCCTTTGTACAAATGCGCAGTGTAAACTTCGCATTTTCGACAGTATGAGTAGAGTGTACTAGACCTTTTGAGTGGCGTGACCGAAACGCTTTCCCCTTGCTTTTTCTATCCCCAACTTGTGGCGAAAGTAGCGGCGGCGCTGCCATCGCCCAATCTTCCCACTTGGTTTACTCGGCTGGCTCGGCGGCATGGCCGGCATCTCGATTTTAGTCGCGAAATGACGAAGAAGCAGCGTCTAAACCATTATTACGCGCCAGGTTGCACAACTGGATATCCACGTGTGCAGCAAAGTCGGAAGTTATGACTTTTCAAGGCCCCGAGAGACGAAGAACGACGACTTCTTTGGGAGCGGAACCTCCATCGGCTTGACAAGCCACTTGACGCCGATTGTGCTGTGTGCGAGTTACATTTCGAACCGCATTTCATTGTGAGAGACTACGTGCATGTTATCAATGGTGTTCAAGTCCGAATTCCTAGGGGAACGCCGACACTTGCCCCTGATGCAGTCCCGACTATTTTGCCCAACCTGCCTGCATATTTGACGCTCAAAACTCCGGCTCCGCGGACCCAAACAAAGCGGCGGCATCAGTGTGCGCCGGCTGAGAATGACAACAGAAAACGGTGACGCATTAGCACTCCTGCACAGCTCCTTGTGGATACCAACGGTGCAACTTCTTCAGATGGCGACGAAGCTGACGAGACAAGCTCAAGTCCCTCGTCTGACGCGGTTGTCACTTTCGGTGACCTTCATGGTCTTGTCCTACCATCAAAGTCATGGGCGCTGCACGAGTTTCCTGGATTTGACGGCGTGTCGTACGTAGCGTGCTCACTGAATCCTAGCACTCGTGAACTTTGCATTCAACGAGCCGTATACTTCACCTGTTTGAACAAGTCGCGGGATGAGAAACGAAGAAGCGCACATCAGCACCTAAAATTGAGTAGGCTATAAAATGCTACAGTAGCGTAAAAAGGATGTCATTTTTCGTGCATATTTTCTTACACACTTAATTTTTGGACGGTACACCAAGAAGAAAAACAATTTTTCCTAGAAGAGGCTTGTAAGCGAGAGAACGTGCAAATAATGACGCGAAATCTCAAAATAAATCTTTGATCTTGAATCTTTTTGTATTAAACCTGTGATGGTAAATTTAGCAGCATTAGGGATCTCGGTGCATAATTATTCAATCTAAGCCAATTCATTGTTACACTTCAGTGTCCCTTCAAACGATGTTTCAACCATAACATCTTTTTTTTTATTTAAATGCATTTTGGAAAGACAACCTAAACTCTGTCGTTTTGTTTGCTTTGTTTTATGTTATCTTTTGTATCCTGGCTCTATATTTTACGTTTTTTACAATTTATCTAAGTCCAAATGTATTGTTTTTAAATATGTAAACCTTGCATTTTTATATTATTAATTAAGATTATCATTAGTTACGACTTTGCTTTGCAGTATTGTTGCGTTTTTTAAACTCTCAAAATCTTCGACTACTATGTTTCACCTAAGACATTCTTCTGCAGTATTACGTATTTGCATTTCTGTGGGTCTTACAACAATGAATATATTCCAATATTTCAAAACCAAAAAGAGATTTGGAAAAACTCTGCTGTTCTTCAAATAATATCAATAAAGCCTACTTTTTTGTCGTGTGTGCACGCAGCCACAAGCAACGAGCCTTTTATTTGAGTCCAGCTTTGGTGTTTTACGTGGAATCGACCAAGAGTTCTTCGTTTTGTGTGCAGCATATTCCTTTTCTTTTTTTTGGGGGGGGGGGCACTTCTGGTGTCTACCGGCCAGCTGGTTTCTCATATAAAATATGTACACTTTAAAAATTAAAAAAAAACGCGCTCGTTATATTGTACAATGTACTATGCTGCTTCGGGCTGCAGTGCGGTCAGCAGCAACTTCAATAACAATAATGTCAAATAACGTTTATTTGCGCGGAAAAGGGGAGGTATGTGAATAAGAGAAAAAAAGAGGGATATCATCTTCACATTTGGCGTGACAGAGAGGTACCAACACGTACGCGGAACGCCTGCCAGCCATCCACCCGGGTAGATTGGTCGACGCCAGCGTTACCGCATCATTGCACGCCGAAACGGCCGTTCCCAGGTCGCCGCTCGCGCCACTCAAAAGCTTCTAGTACACTCTAGTATGAGGGCTCAAAACTAGTTAAAGGGGTCGTAAAACGCTCGCTCTAAAGTGACAATGCCAAGCCACCGGCGTCCACACGCACTAAATTGGTGACGTCATCATTAGTAATGATTTACGTATCTAGGAACGCGGAACTCTTCGGTACTTGCGAGTGTGTGAAACCGGAACACCCATCAGCGTCTTTCCCATACGCAATCGGCAATACCTTGAACTCTGACGTCATATTAAGCAGCGTTTTTGTGGGATGCGGATCGCGTATGGCAGACGCCGATGAGGGCCTCTTCCGCGCGCTCGATATGCCATATATAGTTCCGAATACCTAGATAGGCAAAGCGTCTATGCAGGTCCACTCGGGCCGATAAAATGGTTAGCCCATCTGGCTGCCGATGGTGTCGCATTGTCGTTGTGAAGCGACCTTTTCACGACCCCTCTAAGTTTAACGTATATATATATATATATATATATATATATATATATATATATATATATATATATATATATATATATATATATATATATATATATATATATAATGAGTTATAACAGACAGTAATGCCAAGGAATGTACAGGGGAAGTTATTAACATTAATGGAATGTAAATAAGAAAGAAAAGTGGATGGAAAAATTACCAACTGTAAGCAGGAATCGAACCTACGACCTTCGAATTACGCGTTCGATGCTCTAACCACTGAGCTATTACAGCGGCCCTCCCTCCATCCACTTTTTTGGGTTTATCTGTGAATTTAGAAGCGACAGGTCGTAGGTTCGATTCCTGCTTACAGTTGGTAATTTTTCCATCCACTTTTCTTTCTTATTTACATTCCATTAATGTTAATAACTTCCCCTGTACATTCCTTGGCATTACTGTCTGTTATATCTCATTATTATTGTGTTAAAAACACGGAAAAACGAGCCCTTAGGTATACACTTCTTTCCCTTATTTCATTGAACGAGGGTCTCGTACTGGCAGACTTGGTGTGTTTAGGTTGTATAAGAGGGACAATTAATCAGCTGCCCGCTCATAATAAGTTCACGTGCTACGTGACGCCAAACAGGCGCATAAGAGTGTTTTCACACTCGTTGTTTGGCTTATAGATGGCGCTGACTGTCGCTCCTACTTCTAAATTCACAGATAAACCCAAAAAAGTGGATGGAGGGAGGGCCGCTGTAATAGCTCAGTGGTTAGAGCATCGAACGCGTAATTCGAAGGTCGTAGGTTCGATTCCTGCTTACAGTTGGTAATTTTTCCATCCACTTTTCTTTTTTATTTACATTCCATTAATGTTAATAACTTCCCCTGTACATTCCTTGGCAATACTGTCTGTTATATCTCATTATTATTGTGTTAAAAACACGGAAAAACGAGCCCTTAGGTATACACTTCTTTCCCTTATTTCATTGAACGAGGGTCTCGTACTGGCAGACTTGGTGTGTTTAGGTTGTATAAGAGGGACAATTAATCAGCTGCCCGCTCATAATAAGTTCACGTGCTACGTGACGCCAAACATGCGCATAAGAGTGTTTTCACACTCGTTGTTTGGCTTATAGATGGCGCTGACTGTCGCTCCTACTTCTAAATTCACAGATAAACCCAAAAAAAGTGGATGGAGGGAGGGCCGCTGTAATAGCTCAGTGGTTAGAGCATCGAACGCGTAATTCGAAGGTCGTAGGTTCGATTCCTGCTTACAGTTGGTAATTTTTCCATCCAATTTTCTTTCTTATTTACATTCCATTAATGTTAATAACTTCCCCTGTACATTTCTTGGCATTACTGTCGGTTATATCTCATTATTATTGTGTTAAAAACACGGAAAAACGAGCCCTTAGGTATACACTTCTTTCCCTTATATATATATATATATATATATATATATATATATATATATATATATATATATATATATATATATATATATATATACGGACGAAGATTAAAGGAAAATAGCCGACCGACCCATTAACGGGAAACCCTTCCTTTACGCACGCCGCACGCCGACCGACCCATTACGGGGAAACCCTTTCTTTGCGCACGCCGTCACGGACCCTCCCGGCACCGCGGCGACAATCTTGGGTGGCCCGACACATGTCGAGAACTGAACAGTACGTGATATGAACCGTATGTGGACGTACACGGACAGTTGGTTTCGTTCTCAGTGTTGACAGTGGTTCTTCCTCTTTTTTACTTTCTTTCTTTTCTTTGTTTTTCTTTTTCGTTTTTTTTCTCCCCCTTTTTTGTTTTCTTTTTTTTCTTCCCATTTTTCTAGTACCCTCTCACTCTCGCAAACATCTTTCAAGGCGAGAGGGACGTGGCAGCAACGAAGTTTGGAAGTTCATGTCAGTATAACTCATCCCCTGATGAAGGGAGGACCTCTCCCGAAGCTGTTGGGAAATAAATATATTTATCCTTGTTGACAACGCTCCCGTTGTGCTATATCCCATACCTATATTTATTTTTATTTATTTATTTATTTATTTATTTATACTGTCAACCCTCACTTGAGGGTCATTACAGGGAGGGAAGCATAGGATATGGAAAGTAAATACAGACATTGATATTTTCAGCACTTTGAACAATAACACAATAGCATATTCATTGCTCGGCAAAGTAAACATCAAGAGCACATTCAAATTTTTTAACGTCAGAATTTTCAACAATATGTCGCGGCAATTTATTCCACGCTTCTATAACATCAGGGAAAAAAGATTTGCGAAAGACGTCCGTGCGAGCACCGAAGGGGCGAACTGCCGCGTCATGATTGATCCGGCTGCTGAGCTTATGCGGGGGGTGTACGTAAATTGTTCTATCTATTTTTATTTGACCATGCAATATCTGAAAAAATACCTTTAGGCGCTGCTTTTGTCGTCTAATTTCTAGCGATTCCAAACCACTTAATTTTAGCATCTCGGTAACCGAATCAGTCCTTTTATACTTCGAACATATAAATCGCGCGGAAAGTCTCTGAATTCGTTCCAGTTTATCTATTAAATCCTTATATATATATATATATATATATATATATATATATATATATATATATATATATATTGTAATGACGAAAACCGAAACTGGAACTCTCTCTGGCACAGACTCGCATGCTAGGAGGAAGAGGACGAAGACGAAGCAGAATAAGAACAGCCGGCCTGCAGCAAAGGCGTTGTGTCTTATTTCTCTCGTCGTTACAATGGCGCAGCCGACGAAGAAGACGTCATACGTCCCGGCTTCGTCATCCAGGACGCCCGCCGACGTGCAGATGCGGTAAGCGTCGCTTGGGGACGGCGTCAAGGCCTCCTCAGCAGCTGTTCACCTGCCGCCACTGCCACCACCGTTCGGGGATGGCGCCAAGGCCTCCTCGGCGGCTTTAGTATACCCATCACCGGTATTTCTTCATGAAAAGGGACACCGTCTACGCGTCCTTCGCCACGGATTGTGCCGTGAGCACAGGTCGACAAGTGAACCCTGCGGCACAAGCCACCTGTCCGTACCCTCGTGGATCATCGGCAGCGTGGTTCTCTCATCGTAAAAACGCTGTTCACGCTTCCTCGATAATGGAGCCGACAGCCCTCCTGCAGCCGGGAGCACCTGTGCCGCCATTCGGGGACGGCGTCCAGGCCTTCTCGATGGCTCCTGGGCAGGCTTGCCCCGGCCCCACCACGACAGTACATGGCCTGTCGTTGACCGGGAATGCCGTTCACGCTTCCCACTGCGACAACGTCCTGCTCAGTGCTTCATCGGCACCTCAGCCGCTCAGGGGTGCTGTTCAAGCTCCCTCGGCCGAGGGTACCACAGCAGTGAGTACGCTGATCGGGGAACACGTCCCCACTGGCTCCGCATGTGGGCCGCCCGAGAGTGCCACCGAGCTTTCGCGCACCATTGCGCGACTCCGCCTCGAGGTCGGCGCCCTGACAGCGTCGAGTTCTGCGATATTCCCTGCTGCCTTGCCGGGACTTCACATTATCGATGAGGCGTTGGCCGCGGCCGCCTCGCAAGACCATTCAACAACTTCCCCCGAGAGCCGCAGCAAGCTCCAGTATACTCTCGCGGCTCTTTCACACCAACTTGGCTGTGTGGCGTCGCTATTTTCTGGAGCTTCGCCTGCCGTGACACCACCACCGGCTGCCTCCGAGCTACCCGAGTTTCGCGGCTTCCAGGACGATGCCGTCGATTGGGTGGCTACCATCAATGCTCTCGGAGCTCGCAAGGGATGGAGCGACAATCAGAAGTGGTGCGTGGCCTTAGACCGCCTTCAAAATCCTGCTGCTGCGTGGCACAGGTACGAAGGCGTGCGGCAGCAGTCCTGGGCGGACTGGAGCGCCAAGCTCATTGCTGCGTTTGGAAGAATTGAGTCTGACCTCACTGCTACCTCTCATTCTACCCTCGCCACTACCGAGCAAGGGGCTATTGAGAAGCACAACGACGAGGCAGCTGCACCCTCTGCCAACCTGCCCTACCTCGGAGATCAACCTCACGAGGCGCCGCGCCCCCCTACAGCTGTGCCGCGTGCCCCCTCCCCGGACAGCTTCCCAGAGTACCCTGCGGCAATCATCGAGACAAGCTGGACGGTGTACTCCTCCGGGCAGATCTCTGACTCCGCGTCGACACCTGACACACAATTACCCTTGACCCAACTTAGGACCGCCTATAAAGCACAGAAGCCAGTGAGCCAGCCTCCAAGCTGGTCAGCCCCAAATGGCCTGGATCCATTGACCTGCTGCGTGACGACGGCGGCTCTTTCACAACCAGCCGGAGACCAAGCACACGTCACAACGGCCAGTTTGACCCATAGTAAGGAGCCGCACCATCCCCTGCCACCTTTGCCGTCATTGGCCGAGTGCGTGGACGCTCGTAACTTGCCAAATGCCGTCTCCCCTAACGAGCCACAAGTGCCTACTCCACCTGAGGAGGATGCCATCGAAGTCATTCCGGTGCAGTTCACGGTTGCTCCGGATGGCGAGGCAACTGGCCATGTCGACATGAACGCACGTGACGGATTGGCAAAAACCTCCACTTCGACCAGCAGTGCATCAGCGAAGACGCTAGAGCACGACTTGCGTCGCAAGTCTACGCGCAAAGTCTACACAGCGATGTCGCTGATATCTATCGATATAGCCCATCGTACCTTCCCTCGCTCTGAACAACGCAGGCGTCCCCGCTCAGTGTGGGCCGCAGTACTGCATACTGGTGTCCCTGCAATGTCATCCAAGCAGCGAAGGGGTAGTCATCGCGATGGTCCGCCACCAATGCGATCACTCCGCACCAGCCAGTATCACCTGCTGGGTTTACATTCTCCAGGTGACTACATTAACTTGCCGCGCGGACGCGACCTGCAACGACCACCTCGACACAGCCAGGGTCGTCCACCAGAGTACAGGACAGTTCCACAGGACAGCTCGAGGCGTGCACATGACAGACTACCACGGCACTCCCAGTGCCGCCCTCCAGAGAAAATTGCCCTTTGCGCGCTAGCAGTCATGGCCGAGTGTAATGACGAAAACCGAAACTGGAACTCTCTCTGGCACAGACTCGCATGCTAGGAGGAAGAGGACGAAGACGAAGCAGAATAAGAACAGCCGGCCTGCAGCAAAGGCGTTGTGTCTTATTTCTCTCGTCGTTACAATATATATATATACCTATATATATATATATTTTATGATGACGTCAAGTACACTCAAGACTCTCCTTTATTGACTCGTGTATGTGCCCCACAACATAAACTTGACTGGTGACGATGAGTATGTACAGATGAAAAGATGGGACACATAAATAATGCTCACACTTATTTTCCTTGCGCACTTGAGCGGCCAGCCCAGCCGAGACTTAGGCGGGAAAGGTACGGCGCACAAAGGGTTTAAGACGTGAAACGTGGACTATCTCGAGGCACGATAACGACGGTCCGAGGAACCCTCGACGGGAGTGACAAGGTAATTGACAGGAGATCAAAAACAACGTAAGGTCCTAGAAAGCGTGACTGAAACTTTTCACACAATCCGGGTGTGCGAACAGGCGTCCAAAGTAGTACTTCATCTCCAGGACGGAAGGTGACGTCTCGACGAGAGCTGTCATAGCGTTGCTTGCGGTCTTGTTGACTGGCCTCCGTGTTGAGTCGAGCACGTTGCCGTGCCTCAGCAAGCCTGGA
Source organism: Rhipicephalus microplus (assembly GCF_043290135.1). Classification (NCBI taxonomy): domain Eukaryota; kingdom Metazoa; phylum Arthropoda; class Arachnida; order Ixodida; family Ixodidae; genus Rhipicephalus; species Rhipicephalus microplus. The sequence continues at coordinate 45,676,431 of NC_134701.1, forward strand.
GACGAAATGTTCTGGCGTAGTCGTCGACGTTTTTGTCGTTACATTGAAGAAAGAGGCGTCAATGGTGAATGTCGGCGCACGGCCATGAACGAGGAAGAAAGGTGAATACCCGGTGGTTCGTTGAACAGCGGTGTTGTGTGCAAATGTTACGAACGGCAAGATTTTGTCCCAATTATTATGGTTTGGTCCGATGAACATGGATGTCGTGTCGATTAGAGTCTGGTGGAATCGCTCTGTCAGCCCATTTGTCTGCGGGTGGTAAGCGGATGTGGTCTTATGAACTGTGCCACAAGTTTTTAGGATTCCGTCGAGAATTGTTGACAGGAAGGCCTTGCTTCGGTCACTCAACAACGCGCGAGGTGCACCATGACGCAACACAATGGCTTCTAAAAAGAAGGCGGCAACGTCTGAGGCAGCGCTAGTACGTAGAGGAGCGGTCTCCGCGTATCGTGTGAGGTGGTCGACGGCTGAGACGATCCAGCGGTGGCCCGCTGGCGTTACGGGAAGTGGCCCGACGAGGTCTATTCTGACAACGGCAAAATGTGTGTCGGGACATGGAATGGGTTGTAATAAGCCAGCAGGAGCTCAAGTTGGTCGTTTCCGGTGTTGACAAAGTGCGCAAGAAGTGACATAATTAGCCACAAAGGTAGAAAGACCAGGCCAGAAGAAACGGCTCCTAATGCGGTTGTAGGTCTTTTGAAATCCCTAGTGTTCAGCTGATGGGTCGTCGTGCAATGCTTCGAGAACTTGTTTTGGCAGCGAACGGGGAAGTACTGGCACCCACTGATGCCCATCCGCATTGTAAGTATAGTGCTGCAGGACATTGTTCTCTAGCTTGAACAGCAGTAGCTGACGACGTAGTCTGGCATTAGGTGGAAAAGGCGAGCCATTCAAGTATCCGATGATGCGGTTACAGTAGGGGTCGTCACGTTGGTACGCGGCAAACTGGGCGCTGCTGTTTGAAGGTAGTGACCCAACAACTGCCAGGGGTGATGACGTGAGTGAAGAGGAAGCCGCTTGATCACCTGAGTGGCATTGAGGATGCGTGGTTGGAGATGAAAGTGGCAGAGGGCAGCGAGAGAGAACGTCAGCATTTTGATGCTGTTTGCCGGACTTGTACACAACGTCAAAAGTCTATTCTTGCAAATGCAGTATCCAGCGACCGAGGCGCCTAGAAAAATTTTTCAGCGAGGACAACCAGCATAGGGCATGGTGGTCGGTAACCACAGTGAAGTGGCGTCCATACAGATAAGGTCGAAATTTCTGGATGGCCCAAACGACAGCGACACATTCCTGCTCTGTTATCGAGTAGTTCTGCTCCGCAGGTGTTAGTGCACTGCTGGCATACGCAACTACTCTCTCACGTGAAGTGTCGTCGCGCTGGAGGAGGACAGCACCGATTCCGTGGCCGCTGGCATCTGTGTGCAGGAAAGTGGGTGCACTCTAATCGAAGTGACAGAGGACGGGGTCTGATGTCAAAGCAAAGCACGCTTAAGGACTTGGAAAGCACACTCGCACTCGTCAGTCCACGTGAAATCCGTTCCTGACGTCAGAAGCTTGTGTAACGGCCCCGCAATGGCAGCAAAGTGACGGATGAAGCGGCGGAAGTAAGACGCCAGGCCCACGAAACTTGGCAATCGTTTTTGATTGCGTGGATGTGGAAAACTAATTACGGCAGCAACCTTGTCGGGGTCGGGCCGAACGCCGTCTTTGCTGACAAGGTGACCCAATACTTTGATGTTTGTGCTGGCGAAGTGGCACTTTTTTGTATTGAGCTGTAGGCCAGCGTTCGAAATGCACGTTAGAACTTCGTCCAAACGCTTAAGGTGCTGAGGAAAAGTAGAAGAATAAATGACAATGTCGTCTAAATAACATAAACAGGTTTTCCATTTGAGACCACGTAAGACAGTATCTATCATGCGCTCGAATGTTGCTGGAGCGTTGCATAAGCCAAAAGGCATGATGTTAAATTCGTAAAGCCCGTCAGGCGTCACAAACGCTGTTTTCTCCTTGTCTGCTTCACGCATAAGTATTTGCCAATACTCGCATCGGAGGTCGAGGCTGGAGAAATATTCTGCGCCTTGTAGGGAGTCCACGGCATCATCTATGCGTGGCAACGGATATACGTCTTTTTTCGTGATCTTATTGAGCACTCTGTAATCAATACAAAAGCGGACAGAGCCATCCTTTTTCCGAACCAACACCACAGGAGACGACCAGGAGCTGGATGAAGGTCGAATAATATCCCGTTTGAGTATGTCGGCGACGTTTTCCTCAATGATTTCCCGTTCTGCCGAAGAGAGACGGTATGGGCGGCGGCGTACAATGGAGCTGCCTCCAGTTTCGATGCTGTGCTCTGCAACAGAGGTGCGGCCCAGAACTTTGCAATGTACATCAAACGAAAGGCTTTGCTTTTTGAGAACGTCTAAGAGGTCTCTCTTTTGCTATGCAGTGAGGTGAGGACTCATGGTGTCATTTAAGGTAACAGTGGTAGCCTTGATATCAGTAGTAGCAGACAAAGGCGGTAATTCTGCGTGAAGGGGAACCAGCGAAAAGGGCTCACTGTCAGCGAAGCAGCTCACATCAGTGCCCTGGGGCAGCATCACTGGCGAAGAAGTTGGATTAAAGGCGGTGACCAATGCTTTACCATCGTTAAACTGCACAAGGCCAGGTGCTACGGTAAGCCCCGCAGGTTTTGAGTGAACTGATGGAGCTATGAACCCGTCACCATTAACTATAGTATCCGAAGCGATCGTTAGAAGTTGTTCATCTCCTGGCGAAATGAAACAATCAGTGACAGCAACGAAACGGAAGCTGTATGGATCGACATCGAATGGACTCTCAGTAACTGACATTTCAATGACTCGCTGACGACACGATATGAAAGCTGATGCCGAAGAAAGGAAGTCCCATCCTAAAATTACTGTGTGAGTGCACAAAGGAAGTACAAGAAACTGAATGTGGTGAAGGGTGCCATCTATGAAAACGCGGACTGTGCAAACACTTGAAGGCTGAATAGGGACTTCATCTGCGCAACGAAGGGGAGGACCATCGTAGGGCGTCGTAACTTTTTTCAAGCGGGCACAAAAAGTCTGCACGAATTACGGAAAGTGATGCGCCTGTGTCCACCAGTGCCTCTGTCTGTATACCTTCAACGTACACCAATAAAACATTCGATGGGCGGTCCGGAGGAGTTTGACGCAGTTCGAAAGATGCAGCTTTCCCTCCCGAAGCTGCACTGTTCAGTTTTCCAGTTGGCGGTCGGGAACTGAAGTAGAAGGTCGGAGAGGAGAAGAGGAGCGCCGCATCGGCGAAGGTGAGTGACGACGTGAGAACCGGGAACTGCCAACTTGGTCAAAGTTCTGCGGAGACAGCTACCGACGTGTGCTGTTCGGATACAGCCGACGATAGGGTGGTCCAGTCGCGTAGAAGTCGTCCCGCTCAAGGTTATCGTAGCTTCGTGGTTCGTCTTGCTGACGGCGTCGGCAAAGCCTTGAAATATGACCACAGATGCCGCAATAGAAGCAAGTCGGCCGCGAACTGCGCCAGGCGTTGTAAGGCTGGGAAGATGGTCGCGGTGCGAGTGAGTTGAGCGAACCATGCACTTCGGGCGCTGGTAGCTGCATTGGGCTTTGCTGGGGTGCAGGTGTCCTAGCAGCAACCTGAGCATACGTTGGCATGGCCACAGGATATGAGCTCGGGACAGGTGTGACAGTCATCGAGGCCAGGCTTTGGTGGGGCGTGGGTGTCGTTGCAGCAACGTGAGCATAACTGGGCATGGGATGTGAACTTGGAGCTGGTGTACCAGTCATCAAGGCCAGTTCTTCCCTCACGACGTCGCGTAAACAAGAAGCGGGTGGCGTCGTGCGGATATCGAGGTGGCGAGGTGAAGCCTGTGCATGAAGTTCCTCGCGGATGATAGAGCGGATGAGTGCACGCAGCTCTGTTGTATCATGACTTGAGCTCAGATCAGACATATCAGGTTGTACCCGAGTGGTCTGAAGCTCCTCAAGGCGCTGACAGGTAGCGACAACATCAGCTACGGTTTGGGGATTTTGCACCACAAGCGCATTAAAAGTGACAGTCACAATTCCCTTTAGCAGGTGGCGCACACGGTCGTTTTCCGCCATATAGTGGTCGATGCGGTGGCAAAGGGCGAGAACATCTTCGATGTAAGAAGTGTAAGACTCGCCAGGGTGTTGAACACGTGCACCAAGCCTCTTTTTGGCGATATCCGAGCGCACTGACGGGTTGGCAAAAATCTGGCGGAGCTGACGTGTAAAGGCGGGCCATGTCGGAAAATCTGTGGCGTGGTTGAAAAACCACGTTTTTGCGACGCCGCTCAAGTAGAATGCAACGTGGGTGAGTTTCGGAGGCTCAACCCAGTTGTTGATAACACTCACGCGGTCATACTCCTCGAGCCAGTCTTCAACGTCTTCACCCGGAAGCCCTGCGAACAGCGGAGGATCCTTTTGAGGGCTGGTGACCAGGTGAGAAGGGTTTCTTGGCGGTGGGAGTGGTGGCGAAGCTGGCACGCTGGACTGGGCGGCTTGCGACATTAGCGGACCCAGGTCGCTAAAGCGGCGGCCTGTACGGAGCTCCAGGGATGTGTTCTAGAAGACGCTGGGGTGTCCGAGAACCCGAGAGGATGCAGGAACAGGGCAGCACTCTCCCCCACTTGTAAGATGGCGTCGAGTACACTCAAGACTCTCCTTTATTGACTCGAGTATGTGCCCCACAACCTAAACTTGACTGGTGATGTTGAGTATGTACAGATGAAAAGATGGGAGGCATAAATAATGCTCACAATAAATAAATAAATAAATAAATAAATAAATACATATATATATATATATATATATATATATATATATATATATATATATAGATAAATTGTGGCGAAGCCTTCGAACAGTGGGTCGTCCTCTTCAGCGCCTTCTAGTGGGTTGCCCTTTTTAGCAAAAAGAAGAGCAGCTCGTGCTGAGAGAGTCGGTACAATATATATATATATATATATATATATATATATATATATATATATATATATATATATATATATATGTGTGTGTGTGTGTGTGTCTGTGTCTGTGTGTGTGTTTGCTGTGTCCATATACAAGCTGAATTTCTCAAAACAAAATGCAACACTGCCTGCCTACACTTTTGACACTTATTAAGAACTGCACCTATAATACTAAACATCGTTATAAATTTGCTGGCTTGCAATGGCGTTGCGCCAATAGAATATTTGGAAAGCAGCACAATTTAATCTGTCATTGTGAAATGCTAACTGGTTACAACAAATTTACGCAGATTAATAGGCGTGCTATATATATATACAACAGGCACTTTTTAATATATTTGTAATAACCCTTTTCGCGTAGAGTTCTTGACTAGGAGGTACAGGCGTTCCTTCAGCTCGGCGTCCTGGCTCGGCCTCCTGGAGCTTGCATAAAAGAAGCAAAGTGGGCGTGAAAACATGTGGTTAAAACAAGAAAGCTTTTCAGAAAGCAATAATTATTATCTTTCGTAAAACTAGCATGGTAAAACTGAGTCGCCACCAATATAGATGTTGTGACAAGGTTACTTATACTCGGGTTTCTCATGAAAAAATTGAGCGCATTTGGCCTATATGAGGAACAGTTCTCTGGATATAGAAACTGCCGAGAAAACGAGCACATGATTTAATCGCGGTTCTGATACTTACCTCTTTGTAGTTCGTCAGTAGCCACTTATCATGTAGTGCAGCTCAACACGCTGCTTGAGTGAGAAGCTAGGCAGATCCGTGCAAATTTTGATTGTTCGTTTCTTTTTTTATGTTGGCAGGCTCTTGAAAGAGTGAATGTATCGACGCAATTTCGGCGTGTCGGCACATTCACTCGTGCACCATGGCACGTAGCAGGCGAGTCCACTTATAAAGGCTCATGAACGCTTTAAACGCGCTAAAAACGAGCAAATACATGTTTTCTCAGTCTACGGCGAGCACGCTCTCAATGCAGATGCTCTTGAGATCTTGAATACCATGAGACTACAGCACTGCCGCTACTGTCAACCCGCCAGACTATCAGCCGAGATACGGCGCGGTCGCCTCGTTCATTTCACTGCTCCCTTCGAGTACACTGTAGCGCAGCGCAGCGGTCTCTGTCAAATAAGAGATAGGAAGGGCGTTATTTTTTTAACAAATTTTGTAACGTTGCCACGTGTAAGAAAGCATTTAAAGCCAATTTAACGAGCGAAGTTTACGCCGCACAAGAACATTTCCACCATTTCAAAGTTACGTCCAACACAAGCAAAAATTTTTTTCTTTCGTTAGGCGTGCAGTTTAAATAAGCAGTCAATATGCTGAACAAACACGCAAGTGAGGGAGGGAGCAAAACTTAATTCAGAATGTCCGGCGGTATGTTGCGAGGTGGGACTATAAGCGCCTCTCCAGCCTATTTGACGGCTTCGAATATTTGGAGACAGGCTTGCTAAAATATTTGTGGCGCAACTGATACAAGCAAGGAAGAAGGAAAAGACACAAATGGCGCCAGATTTTCAACTCGTTTATTTTCCTCACATCACTTAAATATACATGCTTACAAAATGCGCACAAAGATGGAGCGCAGCACCTTCTTTGTGGCGGATGGCCCACAGTTGATCGGCGAGGTCGTGGCTGAGCAGAGCCGCCTCCCATCGCGCCGCGCCTTTCGACACTGCCATGTCTACCGGCTTTATAGGGGACTGCTGCACAGTATCGGTACACTTCCACAGCATTTGTTGCAGCATCGCTTTTGCTCGACACACTATACAGTAGGCGGATGTATAAATGTCTGGGTAACAGGAGCAGAATGACTGGGTTCGGGTACGTGTGAGTCTATAATTGTCTCCAAGCAACTCCCTTTTGCGTCATTCTATGCCAAACGTCCCAATCATTTTGGCGACCATCTCAAATGTATTTGAGAAAAAAAAGTGCTGATTTACTGCATATAAAATAGTAAAACGGTAGAATATTTCCAAGAGAAAAAAAAATTTGGTCACGTGACTGCCTTTTGAACATCCTAGAATGTCGTTTGAGTGTCTTTTGTGAAAAAAAAAACTTACTTTCAATGTACCGCTTCTTCTTTCTATACTCAATTTTATCTAGACGTCAAGTAAAAGTTCTCGTGTAACGAAGGAAGGAAGGAAGGAAGGAAGGAAGGAAGGAAGGAAGGAAGGAAGGAAGGAAGGAAGGAAGGAAGGAAAGAAAATAGCAGGAAAAGAACGGCAGAGAGGTTAACCAGCTTATAGACAGCCGGTTTGCTACCCTGCACATGGTAGGGGGATGGGGAAATGAAAGATAGAGAGGAGAGAGCGAAGAGAAATAAACACAGCACATTGAGTAGCACACGCGCGTACACTCAGTCATAGTCTTCTTGTGTAAGGTGTTTGAAGCTCAGTAATATAGGTGCAATTTTCTGGCACATGCGCGTCCAAGAATTCAGCCGAATGTGTTATTTTTTGTATTTTTCTATTGCAATACAAAACTTTATACAAATGTCTGAGTAATAAATACTTAAGTATAGTTTGAGGAAACATATTTTTAGAACTCTCGATCTGCAAAAATTTGTGAAGAAAATTCACAAATTTCACAATGTCATCTTTTTGGTCCATTTGAGAAGCAATTTGCACCATGTGGTGGTACAATTAAAAATAAACTCTATACGTAAATAGTTCTTTTCATATCGCAAATGTTATCATTACTTTTTGTTTTAAGGAAGAATATAATTTTTTAACTTTCCCATTGGCGGCAATAGGGAATTTGAAGGCGGCAGCTGCCGTTTGACCAAAAGGGAAGATAGGCATCAATAATAAAGCTCAAAAATTATTTTCTGCCTTAAAACAAAATTGTGTTTATAAGATTCGCCATATAAAATATCTGCGTATTTGCTTTTCATTTTGGTATAAAGGTGATTTTTAAAGAGATCACCACATGGTACAAATTGCGTCTCAATATGTGTAAAAATGACTTTTGTGAAATTTGGGATTTTTTCTGATAAAGTGTATCAACTTGAGAGGTCTAAAATCACTTTACCTCAAAATATAACTGCTGTGAAGTAAGTACGCACTTCTCAGATATTTATACAAAGTTCAGTATTGCAATCGAAAAAATGCAAACATAACACATTTTGGGTAAATTCTTGGAGGTGTATGTGCCAATAAAATTGAACTAATATTACTGAGCTTCAAACACCTTACACAAGCACCTTCGCATAACCTGTATAGACCAAGTTTGATATAAAAATAAGGAGCGGTACTTTTGAAACAAATTTTTCAATGAACACCCAACCGACATTCCAGGAATTTAAGACAGCCACGTGACCAAATTTTTTTCTACGAAATGTTCAGCAGTTCACTAGTTTGCATGAATCAGCATGGTTTTTTTCGAGTACATTTGAGATGTTTGCCAAAATGACTGGGACATCTGGCGTGAAACGAGCCTGTTTCTTGCTTAGTTTTTCGTCGGATGGTCTGTAGTGTTGGGTGATGTCTTTGAAAGTGGGCGTGCAATCTCCCCGCGTACGCTCCCGCATCGTTCTCGAGGTATGCGACAAATCGCAATATTGCTATATAATGTACCATAAGGAGGTGGTGTGTGTTTTCGCAGCAAACATGAAGGAGAAAAAGAAAGGAGGGAGCATGACGTCACGCTGCAAGCCTTGGCAAGCCCACCATTTCGAAGCCAGCAGTGTCGGCCGAACACATGACCTTCTGTATCAATATGCAATTACGCAGTGGCTAGAAACCTTTCTAGCCACTTTACCTCTATCAATATCACGGAAGTAACGAGGCTTGCGGAGACTTCAGAGAGTGGTGCTCGGTAGGTTTTATCCGACACGCGCTGGTTCGGCGCAGCCCGGTCGGCTCACGCAGGAGGTTTACAGACGGCATGAAAAAACAAAATTAGGTACGCCATGACATCGAGAGTCAGAAGCGAATCCAGCGACTAATTTGGGGGGGGGGGGGGAGGCGGTCGCTTGAAGTAACATTTGAGAAGGGCTTGGTCATGATTTTTTGTTTATAGTAGCAGAAAAACGCCTTCATAGCATTACACTGGTAATGTGTGCTCAAAGTGGTTTCACTTTTTGTCATATACTTGGTGATAGGATGTTGACTACAAGCACTGAAGTGAGGGGGCGGGGGAGTGGTACTTAAATAAGAGAAAAGAAGTTAAAAGTGAGCCCCGTAACTGTCTGCATCAGAGTGCTACACCTCAACAGTGGCTCACGAAGGAAGGGGATAAGGAGGAGTTAAAAGAGATAGAGATGAGGAAACCCATGAAGTGAAGGGGAGGAGCTGACCCAGACTTCTTTGGGGGAGGGGCTTGCGATCGCCCCTAACGCCCTTACTCTGGATCCGCTATTGCCGAGAGTATTAACACGGCCGCTGAATATCCAGGTGCCGTGCTACTGAAACCTACCGCATGCCTAGAATATACTGGTACAGTGCACTAGAATGGGACAGAGTGCACACTGAGGGGCGGAGAGTGACGCACTTCATGTCGTCACCGACAGGCAGCGTGGCTTGCAGGATCACATTGAGCACCTGTGTAAGGTCGCCATGGGGCCAGAGTAGCGCAACTGTTTTCCAATGCCACCGGCGCCATCAGCAACCATGCATTGCGGAGAAGCTGACGCTCAGGACAATTTTGTGTTTTGCGACGCTGCCGCTGCATTGGCGCGAATCTTCGCCAGTCAAGTTCAAAGCAAATCTGGCTGGTCTTCGCACCTTTTCTGAATGAGGTTCATAGATGCGTACGGGTGACTGTGGATCAGCTCTATATATATATGTGCGCACCAGGTCTGCAGTTCTACCATCACAACCATCGGAATGTTACAATGACTGGGTAAACTGGTAAGAGATGTTTTACCTGGTGCTGTTTGCTCCCTCGTTCGTAATGATTGATGTATGGGGTTTAACTTCCCAAAAACACCATATATGATTATGAGAGACGCCGCAGTGGTGGGCTCCGGGAATTTCGACCACCTGGTGTTTTTTAACGTGCGCCCAAACGAGCCACAGGCCTACAAAATTACCCCCTCTATCGGAAATGCAGCCGCCACAGCCGGTATTCGATCCCGCGACCTGCGGGTTAGCAGCCGAGTACCTTAGCCACTAGACCACCGCGCCGGAGCCTCCTTCGTTTGTAGTGCACATCTAAAACAGAACTGCACTGTTCTTTGTTGTGCAGTCATATCTGTTAAAACGGAGTTGGATTACCTATCTTCACGCAGTGGAAAAAAAATTCACAGCTTTTCCGCAAAGGCGAAGCAATGAACTCGATAGCAACTAATTGGACGGTCACGCGAAGAATGGCAAGCAGATCGAAACGTAACCTCTTATGAAATCACAAGGGCCGATTCCTGTGCCATAGATGTTCCCCACCGTCGGTGTCCGTGACCACTTTCGCACGAAATAAGAAAAAAAGAGAGAAACCTACGAAAGAAAAAAGACTATATTCACTTGGAAATCGAAGCCGAGTCTTCGGCGCGGCAGCAGAGCACTCTACCACGAGGCTACGCCAGAACGTGAAGCTGGACTTTGAACTGACTTTACATAGGCTGCGTATTGAGCAAGAATTTTCGTTTACGCGTGGAATAAATTGTTTTAGAACAGTGAGATAACAACCATGCGTCACACAACACGAGTTGTGCAAAGAGAGTGCCGTAATGCTCTTGCGAACTTTAAAAACCTAAGGCATAACTCTTCATTTATTCATATACAACGAGACTACTCAGGTCAATTTATGTACTGTCAAGATCAAAGAACGTCGCATTCCACCAGCGTAAGGTGAATACTGAATGTTCCCGCTCTTTATTCGGTCCGAAATTTTGAAAATTTGCGAAATGTGAATGCCGCGAGACAAAACAAGTTGATAATGCTCGCTCTGCATTTGTCACCGCACGCTGAGCAAGAAAGTCGCCTGTTTTTACCGCGCTATTTAGTCAGCTCTTACGTTGCACTTTGTTGGCAATAGCGCAGAAAAGCGGCCCTCAAGCACTGCAAATAGCACGTGTAGGATGCAAGCCAAGTATGTCGATATGCAACATGGCACGCGTGTCGCCTGCAAAAACTTAGGGTGACTTCGCCGCATAGCTGTGCTTGCTAGCCAGGCAAGATGGCGGACCTATGCGCTATTCTGTTCCTGTAGGGACCACACAGTTACTTTAGGTCACCGTAGGGTTCGTCTATGTGCACGCCCCCTTGAAGGGCACTACTCTGGTCCTGTAGGGACCATATACCGGTACTTTAGGTCGCCATAGGGTTCCTCAATGCGCGCGCCTCCTTGGAAAGTGGAGCCACTCTTTGAAGGGGCCAGTGCCTGCCTTCCGATCAGTGTCAGCCATTCGGCTCCCCCCATCTCGTCCCGGCTGGTTGAGTGAGACACGTGCGCGGCGTTTTCTGGGGCAAAATGCCCGGGTGTTGCGTGCAACTCTGCACAAAGCACTCGTGAAATGACTACAGGATGTTCAAATTCTTGAAAGATCTGAAAAGCGAATCTTGTGGCTTGGGAAGATCAAGCCCGACATGCGGCAAGTTAGACCATTTCAGCATTTGGAGAGTTGTAACTTGAAGCTGTGAAAAAGCACTTTCGATCGTGGTCAAGCCTGATGTGATTGACTCTCTTACGCCAGCTGCAGAAGGGCACCAATCATTGTAAAAAAAATGATCGCAATCGGGCTTAATTGCGATCACCAGTGCACCGGGAGCAATACACGTTCATTTGAATGCTGCATACATGCGTATTTAACTCGTTCGTTTTGGATAGCACAAAATGTGTTATTCTTAATCGCTTGTTGTGCAGAAGCTGCAATTGCGCGAAGATGTGCGCCTCGTTGTGCGCTTGTTGCGATTGGCACTTTCAACTAGTTCTTTTAGGGGCAAAGCCCCTTATGCCGTGGCTCGTATGTCCCCTGTCGTCGTAGTCCTAGTAGCAAGTAGCATTGCATTGCATGTCAATAAAACAGTGTCACAGCATATCCACGCAGTGAAAGATGATAAGCGGAGCGAACCGTTCGCCAGTCCGTCCTTGCTTTCGTGAGTCCATCCGCCCAACCGTCCGTCCGTGCGTCCATCCGTTCAGGCATCCCTATGTTCGTCCATCCACCCGTCCATGCGTCTGTCCATCTGTCCCTGCGTTCGTCCATGCGTGTGTCTGTCCAACCGTCCGTCCGTCCATGCTTTTTTCCGTGCATCCATCAGACCATCCAAGCGACTGTCCATCGGTTCGTCCTTCCCCGCGTTCGTCATCCATTCGTGTGTCTGCCCGTCCGTGCATTTATCTGTCCGTCTGTGCGTCTGTCTGTCCGTGCTATGCTGTGCTCTGTGTGTTGCGTTGCTATCTGTATTACGGTGCGTGAAAGGCATCGCCTAAAACAGTGTTAGTGACGTCACCATGTTTTCTTACATGCTCCAGTGGCTGGTGGGCGTATATATCCGGGCTCTTGTTCGCTTGCTGTGTGAATTGTTACTTTGTGCTGCAAGCATGAAGTGTTGTAAATGAATCTGTTCTGTAGAGCTTTGGTCCTTCTCTCTCGGCGGATGCAACAAAGTGGCGACAAGGATGGGATCAGACAAGAACTGCTCTCAGCAAGCTACCGGAATTCACTCCCGGCAGCGGCACCTTCGACGCGTTTGTCGAAAAATTCGAGCTCTACACCACATTCAATGAGATCACCGAGGCCAAGAAACTACATCTGTTCTTGAGCGCCATCAGAGCAGAAGCATACGCGACGCTCCGAAGTCTGCTACTACCCAAGACGCCGAGCACGTCGTCATACCCGAAAGTCGTGTTGGCGCTGAAAAAGCATTATTCTCCGAGGCGGTAAGTGGTGAGTGAAAGATACCATTTCAACCAAACGAAGCAAGCCTCGCAAGAAACTGTCGCAGAATTTGTGGTACAGCTGAAGAAAGTGGCGTCATTATGTGACCTCAGCGTCTTTTTGGAACAAGCACTTCGTGACCGCCAGATAGCAGGGCTACATTCCGAAGCCACACGTTGCTGGTTGCTGGCAATGAGCACCAGTGAGCTCACCTGGGGCCACGTCTGCAGCACCGCTATGGCCATGAAGGTGGCAGCGAAAGACGCCGTGAAAATGGTCGCGGAAAACACCGTCGAACAGTCAGCCAGCTGCAGTGGCAGAACCAATCAGCAGCGTTGTGCCGGAGTTCACAAAGTGGGCCTTGCACCGGCCACGTATCCGGCAACACAACAAAGACTTCAGTGACACGGACTTAGACTATCTGTCAGCGATGCGGTGGGCAACACGCACCTGTAAGTTGTCCTTTTCTGAACAGCAGGTGTTATACATGTCCAAAGAAGGGCCATGTCGCGAAAATGTGTAAAAGCAGGGTTGTACACCGGCTAGAAGAGCAGCCCTCGTCGGACAGTGAACTGCTAACGCTTGGTCACACCGATAACCGTTCGGGCAACCGTGCCATTGTAAAAAAATGTAAGACTAAACGGGAAAGAGGTGCCCATGGAACTAGACACAGGAGTGGCAGTTTCTCATATGTCCGAAGCAGAGTGCGCGAAGTATTTTCCTGGGGCAAATTTCAGGCAAGCAGATGTGAGACTTGTTACATATAACGGTACACCCGTTGATACCAAAGACGTCGTTGACGTTGAAGTGCAACACCATGAGCAGTGCTTTCATTAGCCACTAGTAATTGCCAAAGAGACGAAAAGTGCAAGAATGTTTACGTTGTTTGGCCGTCATTGGATGAATAAAATCAAGACCCGATGGCATGAAGTTATGCAAGTGATGACACTGGCAAAAGAAACGCCCTTGACTGACAAATACCGTGAAGTGTTTGAGCCGGGTAACGGAGCGATTAGAGGGTTCAAGGCGAGCATTGTTGTTAACGAACACGCTTCACCTGTATTCTGTAAGGTGCGAATAGTGCCGTATGCGCTACGTGAACAAGTCGAGCAGAAATTGGCAAACATAGAAAAGATTGGAGTCATTTACCGGGTGTGGCACAGTGCGTGGGCGACAGCTCTGGTGATCGGGCCCAAGAAAAATGGCAAGGGGCTTCGGCTATGTGGTGACTACCATGTCACAGTAAACCCTGCCATTGAAATAGACCAGTACTCGCTCCCTCTGCCATAGGATATTTTTGCAACTTTACATGGTGGAACTGTCTTTTCAGTTCTGTACTTGTCCAAGGCGTACTTACAGCTCGAATTAGATGAGCAAGCACAAGAACTGCTCACTGTCAATACCGACCTGGGGCTATTTAGGTTCCGGCGCTTGCAATATGCCGTAACCTGTGCACCGGCGGTGTTCCAGGCCGTGATGGATCAGATCCTACACGGCCTCTCAGGAACGACCTGTTATTTAGATGATGTTGTAATCGCAGGCGCAGATAGAAAGCAATGCCATGACAGGTTTAAGCAGCTGCTCATACACATAATAGAACATGGCATACGGGTCAACACTGAGAAGTGTAAGCTGCTTCAAGAACGAATCAGATACCGGGGTCATGAAGTTGACCAGAATGGGTTGCATCCTACGGCGGTTAAAGTAGCTGCCGTCAAGCAGGTGCCAAAACCGGACAACGTGACTCAGCTCAAAACCTTTTTGGGCTTGGTAAATTTCTACTAAAAAATTTTGTGAAATCTAGCTATGATTTTAGGGCCCCTGCATAACTTGCTGCGTCGAGAAGAAGCATCGACTTGGTCACGCCAATGTGATGAAGCATCTAGAACCCGTGAGGAAATGCTTACTAACGAAAATGTGCTTGTTGTATGATGTCAACAAAGAAATACAGCTAATGTGTGACGCTTCCGAGTACGGTTTGGGAGCTGTTTTGTCGCATGTCGTGGGCGGCACAGAGAAGCCAATAGCATTTGCGTCGCGATCACTATCACATGCGGAGCATAGTTGCAGCCAAATAGACAAAGAAGCCTTGAGCATTGTGTTTGGTCTGAAGCGATTTCATAACTGCTTGTATGGTCGAACTTTTAAGGTTCTTACCGACCATCATCTCACCATGATCTTCGACCCGAAAAGAAAAGCAAGTGCTGTAGCCACAGCTAGAATACACCCATGGACTATTTTCCTAGCTAACTACAGCTATAAGATTGCAGATAAGCCGGGCACGCAAATCAGTAACGCAGATGCTTTATCAAGACTGCCACTGCCCCAGACCTATGAGCGAAGTGAAGACACTTGTTATTTTGCCACTCTGGACGAACTTCCGCTGACAGAAAAAGATATAGAGCGTGAAACAATGCGTGGCAAGCTACTATCAGTAGTGCGTGACTTCTTTAGGAACGGCTGGCCGAAATCTGCTGCTCAAGAATAGCAACCATTCTGGGTGCAACGGTTCGAACCCTCTGTTGATGCTGGTTGCATTGCTTGGAGTATTTATTCCAAATTGTTTCAAGATGCTCGTCATGAATCTGCTGCACGAAAAACGCATCGGAATCACAAAGATGAAAATGGTTGCAAGGTCAATGATTTGGTGGCCAGGAATTGACCATGCATTAGAAGAAACCGTGCGAAAATGCAGTGTTTGTCAAAGCGTATAAACAACAGAACACCTAGCGCCTTTGAGCCTGTGGAAATTGTGCGAACACCCATGGGAAAGGGTAATCTTAATTTCACCGAGAAGGAAGGCAAAATGTTCGTATTAGCAGTTTATGCTTACAGTAAGTGGCTATAAGTATGTAGCACGACGACTGCTACTATGACAGTGGCAGTGGTTCAGTCTTTGTTTGCCACGCACGGACTTCCGTTAGGAGTAGTAACAGATAAGAGGCCGCCATTCTGGGCTGATCAATTCCAAAGCTTTCTAAAAGCGCAAAGTGTAAAGCACACGTTCACACCCCCGTACCACCAGCAGTCCAACGGGGCGGTGGAGCGGGCAGTACAAACAACTAAAGGCTCGTGCACACCGGTGACTATCAGTGGTCGCGTGACCATTTGCGACTGGTCGCAAACAGTCGCGAACGGTCGCAAAGCAACTGCTTTGGCTAGTCGCTTCCTGACCGATTTTTTAGTCGCGCGACTGCGGTCGCAAAGCTGCTGCAACCAATCAGCGATGCCCAGAAGTGACGGAAGCATTTCTTTATATGTAGGCTCATTGTTTTTTTTTTGTTCTTTTCATTGCGCTGGCCCTTGCCGCCAGATGCAAACGAGTGCGTTCTTCTGGATCTGTGGCACCATGGCCCCTTTGGAGTACTTGGCTTGGAGATAACGGGAGGCAGCAGCTTGAGCATAACGTCGAATGTACGTGGCGGCTGTCGCAAAAATTTAAGTACCGTCAAAATAAAGTAAAAATTGATTGTATACTTTCTTCTTTCGTATTCAGAATCATTTTTTTCTCTTGAACTTTACTTGCCACCGTTTTCGATGCAGCGCTTTTGTAACGCGTTTATGCTTCATGCCTTGGTACCGACTAAAGACACCGCGTTTGAGTCGCGTTTGCGCTGCATTGGAGGCTATGACACGTCAAGCTAAAATCAAGGAACGTTTCTGAATACGTAACACTCTCGGAAATACTCATGTCATCTCAGTGCAGTTCGGGATGTAGGCGGCTTGCATAGCCGGCCAACTCTCGCGAGTGGAGGGACGGTCACACAAACTACCGGCTTTTTTTAAAAGCCGATAGTGTTTCTTGGGGACCTTCAACGAAAAAATTTTGGTCTATCTGTCTGTCTGTACATTTGTTTCTTTGTCAGCCCTAACGATACCTCAAATGGCACCAAGCGGCCAACCCCATCCCCAGCGCCCCCGAATATTGATTGCTAAAGCCCATGAATATTGCTATTGACACTGGTATCAAAAATAATGGTGAGTGTTGGTGGCACATGTAGGAGCCCGTTGTGTTCGTTGCGTATGAATATTTCCCCTGATAAAGTGCATTTTTTTAAAAGTTTTTTTTGTTTTGAATAATATATGTCAGCAACAAGCACACTCATAATCCACAAGTGCTTTGTGTCTTCTATACTGCCCATTTGCTCCTATACGCAGTATGGTGAGCTGGCTATGTTAGATAGCTTTAAAGTTATGAACATTGGCTGTTGTCTTGTAACGCAGTCTAACTTGCTTTCTCTAGTGAACTTATTTGTGGTCGGCTTCACGCACTTAGTGTAAAGTCGAAATAAAAGATAGTTTATTTGCTTCAGTATGCCTGGCAGAAGTTTCAGGCCTTAATTCTGTGCAGCTGCAGCTCAACTTCTTAGCAGTGCATTATTCAGCAGTTCCTTTGCTTGTATTTCATACTATTTAAATTTTGCATGGAAAATACTAAACTATGACACTAATTTAAAGGCTGCTGTAATGTTAGTGGGCAAATAATTTTGAGCTGAAGTTTTTAACATGCATGGCAATTAAAGTGCCTGCGTGTATCTGCATTTAACTGCCATAAATCACAGCATCCATGGTCGGCATTAGTAACTGTGTTTGCATTCTTTGTAGTAGAAGAACTAAAGCCACGGATGCGGTAATCATGTACTTAGTCGATATAATCATTATTGTACACTCATTTGTATAGCACCAATGATGCCATGAGTGTATAAGCTCTGGGAAGTGAATCTGTGTGGATTACTTTATTTGGAAGCAAGAGGATCATCACTACTCCTAGTATATCTAACAGTATATTTTAGTACTTGTGTATTGTTATCCCACTAGCTGTCGGTCCTTCAACAGTCTACTTCTCTGTTTCTACTGTGTAAGTGTAACTTTTTTAACGTATACTTTGCTCGGATAGGTTTGTTCATAATGTAATTGTGTACTATCCAAGTGACTTATCATCTATGCAGCTTTACTCAGACTAGAAATAAAAGTATTTATTTTAATTTTTATGTAGCTATAGCATGCATTTACTTATCTTTTTTTAGGTGCCTGTACAATTGTCTAACCCTACAAAGGTACTGGTATACTCTAATATTGAAGCTGGCATCTTAAAATAGTTTGTTAGTGGAAGTAACAATGATTTTACAACCATTACTACTATCCTCAGATGAGCTGTGAAAACTCTATGGAAATGAATTTACATATTGAAGTGTGTGAAGGTAAATGTTGTTATCTTCCTTTGTTTTGGTCCCTGTTTTATGCAAATGACACATAATTACTTTGCAGTGACATAGTATTAGTTGCTATTTTACACATATGTGCTGAACAACATCACAGTTGAGGTCAGCAGCAAGACAGACATGCAGTGCACTGGAGCCTAACCTCACATAGTAAGTGTACAGTCTTTGCCCACCAGTGAACAGAATTTTTTTTTTTCAAGCAGACTAACAGATAGCTGTATGAGAACTGTGTTGATGTGCAAACTTTGAAGTCTTTTTGGGGAGTAATTTCGGGGAACGAAATGGGGTCTATAGCTGTCAATATAAACACTGCACCAAGGAGCGCAGTAGCTTAGAATTTAATTATTCATGTATTGTCTGGAATTTTTTTGCGCTGTGCCACCTTTCAGCCCAAGTGTCCTAACATGCTTTGTTAGTGTGTTGTGAATGAGCCAAGCTATGTATATAAACAGAGTAATGTGTATGAAAATTGCGTGTCACTGGGCAGCAGCAAAAACTATGCATCAAGCTTTTCCGAGATGGTTCGAGAAACAGCGAGTTCAGGCATAACACTGCTGGTGGATTTTTCTCGTAAGTTACTTTCTGTATATTCAAAATGAGTGTATTGGAATTGTTGTTTTATAGCCATTCATCTTAATATTTACACCTGAGTGTGTGTGTGTGTGTGTGTGTGTGTATTTGATAGATAGATAGATATGTGGGGTTTTACGTCCCAAAACCACCATATGATTATGAGAGACGCCGTAGTAGAGGGCTCCCGAAATTTCGACCACCTGGGGTTCTTTAACGTGCACCCAAATCTGAGCACACAGGCCTACAACATTTCCGCCTCCATCGGGAATGCAGCCGCCGCAGCCGGGATAAGAACCGCGACCTGCGGGTCAGCAGCCGAGTACCTTAGCCACTAGACTACCACGGCGGGGCGTGTGTATGTATGTATGTATGTATGTATGTATGTATGTATGTATGTATGTATGTATGTATGTATGTATGTATGTATGTATGTATGTATGTATGTATGTATGTATGTATGTATGTATGTATGTATGTATGTATGTATGTATGTATGTATGTATGTATGTATGTATGTATGTATGTATGTATGTATGTATGTATGTATGTATGTATGTATGTATGTATGTATGTATGTATGTATGTATGTATGTATGTATGTATGTATGTATGTATGTATGTATGTATGTATGGTATAACTATGAGCTAAAGCGCACGAAAAACAGACAGGAAGATAGGAAACGCGCTTGTCCTGTCTTCCTGTCTGTTTTTCGTGCGCTTTAACTGATAGTTATACCATGCATATCCAACTAGCCCAACTTTCGATTCTCTTGCAATTCATATATGTATCTATGTATGTATGTACGTATGTATATTTTAAATGAGAATTCGTTTATAATTGATGAGTAAGTTTGGTAATGGTTTGGCTGAATTTGTTGCTGGTTCTTCTTCTTCTGAGCCATTATACATTTAAATTTGTTTTTACTGCATAAAATAAATGTAAGCTTACACAAAATATGTGCATTCGAAGAAGTTGTTTTGCTTGCCAACATACAGTCTTGATCAAGAAATTGGGTCAAATGGAACCAACCAGCGAAGATTAGCTTAGAGCATAGCTACTCTACATGGCATATCTTGTATACATTGCGTTGGTCGAATATGTCAATTTCAACATATCAGTTTTGATCAGAATAAACAAGCTATCACCCGTGGTTGTATATGGGTGTGATATTTATGCATATTGTAATACCGGCTGGCAATCACTAATAAGGTCACAAACCTAGTCAAGCTGAAAATACCAATTTTGTCCATGCACCTTTCATCTGTACTAAAACTGTTGTTAATAAAAAGTATACTTTGGTTCAAAATTTATTGTAGTAACTAAAAGCAGAGTATTTCTCTATGACACAAATCAAATTGCCATTGTTCTGTTCCGTTCTGGGCAATAGGGGACCCTCTCAGCAGAACTCGATTAACTGCTATAGTTCATTTTAATCATTGATAGCGACATTACCTTGACGTGCGCAGCATGACAGATAGCGGGAGAGAAGACACCAACTAATCACTCTGTTTGTGTCTTCTCTAACTGACCGTGCTCTTTGGCCTCGTTGCATGTAATTATGCCGACCTAATTAGCACGAAAACGTGTCCCGACAAAAGCAGTCAACTTGGCCGCAAGCAATTAGCTCGCTGCATATGTGTAGATTTTCTTCAAAACACAGTGACGACTGATTGCTGGTCGACTGTCCAAACACGTGAAAAGTAATATACCAGGTAAGATATTGGTATATCAGCACTGGGCACTTTTGCGATAAAAGAGGATGGAGGGAAAATTATGAACCCTGAGTTATGTAATTTATGAAGGGGTACGGCACAGCGCTTCGGGTCAAAAGAGAAGAGAAAGAAAGAAGCGCGAAAGCCACTTTCTCAAGAAATTAGTACCCGCCGCCACGCATATTCTCAGGCAGGCAACCTCTTAAAAAAAGCGCTCGGTGACACTGCGGATCGAACCAAGTGCCTCCTAGATTGTAGCTGAGCACTGTAACCACTCGTCCACTGTAGCAGTGCTTGCATTCACCCTATTGCTGATACCTCTTCAATGAATTGAATGACTCCAAATGCAAAAACGTCTGGTGAAACTTGGTCAAAAATAGAAAAAAATAGTTTTAAGGCATTTGCCCAAGGTTACTAGAGGATAGAAGCCGCCACGTATGGCTGTATAACCGTGCACTATTTATCTTGTACATTACTGTCATGGTGTTGGGATAGCCGGCTCAAACATACGCTACCTTTTCATAGTTTGCCGAATATAAATAAAAAATTAAAAATATATATTGCCCTGCGACGACGATAATCAACTATTATGAATTCATTGTCACTAGTGTCACTTTCACTAGATGAATACTCAGTTTGCTTCCATTATCGTTATTTAAGGGAGATTTCGCTCATTACCTCACAACTCTCCTAATTATCATTGCTTTTCTCACATCTAAAGACAGTCGCACCTCATCTCGCTTTCTGTGTGGCTGTCGCTCCCATAAAACGCGTATTCCACTTTTTTATGCTCTCAAAGTATCCGACGCTGCTTTGCGGAAACTTTTCCTGACGTCTGCTGGGCCAAAAAATTGTCTTTATTATTTACCGATTTCAAGCCTTCGTGGAGACGAAAGTAGAGTCTCTCTCTCTTCTATTTTTTTTTCGTCCTTTTTGCACGTGTGATAACGTCTCTCGACTTCAAGACTCGTATACACGTCCCTTGCTTTGCTTGCTCACTCAAACAGCGCTGGACGAAATATTTGCACCGTGTTTTGTGAAAAGCAATAGCACTGAAACACCTCCCGACCAGTCTCCCTCGTTTTACGTAGACACATATCTAAGCGTAAGCGTATGCACGTTTTCGCATACCGGCTTGATAATAATGCTGCTGTGCATGGAACCAGACAAATTTTGCTCACAATTTCATTTGATTACTGCTGTTCTCTATTTCTGCAGAATTTGTCCGCAGGCACAAAAGTCGCTCCTGTGTCTTGTAATAAGAATATTGTATGAACGGTAACCTTTTACATCTAGGTACAAAACACCCTTACGTTCATTACTATACCGTGCTCGATTACACCGGATTAGTTGAGTAGCAGTGCACCTTCACTAAAACGTAAGGTAACTCGTCGCGTTGAAAAGGGCAAGACATTTGAGGCACATTTTCAAACATTGCATGCATCGATGTATGCGTGGTTTCATTGATGTGGTGCACCTGGAGCGTTGTTTACTTATACTTGGCGAGATAGTACATGGATTGTTCAGTGGCTTAAGGCCATCGAGAAATTTTTTTAGCTACAGCCGTTGATGAAAGGCGAGTGCTTGGCTTTGCACAGCACACCAAAAAGTCTATTACAATGTACGAGGCATCCCGTAAGTGCTCTAGCAGATGCTCACGGAAGTGAAACTTAGATGCAGCTAATCATTGGCTATCGCCGTATACTCTCGATGCTTGATGCCTTGCGTGCTACCTTGATATTGTCGGCACACACTTCTTTCTTTTCTTGTCGTTTCATCGGCTATCGTGTGTCCTCCTCGCACTCTTATGTGCAGAATAAGTTAACTTTGTACCCACGCTATAGTAATCCCTCCATATAAGAGAATTCTTGGCTAAGAAAATGCGTAGCTAAGTGAAAGCTTTGCGAATTCAGCCCCTGTTTGGCAGTTATAGCCCCGTAGTTTTTTTGAGTGATGAGAGCGCGTGTGGTCCGCTTATTAAAAAGATGGATGAACTGGTCTTTTTCTTTTTCTATTTTGTTGGAAAAGATCTTGTATAGATACACGAGTCTGTCAGCACGGTACTTCAGCCTTTTCCACTAGCATACTTGCAGACGTGTGCCAGTTGTATATATTCAAAATAAAGCGCACTAATTTTCTTTGGACACCTTCCAAGTGCGCAATGTTTGTTTTCGTGTGCGGGGCCCATAATACTGACGCGTGTTCAATGATTGGTCGGATGAACGTTGTATAATCTCATAGTTAAATGTCGCGAGGAGCTTGCCGAAAAGTACGTCTTAGGTATCCTAGTTTAACTGTAGCTTTTTCTTTATGTAAGTCACGTGTTGTTTCTACAGGAGATCGGGTGTGAGAATGAAGCCCAGATGTTTAAAAAATTTTACTTCCGACAAAACATTTTCATTTAGGAAGTAGCCAAATTGTAACGGTAAACGCCTTCTAGTTGTCCTCGTGAGAAGGGTCTTTCGGGGGTTAATTTTCATCTGCCAGGCTTCACACCGCTTCTCAACGCCTTGAGGAGCTTCATTTAGTGGGACGTGGTCGTGAAGGTCGTCAATTCTGTGATAAAGGACGAAATCGGCTGCAAATAGTTTATATTGACAGATACTGCGTTAACTATATTACTTATAAATATTAAAAAAAATGAAAGCCCTAACACCAAATCTTGTGGAACGCCCGACCCGACAGCTGCAGGAGTTGAGCAAACATTATCATTTGACACGCATTGCTGTCTGTGATACAAGTATCCATGACACTAATGTAGTATATTTAGTACTGCCTTAACCTTGAGTAGCAGTTTTGAATCGAAAACACAATCAAAAGTTCTTTGGCAGTTAAAAAAATTGCGTCTATTCGAGAATGAGCATCGTAACAGCAAAATCTTGTACAGGCTCCAGGGGTGTCGTCATTGTTGATTTGCCCTTGCGAAAACCATGTTGCCTATTATCAATGAGGTTGTTATTTCAAGAAATGACGATATATGTGAGAACATTACGTGTTTCAGTCTATTTGAACAAGAGCACAGTAGAAAGATTGGCCTGTAAGAAGCTCCTTGGCGCGAGTCGCCTCCTTTGGGTATCAGAAGTTTGCTGTATTTCCATTCTGTTGGCAATTAAGGTTCTGATAGTCATTTCCTAAATGTTAAACTTAAGTACTTGGAGCACCATTAAGCATAAAAGATTAAAAACGTATTGGTTATGCCGTCGATTCCAGGAGTTTTCTTTGTGTCCGGTTTTATCAACAGTGACAGCAGACCTTCTTCGGATACAAAAACATCGATTATAGACGGATGATATTTCGCAGGAATGAAATGCCGGTCGCTACCATCATCCAGTACAAATACGAAGCAGCAAAAATTGTTAAAAGTCAATGCTGGTTCTGTTTTATCTGACACGTTCTCACCGTGTGCTGAAAGATTTACCTGCGATATTTGCCTTGAGATAAAATGCCTCCAAAATTTAGCCGGAGCTGTGAGAAGAAGTTTTTTTTTAATGTCACTCTAAAGTAGGAGTCTTTACTTTCATCAATATT
Source organism: Rhipicephalus microplus (assembly GCF_043290135.1). Lineage (NCBI taxonomy): Eukaryota > Metazoa > Arthropoda > Arachnida > Ixodida > Ixodidae > Rhipicephalus > Rhipicephalus microplus. Next base: position 45,700,306 of record NC_134701.1, read on the forward strand.
GTCCTTAAGAGCCTCACGCATGGCGCATAGGTTTGATGAATTCGTAGGGAGAGGGGCGTTTCCGGCACGTTTTTCTTATCCTTCTCGCCTTGCGTTCAAGGTGAACAACTGCCTTAGTAAGCCACTGTTTTGATGTTTTTATGAGTTTTATTTTGGTAGGCACCAATTTTTAGATACACTTAAGAAAGAGGTATGTGAAAAAAATAGCCACAACTCAGTGGTACCGCGATCACTTGATTGATAGTGTGAACGGAAATTCGAGAACGAATCGTCCATTGCCTCCAGAATGCAATGAACGATTCGGGGAGAACGTGACCCGAGCACTACTGCATTCTGCGGTGGTGTGTTCACAGGAGCGTCGTTGTACGTGCGTCAATCGTCGTACGCAGCGTAATCAGGGTAGCGAGGAAATCTCGAGTACTGAGTGTCTCGATAACGGCCAACTCTCTGGACGTGACCAGCCACGCTACAATGAAATGATACTGGTTGACGGTCAGTGGTATGCCACAAATCGGTTTTCCGACGCTGGTCAGTAAACGGGTGCTCACTACTGAACCACGTTGTGGAGTTCACATGTTGGCTATACGAATTCATCTTGTTGGCGAGATCGGCGAGGTTGAGAAAGTCGTTGGTGCTCAGAAAGGCTGTGTTTGAATGGTTGATGGTGGTCTAGTCATTGGAGACCACTGTGCTGAAGGCACGACGACAGAGCGCCGGACTGCATCAGTGTAAGATCTCGTCGTACATCATGATGGCCGGATGAAAAGACAGCCTGATGGACCTCATCCCAGACAACATCGGTGACAAAAGACAATGCCGGCGTCAGTTAGGTTGCTGGAATCAAACCAAGCTGTCAAAGCTCCTCCGTCGAAATCTCCCAGATGACTTTCCGCAGAGGTTTGTCGTTGTCGCAGTGGCTTGCCGCAGCCGCAATGGGACTACTCGCTCGAAAGTGGACCGGGTTCTGCTTGCGGTACGTTGCTCTAGAGCCCGTTTATTAGCTGTGGCTTCTTTCGTGAACTCAGCTATTGTGGTTGGTGGACTTCACCCAAGCCCTGCAAACAGTTGCCCCTTCACGCCTCGCATTAGATACCACAGCTTCCATTTCGGGATCTACTTTGCCGAAAAGACGGGTCATGTCCTCGGCGAACATAGCAGCGCTCTCATTTGGTTTTTGAATTCGGGCTTCCAAGAGACGTTGCGCATTCCCCTTTCTGTCGAGACTAGTAAAGATGTCAACAAGCTGGTTGCGGAAGTCGTCCCACGTAGCCAAGCTTCTTTACCTATTGATATACCATGCCTGGGCATCGTAATTAAGGTAGAAGTACACATTCGCGAGCTTGTCTTCTGGGGTGGCCCATGGTTGTATTTTGCACAGCGTTCGAACTGGTTCAGCCAGTCTTGGGCGTCTTCATAAGACTCAACTTGAAAACAATAAGATATCATGGGAGCTGTAGTGTCATATGCGATGGAGCTATAGTGGCCATGGCGGCTGAAGGAGGCAAGCAATTGCTGGAAGTTTCTCGGAAAGGATTTAGCTCGGGAGCCAGGCCTAGCAGATGGCGACTGAAACGGTGGACTGGTGTGTCGACACGCGGTGGCGATACCGGGCTCGAGTGTCGGGTCCGCGAAGGGGTGCCAAGCATGAAGACTACCCAAAATCTCCACCAGTGTGACGATGCGGGATTGATGAGCACACAAAGAATCTTGAAGAAATACGCTTTATTGATCACAGGAAAAAAACTGCAACTTCTTCTTCGTCTCTGCTCTCAGCCAAGGACGTTGATGATGAATATGATGAATCCACAGCCATAACCCATGCCCACTCAGGCGATCGGCCAAGAATTGATGACTTAATTCAGTGAGACTTTTTTCATATTCAATATGAATACTCTTCCCCCCCCCTAAAAATAAGACACCCAAGGCAGAATGAAAGGAGAAAAAATGATTGTTTGTCACTCGTTCATATCTGACAATGCGTCCATTATCTTGAATACGAATTAGCGTGGTTAAAGAAAGCTGCTGCTTATGTTTACATATTTTTGCAAGACTAGTGCACATGCAGTTACAATCCTAATTATTTTAGTTCCAATAAAGTAAATAAAAATGCATCAAAAACATTCAAAAGGCTGAAGCACAGATCCAAAGCATCGAAGAAAAGTATGTACTCTATTGTGAAGCTCAGCCCCAGGTTAGCAAGTGGGATGACTAAAAGTCTTCTTCTAAGCAATTTGTATAGGCATGATAAAATAATAGTTCTGTATTGTTTCTGATTCTGAACAAAAGTTGCATAGCGGTGATATCACCAGACGAGCCCTATCTGAATAGAAAGTTAACTGGGCTACATGACAACTAAAGTCGGTTATTATAGCTTCCAGTTGCGTTGTAGGACACCAATAAATTTTTCACAAAATTTCAAGTAAGTAAATTGTGGTGTTGGCGTTATTGCTTCCATAGCGTCTGCACGAAGCGAAAAGTTTCTGTATCTTGTCGCACGTATTGTGGCGACTTCGGGGAGGACTAATAGTATTGCACCTTCGAATGCTGCTCGTGCTAGAAAATAGCTATTTCATTTTCTTCTAAGCCGCAATGACCAGGTACCCATACTAATTCAGTAGCTGTAGCTGAGGAGGGACTAACATAAACAGCGTCTTCTCTGCCAGTATGTGCGCCGTAATCGACGTACATACTGACAGGGAATCCGTGATTATGATCGCGTTATAAGCATTCAGAGTTATAGCTTTCGCAGCGCTAGAACTAGTGCCAGCAGTTCAGCTTCAAAAATGGGGTAAAATCTGGTAGTAATAATGAAAAAGACCAGTCAAGCGAATGTTAGTATATACCTACACCTGTCTTTTCATCCATCACTGAAGCATCTGTGGCTATAATATTGTTACGTAAAAATGACATGAGGCGTGTCTATTAAGAATCTATATAGACACTGATGCGTATAGCATCGACTAAGATGGGGGACAGCGTGCAAAACCGACAGACCATCCCACTTCTTCGTTGTCGCCTTCTGATTGCGGATATGCCAGATACGTAGCACTACCCCCCGGCGTTAAAGGCGCCGCCTCGGTACACATTAGTTACAGTCTTTAGAAGGCATGTGGTAAGGTTTTAGCCTTTTGACGTGCACAACATCCCTGGGTCTGGTTGCAGGCAGAGTTGTGGTCTCAGATGCAGGAATGATCTTGTAGTTGATGTTGGTTACCTTGAGGATGATATGGTAAGGACCTTCGAGACAACAACTTCTCTGATAAGCCAACTCGACGACTTGGGCACCACTGGAGAACGAGAGAACCGGGTGAGAAGCGAACGTTGACATGCCGGCTGTCGTAGATGATTTTCTGAGTGGCTTGCGAAGCCGAAAGTCCAAAGCGGGTGATCTGATGTGCGTTGTCGGGACGAGCAGTAGCATCGCATGCATATTCGGTTGACGGCGTAGCGTTGCTCGAAAATAGGGTGTCGAGCAGTAACGTCGGATCACGGCCATAGAGCAAATAAAAAAAAGGTGAATAACCAGTGTTGTCGTGGCGCGAACAATTGTACGCGAAGGTCACGTGAGGTAGCGCCAGGTCCCAGTCATAGTGATCGGCGGACGCATACATCGCGAGCATGTCTGTGAGGGTGCAATTTAGGCGTTCGGTAAGGCCATATGTTTGGGGATTTTAGGAAGTGGTCAACTTGTGCTGCGTCGAGGAAGGGCGCAGATCATAAATTACTCGAGCCAAAAATGCGTCGCCGCGATTCGTAATTTGCAAGGAGCGCCATGGTGTAGATTGACATCGTGGAGCAAAAAGTCTACAACGTCAGTACCGGGGCTGGTAATCATGGAATGAATTCACTAGAAGAGCTTATTGGCTCACGAATTGAAAGCCGCAAAAGTTTTAAGAATCCGTCCAGTGCAAGTGGAGTTACAAAGGTTTGTCGCATGCTGCAATTGCATTATATCTTCTCTCGTCCCGACGAAAGCGCCGGAAGCTAAGCAAAAAAGGGTGGCAGGACAAAGACATTACCGCGCTTCGTGACCTTGAGCGCTTTTTTTTCTCGAAATGCCTGGCTTTTCCAGTGTGATCATGCCCGCAAGCGTGGACAAGTAGCCACCTTCCGCGGCTATATCGGTAACTTAATTTTTCGGTCACAGATGCACTGACGATTTTTCACTCACAGCCAACGGGGCCAATGCCGGCGGCGGGTTTTCTGTGACACGAGCTCTCCAACGCTATTGCGTTAACACAGCACGTGATGATCCGTGATGACACCGAAAGGGTGGCCATACAAGTAGGGACTCAATTTCGAATTCACCCTGACAAGAGGGAGACATTCTCGTTCAGTTATAGAGTAATTGCGTTCAGACTTCAAAATCAGACGGCTTTCGTACGCAATTGCACGGTCGTCGCCCCGCTGAATTTGCGCCAAAGTTGCACCGATTCCGTGACCATTTGCGCCTTTGCGCACTTCAGTTGGAGCATCGGGGTCAGAATGATCAAAAATGGGAGTTTTGATTAGAGTGGTGATTGGCTGAAAGAAGGCATCAGCTTGAAGAGGGTCCCAACAAAATGGACGTTTTTTTGCGCAGGTCGGTGAGTAGCCGTGTGAGTGCTGCAAAGATCGGGGGACTGGGAAGTTCGTTAGAGCGGGTACTTTTGCTGGGTCTGGTTTTACGCCGGCAGCGTTAACAAGGTGACCCAACACGGTAACCTGACGAAGACTGAAGTGGCACTTGGAGGAATCGAGCTGCAGGCCGGCCCATCGGAATATAAATAGAATAGTCGAAAGGCGTTCAAGGTGGTTAACGAAGGTAGGCGAGAAGACGATCACATCGTCCAGATAACACAAACATCTGAACAATTTAAATCCTTGTAGGAGCGAGCCCATCATTCTCTTGAAGGTCCTGCACTCTAAGGCTAAATTACCCGAAAAAGGAGTAACGGAGCCCAATAGGCGCGCGCGATGAACGGATAGACCATTGAGGAGCAACCACAGAGGGAAGTGTGCCGCGCGAAACCACTTAGTCTCCAAACACGCTCCACTAGGAATGAACCACCCGAAGATTGCAAGCAGCGCGAAAAGCGTTGCCAAGGTGACCAGTCATCCTTCTCCACAGAACACGTCCTTCTCTGCTGGCTCAGTCTTTCTGCGTATTTTGCCGGTGACGGTTCGCATTGGGTCGCGCTCGGAGTGCTCGACCGCGGCCGCCTAGATTCGACGATCTAAGAATTACGACGTGGTGCTTGTGTGTACGCTTGGATGAGCGTGGGCTGCTGCTTTTGTATTTCGCTGCACCCATGAAGCCTAGAGCGAGCCTCGACACGTCTCCACGCCACGCTGTGTGTCTCTGGCTTCAAGATAGCCACGACCAACACATGACAGCAACCGTTGGAAAGGATAATATGGCGGCCGAGAAGAGAACAGGCCTATCAGGTCCAATCCGACTCAGGGCAGATAGCAGCGCTGGATTCTAAGGCAAGTAGGTTATCATTGTTTATTCTACTCTACTTGTCACATGAAACATGCCAGAGGCCCTTGTCCTGCAGTGGACGTAGTCAGGCTGATGATGATGATGATGACTTGTCGCATGTGCGATACGGATCGCGCTTGCCGGCAACGGGCTTGGTCGTTTTGTATATCGCACGCACGAAATGCATCGCAAAGGTCAGCTTCGGCGTCTGAAGTTCACCTGTGCTTTGCGACCACCTAGAAATTGGCCGCCATTGCCGTCGGCCTCCCGTACGCTCGCTCATCGAGTGCTCACCTCTCTTCGCCGCCGCGATGAGCTCTGGGCTGACGATATTGGGCTGAGACCTCGTCGCTGTGTTGGGAGGCGTCGAAAACACGTTGCGGGTTCTCGTTAAGAGTTTGGTTGTAGTATGTCGCGCGCCGTAAGTGCACCAGCACGGGCTAGCGGGGCTTTCGCTAGCGTCGGAACTCATTGAAAGTTGGTGACCATTACAGTTGGCTTTCCCGTGAGTCGGTCGCAAGCAGCTCGGCGCCATCTGCTGGCCATGGCGGCGGACTCAATTTTGCGCGCTGCACTCGCTCGAATTTGTGGAAAAGGGCCGCATTACCGTCGATTTCTTCGGCGCTAGCTCTAAACTAGCTCGGCTCTGTTCGCGGCGGCGGCCAAGCGTACACTCACTCTCCTGTTCGAAGTTCGCTGGCGTCAGACACTCCACGTGCAGCGGCGTGTTTGGTCTCGCATTCGCTTGCTCGAACTGAATGACGTCGCTTAGGACTTGCCGACTTGTTAGCGGCACGGTGGTTCGCGGAGTTGTGGCTGTGGCCGCCGCTCCTAAACTGTTGCGCTACGGTGATTGAAACGAGTCTTTGACGATGTGTGGCATCACGATGAAGTTATTAGCATGTCCTATTTCCCGTATGTTTTCATTTCACTTTGCGCGTATTTCTCATATTCATTTGTATTCATCCTCTGTCACGTGTGACTCACTATTTTACATACTTGTGCAGTCGTGGGCACACACCGTGCTGAAGACTGTGTGCGCTGGCGTCTGCGATGCCTGTCATCCATCTCTTTCGTGAGACCAGCTTCAGAAGGATTGTGCGAGATGTGAAGGTAAAGTTATTTGTGTGCCATATTTTAACGCTTGTTTCTATATTAACGGGCACATACTTTCATTATGCGTGCATCTTCATCTTTTGTTACGTGTGTTTAACTATTTTTACTATATTATTGTAGGTGCAGCCGTAGGAACACAACAGGCAGAAAGCTGCGTGCGCTGGCGTCTGCAATGCCTGTCATCTATCGCTTCCATCGGAGGAGCTTCCGAAGAAGTGAACGAGTTATGACAACGAGACTGTACTTGTACACTTCACCATGAATTCATTTAAAAGTATAGAGAAACTTCATATGTATGTAGAAAAATAAAAGATTTCGATGTCTCACTTTTGTCGTTCGTTGTTGCCGTGACTGCGAAAGCAGTTACACATAGGTGGCTAACTACTTTTTCGCGTGTTTTTTTCTGCGCAATTTGTTCTTCGCTGCCCAGAAAAACAGGCGAAAAAGAATTAGGCCTGGCGGAAAATAAACAAAAAACAATGTTTGAACTGGGGACAAAAAGCTCATCCGATTGGAGTATTTGTTTGCATCAACCATTCATCTGGCAAGGTGCAACTGTGAGGACTAACGGTTGCCCGGTAAGGTGTAAATGTGGGGATTAACAGCTGCTCTATAAGGTGCAATTGTGAGGAATAAATGTTAGTCCTTTAGGGTGAATTGTGGGACTAACGGTTACTCACTATGGTGTAAATGTGAGGACTAAATGTTAGTCCCTAGAGCTCATCTCTGGGGATTAACTGTTACACCCAGTGCCTTCAGTCTTTAAAGAGAATAATGCTTATGGCAGCCCCATTAGTCCCCGAAAGGACAAACCACACACCCTTTTAACACCTTTTTGCCTTAGAGTGTGGAACATTGGAGATACTGAAGGGAATGACTTTGAATTAGTAAGGATCGTCAGGGGTAACGCAGGCGGTCTGTTCTCGATCCATGTCCTCCACAACCATTTGCCAGCAGCCAGATCAGAGGTCGAGATATGAAAAGAAGGTTGCGTCATGGAGGCAATAGAGGGCATCGTCAGTGCGTGATTGAGAGTGCACGTCTTTTTTGGCAAGTTTGTTGTGGTGGTGATTATGAATGCAGAAATGCCATAAGCCGTCTCTTTTCTTTAGTATTACCACGGCAGATGCCGAAGCTTAGGGGCTCGATGATGGTTCGATTATGTTTTTCGTAAGCATTTTGGCCTATTCTTTTCGAATCACTCCTCGTTCGGATGCTGACGCGCAGTACAGCCGACGATGAATGGGCGCATAGTCACCAGTGTTCATTCAGTGAGTGACAATTTTAATCCGTCCCAAAAAACGAGGTTGGATGTCGAAAATGTCATTGTATGAGGTCAACACCTGGCAGAGAGCGTCGGCTTGGTGAGGCGAAAGGTCCGATTTAATCATGCTTCAAAAAATAGCAACATCTGAGCTGGGTGATCATGAGGCTGCGCTTTGATATGGAGCAGATACAGCGACAACGGACACATCGCCTTCTGTTATGGCAATTAGCTGGGCTACAGACATTTGGCAGGGCAACACTTGAGGAGTGAAAGCAAGGTTAAGTTGCGGAAGGAACAAACAGTTATCCGCTATGGTCACGATGGTATGGGGCACAGTAACACTGCGCGTCAGCCGAACGTCAGCCGAACGTCATCTACACTCCAGACCTTTAGCTACGATATTGTCATGAAGTCGTGACGTGGCCGAAGACAGGAGACTTTGCGTTGGAATTTAACTGTTTATTTGGGCGAACCTGTGCCCGGTAAACGGAAAGTCCGATTACAATAGCAGTCTTGGACTGATAGCGGCGAACAGAGCGTCGGCAGTCGATCAACTACTGACAAGCGGCGAAGTGCGTCGGCATTTATACTCTTGCCATCGAATGTTCTAGCGTTATCACTGGTGGTGGCATAGGTTCCAGGATAATGTGTACAGTTCGCAGAGTGGGCGTGATCTCATCGAAATGATCTACTAAAGTCCAGAGGCTTGTCGAAAACTGCACGCGCGTTTCGGGCTGAGGATTGTGTAGTGTTTTGGGGCGATAACAAAACTTGAGAAATAGAACGTGGCATTGCCCCCTCTGAAAAAAAGGCATCGTCCCGATGCTTTAAATAAAGATAAAGGTACAACAATAATGCAAGAAAGTACAATGAATAAATTTCGATACAATAATAATACAAAAAACACTGTTTCAGTTTGTTAACGCGCATGAAACGGCTTGAGGCGCGCGACACGGTCGACTTCAGGTCGCGATCGGCGTCGTTGAGAGTTCGTGATGCCGTCGGGGACAACCTCGTAATCAAGAGGGCCGAGACGTCGAACCACCCTGTATGGTCCGAAGTACCATCGCAGAAGCTTTTCACTTAGTCGACGTTGGCATATTGGCGTCCACACCCAAACACGTTCACCTGGCTGGTATTCAACGAAGCGTCGTCGAAGATTGTAACGGCGGCTGTCGTTCGTCTGTTGATTCTTGATTCGGAGGCGCGCGAGTTGTCGGGCTTCTTCGGCGCGTTGAAGGTACTCACTCACATAGAGGTTTTCTTCGTCGGTGACGTTGGGTAACATGGCATCGAGCGTCGTTGCCGAGCTCCTTCCGTAGACCAATTTGTATGGAGATATCTGCGTCGTCTCCTGCACCGCCGTGTTGTATGCGAAAGTCACGTACGGAAGAATGGCGTCCCACGTCTTGTGTTCGACATCGACGTAAATCGCCAGCATGTCGGCGATCGTCTTGTTTAGCCGCTCGGTGAAGCCGTTGGTCTGTGGGTGGTACGCTGTCGTCCGGCGGTGGTTTGTCTGGCTGTATGCCAAGATCGCTTGAGTTAGGTCAGCAGTAAATGCCGTTGCTCTGTCGGTGATAAGGACCTTCGGGGCACCGTGATGTAGGAAAATATTTTCGACGAAGAACTTAGCTACCTCGGATGCACTGCCTTTTGACAGGGCTTTCGTCTCGGCGTAGTGGCTGAGGTAGTCGGTAGCTACCACGATCCATTTGTTTCCGAAAGCCGACGTCGGGAAAAGCCCCAGTAGGTCCATACCAATCTGCTGGAAAGGTCAGTGAGGTGGTTCAATTGGCTGCAGAAGTCCCGCCGGCCTTGTCGGTGGTGTCTTGCGTCGTTGACAGTCCCGGCATGTCCTCACATAACGAGTGACGTCGGTGGTAAGACGTGGCCAATAGTTCCTTTCTTGTATCCTCGTGAGCGTGCGAGAAACACCGAGGTGCCCTGCTGTCGCATTATCGTGCAGGGCCTGCGGGAGTTCTGACCGCAGAGCTGAAGGCACCACAAGGAGGTAGTTGGCTCGAAGCGGGGAAAAGTTTTTCTTTTGGAGGAGACCGTTTCGCAGGAAGAATGACACAAGTGCGCGCTTGAATACCTTCGGGACTTCGGCAGTCCTGCCTTCGAGGTATTCTATTAGGGCCTTAAGTTCCGGGTCAGCCCGCTGTCGTTCAGCGAAGTCATCGGTAGTTATTGTTCCCAAGAAGTAGTCGTCATCCGGGTCGTCGGGTGGTGGTTGGTCGACAGGAGCACGAGAGAGACAGTCGGCGTCGGAGTGTTTCTTGCCGGACTTGTAAACGACGGTAATGTCATATTCTTGAAGTCTCAGGCTCCATCGTGCGAGGCGACCTGAAGGGTCCTTCAAGCTGGCTAGCCAACACAAGGCGTGGTGGTCGCTCACAACTTTGAAGGGCCTGCCGTAGAGGTAGGGGCGAAATTTCGACGTAGCCCAGATGATGGCGAGGCACTTCTTTTCGGTTGTGGAATAATTCACTTCTGCTTTGGATAGCGATCCGCTGGCGTAACTAATAACCCTTTCAAGTGCGTCAGCCCTCTGCACAAGAACGGCACCAAGACCTACGCTGCTTGCGTCAGTGTGTATTTCTGTCTCGGCGAATTTGTCGAAATGAGCAAGTAACGGAGGCGTCTGGAGGTGATGTTTAAGCTCCTGAAAAGCGTGTTCCTGCGGCGTTTCCCACTTAAACTCCACGTCGGCCTTGGTAAGGTTAGTGAGTGGATCGGCGATACGGGCGAAGTTTTTCACGAACCGCCTATAATGGGCGCACAGGCCCAGAAATCGGCGCACCGCCTTCTTGTCAGTGGGCGGGGGGAAGTCGGCGATGGCGGCTGTTTTCTGTGGGTCGGGACGAACTGCAGACTTGCTAATAACGTGCCCCAGAAACAAGAGCTCCTCGTATGCAAATCTGCACTTGTTGGCTTCAGTGTGAGTCCGGACGTCTTGATGGCTTGAAGTACAGCTTCAAGGCGCCGAAGATGCTCGTCAAAACTCGAAGAAAACACGACGACGTCGTCCAAGTACACAAGGCAAGTCTGCCACTTCAATCCTGCCAGTACTGTATCCATAACGCGTTGAAAAGTTGCAGGCACTGAGCAAAGGCCGAAGGGCATCACCTTAAACTCGAAAAGGCCGTCGGGTGTTATAAACGCCGTCTTCTCTCGGTCTCTTTTGTCGACTTCGATTTGCCAATAGCCAGTCTTGAGGTCCATTGATGAAAAGTACTTGGCATTATGGAGCCGATCAAGCGCGTCGTCTATTCGTGGGAGAGGATACCCGTCCTTTCTTGTGATTTTGTTCGGCGGCGATAATCGACGCAGAAACGTAGGGTCCCGTCCTTTTTCTTCACTAACACCACGGGGGACGCCCATGGACTTTTGGACGGCTGGATGATGTCATCCCGCAGCATTTCATCAACTTGTCTCTTCATGGCTTCACGTTCTCGCGTCGAAACCCTGTACGGACTCTGACGAAGTGGTCTGGCATATTCTTCGGCTATGATGCGATGTTTCGTGATTGGGGTCTGCCGAATTTTTGATGACGATGAAAAGCAATCTTCGTATTGCAGGAGCAGGGCCTTGAGCTGTTCTTGCTTATGGTTCGGAAGTCTGGGATTGACGTCGAAAGCTGTGGGAGGGGCTTGGTTCCTCTGAGCAGGTTCCGCAGAATCGGCGAGGGCGAAAGCACTGGTGGCGTCCACAATTTCTTCGATGTATGCGACCGTTGTTCCTTTGTTCACATGTTTGTACTTCTTGCTGAAATTTGTGAGCATAACCGTTGCTCTGCCGCCCCACAGCTCTGCAATGCCTCTTGCGACACAAATATTTCGGGAGACCAACAGATGCTGACTGCCTTCAATGACACCTTCCAGGTCAGGTGATTTAGGAGCGCCTGACTGAAATAATGACGCTGGAGCAAGGCGGAATGGTGACTTGTTCTTCGAGCACATTCAAAGCATGGTTTCCTGACGGCATGTGCAGCGGTAGCGCTTCTTCTGTGGATAACGTTATCGACTTTGTTTTTAGGTTGATTACAGCACCATGGAGGCATCTCTCGAGCAACGCTGTAGGACTACGAAGTCTGTAGGATAAATACGGCCGTTAATGGTGACTCTTGCTGTGCAGATTCCTGCAGGCGTTACGAGACTCTTGCTGTGCAAATTTCTGCAGGCGTTACGAGATGACCTCCGGCTGAGCGGATTTCAGGGCCTTTCCAAGCTGTCCTAACTTTCTTTAACTTCGCGGTGAACGACCCACTGATGACGGAATAGTCAGCTGCAGTATCGACGAGAGCGGTCACACTGTGGCCGTCGATAAGAACGTCGAGGTCGCTAGTTCGCCGTCTTGCATTACAGTTAGGGTGTGGCGTCGGGTCACGGCTGCGTCGGCTTGTTCCACTGCTTCCACGTTGCGTCGTCCGGCCACCTTCGGTAAGTGAGCTTTTGCCTTCAGGGCTTTGCCTGGTTGGCGTTGTGTTCGGAAAGCGCCGTCGCGGTGGCGTCGTCGTCGGAGGATCTTCGGTAGTTCGTCGCACAGCAACCGCACCTGCATCGGTTGCTGCCCTTAGTTTCCTGGATACGGACTAGGAAACCGGCCCCGCGTTGGGCCAGAGTACTGCCGGGGGTGCGGTGGCATGCGGCAGCTGGGCGACGGCGAACGGGAAGGACTTCGTGGTGTCCATTCAGTTCCTGCCAGGTAGTCGGCGATGTCACGTGGCCGATCTCCTGGCTGCGGACGCGGTGCATTGACGGCGCAGCCACGCAGTCCCATCTGTCGGTACTGGCAACGGCGGTATGTGTGCCCGGCCTCGCCGCAGTGGTAGCAGAGCGGGTGGTTGTCAGGTGCACGCCAAACGTCCGTTTTCCTCGGCGCACTGCGCTGGCTCGCTGGGGAACGGTAGGACGTCGGTGGGGGTGGTGGCGGCGGTGGCGTCTGGCGACGGAAGTGCGACGGGGTGGCGTTTTGGCGTGGACGGGGAGGAGCGTTGTGGCGCACTGCAGTGGCGTAGCTCATAGTTTCTGGCTCGGAGAGCGGTGTTTGGGGAATTCGAAGCGATTGCCGGACTTCTTCTCGCACAATGTCGGCGATGGAATCCACTTGAAGCTGCGCCGAAGGCAACAGTTTGCGCAGCTCTTCCCGCACGATCACTCGGATCGTTTCACGCAGGTCTTCGGAGTCACTGGCTTGAGCAGCAGCACATTCTGGAGTCAGGCGATATTTATACTGTCTGGTGCGCATGTCCAGGGTTTTTTCGATGGTGGTCACCTCGGATACAAATTCTTGGACAGTGTTCGGTGGATTCCTCATTAGCCCGCGAAGAGCTGCTGTGTGACCCCTCGCATGAGGAAACGAACTTTCTTCTCCTCAGGCATGCGTGACGGAATGGGCGGGTCATCTCCTCTGTGAAAATTCCAACCTTTTCATTTGGTAGCTGAACCCGGGTCTCTAGTAGAGCAGCGGCCCTCTCTTTGCGAGCGAGGCTCGCGAACGTTTGCAGAAATGCGCCGCCGAAGACATCCCACGTTCGGAGCGTGGACTCCCGATTCTCTAGCCAGGTCCTTGCGGTGTCTTCCAGGTAGAAATACACACGACGGAGCTTTTCTTCGTTGTCCCAGTGGTTGAGGGCGGCCACACGGTCGTATGTTTCTAGCCAGGTTTCCGGGTCTTCAAACGATGACCATGGAACGTTGGTGGTTCCCTGGGTTGATGAATAACGATCGCGGGCTGGGACGCTCCGGTTGTCATTGTCGCTGCAGTCGAGGCCATGGCCTTGGTCTTCCGCGCCTTGTCTTGTAGAAGGCCGTACTCCGGTGGGAGACCTTGCTGTCGGCGGCTTGTTCGCTGCTCTTGGTTGGCGTTGGTGTCTTCTCCGCGATGTGGGCTGGGTTCACGGCTTGACGGGGGCGTCCGGTACATGAACGAAGCAGCACCTCTACAAGATGTCACGAGGTCGTGACGTGGCCGAAGACAGGGAGTCTTTGCGTTGGAATTTAACTGTTTATTTGGGCGAACCTGTGCCCGGTAAACTGAAAGTCCGATTACAATAGCAGTCTTGGACTGACAGAGGCGAACGGAGCGTCGGCCGTCGATCAACTACTGACAAGCGGCGAAGTGCGTCGGTATTTATACTCTTGCCATCGAATGTTCTAGCGTTATCGCTGGCGCTGGCATAGGTTCCAGAATAATCATTACAGTTCGCAGAGTGGGCGTGATCTTATTGAAATGATCTACTAAAGTCCAGAAGCTTGTCGAAAACTGCACGCGCGTTTTGTGCTGAGGATTGTGTAGTGTTTTGGGGCGATAACAAAACTTGAGAAATGGAAAGTGGCAATATTTAACTATTTTTTATTTCTTCGCAGTAAATAATCTCAAATTCTATATTATTTGAAGATGGCAACATTTCACGTGATCTCATGGACATAAACAGCATCCTTTAGCTTATATATATTTTTTAAGGCAAGCCTAGTGTTTTCAATCATGTTCTTCCTTAGCTAAAAAGACTGTGCGTTCAAAACCTGTAGCCTTCTACTTGTAATCACACCAGCTTTTGGGGCACTGGTTACACATAGGTTTTTCCAAGCTGCTTGTCTTCGTCGGAAATCCCGGGCACAGTCTGAGTTTCACCAAGGACTATGAGTTTTCTCTTTGCTGAGTCAACAACGAAATATGCCTTTTGCTATGTTCGTTTGGTCCGTGCACTTAGTCTAATGGCTTTCATGTCTTCTTGTTCTTGAAAATGATTTGCCAAAGCAGATTCTAAATCTTTTTGAAATTTGTTATAGTTAATAAATACTCGGGTCTGGGAGCCTGACATTGTATTTAGCATGTGATATCAAGTAATATATGCAAGTGATCGCTGTTAGTTGAACACTTTCATAGACTCCACGACAAACTAGTGAGTGATGAACTCACAAAACTTAAATCTATGATTGAACGAGACCTATCACTAATATAAGTAGGCGTTCTTAAATTCAGGCAACGCAAGTTGTTATCCGCTGTCCACTCACAATCTCTTACCGCATCGATAAGTTTGGAATCCCCAATACGTATGATGAGAATTGAAATCATCGAGCATAATTTCATTTTGATAACGAGATGTCATTGCAGCGACTAAGCATCGAGTATCTATTACGCCTTTGGGAAGTATGTATTTGCCACAAAAACAGGCATGCAGCCTGGTAAGGTCATTTTTAAGGCGAGAATCTCACTTTCGGGTGACATGAGCTTATATGCAATTTTTACCTTGAAACTTATTCTGTTAATTATAAAAATGCAATGCCAAACCTTCGTCTTTCGATCAATGGCCTAGAAAGAAAGATATGAATTTATTTAATTGAAAGCCTGATGCATTGAAAGCCATGTTTCTTTTAGTGCATTATTATCTGGACAAAATTTTGAGGCCAAGTATATTAGATCAGTTCCTGTAGAGTGAGTACATCAGCAAATAAAATAAACAATTTTAGGTGACCCTATTGTAGCTCTAAAATAGCCTCAGTGACAACCTTGCTTAGAATATTTTCTTCAAGAAAAGCACCAGCATTTCCTTTTAGGAAACCTAAGAGGTGGTAAATTTCGTATCAATAATGCTGTATAATGTTGATGATGCTGATGAGATAGACGTTTCACGCTTATCCTTCAACATTCCCATTCGCTTTGCACCTTAAATTTTACAATTCGCAAAGTTCTAACTTTAACACATGAGATACAGTCATGGTCCACTATTCAAGCACCTTGAGCTAGCATATTGATGGCCTGAAGCAGCCGCTGTTGGAGCAAGATGCGACTCACTTATGTTCGACAGTGCCATGATGACAAAGTTCAAGTAGGTTCTTGTAGCAAATGAAACACAGCCTGCAGTCATTGCCCTCTAACAAATCGGTTGCCTTTTTGGGAGACAGCACTACTGAATGCAAATATGCTGGTACCTGTGTCGATTTTTTCTTCCGTAGGAACCTGTACAGAGCAGATCTTTTATCAGGTTTCTAAAAACTTGAATGTAAGTCATATTTGTGTTTATCTTTAGCTGTAGTGACTGTACGCTTAAACAGTGCTGCGTGGAACTTATAGTCAACCAAATTTTTCAGAGTATGGTTGTATTGTAGCTCTAAAATAGCCTCAGTGACAGCCTTGCTTAGCATATTTTCTTCAAAAAGATCAGCTTTAAACAGAATCTTCTGGTACTTCTTGGTTTTTCTAAATGACAGGTGCGATGCCTTTCCTGTACAAAGGGGATCTCTAGCGCTTTAGCGATCGGGGATCCATCTCCATCTCGTATGAGTCCTCTGCTTCATTTTTGGTAACCTCGCACTGAGACAGGCTACCTTCATCCACTGCATCTGCAGCTTCCGTAGCCTGCTGTTGCGTATCACAGCCATACTTCTTTGAAATCTCAGAGGAGCCACGAATGCGAGAAGCTTCCGTAGCCTGCTACGGCGTACCACTTTGAAATTTCAGAGGAGTCACCAAATGTGAGGTGGTGCACTGAGATTATTTTCCGCTGTAACAAACATGTGAGTCATCTGGTTCGAGAGAATCTGGGCCAAAGACTCACAAAAATTTCCAGCGATGCACTCCATTGACTTCTCCACTGCTTCTTCAATTGCTTTCGCAATAGAGACAGAGAGACCTTCCATTGTTAGCATATTACGAGCTGTAACACCGGCATAACCATGCGTTTGCGCTTGTATTTCAAGTGCTCCTTCCTTCCGTGAACACCACCTTCGTTCTACTACCGCTATAATTTGCAGTTCTCGTACCTTTGCCGAACAACTAGAGCTATCAGCAGCATAAGCTTCATTACCTAGGCAACAATTTAATTCATTACTCTGACACTCGCTGGAATTATGACGTCTCCCGCATACCTGGCACCTGACCGCAGACCTTCAACCTTTCATGGTGTGACCATAACGCCAACACTTTATGCATTGCAGCGGACGAGGGGAGAGAGGTTCCACTCTGTAAATTAAAGGCCAAGCCTTAGTTTGCAATAGTCGGACTGATACCACAAACGTCACAATTACAAACTCAGTTGGTATTTTGTTCTTAACAACCACATGTTCACACCGATAAACGGAAATAGCACATGCTGGCGAAAACAATTCTAGTACTTTAGAGGTTGGCATGTTGGCGTCGACGCCACGCACTAAGCCTCGGGTACACGCTCAATGTGCAGGTATGAACGCGCTCACCGACTGGGACGCAAACATCGAACACTTCAGAAGATCTAGCACACAGGACTGGTATGGCGTAAAGCACATTATGCGTCCTCTGACGAACTGGCGGACCTTCGTTATAGACTGGAAACGGGAAGTTACTGACCGTGATTCCGCCTGAATAATTTTCGGGTTCTTCATTCGAATGCTGCCGTCATTGGTCGGAACTAGAGCCACTGGAACAGATGATATACCATTTCGCAAGAAAAGATCCTCTGGCGGCGGCTTCGGATCCGCGGAAGCACACAAAAGGAAAGCCCCCGGTTCAGTCAAAGAAAAGGAAATCTGGTCTGGTCTGAATTGCACAAAAAAGTTATCAAACAACTATTGCAGTGTAAGAAATGATGATAGACCAATTAAACCAACAGCAGCTACTTAATTCTTGGCCACACCTTGGGAGCAACTCTGCTTTACTTTGCTTCTCTAAATACATGACACGTACCCACTTTGAGGGATTGGCCAAGAATGATGATGATGATGATGATAATGACGATGATGATGAGCCGTTAGCTTTGCTGGAACTCGCCCACAAAGGGGGATCGGCCAAGAACCAGGCGGCAGGATGACCAAGTGTATTAGTTATGAATCAGGTAGCCTCGCAGCCGGAAATAATAATCACAATAGACTAGCTTGATAATTTTTTTGTTGCCATTATGTACGCACACACGGCAGAGAAAACCTCCCTTTGGCTATAACCTACTGTAATCCCTTCGAAGAATAAAGTTACTGCCATGTTTATTTTTTAACCTAACTTCTCAATTGGTTCGACCAGGTATCTTTTCCTTTGATCAGAATATCGTTGACAAGATAAAAAGAAATGGTCAATTGATTCCGATTCCTTGGAAAAGGAATCGGAATCAATTGACCATAACGAAGATGCCATGAGTCTAGCTTTATGTAGGTAATAACTCAGGTGCGGAATTCTGCATCGTAATCTGTTGATTGTAATTTCTAACTGCCGAGATATACACCATGTTGTTCCAGCAAAATCTTAGATGTACGAAGTCTCTGACTTTATCCAATGATACTTTTTTGTATTGCCTTGTGCAAACAAGCTATATGTGAGTGCTGTTACATAGGCGAAATCAGGTAAAATAGGTAAGAGTGATCCGCTTAAAGATGCTTTGGCTAACTAGTCTGCCATCTCATTTGGATAAATCCCGCAGTGGCCAGGTACCCATAGCAAGTGGAGTTTTTTCAGGTTTGCTGGTAATAAACTGTTAATCATACTGAATAATGTTAAATATTTTGCTGTAACTAGTGCACGGCATACTGAAAGAGAATCAGTAAGTATGACTGCTTATGATTTGCTTGCAGGAAGTTTACGAAGTGCTAGAATTATAGCAAATATTTTAGCGATAAATATAGGCGTGTAATCTGGTAATCAAACTGAAAAAAAAACCAATCAAGAGAAGTACAGAAGCTGCCTACTCCCGCCTTTTTGTTTAATACGGATGCATCCGTCGCAATAATGTTGTTTATGGATGAGTCAAGTAATCTTGTAACTGAATATTTAAACATCGCAGAGGCAGTTGTTTCGTATTAGAGGGGGAAATATCATCAAATTTATTTCAAGTTTTGAATGAGGCGTCTTCGTTAAGGCAATCTGGTAAGTATTTACATTCAGAGGTTCTAGCAGCGCTTGGACGAACCTAATCTCGGGGGAGTGTAGTCTATACGATTGTGTTCCGAAGAATGTGGTTGGTTCTTGAATAAAAACGTAAGACACTTGTCTCAGAGGCGAATTGTATATTTTAAAGAAAGTTTAAACTATAGGTATTCTAAACCGAGTTAACAAAGGTGGAAGACGCACTTCCACATACAACTATTATTTGCCACAAATTTGGGGAGTCTAAGACACAAGCCCAAAGCTTGTCTTTCTAATATTATTAACTGTGTCATCTTGTGTGCCGCATTACGAGAAAATAATACGCACCCGAATTCCATAGTAGGCCGCACATACATCTTGTAAATCTTTATCAATGAACTCCTTCACAATCCTATTTTTCTGTTTCCAGATTTTCATAACCACCTCAAGGCACGTGGCGCTTTACAGCCAACCTCGTCTATATGGCTTTTCCAACTTAGGGTCCCACTATATACGATGCTTCGGTATTTCAGGAAATCGACCTGGGGAATGAGCTCGTTACGATACATCAGGGAGATGTTGACAGGATCCTTACAAGATAACAGCAGAAGCGCACTTTTTTTGACGTTCAACGACATATGGATATTGTCAAGCTATGTTTATAGCATGTTCATGCTTGATACAATGAGTGCAGATCTCTGTTTGTTGCAAAGAAAGCAATATGATCTGCATACACGTAAATTTAAATATCTCGATGAGTTGTAGTGGAACTTAGTAATATGTTGAATAAAACAGGGGATAATACTGAGCCCTGAGGTACACCTCGTGTTTGCTTATATCTTTTAGAAGAGCATCTACCCATGAAGCAATAAAATTTTCTGTCTTTCCCAAACTCTGTAATCCATGATGTTATATATTTTGGAAAGTTGTATCCTTGCATCTGCTAGATTAGGATAGGATACTACACTTTATTGTACGCTTTAGCTACGTCTGGAGTGACTAGTGCACAGTATTCGCGCCGATGCCGAGCCAGCTGTATGCGACTTTCATAATCCACGTGTGCACACCAAATGGAGTATCCTGATCTAAAGCCAATTTGTCTGGGGTTTTTACTGTATGTTCGTTGATATAGTTCATTATACGGACATTCAAGTCTCTCTCTACAAGTTTGACCAGGTTAGACGTGAATGAAATAGGCCTTATGTTATCCAGAGTAAACCTTATTCCCTGTTCCTAACTATCGAAATTACTTTGGAAAGCTTCCAATCTGCCGGAATCCAAGAATTCTTCAGTGAATAATTAACTATATTACGAATTTTATATGTGGAGATTTTGTATAACACTTTTATTATTCTAGAAGTCCCCCCATCAGGTCCAGAAGCAGCGGGCGGTAAGCTCTTTATCACATCCGCCAGTTCAGCTAAAGATACCTCCTAGAACTCATAATCCACCCTTAATTTCACCACGGGCTTTGGCATAATTGTCGTAAACCTGGTTTGCAAGCCTTTAGCAATATTTTCCAAAAGATCAAAGAGTTCGCGAGAAGACAAAATGGCGGAACTAATGCTTTCTGCTTGTGCAATCATTTTTCTTGCACGCGAAAACCTTAAACGCGCTTTCTTATTTTTAGACTTATACAGATAACTAAATTTATTCATATAATAGTCTTCTTTTGCTTTGCGCACTATACGCTTAAAATCAGTGACCATGAATTCATAATCACTCCAATTTTGGGGGCATTGGTTAATTGGCGAAAAGCGGCTTGGAAAAAGCGGCTTTTTCCAAGCCGCTTTTCGCTTTCTTTATCCCCTGACACATTTTAGATTGCACCACGGGCTGAAAGATCCTGCTGTGTTCGATTTTATAGTAAACGTTGAATTGTTTGATTGTCGTTTCATTAGCGCACATAAACGCATAGCCCTAAGGTCTTCCTGCATTTTCTCGCAAAGAATTAACGTGGAACTTGAGTCTTTTTGTAATTTCACATAATTTACGATTGAGCCAACTTTCCCGGCCAAACTAAACCTCGGGAACTTATTTTCAAAACTAATGGGAATGTGGTCACCGTTTGTAGCACAATCTAAGATATCCCACGAGGATATGCTTAAAGTGGAGCTGGAAAATTTAAAATCAATAGTCGATTTAGAGTTACCTCTTACAAATGAAGCAACGTGCAAGTTCAAGCAGAAAAAGTTATTATCAAGCATCCATCTCCTAAACGTCTTCCACATACATCAGATCTGAAGCCCCAAGACACAAGGTGTGAATTGAAATCATCACACAGTAATATTCATTTTCTGCATGAAGCTAACATAATATTGAGGCATCTCGTGTCCTGAACTCCTGTAGGAAAGTATACATTTGCAAAAGAATAAGGCAAGCAGTCTGGTAGTGTTATGTCTAACACCACAATTTCGTAATTCCTATCTATAGACTGATACGATTTCTTGGCTCTGTGACTAAATTTCGTTGTCATCAAGAAAGCCAGACCACCACCTTTACTGGGCCGATTCAGCCGGATTAATTGATATTTTTTTCATGTAAAATGTTTTACCATTAGCAAGCCAGGTTTCCGTAATGACAAATATGTCGGGAGAAATTTGCGAAGAAATATATTGTAAATCTGTAGTTGCCGACCAAATAGACTGAGTATTCCACTGCAGAATTTTTAGTGAACCTATTTTGATGCTATACCAGCAGTTGAAACTGCCTGATCCAGAATAACTTTTTTCAAGAAATCATTCTTTGAAAAGTTAGCGTCTTCAAAATGCCACACTTTAGATGTACGATATTCGGGGTTCCAGTTTAATACATTCTTTTCACACAGTCATGTTTGTGTTCAATGATAGAAATACTCACAGACAATTGATTAGATCAACAGAATAAGATGTAATAAACAGTGAAAAAGATGCCGCAACAAATATTTTGGCACAGACTGAGAGTAAGCAGTGAATAGAAAACAAAGGCGTGCATATCAATGAAACAAGAAAAAGTAAAAATAATAAAAAAAACTGTAAAATAAAATGTGTCTACTGTTAGGAACGTCTCTTGATTTTTCGCGTCCATTCTTGCAGCTGTACTTGGTCCGCAGGTGCTCTAAATAGAAGGATAATATTTTTTCGCACGAATTTCTTTGCATATTAATAAAGAACAAGTTTTTTCTTTGTAGGCATGGTGCGTTGGAGCAGCTAGAAAGATTTCCAGTTGCACGCGAGTGCAACGCAAACTTTTCAAAACGCAGCTGAGAATAAAATTGAAACTGATACCAAAATATTGGTGTCGGATCCAAGTTCAACAGGCGACGTACCTGCGCCCGCTTTCCCACTGGAATTTCAGTTAGTAAATGGTATAAGTGGACTGAACTTTGGGCGAGTTGGTAATTAATAACTACAAACACTGCGCGAAAAAAGACAAGAAACAGTGAGGGCACACGCACAAGCACAGTGTGTGTGCTGGATATGCAGTGATGGGATTGTTGGCATGAGTTTGTTTCCCGTTTTTTTACCCCACGCATTTATAGTAAGTATATGACGGCACGACAGATCACTTGCAGGCTCGTCCAGTGACATAGGCAGAAATTTCTTATTCGGGGGTTGAGGGAGGCACGTTTCGAAATGGTTATATCTCGCTCCTTGTGCTATGGCGAAAAAAATATCGCAGGGGTAGAGGCTAGGGCCCGGTGTGCCGCTCTCAGGCTACACAACTGGGCTCGTTATAAAGAACCTCGTCACTGGTGCTTTCTGTGAACAGAGCGGCGATACAATGAGACTGCTGTGGTGGTGTAGCGATTACGGCCGGTGCGCGGCCTCTGACACGAAGGACACTGGTTTGACCCCAGTCACGGCGATTGCATTTCAATAGAGATCAAACGCTAGAGGGTCTGCTACTTTGCCATGTGAGGGCTCATTAAAAAACATCAGGTAATAAACAAACTTTCTGGAGCCTTCCAGAAAGAGGGGGGGGGGTGCAAATAAGCCCCATGCATCGACATAATTTTTTGATAAGGGAACTCCTTTGTTCATGCTTATTGCATTGCTATCAAAACGGTTAGCCAACAACGCAGCCGCAATTGACGTTGTCCTGTCATATTACTAAAATCTTCTACAGCAGAACGTTCAAGCATCGTGGAGCTCTGCGATAAGTGACTGCTTAAGCACATACAATGCCCTGTTTCTACTTTGAATGGATCGGTAATTTTCATTCTTTTTGTCCATTGAGATTTTCTGGGTAATTAGGGCATTTATATTGCCATTCTTCAAACGTCCGTCTGGTAGATATCCATACCAGCCACACGTGACTAACACGCACCTTCCGACGCCCCTTCTGATAGGTATTCGTTGCTTCAGACGTACGCATGCCCATTTCGGATGATTTTCTGACCCATTTCGTCCCCAGGGTTGAACTCCGCACACATAGACTCGCCCACAGAATGACTAGTATGTCAATACATGACACTCTCACACCTCCAACAGATACCACGGGAATGTCGCCAGAGATAGCATTATCTATGCTCGCCTCGATTCTGTCAGACTTTCCCGCCGTCACGAAAGCTTCCAACTTTGAGCTGCCAGTCTGCCACAATGTCACGTATCATGTAGTCACTACTGACCCTCGAGAATTTTGCCGACTCAGACCCCTCGCATGTGGTACCAGAGCGTGACCAAGGGGATTGGCGCCCGTGCGGTGACCACGCTCTCAAGGCGCGCACCGTCCCTGATCACTATATTCCCTCTCTCAGATTCACGACTTCTCTGCCAGCCTAGCGGAAGTGGTGATATTCAGCAAAATAGGCTTGATAATGGCCAACCACCAGATTCTGGTCGAGCCAGCGGATACTCCCAAGACTCCAATTTTAACACTAATCGGGCTTTTTGAGTACGTTCGTATGCTCGTCAGGTTGAGAAACGCGGCTCATACGTTCCAGAGGTTTATCGACAAAGTAACCCATGAATTACCTTTCGTATTTACATATCTTGGTGACCTCCTGGTAGCTAGTTCTCCCGAACAGCATTGCAACGATTTGCACCTCCTATTCTCTCTCGGTTGCAGAAACACGGTCTTTGCATGAACCCCGTAAAGTGTGTCTTTGGTGTTGAAGACATCGAGTTTTTTCAACAATGTGTGACTAGCGAGGGCGCCAGTCAATTGGCGAAAAAAGTTAAAGCCCTAGGCGACTTTTCTCGCTCAACATCTATCCGAAAGTTCCGCGAGTTTCTTGGGCTGCTCAACTTCCTCCGATGGTTTGTTAACAACATCACCCGCAGAATCCTACCACTCACCGACCTGCTCAAGACTACGAAAGTTCCGTCCTTCCCCTAACATAGACGCCTGACACCGAATCGTCTTTCGAAGCTGCTAGAAAGGCATTGGTAGACGCCACACTGCTGGTGCTTCATCTGCATGCTGCACCATCTTATCACTGATGCATCTAGTGTGGCCGTCGGTGCGGTGTTACAGCAGTTGCAACGCAACTCCTGGTATCCTCTTGGGTTTTACTTGAAGAAACTAAAACTTGCAGAAACGCGCTACAGCACATTAGATCGTGAGCTGCTGGGGGTATGCTTACGCATTCGACATATACGACACCTCCTGGAGGGCTGAAGTCTTCACGTTTTCATGGACCACAAGCCTCTGACATTCGATTTTTGTGGTAATCATGACACTCGCACCGCAGGAAAAATAGGACACTTTAAATTTATCTCCGAATTCACCATGGGCGTTCAATACATTTCCGGCCGAGTGAACGTGACCGCACATGCCCTCTCCCGTATACACGTCATATCAGTGCCCACACTTGGCTACAGAAAATCACGGCAGTGAAGCTTACAGATGTCAAACTTTTGTACATCCGCTCATACACATCAGTGGCCCTGACTGACGGTCCTCTTTCATTTCCATCGTCCACTAAAGCTTTCAACATGTCACGGGGCCTAACTCGACCATGCGTTCCTCCCTAACATCGCTGTGGCATATTAAACAAGCTACATGGTGCCACTCACCTTGGAGCTGTGCTACTCAGTGTCTCATAACAACCCGTTTCGTGTGGTCGAGTGTGAACTCCACTCTAGGCGCGTGAATGTCTCCACCGTCAACACTACAAGACGACCCAACACATGAAAATTCCAATTTAGTCACTTCACCTACCCATTTCTCTGTTTCACAATGTTCCCATCCCATAGTTGGCCCACTCCCACCATCTCGAGGTGATCGCTACATCCTCACTTTTGGGAACCGATATACCCGCTGGCCTGAAGATTTTCCTCTCGGAAACCTAATGACATTTACTGTGGCTTCAGCGTTCATCAGCGGTTAGATTTCACGCTTTAGATTCCCAGAGTTGTTACCACCAATTGCTGCTGACAGTTTAATTGCGATACCTTTTGTGAACTAACATGCCTGCTCGGGGTCCGCCATATTCATACTACCGCGTTCCACCCATCGGCAAATGGAATGGCTGAATGCCTTCACCGTCAACTTGAAGCTGCCTTGATGACTTGCCAGGCTCGTTCATCTGGGGCTGAAGATCTTCCTCTCGTAGTGCTTGACACGCGCTCGTCTCTCAAAGAAGACCTCGGATGCACAGCTGCGGAGTTGGTCTATGGTACGACGCTTCGTATGCCTGGGGAAGTTTTTGCGCCAGATACTATCTGCGCCTGTGTCTTTGCCCTAGTCACGATACATCGTCGATTGGCGTTTTCGTCAGCAAGGAGTTGACCACAGCAAGCCATGCTCTTATCCGGCGTGAAAGTATCCAACCCTCCCTTATGCATCCATACGACGGCCCATTCAAGGTGCTCAGCCGGACAGAAGGAAGTGCCACAATCAAGCTCAATAGAAGTCAAGAGGTCGTAGCGATCGACAGAGTCAAACCAGTCTACGTAGTGACAGCACCAGAGTTATGTGCTTTGAACATCTTTGCCAACGCCGAAAGGCTGATTCCACCCGATCACCTTACCGCAAGTTTCTTGGGCAACAGTGCACCACTTTCCTTTTTATCAAGGGGGGGGGCTCTACCGGTCATCATTATCTTTATCGGACACCTATCAATTACGGCGCGCTCAGGTTCCTGTACATGCCCATGCGCTCTGTTCCTCGTGCAGCGTGCTCAGCGGTTAGAACAAATAAAGTTCATTTCTGCTCTTGATGTTGTCCTAAACGGGTGCCCTGTTTTACGGGGATCTCCTCGGGCTGTGGGTCGTTCCCTACTCTGTAGTAGTAGTAGTAGTAGTAGTAGTAGTAGTAGTAGTAGTAGTAGTAGTAGTAGTAGTAGTAGTAGTAGTAGTAGTAGTAGTAGTAGTAGTAGGATGTAGCTATTTCTAGTTTATAAATTGTTCAATAGATGACGTCGTGTGTATATGTCCTTGAAAATTATATCACTATATCTATAGTTCACGATTTCGTATAGTTGACGCATGGACAGGCAGACTGACCCAGAGGGGCGGTTGAGCACACAGACAGACAGATGAACGGACGGACAGACAGACAGACAGACAGACAGACGGACAGATGATAAATGGACAGACAGACAGACGGACAGATGGACATAGTAAGACGGACGTAAGCACGGACCGAAAGACCGGCGAAAACACGGATGGGTGGACGCCCGGACAGACAGATGGACGAAAGTACGGATGGACGTACAGACGGACGGAAGCACTCATCATCACCTTCACTTCGTGAATATGCCATGATTTGTTTTTGCCTGCCGCCACACGCATTGTTATCATCACCACCATCATCATCATCATCATCAGCCTGACTACGTCCACTGCAGGACAAAGGCCTCTCCCATGTTCCGCCAGTTAACCCGGTCCTGTGCTTGCTGCTGCCAATTTATACCCGCAAACTTCTTGATCTCATCTGCCCACCTAATTTTCTGTCTCCAACTAACCCACTTCCCTTCTCTGGTAATCCAGTTAGTTACCCTTAATGACCAGCGGTTATCCTGTCTACGCGCTACATGCCCGGCCCATGTCCATTTCCTCTTCTTTATTTCAACTATGATATCCTTAACCCCCGTTTGTCCCCTAATCCACTCTGCTCTCTTCTTGTTATTTAAGGTTACACCTACCATTTTTCTTTCCATTGCTCGCTGCGTCGTCCTCAATTTAATCTGAACACTCTTTGTAACTCTCCAGGTTTCTGCTCCGTAGCTAAGTACCGGTAAGATGCATCTGTTATGTACCTTCCTCTTGAGGGATAGTGGCCATATACCTGTCATAATTTGAGAGTGCTTGCCGAATGTGCTCCACCCCATTCTTATTCTTATAGTTACTTCAATCTCGTGGTTCGGCTCTGCGGTTATTACCTGCCCTCAGTAGACATAGTCTTTTACAACTTGAAGTGCACTATTACCTATCTCGAAGCGCTGCTCTTTTCCGAGGTTGTTGTACATTACTTTCGTTTCCTGCAGATTCATTTTAAGACCCACCTTTCTGCTCCCCTTGTCTAACTCCATAATCATGAGTTGCAATTCGTCCCCTGAGTTACTCAGCGATGCGATGTCATCGGTGAAGCGCAGGTTACTAAGGTATTCTCCATTAACTTTTATCCCTAGCTGTTCCCATCCTAGGCTTCTGAAAACCTCTTGTAAGCACGCGGTAAATAGCATTGGGGAGATTGTGTCCCCCTGCCTTACACCCTTCTTGATTGGTATTCTCTTGCTTTCTTTATGAAGCACTATGGTAGCAGTTGATCCCCTGTAGATTTCTTCCAGAATGTTTATATATACTTCATCTACGCTCTGATTCCGCAGTGTCTGCATGACGGCTGATATTTCTACTGAATCAAACGCCTTCTCGTAATCTATCAAGGCTATGTATAGTGGTTGGTTATACTCTGAGCATTTCTTTATTACCTGATTGATAGTATGAATGTGGTCAATTGTTGAGTAGCCTGTTCGAAATCCTGCTTGTTCCTTTGATTGATTGAATTCTAATGTTTTCTTTACTCTGTTAGCAATTACCTTTGTAAATAGCTTGTATACTACAGAGAGCAAGCCAATTGGCCTGTAATTCTTCAAGTCCTTGTCATCTCCTTTCTTGTGTATTAAGATGATGTTAGCGTTCTTCCAAGACTCTGGTACCCTTCCCATCAAGAGACACCTCATAAACAGGGTGGCTAGTTTTTCTAACACAATCTGTCCCCCATCTTTCAACAGATCTGATGTTACCTGATCCTCACCAGCAGCTTTGCCTGTTTATATGCTCTCCAAAGCTTTTCTGACTTCTTCTATCATTACTGGTGGGGTGTCATCTGGGTTACTGCTAGTTCTTATAGTATTAAGGTCGTGGTTGTCTCGGCTACTGTACAGATCTCTGTATTACTCCTCCGCAATTTTAACTATCCTATCCATATTGGTAGTTATTTTGCCTTCTTTGTCCCTTAGTGCATACATCCGACTTTTGCCTATCCCAAGTTTCCTCTTCACTGCTTTGACGCTTCCTCTATTTTTCAGAGCGTGTTCAATTCTCTCCATGTGATACCTTCCTACATCACATACCTTACGTCTATTAATCAACTTCGAAAGCTCTGTCAGTTCTATTTTGTCTGTTGTACTTGACACTTTCATGATTTGACGCTTCTTAATTAGGTCCTTCGTTTCCTGGGAAAGCTTGCCATTGTCCTGTCTAACTGTATAACGCATCGTTATAGAGGACTGTTATTCCTGCTAGTCTAAACCGAACGCCTTTGCTTCTGCAAAGTATCACCTGATGCAGCCATCGTCAAAACCAGTGAGCGAGCCAGGCTTATGCAATACGCAGCATCTCTGGCGGCGTGCTACACAACTCGCCGCAGGCGCCCTCATCCACGCGTTCGATTTCAGCCAGGTTAGGCAATCACCGGAAACTATTGCGCACGTATAACGCAACGCGTGGCAAGCCCCTCGCTTGAGGGTGCAGTGCAGCGCACGACCAGCAGTGGTTCCTGATTGGACGCTGCTGATGCAAGAGATCTCCAGGGCCTATAGCACGACTAAGCGGCGCGACGACAAGGAGCATCCGAGAGCGTCGGAGAGTGTCCGAAAAAATCCCGGCTAATTGCAGCACCTCAGTGCGAGCTCCTCAAGCTGTCGGGTGCAGTGCCGAATATGTAACGCCTTTGTTTACAGTGTACACAAATGTTGCCTTGCCTTGACCGTCGCCTTGTCCGCTCGGTTGGTCAGCTCTGCGCAGATGCCGCTGCGAGCTGTGACACGCGTTACCCAGCAGAGCTGTAAGTGGCGCGTGACCGAACAGCGGTGGCAGTGGCGTGTTACCCAATGAACCTAACCTCGGTCTCTATAGGCACTGCACACTAACCAGAGGGAGCTGCGTTGCTCCCATGGCTAAGGTCCCGAGATGAAACAAGGTAGCGTCACTCATTGTTCTCGAGCCGTCCTCCTCACTTTCTCGATTACTCCTCCTTTTCTTTGCCATCCAAGGTCTGTGATAGGTGAATTCGTTGCACGTGACGGTATTAGTAGATGGTGGTGATATTTATTACAAAGCAAAAGGTTCAAAACGAGTGCGCATGTGCATATGGTTCCAGTTGGATTCTTGCCGCGACGAAAGACGAGATCGTATCCTAAGGTCCCTAGACTAGGGACCTTATCGTATCCAAGACATCAGCTGTAGAAGAGGAGCGTTCCATTTGGCGCGAAGTCGCTCGGCCAAGCATGCTTCGCAGTGGATCTTGAGTACGTTAAGTACTTGCCAATTTTTGAACAATGCCGGGTTGTTGTGCTGTAGGCTGCAGCAACAAAACAGAAGATGGTTTCTCGCTCTACAACATACCTCGTGGCATCCGAAATAGTGCACGCCGTGAAGTGTGGCTACAAAACATTTCACGCGAGGACTTCCGTGCAACGCCGTCAACGCGGCTTCGCGAGGTGAGTTGATTTATCGGCTTTTGTTGAAACGCTACACAACGCGCGTCTAACGCGCGTCTAGTACGTGACCTTCGTTACAAATATTTGTGCGTATACATGTACGGTTTAATACAGCTTAAATGACTGCACTTTCAGGAGCATTTCACGCCAGACCAGTTTGAGCCACTTGCTCTTGAACACGGCGTAAAGAAGCTAAGACGCGACGCTGTGCCAACGCTTTTGAAGCCTTCCCGGCAGCGAAGGCGCACGAAAAGACCTCTGCTTGCAGGTATGTCATTGCGCTGTTTGTATTACTCGTGCTGCATTATCTGAATAATCGCACTGCTCGATATCTTGTAGGAGCATTACACGTTTTGTTTTTAGGTAGACAAACAAACATAGCAACTTGAACATAGCCACTGAAAGAGATTGTCGGGCTGTACGCGACCGATATTTGGTTCCTGCGGTAAGCACGGGATGACTACACTGAAAGGCGCAGTGGAGTAAAAATGCATCACAGCTGATCTCGCTTTCACGCGATGCTGCAAGATTGCTAGTTTGCACTGCCAGCATACCACTCTCCGTCGTCGGCTTTGATGCACGCTCTGATTTTAATTTGGCACATGCACATTGCTCCTATTTGTTTTTTTTTGCTCATTTATTGGTCCGTTTGTTCCTTTCGTATTTATTTCTCACCATCCCACCCCCCCTACCCCCACTTTATTTGTGAGTGGTAACACCGGCACAGGAACGTTTTGTCTTCACGTTTGAATTAAAGAGCATTCTGCATTCGCAAGAAATCGATAGACTGTGAAAAAAAATCAACATGTACGGAGAGAGAGAGAAAATTCAGTTTTAACGTTGTTTATGTCATCAATACGTTACAAGGAATCACTTGCAAGAGCTAATCACTTCGTTCGAAATAACCTGGTGTATTTCTTACGGACTCGCATGCATTAATGAGGGAAAAGTCGCATGCTTTATGCGTTACGCATCATTTTACAATATAACTTTCTGGGGCTGCAGCAGAGGGACTCATTAAAGATGTACGCACGTATGAAGCACACCGCATGATCAGTTGCGTTAATGTTGTCATGTGTAAGTGACGACAGGGGTTAGCGACCGCATCGATGCTTTGTGAGCCGCTGAGACCACTGCGGTGCTTGGGGCTCCTGGCCCTCCGTGTTGGTTGTTTTGTGCATTGCCCGTTGGGGCCATCAAGTAATTGAGTGCTTCGGACGTCCCCTAATCGAAAACTGATTGTCTTAAGCTGAAGCCACCATTGCTGAAATGACGCATTACGGATTCGGAGTTTCGAAATGACAGCCGCTTGGCAGCAAACAGCATTTAAGGGTTGTGCGCTCCTGGCTACTGCAAACAGTTGAAAATGCAGTCATTTCTCCTCTGTGTCTCTCTTTTTGTTGGTCCGTTTATAGCGCTTCATTTCACCAAGTTAGAAATGCATTTTGGTGCACAAATAAAACACATGTACGCATTGTTGCATGCAATCCACGTGGTAGCAGTTGGAGGCCATGCAACAAAATCCAATGCATTTTGTTTTCCTTTTGTGCATGTTTAAATCTTGCAGCAATATTACGTGCACTGTTGCATGAACTTCAACTGCCCTGCCTTAATTTGCACAGCTGAACATGGTCTCTGGTTTGTGCAATCGATGCGCCCTTTTTGATATTTGTAGCGACAAATGTTACGTGCATACAGTAAAAAGAAATGTGTCTATTGATTGTGATTACGTGTACATGAAAGCATACGCGTAAGACTCGAAGCAATGTTGTGTCTCACGTATTCATCAGGCATCCCATCAGTGTGGCATACACGCTAGTTTTGTGTTCAGATGCCGGAGTTGAGGAAATGTGTGACAATAAACATTGAAACACTAATACAACAAGTGCAGTGAATTTGCTAGGTTGGCGTATAAGGAGACTTCAAAGTTTGTTAGTAAAGCGTCGACTTCTTTGGAGCGGTTTAAGTGAAAGCAGCTGCTAGAATGGTTGAATAAAACGGCATTTCAATCAATTGTACTACCCTTGTCTCGTTTGATTTTATAGTGTCTGCTCATTTATGAGCGACATTTTCAGGAAATGGCATGAGCATTGACAGCAGCTCAATAGGACATGACCATTGCTACTT
Organism: Rhipicephalus microplus; assembly: GCF_043290135.1. NCBI lineage: Eukaryota > Metazoa > Arthropoda > Arachnida > Ixodida > Ixodidae > Rhipicephalus > Rhipicephalus microplus. The sequence continues at coordinate 45,731,965 of NC_134701.1, forward strand.
TCACGGATCTCATGAGAGTGATACTCAAGGTACGATTGCCGTGACATTCATGGTGTAGACGTGGAAGTAATGCTTGTAATTAACCGAGATGGGTGACTTCTATCTTGTAGAAATGTCCCCAGAGGATACGCCCCACCTTTCAATTGAAGCAGAAGTGGTTGGCCAAGGTACTCTGGACATTGTGCAACAGAAGTCTGCGTGCAGTATACCAAGTAAGCAGGTGTATGTTTATTGCATCATGCACGTAACTATTTTTTTTTCTTTTAGTAGAGAAAACAATTTTTGAAGTTTAGTCCCACTATTGCACAATTTTACTACGGGGCTATAGAAACCAACTCAATTTGCTGCATAAAAATAGAGTTGTGTACTCGCACTACATGGTTTTAAGTTTTTTTATTAGCACTTTATTTTGTATGTTCGTAAATACATCATCCTAGTGGAAGTATCTCCTCATGACCATGAAATTGGCTTGCGTAGTTCCACAACGAAAAAGAAAAAAACACTGCAGTGATTGTGCGCATGCAAAGCTGGGCCACTTGGAGTTCGTTGCTACACACATAATGGTTGTAAACAAAGAATACTGAAAAAGGTAGACCTGCTTAAACTGTATCGGCTGCTAGTACTTTATTGTAATTTCACTGTACAGCTAAGCTGACGCACCGTTGTCTTTTGAAGCAGACCTAAGTTATGCAACTTACTCGCATTTATGATACCATGTGATGCACTTGCAGTGCTATTTAAGGAAGCGCATTCACACTGCATGTGCTTAGGTGAAGCGTCAGGTATTTGGAAGCTTCCAATTACTTGAAACTCGTAACGCTGCAGTTTATGCGCAGGGAATTTGTTTACGTTTTGTTGCGAAAATAAAATTTATTCATTCCCGTGATTGTTTTTAGCTATCACTGTCCATATGAAGCTACAGACGTATACACGCTTCACGAATTCCATGACGGCGTGGAACTGAATGGAAGAGCTTTTTTCAAAAAATGGCTCGAAGCTTGCACTAATCTACGCAATGTCAATACACAGCTAAGCTGATCGGCGCCATGCTTATTTATTGCTGTATAAAAACACAGCATTTGCTCTAAGGGTGCTTGAATTTCGCTGCAGCGATGTTGAACTTTTGCTTGAACTTGGCTTGGTGGACCCCAGTATATAACTCTTTCGTGTTAAAAAAGCAATAATATGTATTGTTAAGCTGCGAACTCGCTCCAGTGGTCTGAAACATGCTGACTGCAGCCTGTAGAGGACTGTATTCGTCCCGTATTTCTTTTTTTCATTTTCTTAATAAGTGTAATCATGAGCCCCACAGACATGGCCGGCCTCAAGCATTCTTTTCGTGACGCAGTCCATTAGGCCATTACGTTGAAACATGGTCGTGGAACGAAAACTCTTCATTCAAGAATTGGCGTCGATTTCAGTCATTACGAAGATAGGTATCGTTATTTCTCGAACCCTGACTCTAAATACTGTAGCAAGGCTCATTAAGCGCCACGTCACTGTTTGTATCTTTAGTGCGCATGCCTGGCGGCGGCGCTAGTTGTGTATATATACTCATTCTTGTTCCGGCAATAAAGTTGTTCATTGCCTGAAGCCGACTAGCACACATGGTGGCAGCGGATTCCCATCACTAAGTCGGGTCCGTCAACTCTGCTTCCCCCACCTAAGCCACTTGACCCGTCGACAGACGCATGGCTTGCATGGAAGACATGGAAAAGTGAGTTCACTTTGTTCTCCACCACTACCCAGTTGAGAAAGCAGCCTAAAGAAGTACAAGCAGCAACGTTACTCGTAACAGTCGGCGAAGAAGGTAGGAAGGCTTACAACACCTTCAAATTCAAAGGTGATGCAGACAAGAACAACGTCGAGACGTTGCTCGAAAAGTTTGAGGAATTCTACAAGCCAGTGACTAACCTGACGTTTAATGAATTCCGCTTCGGATCAAGGAACCAAAGGCCAGGGGAGTGTTTCAATGACTGGCTAACCGATCTCCGGCTTTTAGCGAAGAACTGCGAGTTCGGGGACCTAGAAGACCGTTTGCTTCGCAGCCGGATTATTCTGGGATTGAGAGATAAACGTTTGCAAGAAAAGCTTATCGCCGAGAATCCGTCGTACAGCAGGACGGTCGAAATGTGTCGCGCCCAAGAAATTGGGAAGGAGCAGTTTAAAGAAATTAATGAAGGCACAGAAGCAGCAAGCGCCGCAGTTATTCAGGCAGTCAGCACCCAAAAGCATCACTGTAGTCGGTGCGGTTATAGCGCGCACGGTAACGCAAGATGCCCGGCTACAGGAAAAACCTGCAAAAATTGCGGGGGGCGTAATCATTTCGCTCAAGCATGTAGATCGTCGGTGCGGCGACAAAACAGAGGCGTGAAAAAAGAGCTGCACGAACTACAAATGGATGAAGAAAATTTTTTCTTGGCAGCTTAGACCGTATGCGCAGTCGCAGCGGGAGATAACTGGACTGCAGCAGTTGACATCGAAGGCTGCCAATTCACGTGCAAGCTAGACAGGGGTGCTAACTGCTGCGTAATTTCAAGCAAAGACTCAAAAAAGCTTAGCAAGGGGCCCCTGCAAACCTGCCACGCGACCCTGACCGCCTTCTTCGGCCATAAGACCCCAGCGACAGGAAAAATTCGGCTGCGCCTACGTGCTAACAGCAAAGAGCACGAAGAAACTTTTTTTGTGGTCGAACAAAATGTGCCTGTGACTCTAAGTGGATTAGTGGCGGAACACCTAGGATTTATTTGCCGCGTGCAAAATGTCCACGTCCAACAGTTGTACCCAGCGGCTCAACCTTTCGCAGAAGTCTTCAGTGGACTGGGACAGCTGAAAGGTGAAGAGTACGCAATGAAGTTAAAGCCCGGAGCCATTGGAATCGTCGTGCTAGCCAGGTGAGTTCCCGTGGCCCTTCAGGAAAGAGTCAAGGAAGAGCTCAAGCGTATGGAAGAACAATGCGTGATAACTAAGGTAAGGGGTCCAACGGAATGGTCAAGTCACATGGTCACCGTCGTTAAGAAAGATAAAGTACGCATCTGCCTAGATCCCATCGAGCTCAACAAAGCACTTTTGCGGGAGAACTATCCTATGCCTAAACTGGAAGACGTTGTGCCAAAGGTTGCTGGAGCCAAATTTTTTTCGACATTAGACGCAGCTTCAGGGTTTTGGCAGATAAAGCTGAATGACTATAGCTCCAAACTTTGCACAATGAGTACACCGTACGGACGCTACCGCTTTCTCCGCATGCCCTTCGGTATTGCCTCAGCACCAGAAATATTCCAAGCAGCGATGCATCGTCTCCTAGGTCTCTCAAATGTAGCGGTAGTAATGGATGACATTCTTGTCTGGGGCAATACAAAGCAAGAACATGACTACAATTTGCAGCTCCTTCTAGCACGCTGCCGCGAACAGAATCTTCGACTAAACCTAAAGAAGTGTTTCTTTTTGCAGACAGAGGTTCGCTACCTTGGGCACGTGCTCACTGCCGAAGGCTTGCGTGTGGACCCACAACGTGTACAGGACATTTTGGAAATGCCGACACCAAAGAACTGTAAGGAGCTACAAGTCTTTTTGGGCACAATGAACTTTGTACAGCATTTTATTCCAAACATGTATGAGGTCACAGCACCACTTCGTACTATGCTGCGGAAAGACACTGCATGGGTCTGGACGGAGGTGCAGCAAGAAAGCTTTCTTAGACTGCGTGAGGCTCTGATACAAGCGCCAGTACTCCGGTATTTTGATTCCAGTAAACCGGTGACCTTATCGGTGGATGCGAGCCAGCTGGGGGTGGGCGCTGTCCTAATGCAGGATGCGCAGCCCGTCGCATTTTCGTCACGGACATTTACGGAAGCGCAGACAAGATACGCACAGATAGAGAAGGAAACACTTGCTATTGTACATGGGTGCACTAAATTTCATGACTACATATTCGTACAGCATGCAGTGACTGTGGAAAGTGACCACCGTCCCTTAGTAGCGATATTCAGTAAGCCGTTGTATCAGTGCCCACTACGGTTACAACGCATGCGCCTTACTCTACAACGTTACCCCATTCATGTGACTTACAAACCGGGCAAAGAACTATTCCTAGCTGGTGCTTTGTCAAGGTATCCGAGCAAAGTATGCATGCCAGAAGACGAGCAGTTCCAGGTCAATGTTCTTCAATGTATTTCAGCCTCTGCACGCGCGCTGCAAGACTTGCTTCAAGCCACCAATGAGGACTCAACCCTAGGCAAGCTCCGCGAATACGCAAGTACAGCATGGCCGCTTCACAAGCAAGACGTCCCCGAGCCACTTCGGACGTACTGGGAGTACCGGGACGAGATACACGAACAGGACGGCCTCGTATTCCGGAGTAACAAGGTAATCGTGCCACAATCAAAGACATCAGAAATGATGAGTACTCTTCACTCAGCGCATGTGCGAGTCGAAAAAATGAAGGCTAGGGCAAGGAACGTGATGTTTTGGCCGAATATGGCGGGCAACATTGAGCAGTTCTGCAAAGCTTGCAAAGTATGTCAAAAGCATAAACCTCAGAACTCTAAGATGCCACTTTTGAGTCACGAGGTACCCTCGCTACCATGGCAAGTTGTCGGCATAGATTTGTTCTGTTTCGAAGGCCGAGAGTTCGCCGTCATTGTCGACTTCTACTCGTTCTTCTTTGAACTACGAGAGTTTCGGGCGACAACGGCGAGCTCGCTTAAAATATGGTGTTCAGAAATTTTTTCCGTCCATGGCTTGCCACTAAAGTTGAGTGATAATGGCCCGCCTTTTAGCAGTCATGAGTTCAAGGAGTTTCTCGACACTTTGGGCATTGCTCACGTAACCTCAAGCCCCCTACCACCCGCGGTCAAACGGCATGACGGAAAGAGCGGTCCAGGAGGCAAAAAAGCTTTTAAAAAAGTGCTCATTGAAAATGCCCGTGTTTCAAATGGCTTTGCTTGAGTGGCGCAATACTCCACGTGATGATGTGCTCCAGTCCCCTGTGCAGAGGCTGATGGGACGCCAGACTAGAACTCTGCTACCGGTGCCTACCAGCCATTTGGAACCGAGGACCATCCCACCGAAAGTCGTACAGGGCCGCTTTCAAGAAATACGGCAACGACAGAGGACCTACTACAACCGCGGTAGCAGAACACTACCGCCTGTGAAGCCAGGCCAGCAGGTCACCGTATATGATACAAACCAGCGGACCTGGGCGCCTGCAGTCTTCATCAGACCGTTCGGGGAAACCCGCTCGGCCATCGTTAAAACAGAAGACGGCCGGGAACTTCGGCGCACAAGAGAGCATCTCCGCTTGCTAGAACCGCAACCAGAATCAAACCAGCCAGAAGCGAGCCTTGTCCCTCCAAACTGGGCGTCCTCAAGGGCCCCTACAGAACTACGGCGAAGCACAAGGCAACGATGCGAGCCCTGTCGGTACCCTCTACCTGAGAGGCGCTAACCAGGTGTTAACTGCCCCGTAAAAAGGGAAGATGTAGCAAGGCTCAATAAGCGCCACGTCACTGTATCTTTAGTGCGCATGCCTTGCGGCGGCACTAGTTGTGTATATATACTCGTTCTTGTTCCGGTAATAAAGTTGTTCATTGCCTGAAGCCGACTCGCACACAAATACCCTTCGTAAATTAGACACATATGTGATATGGGGAAACCGCTCTTTCAAAATGCAACTATAGCTGTCATATTGTTCAAACGCACCCACCGATCCCCTCGTCCACTAGTTCACACTGCGCCTGCCCTTGCAGTACTCAATGTAGTGTCTTCAGCTCGCTGGCTGAGGTGAGTTTGAGACCCCTGCTTTACACAAACGCCTTTCCTTAATATGTAGACTAAACTTGGTATTGCAACGAGTTGCAATACTCTCGCCATAAATTATTTTCGTAAACAACACTCCGACGATACTCTCCAAAATTCGGAAGGATTCCCACGTGATAAAAAAAAGAGATTTGCTGCAAGAGAATCTAGCAGCAGACTGTTTTCAGTTCAACAGATCTGTACTATTTTAAATGCATTTGAGATGGTAGCTGAAATGACTTGGACGTTTCACGTAGAATCACCCAGATGTCATTGTTTTTTATTTAGGTATACATCATTTACTTGCAGGTACAGCCTCACATGCAGCTCTGTTGGCCAGAATAAACGCTCTGGAACGACAGCTGACTATTGCGAAGGCTAAGGCGAGGGTGAAAGAGCGGGAGCGCAAGAAACTTATGCTTCACCTGTCCTCGTACATAAGTGAAGACCAGTTCACCAGCTTGCATCGTTCACCAAGAGGCAAAGTGTGGTCCAAGGAAACATTGACCAAAGCACTGAAAATTCGCCTATCCTGCGGCTCGAGGGGCTATGATATGGTCAAGGAGCTCGGCCAGCCATTGCCTTCACAGCGTACACTTCAACGTCACATCGAGCACTGCAAGTTTCGTCCAGGGCTGCTGGTGAACATTATGGACTCTCTCGCTGTTAAGGTAATCGTAACAAATTTGTCCATTTTGCAGCACTATGGAAGTTCCGATATTTTAAATTTTGTATTTTGTAATTTTGTATTTTGTACTTTAAATTTTGTATTTTCTGTACTTATGCTGGCATGCCTCATAATACAATCACGGTGTTTCCGAAAAATGGTTAGCACTTCATGGTTGCCTGAATGGAAGTTAGATAGCATAGAGTTCTCATTTTAGCTGCAACCCATCTAATAACAACCTAGGCCTTGCAGGGCAGTACAATACAATCTAAGCCATCAAACATCCATTTGATAGTTGCCTGATCATGACAGGATGCAAGAGAGTTTTGTGATAGGAAGCTTATAGTTTATAGTGTAAGGTAGCGCGAGATATTGACCAGATAAAGTGTGTTGTTATATAAAATAACGAAAGTGTTCATTGCACGCTCTGGTTGTGACAAGCGTACCGAATCGGTGCGCTGCGCCAAAACCACGAATCATCACTGATTGACTGAACATGCATATTCCTGACGACGCTTTTGCGCATTGCAAGCTCTCAGTGGTATCTTTCGACGGCTCATGTGTTTGTGTCATGATAAGCAGTTATTTCATTACATTGGTCGACCTCATTCAAATGAATGCTTGGTTGGGCAGTGCTTCTATGGAGGTGACCTTAACGTTAACGAAAGTTAACGGAATGATTACCTTTGACTGTGGGGCTGTTTACGTTATGGCACCTTATTGTAGCCTACTTGTGCGACGTAATGTACTTAAACACTAACACTTCTTTTATTTCCTGCCTAACCTTTCATGTTAGTTATTCGTATCTTCCAGTCATGCGCAGGTCAACTGCATGACAGAGTACGAGCGCCATGCGTACTTCATGATGAATGAGATGCAGATCACCCCAAGCCTCATATATGATCCTTCGGCTGACGCAGTACTGGGCAGACCTACGATTCCCTTGGCAGATGGCAGCCTCCCTGCAGACACCTTGGCTACCCATGGCCTCGTATTTATGCTGGGTGGTGTTACTACCAGGTGGAAGCAGGTCATTGGGTACCATTTGACTGGAAATTGTTTTCATGCACTCTCTGTCAAGCAAGAACTCTTGAAAATGATAAGAGCATGTGAAGACATTGGCCTTAAAATAGATGCTGTTGTTTCAGATATGGGAGGTGGCAATCAGGCTCTATGGAGGTTATTTCATGTCAGAGTCGGCAAGCACAGTCGGCCAAATTGCAGTGCTACACACCCCTGAGATTCGAATCGGAAGCTATGGTTTACAGCAGATGCCCCTCACCTGTTGAAAAATCTGCGCAATCACCTCACCAGGGGCCAAACTTTGTATCTTCCTGATGACATTGTTGTAAAAGCTGGTCTCTGCACAAATGCGGTTCTCATTGAACCAATAAAAACTCATTGAAGTTGACAGTAAAGGAGACTTCAAACTGGCTCCGCACCTAAAACAAACTTGTGTTGACCCTGGTCATTACGAAAAAATGAAGGTGGGCCCTGCTTAGAGTCTTTTCAATGTGGATACTGGGGCTGCACTGCGCATCCTTGTTGAGAAGGGCATGCTAGAGAAGTCTGCGCTTGCCACTGCTTGGTTTATTGAAACTGTGGCCAAGTGGTTCCGCATCATGACATCACGAACAACCAAACTTGCCTTGAGTAAAGTTATTGAGACAGAGAGACAGGCAAGTATTGACTTTCTCAAGAATTTTGTTGTACTTTTTGAAGGGCTCTCTATCGGCACCGTCAAAAATGCACCATGGAAGCCTGTGCAGACAGGGGCTATTCTCAGTACGCTCTCTGTACTTGAGCTGCTGGAGTATTTCCTATCATTTTGCGAATTCCGCTTTCTGTTCCTTAGCAGATTTTGTCAAGATGCGCTGGAAAATTTCTTCTCTACTCTTAGAGCTAAGCATCCGATTCCCAGGTGATATGAATTTAAGTGCGCGTTGCGTTGCGCAACGCTAGCACAGTTTCTACACGCTAGTGCTAATGGCAGCTACACTAAGGACGGTGGCTTTTTACTTGCTGGTTTGAGCTCAGACAATGAAGACAGCGCTACACGAACAGATTTAATTCCTGCTTACATTCATGACATGAATATGTTGGAGCACGAGTCATTTTTGTACTTCGCAGGGTATGTTGTTCACAGTGCTAAGAAGTTAGTAAAAGACTGTGATGCTTGTGTAAGTGCCATGACAGGGAACAAAGACGTTCCGCGACTCACACAGCTGAAATCGTACAAAGAAAAGTTAGCGTTGTGTGTAGCTTCTGAAGCAGTTGTAGAAGTTCTAAAGGTAGCGGAGTCTCACTTTCAAAAAAATAAAGAGCAGCATATTCATAATCATGTTCCTGTATCAGCCCCCAAAATTGCTGTTAAAAGTGCGATATCATGTAATACCTTGTTTCCACACTGTCATAATGTATTGGAGGCTATTCTTTCCGTGTTCTTCTCCGCAAAGATGCACATACAAGTAAGGAAAGAGACATTGGCTCTAAGCGTGCAAATCGACAATAAATGTGGAAGTAAAAGTGTAGGAATGAGAGCTGCAGTGGCCAACCTTCCTTAAAAAATAGCAGTGTAGAAAGCGCCCTTGCAGCCAATGTGGCGTGCGTGCCAGGAGAGCTCCTTGGAGAACGCATTTTTATTCTATCTAGCTGCCTGCGCACCTTCAATAGCCTTGTCAAAATCTTCCCATCTTGAACGTCGTGCGTGCTTGAGAAACTGAAGTACCAAGAGCCATACTGTCCGAGTTCCTTAATGCTGCCATTGTCAACTTGTTGACAACATCCTGACTAGATTTACATTCCTTAAAAAATTTTGTGCTGCCTAGGTTCACAGCACTATCCCACGTGTACCATGCCATTCAAGTAAGCGCAAGTTTAAGGACCAAAGCACAACCTGTTTTGGTATGTGATTGCTGTATTTTTCATCGTTTTAGAACATGCTTCCGGCACGGGACAACTCTTAAGGTATCCTTCTGTAGTTTACAATGTAACATGACAGCAAGTCACATAGATGAGCGCGATAGAAATAACCTGTACCTTTCCATCTTCTGCCATGGATGCAGTCATGTACAATGCGAAAATTTTTCGTGCAATGTTTTCATGTACTCATTGCATCCTCTTCAAAACACACATATACACACAATGCCCAATTTACCTTCCTATAAGCTCGCACGACAAATGAACGAGAGGCACCTTAGGAACATCTCTTTACACAAGGTAATGTTTCATTTCATTTGCACCATGAAGGCATTACCATCACTTGTGCAAATTGTAAGTGCAAAGTGTCCATTGAATACTTGTTCAAACAGTCTAGTTACTCCTCCAAGCAATGATGAACATGCCTGTCTCTTATCTGCTATGTAACGTACGACCAAGGTTTTGCGGTAATGTGTGGATATGTAAACTGTACTGCTACGTTTATGCCACAGGGCACTTGTATAGCTAGTGGAAATGGTAGCTAACTGTTACAATGCAACTTCCCGTCACTTTGGAAATATCAGTTTTTTTCCAAACGTTACTTCACCATACTGTCCTCTAGGCATACGCACAACGTGGCAACAACTTATCTGCAGTTTACACACACCGTCGAAGTGTTCGTGCCATGCAGACATTCGTGTATAAGTTTGTGGAAATTGTTACTCCAGTGTTTTACTAGACAACTCAAATCACACAGGTCATTTTTGCAAGCATTATTGAATGCGCCTTTCACTAGTACGTCATGTGACATCACAAACTGTATTGTAACACGTCTGTGGATGTAGTGTGCATTGTTTAACTTTCGTGATCCCATGCTGACATTTGTATGGAAGTCTGCGGAAATGGTTAGTGCAATGCTCTACTGTGTCATCACCTGTATATTTGAAAACACATATTATTGATTCGAAAGTTACTCAGTGATTCTTGGTGTTATGCACCTCATGTATATGACAACAAGCTGCAGTGGAAATCGGTTTGCATGTTTACCTTTGTTCATGCCATTACCTTTGTTCATGTCTGTGCAAATTGTCAGTACAGTGTGTTGCTAGGCCATTCATTGTATGTTTCAAAGCACGCATGTTCATGTTGTAAAAAATGTAACGGTGAGTCTTCCTCTGGTACCTGTTGTTCAGGCAATGGTCAAGCAGTGTTCTGCATTGAATGTCAGATGCTGCAATTTTCTCCATAGTTTTATTGTTTACTGACAAATGAAATGTCTTGGTGTGGTTTGCGTGCCTTTGCAACAGCCCAGGACATGCTTCTTTATTTATAGGTGCCTGCTATGAAAATGTTGCCAGAGATTGTAACGAAGTAACAAGAATAAATATTTGTAGTCAACATTGTGCCTCATTGTTCCTTTAACATTCCAGTGTCCTGATTTACATAGGATGTTGAAATAGTGCCGTTGTACGTAGCTCAGTGCATCTATTGATGCATCAGCGCCCTATTTTTGTCCTTTGCTGAACGAACGCCCCTTCCAGCGTTCTTGTGTTGACGCTGCTTGCGTCCCCTCAATTGAGCGTGCACTTCCACGTTTAATAATTTCATAACCGCTCATTCTATATTTGTGTATGTGTATCAGTTATCATCCCTACCAGTTACATGTGTCGCCTAAGGTTCCTATTTAAGCAACTTTGTTTTATCTGGGCGCCTTAGCCGTACCCATCTGCAGTTTTTTTTCACAATTTCCACCAGAATAGCAGCATTCGACACTTCGTCTGTCATCTCTAGCTGTCTGTTAACGTTACAGTAACATTTTTTACTTTATTGTTCTTCGGGGGTTGCTCAACTACTTCTCAAGCTTTTGGTTTGCTTTGAAATCAGCCCCACATGTTACCACAGCTACATTGTACTTCGAATATCACGGGAAACTGCTGAAAACTGCACAGCTGCTTAAAGTATTAACCAAAAAAGTGGACATATACCTTTGTGGAAAAAGGTTTAGCTATGGGGCTGTCTCTAAGATTATATTCACTAAATGGTAATAAGTGCTCAAGAAATTACACTGGAATTCTAAATATTATTGTTACACTGCGGGCAGGGCAGCAAGATCTAAGGTCCCTAGTTAAAACAAGAAACCTTGGCAAGATCCTTGCATCGCTTTCTAAGGGGTGGCATAGGGTGGGGGTGCATGCTGGAGGTGAGGTGAGGGCGAAGTGCTGGTCGGTGCTTCTGACTGAAATTACAGCCCGTACTGGCTCGGGTGCACTCTGTAAAGTATTCGGGTGTGCGGGCGGGAATGTAGCCACTCCAGCCACTCTGTCGAACGAGTTAACAATGACGGTTACAAACGGCACAATCCCGTGCACAACAGAGAAGCGCTAGTGGTGCGCCAGCATTTGGTTAACATGTGGGAAGACCAGTGCTACAGCGAGTTTGCTGGAAAAGCCGCGCTCACTATCACGCTTTTCTAATGCCCATCGTTCAGTATTCCAGCACATTTCTGCTACTTGCCGCTGATGGTGGGGCGACGACAACGTCGCAAAGTTCATCACTTCAGGACAGTGAATGCGGCGATGAGTCACAAAGGGTACAACGTGCGTGTCTGTTGTCACTCACAAACGTCTCTGTACGCGCACGCTGTAGTGCCGGGACACCCCACTCGTAGAACCCTAACTTGTCGTCGTTGCGTGCACCCGCATTGCGGTGCCGCAGTCTCTTTCATAGTCACCCAGATAATATAACATGCACCAAGATTACCTGGCATCCTGATTGCGAAAGTGGACGTATTTTTTCAGAAAAAGCTGTAATCGCAGTGCTGCTAGTCAAGCGTTCGTTCCAGACTGGCCGCGGTTTTTCCCTGTGTGCTCACAAGCGGCTATGATCACTCGTCACAACGTTACAACAAAGTGCTGCCCTGTGGTAAATCAGGGACACAGGATCCAGCAAAAAGAACGTTAACTGTGCCACATCACATGCACGAGCAAAACACATTCGGAGAACTGGACGAACTACGACGTACGATGCGAGGCGCCATGGCTAAAGGTGTGAAGTATAGAACTTGCATAACATTGCCAGTTGGGTAACACACATCACGCTTCTTCTTATGTTGTACCGCTTATTTTCAACTAAGTAACCTTTTATCCTAGGTCTCATTTACTTCTCATTTGGTATAACTGTTTCTATCCGCCGTAGTAACTGAACACAAACGTTCGCTTTTTTATGCACGCTTTGACCCTTCTTGGGGGCGCTTCAGGCAAATAAGCGAGAAGGAAAACGGAGGGTGTCGCTACCTTTGTTTCATCTAGGGACCTTACCCACGGCCACGTCTGAAAGTCTTTGACATTCGCCGTCAAAAAAAAGACGCGTGCTCGCGTCCCCTGTATGCCGGCCACAATCCGCCGACAGACGCAGGGCACGAGACGCGCACGTGGCGTAACATTTTCACCGACGCCATCACAAGGCTGCTTTTTTATCCGCGAGGCTATGTGTCCAGGCGCTGCAGTCAGTCTGGAAAACTCGACTGAACGGTGGCTATAAGAGTAATCGGCTACCTCCTCGAGTTAACTTCCTTTTCTTTAAGAACACTATAAGCTTTAGAAACACTCATCTCATAGCCGGTTATCCCAACATCGTAACAGTAATGTCACATATAAACACAAAAAATTAAAAATAAAATGAGCTAAAATATAATCATGGGTAATATGTACAATACCATATACATTATAGGGCATATAATGCATAAATGTGGTCGTTAGTCTTTCCTTCTGCGCGATCTGAAGCGCTTCGGCCATCTATTTCTTAGTACTGTGCTCGCCTAGGCTCATGAGTTTCTCGTTCGACGCACTGTTGGGTACACCTAGCGCAGTCTTGACTAACTTTCTGATAAAGGTGTTGAGCTTGTTAGGCTCGGCCTGCGACCATTAGAGGAGACCTGCCACGTAGGTGAAGCGACAAAGAGCGAAGGCTTGCAGTAGTCTTATAGCACTGTCCTGACCAAGGCCCCTGTTTCGGTTGGTGATTCTCTTTAGTAGGCTCAGCACTTGGACAGGTTTTATAAATACATGCTGAATGGCAGTGAGGTTGCTACTTGCAGCTTCTATGTACAAGCCTGAAAGTTTAATTTTTTAACCTGCTCATTCGCGGATCTGTTGAGACAGCGCAAAATAATCATCGGTTCCTCACCTTGGACCTAGCTCTTGGAGTCTTCAACCCCTACCTCGATTTTTTATAACCAAAAGTTCCGACTTCGCCGCCCAACAATTTAGCCCCATTTTGCCGAGAGTGTTTTCTACGATGTCTACACTCTCCTGTAGTCTAGTCTTCGTTTGGCCTATGTTGCCGTTGGCGCTCCATATGGTTATATCGTCGGCTCATATTGCGAAGGATATACCTTCTATTTGCTCCATTTCTCTCGCAACTCCGGTCATTGCTAAAGTAATAATATGGGTCAGAGCACATCTACTTGTGGGGTGCCTCTGCTTCCCAGTGTCTTCACCTTATATACTGGTGTCACACGGGGACTTTAAGTCGAGATCAGGATGATCCCGATGAGTTTTCTTGACCGCGATCACCATTATGACCACTGCTACACGGTCCAAGCTGATTCGGTTCGAGCTTGGGTCAGATGAAATGCCCCAGGTGGCATATGCGTGCCGTCAAATGTGCCACTGACAAAACGTGGCGTGCGTTATGTCTTTAGAGCCCTTTATTAGCAATGTTAATCGCGTAAGGAGCGCTCGATTGTCAAAAACTTTTGCATGTTACTACAATAGTAATTTAAAAAATCCGTCATTAAATAAAATTTTTCTTGCACATATTAATATTGCTGTGTGAGATTACTAACCTTCGCTTTTATTTGTGATGGCCCCCGCTCGTAGCCGTGTAGTAGCAGCGAAGCGTTATTCTCGTTGTACGTGCCAGTGTTTCACTTTTGGGGCGTGAAGTCTGTTCCAGTCATCCCACCAGAGTAAAAGTCTCTTCCTTCGACCATGAAGTCCGCGTACGTTGCATAGTCGGAAGGCTTGCGACAGTCGTAATCAGTTTGCTTCGAGGTGCACAAACAGCTCCGTCGGGGCGAGAGCTTAACTAAACGCTAAAGGCAACGGTCGTATGCTTGTCGTCTGCTTCTCCCTTAACTACACAAGGTTGATGCGAATCCTAAATATGCAATACTTCAGATATTGTTTCAATTGAAACAGTTTAGATTTTTGTTAACATTTAGGTGTTTTAAAGCGTTTTGATTGAACTATTCTCGATTTTCTTTCTTTTTTATTGTGCTTTCAATAAGCTCCGCTAGGGGATGCAGACGACAGCAAAATCGCGATCTCTCAGGCAGATTGCGATGAGCTGATCGCGATAGTCTTGATCCCGATCATGCTTGATCATCATTAAAAGTGACCGTGTAGCAGCGCCAATTCTGGATCGTGGCTAATCTAGATTGACACTGATCGCGATTTAAAGTGTCCGTGTGACACCGGTATTAAATTTTAGTTCTCGTAGTGTGAGGCTCACTTGTGTACCGCCAAGAAACAACTTGACTGTGCGGAAAAACCTCTCGCCCAGATCCAGCGTGAATAGGACCTCGAGAATGGCCTTGTGCTCTATGTGATCAAAAGCTTTTTCGACGTGGAGACCAAGGAGCACTCTCACATAAACCGGGCAAACCTGTGTCACCTGGTTGGTGCTTGAGCATGGCATCCTGAGTCGACAGCCCGGGACGGAAACCGATCATGTTATATGAGAGTATGTCATGCTGCTCGGCGTAGCGCGTGAGTGTGTTGGGAATGACGTGTTCCATAGCTTTACCTAGACAAGACGTGAGATTGGACGCATGTTATCTAGGCTGTGTGGTTTACATGGTTTGGGTATGAAAATAGTATTGGCTCACTTCCATTCCTCCGGATATTCTTCCTTTTCCCATAAGTCGGTGAAGTGATCCACCAAGAAAATGAGAGAGTCATCTTCTAGATAAATTAACAGCTTGTTAGTAATGCCATCGGGTCCGGCTGCCGATCTGCTAAAAAGACCATGGAGGGCAGCTCGTTCCTCACTCTCAGTGAAGTTACAGTTCATTTCCTCGCACAGTGGTTCAGAGTACTACACGCGTTCATTACTGTTGCCCGGATGTTTCAGTGGGAAATATTTTTCCGCTAGCTGCGTCATGATTACCTCTTGAGCCCTGGACTGGCTCACCTGAAGTACTAGTTTCGCAATCGTTGTTCGCTTGTCGTTCGCTTGTCGTTCGCTTGTCGTTCTCGTTCAGTAGGTGTTTAAGGAGGTTTAAACTGTCCACGCGTTTGGTTCTACCGTCTGCCTGGTTGCAAGCTTCGTCCCACTGTTGTTTCGTGAGGGTTTGCGAGTGCTCCTCTATCTGTCTATTCGGCAACGCTATCTTTTTTCCTAAACATTCGGTTCAGTCTTTGTGTTTTCCATGTTTGCAGGATGAATTGCTTGGCCTCAATCAATTGTGCGAGCCTACTACTTATGCTCTCGATGCGGTCTTCAGTCATAATATTTCTAGAGGCCTCCTTCAGGTCCTCTCCGAGCAGGTTGGTCTAGGTTTGGAAGGGCTGTCTGCCCGTTTCTATGGGTTCCGACTCTAGTCGTTTGGCTCTAGTTTCATAAAAAGGTCCCAGTCAGTGCCCTGAAAGGTTCTAGTCCGTTGTTATGGCATTTCTATACCAATGTATATGATATAGTGGTCGCTACCTAGATCTCTGCCCAAGTTTCCCCAGCTAGCTTCGTTCGAGTTCTTCGCAAAAGTGAGATCTGGTGTAGAGTCTCTGCACGTAAACGTACCACAGCGAGTGGGAAAAGCCGGATCGGTGGTCAGGCTCAGTTCGAGATCTGTAGTGAGGCCCCACAGCCTTTTTCTTTTCTTTTGTTATTCAAGTGTATCCTCACGCCTGGTAGGGGGCGTTAAAGTCACCTCTTAATATGAGCGGGGAGCTCTTGGCAATGGCGAGTGCCTTGTTAAAATGTGTCCTGCGGCTCTGTTTCTTTGCGCTGAGATTGATGTAAATGTTTAAGCACAAGATGCTGCGCCCCTTGCCCCTATGTTTTTTAAGTAGGACTTCTACTGGGTATACGTGATTTTAGTCAATCCGAGGGGGATATCATGTTTGATAAAATGTAGTTTCTCGTCAGCGAGGGTTGCCAATTCTTTTGCGCAATGTTTTTCTCTGCATACCGATTTGTAGCCGGTTAGTTTGACCTCGTCCACTAACGTTTCCTGCAGCATAATTACTTTTAATTTGTACCCCACTGACCTAATTATTTGGCGTAGTGATGCCTTCTTGTTGAGGAATCCGCAACAATTTTACTGCAACACACGAAAACTGTGGGTGCTAGCCATAATTATTAGATGAGTTTTGTTTGCCGTTACCCGCTGTCGTTCTTTTCGGATTACTCCCGGACGTTTGAGATAGTGAATGTAGACTTTTCGAGTACGGCAGTAACAATTTATCGTCCTCGTCATTCTTCGTTCCGACTTTAAAATTTTTTTTCAGCCGTCAAACCTCATTTCCGTAGTCTGTCGACTTTAAAGTTAGTCCTTTATGTCGTCTCTTTGATTTCTTCAATTACTTTCTTCAGTTCAGTAAGGACTGCGAAAACCGAATGACTTTCTGGGCTAGCTGCTTTTTTTAGGGAGCAGGAGAGCAGTCCCCCTCGCATGATTCATTTTTTGACTTACTGGCCTGACTGTCACTACGCTCGCAGGGCATAGCTGCGCCTTCTTTTTGAGTTCATTTACCTGTTTGGTCCGTTCTTCGTTAGCCTTCCACAAAGAGTTCACCTCCCAAGTTATTTGATCTACTCTGGCATGATTTGTGTCAGTCTCCGCTATCACAGCAGTGCTAACAGCGATTCTCATGGTAAATTTTACTTTGTCTGCCCAGGTGGACCCAGTAGCTGGCGTGACACCAGGCGCTTCGACTTCCGTGCTCTCCGGCGCTTCTCTCGACTAGAAGTGGCTTGTAGCAAGCGGCGTCTAGATCTCGAGCAGCTCCGAGAGCGTGAGCAGTTTCTGGGGCTCTTCTGTAAGCTCGGCAGCTCCATGCGCGCTTTCTTGGCTGATCGCAACCGGTCGCGTTTCCTTCGGAGGGCCCGTATCACATCATCATCATCATCATCATTATTATCAGCCTGACTATGTCCACTGCAGGACAAAGGCCTCTCCCATGTTCCGCCAGTTATCCCGGTCCTGTGCTTGCTGCTGCCAATTTATACCCGCAAACTTCTTAATCTCATCTGCCCATCTACCCTTCTGTCTCCCCCTAACCCGCTTGCTTTCTCTGGGAATCCAGTTAGTTACCCTTAACGACGAGCGGTTATCCTGTCTACGCGATACATGCCCAGCCCATGTCCATTTCTTCTTTTTGATTTCAGCTATGATATCCTTAACCCCCGTTTGTTCCCTAATCCACTCCGCTTTCTTCTTGTCTCTTAAGTTTACACCTATCATTTTTCTTTCCATTGCTCACTGCATCGTCCTCAATTTAGGCTGAACCCTCCTTGTAGGTCTCGAGGTTTCTGCTCCGTAGGTGAGTACCGGCAAGATACAGCTGTTATATACCTTTCTCTTGAGGGATAGTGGCAATTTACCTGTCATAATTTGAGAGTGCTCGCCAAATGTGCTCCACCCCATTCTTATTCTTCTAGTTACTTCAATCTCGTGGTTAGGCTCCGCGGTTATGACCTGCTCTAAGTAGACATAGTCTTTTACAACTTGAAGTGCACTATTACCTATCTCGAAGCGCTGCTCTTTTCCGAGGTTGTTGTACATTACTTTCGTTTTCTGCAGATTCATTTTAAGACCCACCTTTCTGCTCTCCTTGTCTAACTCCATAATCATGAGGTGCAATTCGTCCCCTGAGTTACTCAGCAATGCGATGTCATCGGTGAAGCGCAGGTTACTAAGGTATTCTCCATTAACTCTTATCCCTAGCTGTTCCCATCCTAGGCTTCTGAAAACCTCTTGTAAGCACGCGGTAAATAGCATTGGGGAGATTGTGTCCCCCTGCCTTACACCCTTCTTGATTGGCATTCTCTTGCTTTCTTTATGAAGCACTATAATAGCAGTTGATCCCCTGTAGATTTCTTCCAGAATGTTTAAATATACTTCATCTACGCCCTGATTCCGCAGTGTCTGCATGACGGCTGATATTTCTACTGAATCAAACGCCTTCTCGTAATCTATGAAGCCTATGTATAGTGGTTGGTTATATTCTGAGCATTTCTCTATTACCTGATTGATAGTATGAATGTGGTCGATTGTTGAGTAGCGTGTTCGAAATCCTGCTTGTTCCTTTGGTTGATTGAATTCTAATGTTTTCTTTACTCTGTTAGCAATTACCTTTGTAAATAGCTTGTATACTACAAAGAGCAAGCTAATCGGCCTGTAATTCTTCAAGTCCTTGTTATCTCCTTTCTTATGTATTAAGATGATGTTAGCATTCTTCCAAGACTCTGGTACTCTTCCCGTCAGGAGACACCTCGTAAACAGGGTGGCTAGTTTTTCTAACAAAATCTGTCCTCCATCTTTCAGCAGATCTGATGTTACCTGATCCTCACCAGCAGCTTTGCCTCTTTGCATGCTCTCCAAAGCTTTTCTGACTTCTTCTATCATTACTGATGGGGTGTCATCTGGGTTACTGCTAGTTTTTATAGTATTAAAGTCGTGGTTGTCCCTGCTACTGTACAGATCTCTGTAAAACTCCTCCGCTATTTCAACTATCCTATCCATTTTGGTAGTTATTTTGCCCTCTTTGTCCCTTAGTGCATACATCCGATTTTTGCCTATCCCACGTTTCCTCTTCACTGCTTTGACGCTTCCTCCGTTTTTCAGGGCGTGTTCAATTCTCTCCATGTTATACCTTCTTACATCGCATACTTTACGTCTAATAATCAGCTTCGAAAGCTCTGCCAGTTCTATTTTGTCTGTTGTACTTGAGACTTTCATGATTTGGCGCTTCTTAATGAGATACTTCGTTTCCTGGGAAAGCTTGCCAGTGTCCTGTCTAACTACCCTGCCTCCAACTTCCACTGCACACTCCGTAATGATACTCGTCAGATTATTATTCATCGTATCTATGGTAAGGTTGGTTTCCTCACCAAGAGCCGAGTACCTGTTCTGAAGCGAGACTCTGAATTCCTGAACTTTCTCTCTGAATGCTAGCTCATTGATTGGCTTCTTGCGTATTAGTTTCTGTCGTTCCTTTCTCAAGTCTAGGCGAATTCGAGACCGTACCATTCTATGATCACTGCATCGTACCTTGCCAACCACTTCCACATCCTGCACGATGCCTGGGTGTGCACTCATTATAAAGTCTATTTCGTTTTTATTTTCGCCATTAGGGCTCCTCCATGTTCACTTGCGGTTTTCTCGTTTTTAAAAGAAGTATTTAAAATCCGTAAATTATTGCGTTCTGCGAATTGTACTAGTAGCTCTCCTCTGGCGTTTCTAGTACCTATGCCATAATCTCCTACTGCCTGGTCTCCAGCCTGCTTCTTCCCTACCTTTGCATTAAAGTCTCCCATCAGTATTGTATACTCTGTTTTTACTTTACTCATTGCCGATTCCACATCTTCATAGAAGCTTTCAACTGAAGCGTCACCATGGCTGGATCTAGGCGCGTAGGCCTGTACCACCTTCATCTTGTATCTCTTATTCAGTTTAATTACGATACCTACCACGCTTTCATTATTGCTATAGTATTCCTCTATGTTACCAGCTATGTTTCTGTGAATTAGGAACCCCACTCCCAGTTCTCTTTTGTCAGCCAAGCCTCGATAGCAAAGGACGTGCCCATTCTGTAGCACCGTATAGGCCTCATCTGTCCTCCTAACCTCACTGAGCCCTATTATATCCCATTTAACACCCTCTAGCTCCTCGAATAGTACAGGTAGACTTCCCTCACTAGATAAGGTTCTAGCGTTAAACGTTGCCAAGTTCAGGTTCCAATGGTGGCCTGTCCGGATCCAGAGATTCTTAGCACCCTCTGCTGCGTTGCAGATCTGACCGCCGCCGTGGTCAGTTTCTTCGCAGCTGCTGGGGACTGAGAGTCGTGGGTTATTTGACGTGGGAGGTAGTGGCCAGATACTGCACCAGGGTGGCCAATCTTTCTCTGGTGAGGGAGTGCGTTCCCGGCGGTGGTTACCGGTGAGGCCGCACCCCAGGCCTGGTAATGCAGTTCCATCACTATGCGGATTTTTTTTTATCCGGTTGGGAACTGCGCGGTACCAGGATTTGAACCACGGACCTTTTGCATGCGAGGCGAATGCCCTAATCACTACGCCATCACTGCTGATTTAGCACTATCATTGCATAGTGCTAAAACAGACGACGTTTTTTTAATGTACATAGGTGCTTGTTACAATAGTTGTTTACAAAAATAATTAGCTAATAACTGAAAATAAGCAGCTCACTCATATATATTACTACGTTATATATTAGGTACACATATATTCACTTTGTGCTGTGGGCGAGAGCTATTCGAGAACATACAGTGTGCTTCAGTGAGCCATGGCACAGCCTAGAACGGACACTTGATTAAGTTTTTCATGACAGTAAATAGTAAATAGTCTGCAATAAGAATTTGGTAGTTGTGGTATTTCTCACTTCATTTTCAATTTTCAGTGAAAATGCTGTCATCCCTCATTAGAATGCATAAGTTTTTGGCATGTACAGAATTAGTTGTGTGCTTCTCGGATAACACACACTTTCATCCTAGAGGTAGGATTCCTGCTTTAGCTGTCTTTTCCATAAACCCTGGTCCAATTTTTATATCTGGTCATCGAACCACAACCTGTAGTTATTTTAACACATGACTGCCTCAGCAGTAAACACAGTCTTGCATATGTTGCCTAATTCATCTAGTCATTTCTGTTTTTAAAAGGTCTTCAAACATATCTGCTGAAACACTCTACATGTTGTACACGGTACAAGCAACGAAAAGGTCTTGGTGTGTTGCTGAAGCCAACGTTTGAGGTTAAACTTGGGACCATATTTCTATTAATAGGACTGCTAGTAACGATTCATGAAAAAGAAGGGAGCTCTATGGCACCTCATAGGTAGAGCGTCTCTACTGTGTTCACGCATGAGGAATAAGAGACCTCATATGATGCCCTCATTGCCTGCTTTGAGAGAACATTTGAAATCATCGGTGAAGTGGGGCTGACGATATGTGTAACACTGCTTAAGTAAATGGAGCTGTTAAGACATCCTACTGCAACTTTTGCTACTTTTAAAGGCTGCCACACTCGCCGCCATGGCTACTAGTGGCCCTGACTGACACTCTCAAATTTGGTGCATATACATAGCACATAAAGGGGACGGGGGATAACCGCTGTGGTAGCTCAGTTAGTAGAGAATCGGATGTGTTATTTGAAGGTCACAAGTGCGGTCCTTGTCCACGGCAAATTATCGTTTTGTCCACTTTCTTTCTTCACATATACATTAAAATTACTTCTAATAACTTCCCCTATACTTTCTTTGACATTATTGTCTGTTAGATCTCATTAATACTTTGTCTAACAAAGAAAACGAGCCCTTAAATCTACACTTCATTCCTTCATTAAAGTCTGCCGTCTTATGTAAAACCCAAGAACAGGTCATAATTATGAGAAATTCTTTAGATCGTGAATTCGACTTTGCTCCCTAGAATCGACAGTATCGTAAGCAAAATACAATATAGTCTTTTTCTTTTTTTCCTCAGCCATTGTAAAATATTTAGAAAGCTTTTCGAATATCATGACTCTGCCTATTTATGTCCACAGCATTACACAGGCTTTTTAAATTATTTCTTGTATACCATATCTTATGCAAGCCGATTCTATTTTGTGACGATGATCTTCTTGATTTCATCACCCCAACTAACTCGCTGCCATCCTGAGCTTTGTTTCCCATTAACTTGGTAACCACTCAGTTGCTCTAACCAACAATAGACTGTCTCATGCATTACATGGCTTACAGCCGAGGTCCATGGTCCTTTTGTCCCCACTGAATATTGGCTACCACTGTTTCTACTCTGGTTCATTCTACTATCTTCTGATCTTTTAATTTTGTTCTTTTGCTCACCGACTTGTTAAGTATCCTTGCTATGCTCCAAGTTTCAGCCTTGTATGTCAGTACTGATAATATTGTACACTTTCACTTGAGAGGCACTGGTGAATTGCATTCTACGATTTAAGAATGTTTACAATATGTGCTGCAGCACTTACCAATGCGTCATGCCTGGCAATTAGTGGGTACGTCTTCCCATGCGTTATTACATGCAAGATCGTTCTTCTTGCTTTTGAGATATAGATACATCGTGCCGCATAACAAGTCACAAATGTCAGTGTGCGCATCTTAAATTCCAATGGGGAGTACAGTTGCATCAGACAAAAAGAGAACTCAAGCCAGCTTTGGGGCTTTGCAGATTCAATTTCTACACCAATTTCTTTTACTCCTCCTGCGAGGCAACTGCATTGATTGAAGTAACCACTTCCGCTAAACGTTATAATATGGTGTGCATGCATCGTGTACTAATTTAAATTAAGAAGTTGCTTTCTCCATCACTAGCACTAATGGCAACCTGGCGCATACGGCGGTCATTTCAAATTTCAGTCCTGTGCCTGATCGGCGTTCCTTTCACATTAGATCACATTAGATCACATTAGATCACATAGGGTACTTCGAACCACTTCCTGCAGGCTTTGTCTGAGGTGGGTTCACTTCCTCCGCAGAACTTGCACGTGGGTGTACGGATGTGGTTCTCTGGTGGGTAAAAGGCTTCACACCTTTGACACTGTACACAGTCCGGCGTTGGGCACACGTCAGAGGAACACCCTACCACTAGTGAAACACACATCTAATCGTTTTCTGTAGAGGTAGTATCTCACCAAGCTCTGTCCGTAGCGCACAAAATTTTTCACGCGCAGTCCGTCGAAGAGGCCGATGACTGAGCCCGACGTCTTGATGCAACTTGCAGCCAAACTGAGCGCATTGCGCTCATGCACGATATTTGTTGTTATTGTGAACGGAGAGTCCCGCATGTTCACTCGTGTAATCACGCTTTTGCAAGTGGCGTGTAGGACCGGTTCGTACGCATTGACTTCCTATTCCGTTTCCACGATCTTGAAGGACTTGATTCTCACGTACCTTGCCACATGACCTGGTTCAGGCGTGCTAACCAAGACGATATTTGCTTGCTCTGCCGTCAGGCCAGAAGCATCTATCACTGCTGTTCCAATAACCATAGTGCTTAGTTTGCTTATTTCAGTCCTCCTCGTGATCGGATTAAAATCTTGTGATGCTCCTCCGGCAGCTGGGTCATCCTGGAGGCTTCGACAATACGATTCTTGAACGGGCCGGTGGGGTTTGCGGCTCTCCTACCACCAGCGGTGGCTGTGTCTCCATTGGACGCTTGCGAGTTGCATGACACTGCGTTGGCCACTGCCCTGCTCTTCTTTTCAGCACGTGATCGTTGGCCAGCAGCAACTTGCCAGCCGAAATCCTCCTCGTTGTTCTTGGATACGTCGGAAGCCTCATCGTTCATACGGGAGTCCGTCATGTCCGAGGGGAATGTAGGCCGGCAAGGCCTAGCGGGCCCTACTCCTGGATATGATTTGCTGCGCACGTAGTGGGGACGAACAGAAAAGGTGCAATAATAGTGTAAAAAAGCTGTTCCCCACCTTGACACTTGTTATCAGTCGATTCTCGTCAACTTCACAAATCGAATGATGTGCTGGAAATGGTCACACCAAGACAAAGTGGCCAGTGAAACAAAAAAAAAATGGAGCCGATGTAAGACGCATCTGCTTCCGTTGGCGACCGCAGTGCCTCTCCAGACTGCTTGCAGGTTTAGCGAAATTCTATAAAATCATCCGAAAATGACAAATAAAAACTACCAAGAGTAGTATTGTGTGAAGCCCATAGCTCTAAATCCTGGACCAAATGTGAGACACTAAGGCTGAAAGGTATATTTCTAAATATTTCTGGAGTATGTTTTACATGGCGCTTGGTCGCCACGCAATAGTATACTGAAAGCGGCAAGAATAGAGTGCAAAAGACGAAGCACAAAGAAAAGAGCAAACAGCTGCGTACGAAGGTGTTTGAGCAACATTTTTCTGGTGTGACACTTCTGATTGTTCCTTGTGTCACGCTTCTGCATTTTTGAAAAGAGCAATTTCAGTTCGGGGCTGCTTCTTTTCTGAGGTCTCTTTCGAAAAACGCAGCGCGCCACTCTTATTTTACGTCGTCAAACAAGGAATTTCTCTGATTAGCCGGGATCGTATTATGGGTTGGAAGCTGTACATTGAAGGGGCTGGGCTGCAGTGGTCTCAAAATAGCGCCGTACCGAATGCTGAAGAAGGCATCATGTAAGCAGGCATTTGACAGGTTTTATTACATACGAAGGGCTGTACTGGTTTAAGCGTTTTTGTTTTAGCCTAGTCTTAGCAACTGCTGCTTTCTAGAAGGAAGGAAGAACTTTATTTCCAAGGGCTTCGGACAGGGGTCATGAGCTTGATGGGTGAGGCCCCAAGTTCAGGGCTCCACTGAATATTGCCGCCTGCTTTACGTGATCCAGGAGTGCAAGTTACACCACTGGGTCACATCTGGCGAGCTGTGCCTCCCATTGCTCAAAACTAGACCTTGTACTGACCTATAAAGGTATTTAAATTTGGTGGTTGGTTGAGGCATCCACACTAAATGGGGTAGAGTAAAGGGGAGCCGCTAAACCATGGACAGGCGTGCCCGTACAGCGTTGGGGAAATTTAGTTTATACTTTGAAGGTTGGGAAAAACCCCCGTTTGAAGCTTGCTGAGGTAAATTTGCATCCTTCCATGATTAGTCGGGGTGCTGTATTTAAGATATCTTTATAACTTCGGAACTGTGCAGGTGTCCTCTTTTAAATTTATAATGTCATTGTTGGGTGAATTGGGTGAACTGTTGGGTGTTGGGTGATGAAATGTCATTGTTGGGTGAACATCTAAAGAACTTAGAGAAAATATTATAGCGTATCAAAGAAGAACGTCTCAAGCTCAATAAATATTTGTCTGGAGTTCAGGAGCTAGAATTCTTGAGTGAGAAGGTGACACCTCGCGGTGCTTCGCCACTTTCAGGGAAAGTGCATGCAATTGTTGAAAACCAGTTCCAAGCAATCTTACGAAAGTCGGTGTCTTTGCTGCGTTAGTGGAATAATATGTCCCGTTTGTGCCCCACCTATAGCAAATATGGTAGAACCAATGAGGGTTTTCCTAAAAAAAGGTGAAAGGTTCACCTGGTATGCTGAGGTGGATAGCCGTTTCTACGCAGCAAAGGCTGTATTATCTTGATACCTTGCCTTGAACGTGTTGGATCCTGGGCTTCCGATTGTCATTTCTACTGATGCACTCCAATATGGTGTATGGCCAGTTTCCAGCAGCGCGCCTGTAACACGCTTCGTACTGTTGCTTTAGCATAACGCAGGCCTTCTCCGGCTGAAATAACGTACTTAGTTGGCGAGAAGAAAGTACTTGCATGCATTTGGGCGTGGAAGCAATGACATTTGCATATCTGTGGGGATGGAGGTTTGCTCTGCTAAAACAATTTTGCTTTTGTTTTCACAGGGCTCAGGCCGTTGCCCATTCAGGTTTGCACGTTGGTGCACAAGGCTACTTCGGTACAATTTCACGGTGATGTACCAGGAAGGCTCGTCAAATAAAGTAGGCAATGCTCTTTCGCGGTTGCCTGTTTCAATCACAGATAGAGAGTTGACTTTTGAGAGAGAAATTGTTTCCATGGTTCAACCAACTTGCCTGACGAAAGAGCACTTTGAACAAGTGGTTCGTGGTGACTACACCCTAGAAAACACGAAGGCGTACGTAAATGGGTCTCGAATCTCACGCAGGATCTTGCCCGATGGTCTGCAACCATATTTATGAGTTGGAGACGAATTGTCAGCCATGAGAGACATGGTGTGTGTAAAGCAACCATCTGTTCAATTCAAGAAGGACATGTGCTTCCCGAAGCCACGAAATCTAATCGGACAACGTAGCCTACCGTTCATCAACGTTGCGAAGCTTTGCAAGGTGCCCGTTTGGCACTGTGGTAACAGTGAAATTTAGGAACCTTCTGGAAGTCATGAACCTTTTGAGCTCTGTACCTTGACAATTATCGCTGTAACAGCATCTACCGCGGCAAGTGTTACCACAGCGCAAGCTGCGCCTAGTATATAGGGATCACAATTTCGGCTCCCCCACTAGTCCAAAAGGTCAGCTGCCGAACCATTTCCCTTCAGAAGCTGCTACACGCCCGTCCGTGAAGACCACAGATCATCCTTTGGTATCAAGGCCACATGGCCGTCGGATTCAGCCGCACTGAAAGAAACGGGCGCCAGACAGATATGGTTATTACAGCGAGAGCTGTTATAAGATCAAAACACCGCTCATGCGCGGTACTTAGTTGTTCGTTGCCGCCGCCGTTGGTGTCCGTAATTATTAAAAAAACTCAGGATACAATGAGGCTCGAATCTGGGTCCACTTCGTGCCTGCCCAGTATTCTACCACTGAACCACTTTTTTTTCATGGTATTCAATGAAGTATTTGCGCAATAAAGACAAAATAAAGCGAACAAAAGTACAATAAAATAGAGAAAATTAGCGCTCAAGTGTTACTCATAAACACTAAATGGCTAACACAGCGTGAGTTCCTCACATGGAGAGTTCTTCACATCGTGTTATACAAACAAAAAAGGGGTGAGGTCAAACAGTTGTCTAAGATGGAGTACCAGGCCAGTCTAAAGTCTAGCTAGTCGTAAATGTTTTTGATGTGGATAGCCAATTGAATGAAGTGTGCGTTTGAAGAGGTGGTGGGCTCCGCATTGCGGTCTTGCATTCGTGTCTTCCACAAGCTGTGCATACCCATGAGGAAAAACATATAATATGGTACTTCATCAAGCGCTGCTAGTAGAAGATAACATATTGTTAGACATTTAATGACGAAACGTTTTTTCAGTGCTCACTGAACGACATCCCAAAACAGTATCGCATCTTTGCAGCTAACAAAGCAATGTTCAATCGTTTCCGGCACATAACATAGACGGCAGTTAACAGACGGAATGAAAATACCCTTTTTTTCTTACCATGTGTTTACCGGCAATGTTTCATAGTGGAGTTTATAGAAGAATGTTTTTGAATTCGGTGAAAATACATTTTGCACACTCGCTTCAACACATCATGGCCTGGAAGATTGGAGTACAGTGAGTGGTACAATGGAGGTGGGAAGAGTGTACTTAGGAGGTCCTTATACAGCATCTTGCGCGATACTGTGTGCAGGTATTATACAGAAAAGCGAGCTCTAAGGAACTGAACTGCGAGGTAAACTTCCTGCACGAATCCCCACAAGCATGGGCGTTCGGAGAAGTTCGATGAAACAATTAAGTCTGGTAAGCAATCAACAAGTGTAACCTGCAAGAAGGAACAGATTACAGGATGGCAATTGTCTCAAAAAAAGAAGAATCGGGAGACTATTTGCCATAGATAAATGTGTTTAGTCCTGACCCACTCTCACTAACTGGCTTTAATGTATTATCCCGATGCATGGGCTCAAATGTCGAAGACCATATGAAAGTAGTGAAAATGCAATGAAAGCGTTGTATATAGAATCATGCGCAATGAATAAGTTGCAATACATAGTAAAGCTTTGGCGCTAAGAAAGTATTGGAAGCTTCAGCTCTCCCAAATATTGAAAGCCGATAGGGAACAAATGTCTGGGCCTGTCGTTCAAGCTTAGGGACGCGTTCCTTCCAGTAATGCGCACTGAATCTATATGCATGCAATGGTACACCGAGGTATGTTGGAGGATTTCTCATCCAATTAATCCCTGCAAAGTAGTTCGGTGTGCTACCCCACAAGCCAAACCACAGTCCTAAACTTTTAGAGGCATTTAAACAAGCTCCTTATACTAGGCCAAACTTTTCAATAGTATATACCACACTTTCGACACTTGGTTTATCTGTGCAAAAGAATGCGACATCGTCTACATAAGCCAATACTTTAACCTCACTGCCTAATATACTAAAGCCACGAATGCAACTCGACTGTATTATGCTTAAGCACAGTGGTTCTAGATAAAGTGCAAATAAAAGAGGTGACATTGGGCATCCCTGTTTTTCAGAGGAGCCAATAGAACCTGGCTTGGAGAGTTGACCATTCTCTATCAGACGAATTGAGCATTCATTATAGCATAGTTTAACGCCTTTAAGAAAAACTTTGCCAACATTAGCTTGTTCGAGAAGAGAAAAAAGGAAGGAATGACGAACACGATCAAATGCTTTTGCAAGGTCTACTTGTAGCATTGCAAGATGTTTTTGAGAACCATGACAGTATTGAAGCACTGTTCGAGCGACATGTATATTGGTTTGTATAGATTGATTTCTGATCCCACATGTCTGATGAGACCCAATGAGGATCGACATAGAAAATTGCAACCTATTTACAAACACTTTTGCGAAAATTTTGTAGTCCACGTTTGACAGCGATATTGTTCTGTAGCCCTCGACGAAGTGAAGTTTTTCCTTGTCAGTTGTTTTCGGTATTAACACAGTGTGACTTTTGCAAAAAGATTGTAGGAGTGTATCCATGTCGTAACTCATCTGAAAAATATTCAGCAATATAGGAGCAAATGTTTTTTTGAAAGCTTTGTGAAATTCACCTGAGATGCTATCAGGGCCCGGTGTTTTCAATAAAGGCAAGTTGTCGATTGCTTGCTCAATTTTCTGTATAGTAATGGGCCCAATAATGACTGCACAATCATCGCCCTTCAAGGGGTTCACAAGAGAAACAAAACTAGCCTTTAGGAGAGCGTCAAGATCATCAGAGGGAGAGCTAAATAAACTGTTATAGTGCGTTTTGAACGCCAAAATGTCTCCGTTATCTTTTATGAGCACATCGTTAAAGTACAAGTCTGGAATAACTTTAGAAATCGCATGGCGTTGCTCATTAGGTAAAGCTTGGCGCGTCGGTTGCTCAGAATTTAAGGTGCGCTGGTTCAGAGATCTAATACGTGCCCCTTAGTAGCGAGCAGCATCATATTTCTGTAGTTGGTACTTAAAATTCTCAGTCTTTGATGTACTTTCCCGGCATTTCGCATTCCATCTCATAAAGATTGCAGACTTTTAACAAGTATCTTTTCATCATTATTTCTATAGAAAAACTTAACAGCCCCAATTTATAAAGCTATAGCACGAACTTCTTGTTTAAAAAGCTCCCAAGCAGAGAGGATATGCAAACCAATCAGAAAGGATAGCCTCATTGCTATCTGGACACAATTCATGAATTCCTGATCACAGAGGAGCTTCGCATTCATTTTACAAAGGGCCCACTTGGGACCGAGTTGTTTGTGATGATTTTCACCAATTTGCGCTATGACAATACAATGGTCTGAGAACGATACAGCTTCGGTGCTGCAGGAAATTTTACGAGATAGGAGTGACGAGGACACGTAAATCAGATCAAGGCGAGCATGAGAACTGCCTTGTACTTATGTATATGCCATTGCCCGATTCGAGACCCCAATGTCAATTAGTCCTGCATTATCTACAATACCGGATAAAAGCTCGCCATTCCTGTCTCTCTTTCCAGATGAAATATAACGAACAATAGCTTCACATATGCAGTTGAAATCTCCCATAAGTACCATGCATCTGTCGACGTCAATTAAATTACGCACTTTTTCAAATAATTCAAGTCGTTTCGTAACCTCAATTACCGCATATAGATTGACAATTCGCCATGGTGCTCCTTGCAACAAAAATCACGGCATATATACCTGCCCTCTTCATCAATACTAGTGCAGAATGCTGAACAGGGTAGGCTCTTTCTCAGAAACAACCAACAGCCCGCAGATAAACCTTCAGCATGTGAGACACACACATTAAACTGAGACAGAAAAGGCCGCAGGGCCTTCTCGGTCTCTTCCTCGCTCTCGATCTTTGTCTCTTGGATAGCGACAAAGTCAAGATGCTTCCGATTGAGAAGTCTACGGAGCTGTGCCTGTTTCTGCGAAGACCTAAGGCCGCGTGTGTTCAAGGTAGCAAAGATGACTCGCCCAGACTGCGCCATGGTGACTACCTTCCAATGCGCTTATCGTCCCACTTGATCAGTCCCAAGAGTTGGCGCTGAGGCTTCCCGTGAACCCCCACCAGGCCTCCTAGATCGGGATCGGCGACATTTCCCCTTTGGTATGGACTTTCGGCGACGGCATGACTCCCTAGTCACTGACGCCGGGTCGCTCCCTTTGCCTGAATCCGAGCTCGACGATGCACGACGTTTCGGTATTGCTGCATCCATGGAGATCTGCATATCATCTTCCGGCACTGCACCATGATGAAAAAGCTGCTGCGGAGCTGCAGCGCAAGCAGGTGAAGAACTTTCTGCGGGATCCAGCCCAGAGTCTCCAGCCCAGAGTTAAGGGATAGGCGTAAGGTAGCCAACATCAGAAGCTTTAGGTTGAAAATACTTGAGCAAGCTGTAAAAACCGGCTTAAGCCTAAAAACTGCGAAGGTAAACTTGTGCATAGGAAAAATCGAATGTACGTGTTAAAGGACAAAGAATGCAATTTCATAACCACTATGAATAGGATAGTTGAAGTGGCGAAGGAGTTCAACAGAGAGATGTACAGGAGCCGAAGCAACGAGGATGATATCGCAAGAAGCAATATTAGCCATGAAAAATTTCACATCTTACCACTAATGACAAGGGAAGAAAGTAAAGCCCTAAAAAGAATGCAAGAAAGCGAAGTTGGTGATCAGAATAAGGTAACAACGAACCTGCTCAAAGATGGGGGAGAAATTGTGTTAGAAAAACTGGCCACGTTATATACGAAGTGTCTCTTGGCGGGAAAGTTACCAGAATCTTAGAAGAACGCCAACATCATTTTAATCTACAAGAAAGAACACGTCAAGGGCTTGAAAAATTATACACGTCAATCAGCTTACTGTTCCTTCTCTACAAACTATTTGCAAAAATATTAGCTAATAGAATTAGGGCTACATTAGAGTTTCCTAGACCAAAGGACCAAGCAGAATTTAGTACAGACTACTCCGTGATAGACCGTATTTATACTGTCAATCAAGTAATAGAGAATGCATGAAATACACCCAACTCCTATACATAGCTTTCATAGATTACTAGAAGGCGTTTGACTCAGTCAAGACATCAGCAGTAACGTAGGCACTACAAAGTCAGGGAATCGACGAACCATACATAAACATATTGCAAGAAACATACAGTGGATTCACAGCCAGCATTGTTCTCCATAGAAAAAAGCGACAGAACCCCAGTAAAAAAGGGCGTAATGCAGGGGGATAAAATTTCCCCAGTGGTATATACTGCGGGCTTACAGGAAGTTTTCAGAGGCCTAGAATAAGAAAAGTTACGAATAAGATTCAATCGACTGTACCTTAATAATCCTCGCTTCGCCAATGACATTGCATTGCTGAGTAACTCAGGGGACGAATTCCAACTCATTATTACGAGTTAGACAAGGGGATAAAAAAGGTAGGTCTTAAAAATAATCTGCAGAAAACAAAAGTAATGTACAACGACCCCGGAAGAGAACAGCGCTTTGATATGGGTAATAGTGCACTATAAGTTGTAAAAAACTGTCTACTGAGGACACGTAGTAACCGTTGAGCCGAACCATGAGATTTAAGTAACTAGAAGAATAAGAATGGGATGCAGCTCATTCGGCAAAAACTCTCACATCAAGACTAGTAGATTGCCACTATCCCTCATTGCCGGTACTTACCTGTGGTGCAGAAACCTGGATGCTCACAAAAAGGGTTCAGCTTAAATTGAGGACGACGCAGCGAGCGATGGCTAGGAAAAAATACGTGTAATTTTAAGAGTCAAGAATAGAGCAGAGTGGGTTAGGAAACAAACCGGGCTTAAGCATGTCATACTTGAAATCATGATGAAGAAATGAACATGGGCCGGACACGTTGCACGTAGGCAGGATGACCACAGGTCATTAGGGGAACTGACTGGATTCTTAGTGAAGGCAAACACACGAAGGGGAGACAGAAATTTAGGTTGGTCATTGAGATTAAAACGATCGCAGGTATAACGTGGCAGCGGAAAGCACAAGACCGGGTTGATTGGCAGATCATGGGAGGGGTCTTTGCCCTGCAGTAAACGTTGTCAGGCTCCAGATGGTGATAGAAAATTTGGTGTCTATTTACTGATGTGTATTTCTTGCTGTGAATTTCTTTTTCTGGTTGTAACGGTACACGAAAAACCGAAAAAATTGTACTAAGACATTAACAGAACAAAAGAAAAAGAAGGAGGGAGGGAAATAGTTGTATCCAGCAAAGCAGTTTAGCTTTTAATCATGAATTTTCACTCCCCCAACTACACTGTTGTATCTTATACATAGTTCTTGCTGTTGAGGCTGGTATGTTTACCTTGACAACAATGTGTCTGTGTTCTTGTATATTTTTGTGGAACGTCGAATAAAAAGGACAGTATGCAATTGCTGCCAATGCGTACGTGTCACGTCACTCATGCACTACAAACTTCCAATACAGTTATAGACTAACGCAAAACGGGATTTAGTTAACGAAAGTGTCAAATAACAAATGCAACCAGTAATTATGATGTGATGACAAATATGGTTTTCAGACCAATTTAGCTTTGAACATACACGAATTCTTGGCCTTGTCATGTTCAAGCTCATTATTTTTTTATATTTCTTAAAAACTGGCCACTTTTCACTGACGAAAGTTTGTTTTATACGTTATTGACTAAAACTTACGACATTAATAATGAGCATGAAAGGTTGTCAATGTGTGCTACAATCAATAAGTAATGAAGCGATGGTCACTGAACCTACGTCACCAGGACGCCAGTGAAGTTTTCTTTGTCTTTAGTCACCGCTCTACGATCATCTAATGTTCCGCCGGACGTTACAATATGCTCAATTTTTTTATTTTCAACGCCATGTACCTATCATGCCCTGGCATCCGACCTCGTCCTCGTACGCAGAGCCGCAAAACATTGCAGACATCCGCAGTGGGGAAATCCATGACTGTGCATGTGAGTCCCTCTTGCCTGACAACAAGCGAAGCGCCCAGAGGTCGCTCTCTGTGCATTATCTCTCGCTAGTTGAGCGGGAAGCGGAATACTAATACCGCCGGAAACAGACAACACAAACGCTGAGGCGATGAAGCGTGATATTCGAGCTTCCTTCGGTCGTCTCTGCTGTTCTGAAATACACGGATGGTGTGAGGAGGAAGCAGAGAGGAAGAGGACGATGAGGCACCACTGCTCGTCCACTGTCTGTCAACCTTATGAGTTTGTACTCGTCGTGCCCACCACATGGAAAACAGATAGCGGGTTTCTGTCGTTCGTTAGCAGTAAGATTAATCCCGTTTGTTTCGACATCATCGGTCATTTATGCGGAAACACGTGTGTCCCGATGAATCATTTGTTTGCTGAGATCGCCTTCTATAACTGGGAATTGCACAGCTCATTGACACCGCACGTTTTGTGTTTTGCTGCTGGAAATTTGTAGTCTGAGATCCATCAAGAAAGCAGCTGTTCTACTCGGAATCTCTTCTTCAGAGTATGTTATTCCAACTTCTAACCAGAACCATCTTGAGTGCTTATCAGTCTTTGTGCATCATTCGTTGATCAGTTGCAATCATTGCGTTCTTCAAGTCTTCAACTTCACTAAATTATTGTAGCGTCAGTTGGAAGACCACGTCGTTTCAGCCGGCTAGATTTTTCTTCGAAGAAGCAGCCCACATTTGGCTTGTGACCACGATGCAAACGCATGAGCGGCTGCTGTGAATGTGTCTCTAGCAACTTGCAAGCGTGTATTACGCAGCCTGGGCTAGAATTTCCCCTGAAACCGTGAACGAGGTATGCGCGCAAGAACAACCTGCAAAACGAATACAGCGAAGGAGAGAGAGAGTCCACTGCTTTCGTGATTTCTCAACTCATCTGTGGTTGCAGAGTATGTCGAACATCACCGGGTACCACTTCCACCAGCACGGCCCTGGACGCTTGCACATGATTAACATAATGAGGGAAATGATGACAAGGAATGTACTAAAATCAGGTAAGTGAATGAAACTGTATACGAAAATGGTGTCATCATAAGTGGTGGTACGATTTGATGAGCATAGCAGAGTCTTTCAAATATGATGTAATAAAGACATAGCAATCCTTCTCTATGAGTTCGCACTGCAACTAAAGGAGATGTGACCTCCCGAAGCCTTTAACCTTGACATAAATATACCACTCTAGATGCTACGCAATTCATCAGGAACGTGTTAGATTTATAAAGTTGTGAGACAATCACCTTTCCTTATATTGGAGATATTGTTCTAGCGGTACATATGTGATTTCAATACGTCATTTTGTCGTCTATGCCTGCCAATGAATGAATTGTTTATAGGTGGCTCTTGGTTTATAACTATAAGTTTGTGATTGAAAAAATAGTGCACCACACCATTAAAACATACGTTTGAAGCAGACTGCACAATATGATGATGATGATTATGATGATGAATAAAACTTTTATTTGGTTCAAAGAAATTGCCAAGGGAAGACCCCGAACTGGGTGGTGCGGGGTCTTTTCTGAGCAATATAACTCATTTTTACTGCATCTCCGAAGTTATGACAATATAAATGGAAGAAATCTTGAAGACAGCTCACAGAAACAATTATCGGGTGAGTTCATTGTCAAGGAAATTCCAACAGTGTGGCGAAAACCTGCAGCATAGTACGAAGGCGCACGCTTGTCTATCTCAGCTCTCTTGTCGCGCATTCGTGATTTTTTCCCGCGCTGTTGAAATTTTCTTCCCATAATTGATAACCTTGCATGAATTGAATATAGGTGTTGTTTCACAGAAGCAGCCACAAAAAATAGGGGTGTAGAGATCGCGAGGAAATTTTCTGATGTACGCGATGTTTCTTTGTTTGCTGTATTTTTTAGGGCGGGGTGGGCAGATATGTGTGGTGTAATACAGCAAGGCAAGAACAGTTTTGAACTGGCAAATTGAATTGCGATAAAATGTCTTTAATGCCGTATGAGGCGTGAATTCTGGAGGGAATGTTTCTTACAGCACGTCTAGCATTTCATTTGCCTTGCTGGCGTAAGAGCGTCTCTTACACTTGTTTACATCGCATGAAGGTGCAATTTAACGGCGACACTGCTGCTTAAGCTGAAAGAACCGCGTTGATAATTTTCATACTTTCTTCCGTAGTCTGATAATAATCTAGAAACTAACCGGACTGACTAGATTGTTCTTCTATATGCTGAATGTCTTCTTTGAAATTCCAAAAGTTATTTTGACACACCAAGTATGATTGATGCCTTGTGACAGCTGTGTGAGATCGCAACACTTTTACACGAAAGCGCTTTATACCGGCGTACATCAAGACTTCAGTAGCACATTTTTGTCAGGCAAGTGACGTTGAGAAAATGAACACAATCACATTGTAAAGAAACGACCTGCCACTCCGCAACGACAGTTGCCGGACACGCTATTCGTTGCGCCACGTACACACTCGCTGCATGCTGCCCAAACGTGCTTTTGATTTCTACCACTTTCCTCTCACCGTGCTAGTGTTCGGCGATGTGTTATCAGCGTCTAAAAGCGGTGGTCAAGTGAATGGCCGTGGCTTTCGCGATGAGTCCTTTGACGTGTCTTTGCTACGCGTCCGTCCCATTTGTTAATGCAAACATTGGACATCGCGAGCTAACTCGGTGACGTGGTTTGCAGGATCCGCCCACCACCAGCGCTTCCAAACCCATTCGTGGTGGGGCGTGGCTTGGAAGGCTGCCGGATCGTCCGTACGCGCTTCCTATCGGCAGTTCTTGTGCATGTTCTCACGCCCCGACTGTTCTTCTGCATGTTTTCGTGCCTGGACTACTCCATCAGCCCGGCAAATGCGAGCTCTTTCACATTTCCACTCTCGGCCAACTTCTAGAGTAGTACGTGGCTTACCCATGTGGAAGCTCTCAGTACAGAAAGTGGGATCATGAGGCGATTAGATGCAGCTCGGCAAATGCACACCGCACCCGCCGGTTTTTACGCAGCCACTTACGCACGCCCGAACGCGCTAGCCCACGCCAGCTCATTCCTGCTGCAATGCAACACGCTAATTCATCGCACGTTTGCAGAATCTGGTTCCCTGACGCCATCACATGATTTCTGAGAAAGTAAAGAGGGAGAGGCCACAGCGTCTTATCCAGCCCCATTCCCAGCCCTTTGAACACACCGGAACGTGCCAGCTCGTGAGTGCGTTCTGGTAGTGCTTGGGCCATTTGGTGCACACGCCCAGTAAGGAAGGCTGCCGCACCGGCTTTAACGCCGCCATGAGCTGGTTCTGATTTAATACAAGGTGTGCACTTTTTGTAGTGTGCAATTTGGGCACTTTTTTTATCTATTCTAAGTATTAGAAGCACGACAGTGTCAAGGAGCTGTGCAGGCGGGTGTGCTTACCGACCCTTGCAGCCCGTCGCCAGGCTTCTTCCTTAAAGTTTCTTTTTCTTTTGTATCACAACGATTTCAACAAGGATAAAGACAACTATATAAAGCCGCCTAACCATCATTCTTTTCGTACCAACCTTAATAAGTGTATCAGACCATTCATGTCACGCTGTGTCACTTTTAAATATTCATTCTTCTCATCAGCAGTGGAAGAGTGGAACAAAATGCCACGTGAATGCAATAATCTTTCCTCTGCAGATGCATTTTTTCGGAATGTAGAAAGCCTGCATTATGAAGAGTAAAAGCAACTTTTGTTTTTTTGTTTGTGAGCGCTTCCGAACACGCTGATCACTGTACCACCTGCTGATACCTCGATGATGTTTTGTAACCTGCCCATGATTTTGTGCAATTGCTTTCATCGTTCAAGTTTTCTTTTAACTAGCATCTTGTGATTTTGTGTTCTTCCGCTATGTGCGATATCGCCTGGTTTTTACGTGGCTCTGTATAATTGCCCACAAACCCTGTATGAGCCTACAGGCTTACAGTAATAAATAAATAAATAAATAAATAAATAAATAAATAAATAAATAAATAAATAAATAAATAAATAAATAAATAAATAAATAAATAAATCACAAAAGGCGAGGGCGCACTGGCCGTGCGCCAGCAAAAGCAGTTGGCAGATACAGGAGCGGCTATCTACACATGCTGTGACACTTTATAACCAAAACATTTCACAACCGAAAACATAAAGAGCATAAAGTTGAATGCGAAAATGAAACCCACGCCGAGTGACACAAAACTTACATCTAAAACAATACAAACAAAATAGTCTGCGAACCAGTCGCAATTCGTTCTTAGCCCTAGCCACTGCTCCTAATCTTATATGGCGTCACCTAAATCGAACGACCAGACAATTTACGTCGGCTTCTCTCCGATACCGTGTCGAGGTTCGTCACGTACGTTGTTGACTATCTCTTCAACCTCTTCGCTGCTGCCGTTGGTTTGCCCTGGCAAATGAGCCACTCGCCGCCATCGCCAGCGTCCCGGACTCCATCGTCTTCGGCTTCGCTAGGCTACGCTTCGCCGCGTCATGGGTTCTCCTGACGGCAAGTCTGCTTTGGTGACTGATGTGGTCAGTCACCGTCCTGTGGTGAAGTGTGTAAGCTACATGTCGACCAAGGGTGCGGCAAGTCAGGGCAGCCGCACTCGGAACCTCCGAGGTCAACGGCTGCACCCCGGATCTCTCACACTGACTTTCTCAGAACCGGGTGGTCATGCTTGTCCCGTCGCGGCAGCCACGCTCGTTCCTTAAGTCCTTACTGCTCGGCGTGCTAACACACACTGCCAGCTCATCTTCCGGGGTTTTCCTCCTGGCCCGGGTCGCGTGCCACAAGTGATTCTGCAACCAATCTCTTGCTTCTACGAGGCTGGTGCGCGTGCTCTCGGGTGACTTTTCTTTCTTCTCCCGCACCGTCGCAGGGCTTCCACGTTTGGCGCAGGCCTCGTGTCACTCATTTATTCATGACAGTTTTCGACACCTTTCGTTCCAAGTTTCGCCACTCATGTAATTTGACCATGTCTAATATACGAGTGTGCTAGGCGCCACGTCTGCGACAGGATCGGTGATGTAACTCACAAGGCAGCCAGCGGCACGCGTACTTGGGTACGACGATCAGAACGACGTAACTCAGAGCACAGCTCATGTATACAGCTTGTGACACCGATGCCGAGTGGTTTTTCGTTGCTCCTAGCCACACATGACTTTCGCTGTAAAACGATTGATGAATGAGGTCACTACTGACGGTGTACCAGTGAACATGGAACTCGATACAAGGCCTGCTGTATTCGTCATGTCTGTCACACACTTCTGCTCTCTTTTTTCGCAAACTTCAATTGCGCAGAACTAGTCTCCCAGTGGGAACCTACACGAATGAACTCGTGAGGCTTTGCAAACTAGCATTTGTTGCAGTCCTGTACAATGCGCAGCACCAGCAGTTGCTTTTGTACGTGCTGCCAGGACGCCCAACCACTGTTGAGGCGGAGTTCGACTGGGCGCAAAGAGAAGGCTTTAACCGCATGCAGGACGAAAACACAAATTACTCGGTCAGAGAACCTAAACTCGAGTGCTTTCTAAACTAATATCAAGACTTGTCCAAGGACGCACTC
Organism: Rhipicephalus microplus; assembly: GCF_043290135.1. Taxonomy (NCBI): domain Eukaryota; kingdom Metazoa; phylum Arthropoda; class Arachnida; order Ixodida; family Ixodidae; genus Rhipicephalus; species Rhipicephalus microplus. The sequence continues at coordinate 45,770,985 of NC_134701.1, forward strand.
GGTACAATAAAGGTAGAAAAAGCCACTCTCTCTTTTTCTTAAGCGATGATACGAAGCCATGACTTTTCACGGCCAGTAGTGTGCTTCCCGCTCTAGAGAATGCCCTCGAAAAGGAATATTTGAAGTTGCAAGAGCTAGGAATAATTACAATCGTTACCACAAACTCGTACGCGACGCATGTAGTGCCAGTTGTCAAACGCGATTGTTCAGTCAGGCTATCCACTGGTTATAAAGTAATGCTCAACCCAATACTGGACCGAGAATTGTGCTCTTTTTTGAAAGCAGACGAACTATTTGCCGCGCTGGCAGGCGGACAACCTGTTGCAAAGGTTGAGTTAAGCTGAGGCGGTCAGCAGGTCAAGATGGATCACGAATCTGAGCGATACATTTCCGTGAACACACAGAAGGGCTTGTTTTTGGCCAGCTGCCTACGATTCGGCATTTCATGTGCTCCCGTAGTATTTCAGAGTACTATGAATGACGCACTGAAAGGACTAACCAACATGTACCTTGTTACCTCGATGACTTTTTCATCATGGGCAACACATTGCAGAACACTTGCTCATCCTCGAAGAAGTACTGACGCGGCAATCAGAACGTGGATTTCCCGCGTAATCTTCGAAATGCGATTTATTTTCGCAAATAATCGCAACACTTGGACCATGTTATCACGAAGGGTGGCGTTCGCCTGACGAATGAAAACTTGACTGCTATTGAATCTGCACCAGCCAGTACCAGGATTCATGATTTGATGGGGTTCCCAGCCTCTGACTCATTATTTTGAAGAAGCTCTTGAATAATGACGAACCTTGGCACTAGAACACCTCTTGTCAGTATCACGTAAAGATACATAAAAAAAGCTGTCGTCAAGGATTATTTTGATTCACCCCATCTTACCATTGAAGTTGTCATGCAGCACTTCTTCCTACGGTGGGCGTGGTTTTGTCGCCCATTTATCATGTCCAAGTTCATCCAATAACTCGTGCTTTACGCATGTTAACAAAGGCAGAACAACGTTATAGCCAGTTAGATAAAATAAAACAGTGACACTTCTTTTTGGAGTCAAGAAGTTTTATTATTGCGCTTACGCACCAAGTTCGTGTTGCTCAAACATCAAAAACCACTTGAGTCCACTTTTGGCTGCAAAACAGGCATTACTGCCATTGAAGCTGCCAACTTGACCCTTTGGGAAGTCACTAAATATTCTTGTTCGTTGCACTTTCACTCTTCGGCGCAGAACGTGGAAGCTGGTTGCCTATTGTGACTCCCAGTACAGTAACGGGACCGCGCAGCATCCCCCAAGCAGCAACAGACTGGTTGTATGTTTCTTTCAGAATTTGAGATTGGAGCATCGCAAGGCCAGTTTGATTACAGGCAGTGAGGAGTTAACCAACGTCCTTCCGGCGTAGCGCAGTACATCAATACATGATTCCCATTGTGTGGACGTATCGGTCACATCACTCAGGCCGTACAGGGAATATAAAAGCAAATGTTTAATCAAGCTGAGTTCCACGTTGTGCAGTGAAAGGGACGTTTGGATGACACAATAAAATAATTTCTCTGTTATGTAGAATGCTTTCCAAAGTTTACGTGTCTTTTAGTTTATTTTTGTGAAGCTACCTCCCATCATGGAATTTCGCTTCACAAGAGAAGGCTCTTCAAATGGTCTAAAGATGCGCAAAAGTTTTCTTTAAACAGCACACATATTCCCTCAAGTGGTCATATAATCGCGCGCTACGCATCATTCGCATGCTTGCGGCACCATCCGGCTTGCCGCTGTATTAGGCATTATGCCCCAAATTCCGTCTAGGGTTCATTGTGTAAATAGGTTTGCATTATGTTTTGTACACGCGATGCTGCAATGTTTACATTGGACGGAGAAGCAGCTGCTTTCTCATGATATGCGAACACTTGAAAAAAGAAAGAAACAGTGTCATCTGATGGTGCACTTGTGCGATACACTGTGACACATGTGACCGTTGTTTCCATTGAGTTTTGCAGAATAGTTGGAACGTATTAGGGTTCAGCGTACGCAACAGGATATGTGTGAAGAGGAACATGAAGATGAGAAATTGCGTGTAAATCCGCGATTCATAACGCTTAATAGTATTCTACTTCAGTTGTTCGAACAAATATGCTTGCTTTGCGCTGATGCATATGGCCATGTCAAAACAATAATACTGCCCCAAACACAAACTTTTAGGTGCTGTGCTTGCATTTGTGTTAATTAAGCCAATTTTTATGTCGCTGCCTATGTGGCATGCTTAAGTCGTTCTAACGCGCACAAAGATTATGATGATTTTGATTTGGTATCTAAACCACCTTAAAACCTATATGGAAGATTCCTTCTAAATGCGTTTTAAATGGTTCGCTGAGTAAAATGTGAGAAAAATATTAGGTGACTTTAAAGCTCCGCCTTTAGAAGTTGAACGTGATAGCGCCACCCTGTGCCTAGTGCATACTTCAAGCACTTAGTGCATAAAACCTTTTCGAATTTGCTATGCACTCACTACGTGCCCTTCAGAAAGTGAGCGCAGAAGCGTGTGCGCCTTTTGTAGTGGGGTACCTGCTTTAAACCATGGAGCCATTATGATAATCATATTATGACGGCTGTTAGCAATGGACGCTTGTACCACGCATTATACTGTAATATTTTATGTTGCATTGTGAACCATGTATACAGGATGCATGTGTTTGTGAAACATGAAAGCCACTTTCTCTTCATTTCCAAGCAGAGAAAGTTCTTTTCACTAGTTTAAAAAGCAAAGGCCATACATACCGGGTGGTAGAACATTCATTTGCCACGCAAACGACCGGAGTTCGATCACCACTTGGATCACCCAAACAACGCTGGTTCAGTCCCCACTTTGCTCCAGGATGCTTTATCATTTGTTCCTTCTTTAAATCACACACATATGTTTTCATGTGGTCATTCAATAGCTCAACCAATACCTCATGCTTCACGGATATTAACCGAGGCTGAACAAGGTTACAGCCAGTAAGAAGAAAAAAAGCATTGTCACTTGTTCTTGGAGGCAAGCAGTTTCGTTATTACGTTTACTCACTAAGTTCGTGTTGCTCACACATCAAAGGCCAGTTGAGTTCTCGATTTCGCGGTCACAAATAAGATGATGATTTTTACGCTAATAACCAATGACGCCGACGCAGACACCGGTATATCTGCGAAAGGAGCTCTTTATTGCTATCGCGTTAATGTTTTAAGTTGTTGTCTATACAACGTGTCTGAAACAAAATAACCGAGGGTTTGACGGAATATTGTCTGGTCGGGGAGGAGTCATTGCAAAAGAATAAACAGTAATCAAAATATTATAGAGCTGCAGAAGCTACCTCAAAACACCCATAACGCAGTAACAATAATTACTCATTCTCTGCCGGTACCAGAATCGGTTACGGTTTCATCAAAATCACATAGCCTTGAAGATGATCTTTATGCAAATCCCTTCCCCGCTGCAGCTACGTAAATTGTTATGGGTGCCTGGCCATAGAAAATTTGAAATAAATTAAGTGCGCTGACGCATGAGCCACATTAAATGTAAAATGCTATGGGTTCTTCCTGAGGTGGCCATGATAACTGCGCTAAGATGGAGGAATCGTTCACTTCATGCATGCGCTATAAAACTGATAATGTCATAGACAGAATTTAGTTGCTCAGAATTTAAGTGGAAAATCCAGTGTCGTTACACTTGACAATAGGAAGCCATAATAACCAGATTACGATGTCGTGTCCCCCATTAAGTTTATATTAACACGGGCCTGGTATGGCGATGTCACCTCTATGCAGCTTTGTTCAAAACGAGAAACAACAGAGCACCGTTTTATTGCGTGTTGCCAATACAGGTTACTAAGGAAAATACTTTTTGTTATCCCATTCGCTAACCTGGGGCTGAACGTGGCAATTGAGAACATACCTTCTTTTAGTGCATCGGATCAGGGCTTCAACCACAAGAATGCTTTTGAGGTCATTTGTACTTGCCTTCATGAAACTAACCAATCAAGTTTTTACTTGCGTGAGTATTATTTCGACACGATTAATTTAACATAAAATTTTTAATCGCGTTAATTTTAGGCGCGAAGCTCCTTAAAGTGGCACCCGTTCGTCCCTAGTAGTCGTAGTCGTAGTATATAATTAGTGTTACATATTGACCTGCAGGCTGGTGCTGGTGGGAGATTTCTCCTGTGCTTTGTTGAACGATGAAAAATTTGCGGCGTGCGCGTTAACTAAAAGCCGAATGCTCCTGTCTCTCATTCCCCATTAGCAGCCATGGGCATATACATTGAGCACTATCTGACAAGAAGGGGCTGCTACGTTGTACTTGCTGGGTGTAACCTCCTTAGTTTTAGAAAGGTTTAGCGAGCGTTAGGCCGCGGTGCCATGAATACAGTGAACTAGTATATACCATGAACTCGAGGTGGTTAAAGGTTGGAAGTAGAGACAAAGCGCAAGACGTAAAAAAGTAAAAGCCAAATTCTCCTGTCTCTCATTTCCCATTAGCAGCCATTGGCATGTACAGTGAGCCCTATCTGACAGGAACAGGTTGCTACGTTATACTCGCTGGGCATAACCTCCTTGGTTTTAGAAAGGTTGAGCGAGCGTTCGGCCGCAGTGCCACGAATACAGCGAACTAGTATATACCATGAACTCGTGGTGGTTAAAGGTGGGAAGTAGACCCGAAGCGCAAGCCGTTAGAAAGTGTGCATGTGCCACCTCTCCTGTAGTCCTTGGAATATCCGCTGGATGGCGGTGCTTCTATATGGGGAATATATGATGAAAAGATGCAAGATGGTGGTACTTGGAGTGCTGAATAGATGGACGAACGGACACACAGACAGATGAATGGATGGACACATGAACGGACGCAGGGGCGGATGCATGGATGAACGCAGGGACGGACGCACGAACAAACGCACGCACGGACGGGCGGATGGACTCATGGACGGATGGAAGCAAGAAAGAATGGACGGGCGAATGCTTCGCTCCACTCTCCATCATTGACTCCGTGGATATGCTGCCATTTTTTTGTTCAAGATAGCTGTGCTGTCTTATTTGTACGAGTGAAAAACAATTATTGTACTCCTTCCGTCCTACGTGCGTTGTTTTTATTTTTGAGTATAATTTGAATACGGAAGAAGTCCCACTAAATTATGCAATGAATTCTTTGCCAATCGCCCTGAGGGGGTATTCATCACCATCATCATCACACTAAAGAAATTCATTTAGATTACTGTTACAATGTAGGAGCTGTCTGCGTTAACCTAAGCGTTGATCTTGAGGACTTCAATAAAGTTTACGCTACCATACCATGTTGTTGCCAGAAAACATTTGTCTAGTGCGATTGATATGGTGGCCAGGTCACCATTTTGGATTGATAAATGAGATGACTGACTAAGTATCGCGAGCATTCCTTGATAGCCAAAATGTGCCAATCATGTCCTTAGAGGTTGTGTTACAGCAGCGAGGTTAAAAAAATTTTCGCCCCTTGAGGACTCATTATAGATTACTATGCCGAATCAAAATGCTCGCACTTGCTCTGCAATTTTTTTCGTTACATACTGCCGGCCTTCCATGAAAGCCTTAGGAAGGAGTAGGGCATAAGTAAGTAACACGACACTAGCTCGGAAAAAAGAAGATAAGAAACAAGAACGTGAAGTGATGTATTGTAAAATAGTATCATCAAGAAATATGCAAAAACAACAAGATCCAACAAACTTCGTGACAGTAAGCACTCACGAAACCCAGGTGACCTATATTACATTAACCCACATAAAATAAAGACCATACAAACACTATAGTACCGTACCTACATAGCACACACACACAAAAAAAAGTTTCGAAGATAGCAAAAGAAGGAAATAAATGACGTCACATTACGCCCACCAAGCGCCGCAGCGCCTACCGAGCCATATCTTTTATCGCATGCATAAAATAGTCAATGTTATCCAGTGATACTAAATCAGAAGGTAAGACGTTCCATTCGACGATTGTACGTCGAAAGAAAGAGTAAAGAAAAGTGTTCGTGCTGCTCTTCAGCTCGGCCACTTTTTTGAGTGATAAGACCGAGTTAAGCAGCTAATGGCGGGTGCTGTGAGTTGAGATGAATGACACCGTAACATTTTGTAATAAAATAAATAAAAAAGCCTCAGCCTGTCATGATAGCGCCTTGTTTCAAGATCCTCTAGTCCTGCTTTTTGTAGGAGGTACGAAGGGGATGTTTTCTAACTACAACTGTTGTGAATGAACCTAGCAGGTTTTCTTTAGACACCCTCCAGTTTCCGTTTACTAGAGGCTGTCCAGGGATCCCCGGCCGCCGCAGCATACTCCAATATAGGTCCAACATACGTCTTGTAGGCTATTAGTTTTATTTCTAGTGTTGAATGATCCAGCGTACGCCAAAGATATCCTGATTTTCTGTAGGCTTTTGTAGCATTCCAGCGCAAATGTTCATTCCAGCGCAAATCGGAGGTTATGATTACTCCTACATACAAATAACTGTGCACAAAATATAATGGCTGGTTTGGTTATTTATAAAATACGTGAATTCAAGTGGTTGCTTCTTGCGGGTTTATTTATTTATTTATTTATTTATTTATTTATTTATTTATTTACTCTCAGGGCCCAAGGGCGTTACAGAGAGGAGTGGGGGTTAGAACACTCTACAGGTATACAATGCAGCAGGAGTGTGGTTACACATATGAAACACATTTGAAATATCCACATAAACTGGAAAAAAAGTAAACAAACAACAGAAAGGAGAAATCAAAAAACGCAAAATTAAAAACATTTGCCGTACACGGGAACAACCGAGCAGGATTTACACAAAACCGCGGAATTCGCGGAAAAAAAATTCAGGTAATATGGCCACTAATAGCCACCTTGAAATTGGCTGGATTAATTATTGAAGCAATGCAGGTGGGGAGGTGGTTCCAGTCAGGTGGTTATGGTCGTTGGTACAGTTTTTTTTGCTATTAAGTCTCATCTGCCATGTACTACACCAGTTCGCAATTGTACTTAATGCTCTAATTAGTAACACCTGACAATTAGGACTAGATACGTTTTTGTAGATTACGCAGTCGTCGGCGAACAGTCGAATTTGTATGCCTATGTCATAAACGATATCATTGATGATTACCAGAAAAAAAATGGGCGCCGTATCTGCATGGTAATCTGCAAATGTTGTTGAAAGACGATATGTTTGTGTGTGGAGAGAGTGTATAAAACATTCATTTGATGTTCTGCGCAAGAAAATTGGTGAATCGTATTCTGAAGGCGCTGCGTTAGAGTGCCTCGAGCGTGCAGCGGAGGCGAACGAGCAGATAAAGTTGCGTCCCACGTCAGACATGAGCACTACCTGGCAGTTTTCTTGAAAAACGAAGCGCGTGCCTCTGAGACGGGCGTGTGCGCCAATCTCAGAGGTGATAAGATGTAAAACGCAAGGCGATGGGTACGTGCCACCACCGTGTCGTCTTAGCAAAGCTTTGAAAACACTGGCCTTTTCGTGCAAGCACTGCACGGTCAGCGCAGCGGGATAAACGCTATGGTCCTTAGAATTACTTATCTATGCTTTTTCCAGCAGAAAGCACGCATACAAACTATTAACGTGCTCTTATAGTGCCTCAGAAATGCGCAATAATTGCTTTTGAATTGACAATGGTACAAGTATGAACGCTGAATCTTGAGCAACATTGGTGAACGCTGCGGATGGGGTCGGCCGTTTGGGGTATCGGCTAGTGCCATTCAAAATACCCGGTACTGCTAAGGGTGGTCAAACAGACAAATGTACAGACAAAGAACAGATCAGAGTTTTTGTGTCGAAGGTCCCCAAGAAAGGCTATTGTCTTTAATAAAGGACTGAGAATGGAGCCCTGAGGAAGACCAGATGCCACCGGAGCTGAAGGAAAAGTCGTGCCACCAATAATTACACATTGCCGCCTTGACGAGAGGTACAATATATTCCAGGCTACAAGGCATTATTTTTGAGAATTAGCTTCAATTTGAGTTTGAGCATAGATTGGGATACCCGAGAAAAGGCATTTTCGAGTTCTAGAAATATTATATCTACCTGATTATGGCTGTCTAACGCTAAAGAAAGGTCATGCATTGTTAAGATTAGTCGAGGAACGGTAGACCCCTCTCTACGGAGTCCGTGTTGCCGATGATCTCTCAACTTATTGCTCTCAACAAATGCAGATATGTGCAATAATATATATATTCAAGCAGCTTCGCTTAAGTACATAAAATTGATATAGGTCTGTATGACGAACGTGATGAGTGGTCTGCTGATTTTGGTATGGAGACAATTTTAGCGAATCTCCATTCATCTGGAAGTTCCACACGAACGAGTGATTTATGATATAGCATTGTTGAATACTTGAAGAACTATTCAGCATATCGCACTAGGAAAGCATTTAGTATTTCATCATTAGCAGGAGATTTCTCGGTATCTAAATTAAGAAGCAACGTCAGGACTACCTCTTCACTAAAGAGTATATCGTCAATAGGCGGTATTTCTTCGACAAGTGAAATTTTGAAACACTGGCATTATCTTGAGTGAAGACAGAACAAAAATATGTGTTAAGTGTTTGAGCTACTTCAAGTTTGTCATCAAGCCCCGCCGCGGTGGTCTAGTGGCTAAGGTACTGGGCTGCTGACCCGCAGGTCGCGGGATTGAATCCCGGCTGCGGCGGCTGTATTTTCGATGGAGGCAGAAATGTTGTAGACCCGTGTGCTCAGATTTAGGTGCATGTTAAAAAACCCCAGGTGGTCGAAATTCCCGGAGCCTCCCACTACGGCGTATCTCATAATGATATGGCGGTTTTGGGACGTTAAACTTCACGTATCAATCAATCAAGGTTGTCATCGAGTATCGCATCGCCCACTGATAGAGGAGGCACCGATTTTTTTTCGGTGACAAGTCCCAGAACTTATCAGGGGATAAAAGGAGAAAGTTCTTTAGCCTCATGTTTTGGAAAGGCTTTTTTGCATTTTTGATGCTATTTCCTAGTGTAACGCGCAGCTCGGTAATATTTTCTGCGTTAGCACTTGTTGGATTACGTTTATGCCTAGCTCTCGCCTTTTTAAAGTTTCCGCCCCATATGAACATGGTTCTTCGTAAACCAAGGATTACAGCTGCGCACAAACTTTCGTTTTTTTTGGGCACAAGCTGCGCAATGCATGGAAAAACGAATTCCTTCAAGAAACGCCACATTTGTCCTACGGAGCCACCAGTTGGTTCTAAGCCACCAGTTGAGACTTTAGCCTGCCAGACATTGATTGGCGGAGCACTGTACCCTCTTAAGTAAGCCAAACCGAAGAGAGAGATTTTCTGGACGTTTCCTCAACATTAATCTAACACAACTTGTATCATAGCCGACGCGTGTTACCCAAGACACTGCAAACACTTTAGACCTAGTACTGGTCAACTGTCCAGACAGTTTGTCGTCCATTACCTTTCTCAGAGAAATAAGCGACCACAAGGTCATCCATGCTTCTTTTCACTTTGCTCCAGCTTTGCGGCATAAGCGCGAAACAACTATACACTTATACGACAAAGGTATTTATGATGCAATATGTAAACATTCACAAAATTTTTTACCTTTCTTCCAAGATACTGCACCACTATTGAAAACTGCACCACAATAATAACCGCACCACTATTGAAAATTGGCTGATATTCAGAGAGAACATAAACAACTTAGCAAACCGGTACATACCAAAAGTTACCTTTCGAACCCATGAACAAAAACCATGGCTTGTTAATTCGCTCAAAAGACTAGAAAACAAAAGTACGCATGTATTGCGCCACTAAATGCAGGACGGACACGTTTGCATGGGAAAAATACTACGCTGCTGAACGAGCATACCTATCAGCAATTCGCAAGGCGAGAGATGCGTTCTTTTGCAATGACCTTCCGAACTTTTATTCAATAACACAAAAAAATTCTGGCAGGTGATAAATCCTCAAGGCACAGTGATTTGATTGATTGATATGTGGGGTTGAACGTCCCAAAACCACCATATGATTATGAGAGACGCCGTAGTGGAGGGCTGCGGAAATTTTGACCACCTGGGGTTCTTTAACGTGCGCCCAAATCTGATCAAGGCACAGTGTAACACTTACAAATGAAGAAGGAGAAACGTTCGACAATATAGAATGCGCGAACCTTTTTAATGCAGCCTTTGTGTCTGCATATACAGAAGATTTCACCACGCCCCCTCTTTTTTCGCGTATTAATGCAACAAGTCATATGCCGCCCATTACATTTTTCCCAGATGGTATCTCATCGTTAATCGACCATGTTAAACTCACATCGTCAGCCGGCGTGGATAACATTAATTCGAAACTGTTGAAGAATACTAAACATGTCGCCGTGGTTTTCCTGCGTTTGCTGTTTTCGCAGTCACTTTCAACTGCTGAAATGCCATGACTGGAAGGTGGGAATGGTTGTTCCAATCCTCAAAGCAGGTGACAGGAATTGCCCGCTTAATTATCACCCCATTTCATTAACGAGTGTGCCCTGTAAGCTCATGGAACACGTCATGTACACAGAAATTATGAAATTTCGTGACTCGCCCAAATACTTTCATTCTTCACAGCATGGCTTCCGCAAAGGCTTTTCCTGCGAAACACAACTGGCCATTTTCCTGCATGATATTCATACCAACTTAGATTCTAACCTCCAGACAGACGCGATATTTCTAGATTTCGCAAAAGCGTTCGGCAAAGTACCACACCAACGTCATTACTAAAACTTTCTCTTGCGAACATCAACCGCGATATTTTGCGATGGATTGAAGCGTTCTTGACAAACCGATCTCAGTTCGTTACAGTTAACAACCGCGCATCTAGCCCACTACCAGTGACCTCCGACGTACCGCAAAGATCTGTTCTCGGACTTTTACTCTTCCTAATATACATCAATGACCTGCCTCTGCACGCGTCTTGCAACGTTCGTTTGTTCGCAGATGACTGCGTCATTTATCGAACAATTACTAACACATCGAATAAAGGCTTACTTCAGGAGGACATCAATCGTCTACAGCAATGGTTACTGAAACTTAATCCTAAGAAATTCAAACTGATGGTATTTTTTCGTCGGCACGACCCATTTCCTTAGAAATACACAATCAGGAACATTCCCATGTGTTCTGCGCAGTCTTACAAGTACCTAGGTGTTACTATATCGAACGACTTGTCCTGGCGCACACACGTCAATAACATCCTTTCTTCTGCTAAGAAATCACTTGGTTTTCTCAAGCGCAATCTGAAATGTGCCCCCAAACTGGTTAAACTACTGGCCTACCAGTCAGTAGTCTGTCCGAAACTGGAATATGCATCTGCCATATAGAATCCTCACCAAAAATATCTCATCAACGCACTCGAAGCCGTTCAAAATCATGCCGCAAGGTTCATTCCTTCTAATTATTCATATGACACGAGCATATCTTACTTAACGAAAGGATTGAATTTGCTTCACCTTAGTACACATCGGCGCACTGCAGCCCTCTCACTTTTCCACAAGTTTTATCACACCTCGCTTCATCAGCCACCCTATATTCACCCCGCAGCCCGAGCATCTCATCGTACACGGCACACTTTCCAAGTGGGCCGCCCTCGCATGCGCACTGTTACCTTTTCCGCCTCATTCTTTTGCCATGCCGCTACAGATTGGAACAACCTTTGTACGCAATTTGCGCAATTTTCGCAATAAAAAAATTGCACAATTTTTGCAATAAAAAGTGAAATTATAGTTTGTATTATTTACTGTACTTGTGCTGACGTGTTATTTATTGTGCTTGTGCTGACGTATGTAACACCTTAACCCATGTATGTTTCTGTATTTTTCTCGTGTTCAGTTACAAGTTATGCAAGTTATGTACTTTAGTGCAAGTATCTTTCTTCTTTATTGTGTATAGCTATGCATTAGGGAAATTATGTACAAATGTATTCCCACCCTTATGTAGTACCCCTTTCAAGGGGTCTTTAAGGTAATAAAATGAAATTAAATGATATGAAATTAGAGAACGAAGTAACAAGCCAATCCAGTACATCGGCGTCACTAGCTTGTGAAAACAATTGTATTGTATTTTTATTTTTGTTTCGAAAAAAAAACTGCACTTCTCAATCTCTCGACAGAATCTTATGATCAGATATGCCATCGAAAATATCTATTCTTGAATGTCTCCTTAATAGCCCATTGCAAACAAGAAAAAAAGGTCCAAAATGGACTCTGTGCTCTGCTGAGTGCGTGTGGGTAATTTAACTAACAGGGTTAAATTGTGCAAGATGACAATGTCAACGAATGGTTGGGACGCGTCAGTCAGAGCTTGTGGAAAGTCATCTGGTCACTTAATCGCTGGTGAATTGAAATCTCCCGCAAGCAACAGGTTGCATGAATGAATCATGTTGAAACACGAGAACTTGTTGGGGTTTTTAGCAAAGACGCTATCTGTGCTCGGGGGACAATATATTCCCAATACAATCAGGTTGCATACTTCAAGGAATATTTTAGACACAACACTCTCAGTTCGTGGCATGTTAAGCAACATGGACGCTCGCACCGATTCTTCGAGTAAAATAGCTACTCCTCCTCCCCTACCATCCCATTGTGGTAAATTCTAAGCCATTTGGTGTTAACTCATGGTCACTGATGTGTTGATGTAGCCAAGTTGCCGTTACCGCTATGGCGTGCGGGTTATGCGCGGTGATAATATTTTCTAAGTCAACTAGTATTTTGAGAATGCTACGAGCATTTATGCAGCAGATACTTTTTTGCAATCCCCACCAGTTCATCAATTGTGCCTGGGCCAACTCGCGCTTTGAACATCAGAAGCTGAGGAAGACTTCTTTTCGGTAAGGATAAGAAACCTCTTATTATTGGTACTATCCCATCAAAACAGAGTGTCATCGATGATTATCTGCAATTGAATTCAATTATGTATTGTAATTGCAATTGCAGCTGCAATTGGATTCAATTATTGCAATTTGGATTCAATTATGTGCAGCCGATTTTGCATAAGCTTTTGGCCCTTCAGAAGCTGCTGAAGCTGCTCAATGGTATTGGGTTTAACATTTCATTCAATATCCCCACAAAGCATCAGCAGAGAGAAAAGAACGTCTTTTGCATGTGAACAAAACATACAGACATTGTAGGGGCATGCCAGCTGGAGCAAGCAACGGTCATCAGACCTTATATATGCATATTTGTTACTAACGTGCCTTAAAAGCACAAAAGGGTTCATGGTGGTGATAACGGGGGACCAGCTGACGTGCCCACTAAAAGAATGCCAGCAGAGCGGTCCTCTTAAGTAGGCTGCTGACAAAGTCGCAGGGGGTGGGGGTATCCAGTCAGATGACTCAAACTTGTGTTCGAGTGCTTGTGCGCACTCTCCAAAATGGTGTGCAGCAAAGACGTAACACACGAAATCACCACCTGCCTTGATCATCCCCATTGTTCCGAGAAAGTCTGCATAAAAAGCAAAAAAGGGTACATGGCGGTGTTGACAGGGGATCAGCAGACGTGCCCACTGAAATAATCCCAGCAGAGCCGTTCTCTTAAGTTTGCTGCCGACGATGTCGCAGGGGGTGGGGGTATCCAGTCAGGTGACTCAAGCTTGTGTTCGAGTGCTTGTGCGCATTCTCGGAAGTCGTGTGCAGGAAACGCCGAACACACGGAATCACCACCTGTCTTGATCATCCCCGTCGTTCGAAGAAAGAAAGTCTGCATAGAAAGCAGAAAAGAGCTCATGGTGGTGCTAGCGGGGGACCAGATGACGTGCCATGAACAAATAAATGGGGTCCCATGTGTATATTGGAAGTCTCCGTAAGAAAGTTTGGATGTAATATACCACCTACTAATTTCTAATTAAACGGGTATAGTCTGGTGCCTGCCGCTTTGTTTTCTTGGTACAATAAACCTGCAAATATTGACCATTTTCTTGTAACAAGCACTCGTTTAAAAAATAAGAAAATATCTCAAAATTTTATAAGAAAATTAAAAAAATCAATTAGTACAACGAATATTTTGTCCTTCAGCGCTGCTTCATTGACATTTTGTGACAAGAACGTCTGCAGGGCCCTCTGCGAATTCCTGTGTTATACAAAATGATAACCTTTCTGAGCCATTGACCAACTCTTTTTCCTAATCACGGTTACATTGAGTAGTTCCTTACTACATTGCATTGATTCAGCCTACTAAGAATCACTTTCTCATGTAACACCATAACTGCAACATGTTATCTATGGAAATAATACATGCAGGACTTGTACTAGTGGCAGTAACCCCCCTCTCCTAAAGAACATCATCTCGATGTCACAACATAATTACCAGATGAAAAGAAAACACATACCATAAGCAGTACACAAGAGGGTGTTCGCAATCGCTGTAAGTCTACTCAAGGGAGTTTGACGAATAGTCAGCGTTGATGAAACAGTTTCATTCTCGAAACATGGACGACGTGTGGTTGTTGTGAACGGCGGGATTGACGAGTCTTGTCCTCGTCAAGAACTTCGTAGCTCACTTCGCTGAGACGACGGAGAATTCTATCGGAACCACAATAGCAGTGTAACAACTTTTCCGACCGGCCCCATCGTCGAATGGGAGTCCACAACCATACTCGTTCTCCGGGTTGGTAAGAGATCTCGCGACGACAAGCTGTGTACCGAAGCGAGTCGATGCGTTGTTGCTTATGGATTTGTTCGACTGCAAGCTTACGAGCTGCGTCTGCTAGTCTGATAAATCCATTCGTCTTGACACTAACCTTGTGCCTGTCTGGTAGAAGCATGGCATCCAGCACTGTAGTGACCTCCCTGCCGTGAAGTAACCAGAATGGTGTGAATCAAGTTGTTTCTTGCACAGCGGTGTTGTAAGCGAACGTGACGCAAGAGAGGATGTCGTCCCAGTTTTTGTGGTCTTGGTCAACGTACATGGATAGCATGTCGGTGATCGTCTTGTTTAGTCGCTCTGTAAGGCCGTTGCTTTGTGGGTGGCATGCAGTAGTTTTCCGATGTACTATTCCACTAAGCTGCGTGACGTCTTGTATCATACGGGTGGTAAAAGCCGTGCCACGATCATTTATAACAACTGCTTGTGCTCCATTTCGGAGGACGATGTTCTTCATAAAAAAGTGGGCAGTAGCAATCATGGTGCCACGTTGCAATGCCTTCGTTTCGCAGTAGCGCGTCATGTAATGAGTAGCGACTACAATCCAGTGGTTGCCGTCACGAACCTGGGGAAATGGTTCGAGCAGATCATAGCTAATTTGTTGGAACGGTTGTTTCAGAGGAGCGACGAGCTTCAAAATGCCGGCTGGGCGCTGATGTGGTGCTTTACGGTGCTGGCACTCGTGACACGTTTTCACGTAATGATTCACGTCTCGATTGAGCTTAGGCTAGTAGTAGTGTTGGTGAATCCAGGCAAAGGTACGTGTGAATCCTAGGTGGCCTTAGGAAGGCTCATCGTGAGAGGCAGACAAGACATCGGCTCGTAACCATGGCGGGACGACTAGCAGATACTCAGGCGAGTAAGGGTCGAAGGTTGTGTTATAGGGAATATTTCTGCGAATGCAGAACGATGGTTGTGAGCGTGCAAATGCTGGTGGTGGATGTGGCCTGCGGCCTTAAAGATATTGGATAAATTGTCGAATCTCGGAATCGTTGTTCTGCTGTTCAGCCAAGTCGGATACACTAACGGCGCAGAGAAAATGGCCGTCAAGATTGTGATCACCTGACGCTGTCGTAAAAAGAACCCGGGAAAGGCAGTCCGCGTCAGTATGTTTTCAGCCAGACTTGTACACGAATGTGAAATCGAACTCCTGAAGGCTGAAGGCAATCGAACTCCTGAATCGAACTCCACCTGGCCAGACGTCCGGAAAGGTCTTTCAGGTTCGCCAACCAGCAGGGCGCATGATCATCAGTAACAACTATGAATGAACAGTCATACAGGAACGCTTACTGAATGTAGCTATTTCCCAGACAACACATAGGCACTCCTTTTCAGTGGTTGCGAAATTCGCTTCCTCAGACGATAAAATCCTGCTCGCATAAGCAATAGAACGTTCGACACCACCTTGCCACTGTACGAAGACTGCACCAAGGCTGATGTTACTGGCGTGTGTGTGTAGTTCAGTGGCGGCATCTTCGTCGTAGTGTTTTAGTAAGGGCTCAATCGAGACGCTGCTGGAGCGTGGAGAAAGCTTGTCATTGCTGAGGGCCCTACACGAAGGGAACGTCTTTTGTCAGACAAGTGAGGGGTTCGACAATGTTTGAGAAATTTTGCACAGAACGCCAGTAGTATGCGCAGAGGCCTAAAAATCGACGCACATCACGTTTGTTGGCAGGTCGTGGAAAATCTGCGACAGTCAATGATTTGTCTTGGTCCGGCCTAATCCCATTGGGGTTAACAAGGTGACCGAGGAGTTTTAATTCGTTGTAACCAAAATGACATTTTTGTGGTTTCAGTGATAGGCCCGCCGTTGTGAATCGCAACAAACACAGATCTAAGCCACTGCAAGTGCTGCTCAAACGTTTGTCATAAGACAACGACGTCGTATAAGTAAACAAGGCATGCTTCGCGCTTAAGACCGGACGGCAATGTATCAGTTACCCTCTGGAATGTCGCAGGAATGAAACACAGACCTAAGGGCAGCACTTTGAATTCGTACAGACCCTGAGGAGGTATGAATGCAGTTCTCTCTAGATCGCATTCATCAACTTCGATTTGCCAGTAGCCACTGCGTAAATCAATGGAGAAGTATCGGGCGTGTCAGAGGCGGTCTGGTGAGTCATCGATGCACGGAAAAGAATAAACGTCTTTTTTGTCACTTTGTTGGGTTTGTAGTAATCGACGCAAACTCGAAGAGTGCCGTCCTTTTTCTTCACTAGTACGATGGGGGATAACCATGGACTCTTCGAGAATTGGATTACGCCATCTTCGAGCATCGTCTTCACTTGAGAGCGCATTGCTTCTTGTTCATTTTGTAATAATGGGTAGGCGTGCTGACGTATGGGTCGTTCAGCATGGTCTGTGGCAATGCGGTGATTTACGGTTGGCGTTCGCTTTATCTTGGATATAGACGCGAAACAGTCGCTAAACATACAAAGAATGCCGCGGATTTGCTCATTCTGCGCACATGACTGTGCGCAGAATGAGCAAATTCTGCGCACATGATGCTGTGGTTTACGTTTAAATGATATGCCATAGTTAGTGACGCAAAAGGAACTTCGGCCGGTTGTGTGCTTTTTGTTAAAAAGATTCCGGGATGAATTGTTGAAAGTCACTTTTCTTGTGACTCTGGTAGAGCAGTGACTTGCGATTTTAGCACAAGCGAAGTTGAATGGCGCGTCATTTGTGTCTATGCGCCGAACGTGGAGGCTGACCGAGAAACTTTCTTTTCATTAATTAAGCAACAATTACGGACAGCAAAACAGCTTCTTTTATTGGGGGATTTCAATTGTGTATTGAGCGCGAAGGATAGAATTAATAACCGCCATGTGCGAGACAGAAGTGTTGAAGTGCTCTATGATTTGCTGAGTGAATATGACCTGAATGATGTTGCGGAGTGCCTCGAAGCAGGTCGCGAAGTTCGATTTACGCATTTTCAGGGAACCAGTCACGCACGTCTTGATAGGATATCCATGGCAGGGGAGACGCTAGATTAAAGCAATAGTTACACAGTCTTACCTGTTTCTTTCTCTGACCATTGTCTTGTACAATGTAACGTGGGACTTAAACAAAAAGAAAACAAATTTAGTTGGGATTTATGGAAGTTTAACGCTAAACTACTTCAGGATGACATTTTTAATAATTTTGTGATTGAGGGAATCAAGAACATTAAAGTGATCGGAGCCTGTAATGTTGGCGAGGAATGGGAGCTTTTGAAGCAAAGCGTTAAAATGAAAGCCATATCGAGATCTAGTACTTTAAAATATCAAGAAAGAATGAAAGAACATGAACTCAGAACAACGCTTAAGAAATTGATAGCATTAGAAAGCAAGGAGCCCGGTGCATATAAGGAAGATAAATATAAGGAAGATATATGTAAGGAAGATGGTGAAACGACAAATTGAGCTAGTAGAGCAGGAGCGCTACAGAGGAGCTCTTATTCGAGCGAAAGCAGAGGCGTGGGCTATGGGGGAGACTCCTACCAAGCACGCGCTTGAAATCGAGAAATCACTAGCGCGTCGTAATCACGTCGACGAAATAGAGGAAAATGGAATTCTGCTAAACACTAACAGCACTATCGCTGAAGCTTTTTTTCGGTATTACAAGGGTTTCTTCGCAGCCGCATTAGTAGATGTTACGAAGTTCAAGGACACTTTCTTGAGTCAGATGCCGCAAATATCTCTCGAAACGAAAGAAGCGTTAAAGAGGCCTATAACCGTTTCTGAAATTGAATATACAATAGATAGTCTCGCCGCTGGGAAGTCGCCGGGGCCTGACGGCATCGGTGCGATGTGGTATAAAGCTTTTAAAACAGAAGTTTAACCAGTGTTACAAGCTGTGTTCAAGGAAGCCTACGCAATCAAAGCGTTACCACCTTCATTTGCCGAGACGCACACTATTATAATACCTAAGACGGATGACAAAGCAAAATTAAAACTAGTTTCGGCATATAGGCCCATTTCGCTAACCAACACTGCCTACAAAATACTCATGAAAGTATTGGCAGGTAGATTGCAGTCCGTAATCACCGGAACAGTTGGGGAGCACCAAACGTGTGGCATCAAGGGGCGCTCAATATTGATGAACACACACACAATGCGATGTGTCCTTGAGAGTTGCGAAGCTTTTAATTATCATGTTGCGATCCTCCAGCTTGATTTAGAAAAGGCTTTTGACTGCGTCCCGCAAGATGTGTTATTCTCCATACTTGACCATGTCAATGTCGGATTGTTGATTACAGAGGGCATAGTTTTGGCGTATAAGAACTCTACTACACGACTAATTATCAACAAGATCCGGGGGTCTCCCATTAGGCTGGAACGTTCTGTACGCCAGGGATGTCGGGCAAGTCCACTCTTGTTTGCATTGTACATAGAGAGCTTATGCTTGGCCATAATACAAAACGAGACCATCCGTGGTTTCAGACTGCTTGACGCCGAGGTAAAGGTTTTGGCATACGCTGATGATGTAGCAGTGTGTTGCACCACCATAGGAAGTGTACAAGAGACAGTTGCTGTTGTTAAAAGTTTTGGAGAAATTACAGGAAGTTGGGTTAATTGGGGAAAGTGTCTGGGGTTGTGGCACGGAGACTTGACATCAACCCCAGATATCTATGCTAACGTTCACTGGTTTGATACTCCAGCAAAATATCTAGGTGTGCCTTTTCAGCACTACAAAGACACTAATGATTACTGGACTGAACAAATAAAAGAAACGCGTGAAAGGACAGCGCAGTGGAACGGCAACCGTCTCTCAATGTTTGCCAGAGCCACTGTATGCAACATATTTTTAATGAGCAAATTATGGTATGTGATGCAGGTTTTGTGTTGCTCACGGGTGCATGTGCAAAAGCTGCATAGAATATTTGCTGCGTTTATATGGGGGTCTACTTGGGAAGCCGTAGCAGGAGAAATCTGTTCCGAAGAGTAAAACAGGGGGGACTGAGCCTGTCGCATCTGTTCGTGCGACAACTAGTTAGTCGTTTTATTTTCTTTCGAGATGTTCAACACCCCTTCTTAAGAACGGTATGCCAGTTACGCCTTTGTCGTGTTCTGCCTAATTTTGTGGTTAGCGCCGCAAGCATGCCGGAAGCTACGCGAGCTTTCTTTAAGGAAGTTGCGGACAGTGTCCGGTTCTTGTCAGTTCGGTTTTCCAATAAATACCTTTTTTCGGTCGGGTGAAAGAAATTGCATAAAGACATATGCGACATGATTTTTCCTGTTCCTATGTATAGGTTAATTAATAGCGGGGGAGAAGGCAATGATGTTCTTAAGCGTGTTAAGAAAATGCAAATTCAGCCTAGTGCAAAACGCTTTTTCTTTAAATTACACTCCGGAACACTACCGGTTAAGACTTTTTTAGAAGATAGAGGACTTTATATGCCATGGGGTTCGAACTGTTTGATCTGCCGAAAGCCGGAGGTAATAGATCACGTTTTTCTTTATTGTTGGGAAGGGGTTTACTTCTGCGATGTTTTACAGAGAACTCTAAAAAAGGAACTTCCCTTATATTCACTGGGCATCAGGTTTTTAACAGTAGAAAAAGAGGAGGGACTGCCTTTTGATCTTATAATGCTGCTCGGCCTCCATTGTCTATGGCGGGCAAGAATGGCCGGTTACTACAGTGACCCTGACAGGTGTCCGGCCCGTATGCTTTTCCGCGAAAGCATTGCTCAGTACATTGATATACTCAAACAACAAGATTTTGTTCCGGAATGGCTCTCCAGGGTCGAACCCCTGGTGAACCTGAAGGAATTTTTGCACTGTAATCACTAATAGTTCCGCGACTGTTTTGTCATTACTTCTGTTGTGTATGTTACTGTTTACAGTGACTTATATTGATGTGTGTACCAATTGCAAAACCGGTAATAAAGAAAAAAAGTAAACACATCGAAGTGTAGGCCGTTGCTGTGAATCGTTGATTTGCTCTTGTTGCGTACTTGTTAGCGTACTTGTTGCGTACTATATGAGTAGTATGTGTGCTTGTGTAGCTATATGCATTGCATCAGCACATATTAGGCTTCCGGTGTCAGTGAGTAATTCTGATTGGGCTGAGGCGTAAACAGTCTGCAAGGGAGCCGTGATAGTGGGTATGACAACGTACGTCGCGGCAGGCAACTTTTTTTTAATATCGTTTAGTCCCTCCAGATGGCGCTAGCTTACCACCCACTTCACGGCTATGACCCTCACACCTCCAGCTAGGTAATAACGTTGAACATCTATCTATCAAAGCTGCACTACTAAAATGGAATGGTTTCGATGCGATCAAGTCTACGGTTTGGAGGCACATCTCGTGACCTACGGACTCGTGAACGCATGAATAACGTCGCTACACTATGTGAATCTGCGAGAAATAAATACAGCAAGCCTAGCATGCACTCTTCAGGTGAGGCTCTGCAGTATCTGTGTCTTTTGAGGTTAACGTGGCTTCGCTGACCGAACGAAACCTGCTTGCTCTGTCGTTCTCTTTTGCGATGTGTTCATCGCCACAGGTTCGTCTGCTCGTTTTTATAATCATTTCGTTCAATATCAAGCCCAGCGGGACCGTTTTTTGTAACTTTCAGTGCCATGTACTCCTTACCAGTCGAGAATCGCTGCATTTGCTAAGCCTACTCGCTTTGCCCGGGGGCAGCCATGTTGATTTTCATAAGGAGGAACATGATTCTCCGTGGATTAGGGAGCAACGTTTCTCTATTTTAGGACGAACATTGGGGACATCGTCGTTCCTCCCTAAATGGAGAGAACGTCACCCCATTTCTTTTAAGAGTGTAGCAAATCTGATTTGGCCGGTGAGCATTCCAATCCGGTGCCACCCAGATGACTCTCGACTGCATCCACCGCCTGTTGAAGTCTATTCTCCATCTCGCCTTCACTGGTGTCTTGCGTAGTCCAAACCGTAATGTCGTCTGCATAAATTGTGTGATTGATGCCTTCGATTCGCTCTAATTCTTCTGATAATCCCATCATGACGAGGTTAAACAGCATCGGTGACACAACGGACCCTTGCGTTGTGCCAGCGCTGCCCATGTCCACTTGAATGCTCTCCTCCTCGTCCAGTCTAACCGTGGCAGTTCTTCCCGTAAGAAAACTTCTGATGTACTTGTACGTGCACTCGCCTAGGCCGAGTTGCGCAATTCGTTTTAGATTGGCTGCGTGCTCGATCATGTCGAAGGCCTTGCTGAGGATAACTTTCCGAGAGCATTCGGGAAGCACAACGAAAGAAGCAATGAACGTCGACTCAGAGATTTGCAGCTTTGCTGTGCGTCTCTCGATTGGTGTCGAGAGATGACCAGCTGCTGTCCGATGGTTCGGTACACGCTTCCAAGGAGTCGTAACCTTCCTGAGTTCAGCCACAAGTTCAGCGTTGATAACTGAGTAGTCGGCGCCAGTGTCGACGAGAGCAGTTACCGGATGTTTTTCGACAAGAACGGCAATATCAGCAGAAACGGGTTAATCTGCGATGAGAGTTTCGGCTGAAAGGAATCGTTGAAGGTCGGTGGATAGGTAGGAGGAGGCTGTTTTAACGATAGCTTAACAGTGGTCTCACCCCTGAAGGCCATTGATCCTAGTTTGTCCGGCGAGGACTTGGGGACATAGCGGATCGCCCCGCAACAACATGGGCGAATGTAGAGCATTGATTCGAGGACGTAGGGCGTTGAGGAGACGGAGAGCGTGATTTGCGACGCTAAAGATTCGGAGACGGTTGGCTTACCAAGTATTCTGCAATAGCGCGGGATCGTTCTCCATCCCGGGGTCGGCGAGCGTCTGGCCGATATCCAGGCAGGCCCATTTGTCTCTACAAGTGCTCCTGATACAAGGGACCTGGCTCAACACAGTGGTAGCAAAGTGACTGATTGTCGGAAGCGCGCCACACGCTAGATTGACGCACATTAAGTCGTTGATGGTTATAGTATGGCGGGCCCGAGAAGTACAGCGGCATCTGCCGGCAAATCGGTCATGCGTTTTCATAGTGTGGTAGGCCCGAGAAGTGTTGCGGCGTCTGCAGGCTGGTCGGTCGGAGGAAATAGCTGGCTGCCAGCGCAGGATTGCGTACAGCTTCCGCATAAATTCGCATAGGAGCCTCGGCTGGAGGTGCCACTACTGGTCGTACCAGCTACCCTACCTCTTTACGGACGACGTCTCTCAGAGCAGCCATTTGAGGCTGTGAAGGCACTGCGCGAAGCTTTTGCAGCTCGTCATGTACAATGGCACGGACTAGCTCAACAAGGTCTCTCACGCTCGTGACGTCGCGTGTTGCCAAGGGTGCTGACAGACATGCAAGGTTGTCTGACCGCTCATACTGCAAATACCAATGTCTTAGCATTCGCTCCATTGTTGTCGCTTCACGAAGAAATTCCGCCACAGTAGCTGGTGGGTTTCCACAAGTCCAGCAAACAGCTGCTCCTTGACACCCCGCATCAGAAAGCGTACCTTTTTGTTTTCCGTCATTGCGGAATCAGCTCGACGGAACAGACAAGATATCTCCGCAACGAACATGACCACACTATCATTTGGTTTTTGATTGCGAGAATTCAGGAGACAGGCTGCTTGTTTTTTCCGGTCGGTGCTGCCATACTTGTTTCGCAGCTGAGTGCAAAGCATCAGCCAGGTTGTCAGGGCAGCCTCGTGGTTCTCAAACCGAATACGCGCTGAATCGTCCCAGTAAAAATAGACATACTGGAGTTTCCGGTGCGCGTCCCACTCGTTGCGATGGCGACTCGATTGTATTGGTCCAGCCAGTTTTCAACGTGTTCGTGGGGCTCCCCATGGAAGGGCTTCGGGGTTTGAAGGGCTGGTGGCCATGGAGCTGGCGGAGTCGCGGTCTGTTTAGTCTGGCTTGCGGTTGTCGCACTTGCAATGTTTCTGGAGCGTTCTGGGAGAGGGCCAAATGAGTGTGGTAGGCCTAGTTGTCGGCAACTGCACCAAACGTCGGCTGTTTCTACCAGGGCGTCAATGTTGCGGCCGAGACCTTCCTCGTGCTAACAGTGCATATACTGTTACCAAGCACCTACATCAATGTCACGTTACACCGTAACTGCAACCTGTAGATATAAGCACACACGGACGTCGGACTGATGATGATGATTCCATCAACTTTAGTTTGCTTGGCTTTCCTAGATACATGGAACGTTCCCACTTTGAGGGATTGGCCAAGAGTGTAACGTAGAGACTGTTAAGTGTTATTCTAAGTAAGGTATGAAACTAAAAACCAATAATAAAGAAATTAAATGGCAATTTTACGTAAAATATTCAATTAAACTACAAGTATTAGGCTTTTGAGCCTGTATTCCAGACTGCCGTAATAGCCTGATGAGAATAATTTTGAAAACCTAAGTTTTAACTTGACGAAACAACGAAGAATTTGAAATACCAGATTAAAATGGTACTTGTTGAAAAGATATAAATAAATTACACACGGAATCAAAGGCTTCCTTGAGGCAGTACCTCAAATCTGAGGCACCGAAGCTTAAAACAATTTCCTTCGATAAGGTTAAGCCTATTTTTGTAAAGGAATTAGAGGTCGAGTTCTGATACGAGAATATCTTACTTGACAAAAGTAATGTGCGATATTTTCCAGTTCTTAGAATTGGCAGAGGGGTGATATCGTCAGACCGTTCTTGTAGCAGTAAAGGTTTCATGGGGGGGGGGGGACACGACATAGAAATCTGGTGATCATCACTTCTGATTGTCGAGAATGGCTCCACTACGGTTTCCGTGGATAATTTAGGTGATTATATTCCGACCACGTGGTTCTTGCTTCCATCCTACCTGTGTGGATAGCTGATCTTCTAAACCTGATTGCGGTGAAGTATTCTACCACCGGGAGAAGCTGAATTATTGGGAGATCTAGCGACGAGCAGGCTAAGGTGTTGGTCATTTCATTTATTGTTAACTCACAGTAACGTGGTACCCATACTAGTTTTAGGTACTTCAGCTGAGACGAAGCTGAAGATCATAACGTGGTGATGGCACGAGAGGTATGAGAAGTTGTAAGAGCTGTGTATACTGAGAGCGAATCAGTAATTATTATTTCTCTGTTCTCATTCCTCGTAAGTTTTCGCAGTGCCATGAATACTGTTATTAGCTCCGCCTCAAAAACAGCAGTGAAATCGGGTAGGCTCATGGCAAATCCCCATGACAAATGTTCGGGAGACTAGTCCTACGCCTGCCCTTTCCTCAATGACGGAAGTATCTGCGGCTTTTATGTTATGTGTGTGTGTAAGCTGCAGAAAATTTGCTAGCCTGTTCTTTAAAAATTTGCGGGATTAAAATTTAGAATGTGGAAGAAATATCCCATTATATTCTACATTAAGAATATGGTTTGAGATATCAGGTGCAATTACCTGACTAATGTTGACAGTTATACTTGTTAGTTTCTATTGTACATAGATTATCTGCGGTGTATGAAAACGAGACCCTTGATCGAGGAAGAACAAATCTGGGTCACTGGTGAAAACGTACTCAGCTTTTCTCACTGGTAAGCTTTAAAATTATAGAAATGTCTGTACTGTTAACAAGCGAAATCGACAGAGCATTGTAGGTGGACGCGCTTCCTCATAAATGACATTAACTGCTGTAAACCTAAGGAGCCCCAGACACGAGCGCATAGCTTCACGCTTTAAGAGAGCCAACAGCTTAGTTTTTTATGCAGGTCCTCCTGGACACATCCGAATTTCCGAATTCTAATATTGGGCGCATATAAATTTTGCATAGCATTACCATGGTGTCTCTACGTATGCCAGATTTACGATTATCATTGTTCGCAGCAAGGCTAAAGCCCGTTGAGCCATAGCCGCTTTATACTCTATATGAGGACCCCAGTTAAGTTTTTTATTGTACAGCACGCCCAAATATCTAAGGGGGTCTACTTGCGGAGTGGGTTCCTGTTTGAATATAACGTCGATTAAAATAGAATCGTCTATGGGAAGCGCCAAGAGAGCACTCCTATTTACATATAAAGCCATTGAAATTCACTGCAGCCATCTTTATGCATGTTCAAGTATATTTGTAATTTTTGCTGTAGAGGAGATATATCATTGTCAGCAGAAAATAAGGCTATATCATCAGCACATACATAGACATAGGTATCCTGGCAGTTCGTTATGAAACCCATTAGTATATTCAAAAGAAGAGGTGAAAGAACTGCTCCTTGGGAAACTCCGTGATTCTGTTTGTATATAGACGACGCGCATCCATTCTTGCCAAAATAAATTTCCGTGAGGTAAAAAACTCTGCTAACCACGCCGTAATGTACTGTGGAAAGTTTAAAGTCGTCAGTGTGTTCAGCAAAATCGAATGTTCAATGCTATCATAGGCTTTTGCAATGTCAAGAGTCACTAGCGCCACGTATTGTCTCCTTTTTTTAGCGGCAATACGACTTATTGTCTTCTCCGCAAGGGCATCTTCGCCCTCTTTTGAACAGCAGCACATACAAGCCTACCAGCATCTCTGGAAACAATATTTGCAGAACTTGTACTAGCGGCAATATATTATAAATACTTATGAGAGATTCTAAAAATACTATTCATTCTCTTCTTGCATGCCTATACTTTTTGTACCAAAATTATGCTGTCCTTGTAAAACAAAGTAATCACTTTTCTTAGCCTGCATAGTCCTAAATTGTTTGCTTGCAATAACCGCTGGCTTCTTGACCAATTACCCTGAGTGGGTAAAAGCCAGAAAAAAAAAAACAAGCAAGCAAGCAAACAAGCAAGCATGCAAGCAAGTTACCGGAAATTCTAGAAGGAGATCTTTGCTGTGAATGAAGAAAATAAGTGAAAATTGTGAGTGGTCGTTTTTCATTGTTTCACACAGTATTATTAAGAACCAACAAACAGCACTGCCAAGAACAGTATAAGTGTTTCAGTGATTGTAAACTTAATAAAGAGTACATGTGAAGAAAAAAAGCGGAGGAAAACATAACTTGCCGTGAGCGGGGGCCGATCCTGCCACCAACGAGTAACGCGTCCAATGCTTTCAGGCTCATGCTTTCAGGTAGTAAGTGAGGGATTATTGGTCAGCTGACAGCCTGCAATAAGAATATACAATAGGTGACGCTAAAATTGCCGGCTTGTATATCACTCTCGCCGTCATGGCTATGGGCGGTGCAAACTGACGCTTTCTAGTTTAAAATGCCCCGTAAAAGGGATGATGCCATAGCGGCCACGATAAGTTAGTAGAGCGTCGGACGTGTTACGCGAGGCTCGCAGGTTCCGTCCCTGCCCACGGGAAGCTATCGTGTTATCCAGTTTTCTGTCGTCCCATTGACATTACATTTACTATTGATAGCCTCCATACTTTTTGAAAGTGCTGTTTCTCAGTTTTCATTTTTATTGTGCCAAGAAAAGATAGCCGGGTCCTTGAGATTTCCCCTTTGCCCTTCGAATTTTCAAGGACAGACACGAGTACACAGGACTGCGCAGGAACCGCAGTGCTGAACGTAGCTGGCTTATCTATCACGGAAATTTGTGATCAATGCAAAATAAACCTTTTTTGAAGCCCGCGAGCGCTACCAGCGGCTGCACAAAGACTCATAAAAAATCATGTACAAAGCGAGAAAAAGCAGCAGCCACCGCGACAAGCACGCGGGTCTTACACCTCATTTTTCTGTTTTCGCCGTGCTAGCGCTTCTCAGGTCAAGTGAACTTGGCAAAGTGCGACATGCTACTTCACCATTCCCTCGCTACCTTCAGCATTTAGCTGCGACAGTCTATCTGCAATTTCACCAGTTCTACTGTTGGACCAGCTGAGCATCTCATCGCTTCAGGTATACTATAATTGGCTGGTAGTACGCCTTCGGCATCAATAAATAAAAGAATAGAACCTCATTGCCTAGAACGTGCAGTAGTGTTCCATATTTCACGGATGCATGGGGAACCAATGCCCATCAACACTGTTGACTAGTAAACTGTAAGGTTCTATTAATGAAAGCATGCGTTAGAAATATGTAAAAAAATATACACTGACTATATAGACCGTTCGCAACATACATAGGTAAGACATGATATGCCACTACGAACGTCACTTGAAACTGTAGATAGAGGTTGGAATATTACTCTCCATGCATAAAGAAAAAGAGTACGACAAGAAAAGAAGTATACAGTATACAGATCGCAAACACTTACTGACAACTGAAAGGGTATTGAGCGTGTTAGAAGATATATGTATACGTTACCGGGAATATCTGTGTTCGAACAGGCCACCATTCGAACCTGAACTTAGCCCCGCCGCGGTGGTCTAGTGGCTAAGGTACTCGGCTGCTGACCCGCAGGGCGCGGGTTCGAATCCCGGCTGCGGCGGCTGCATTTCCGATGGAGGCGGAAATGTTGTAGGCCCGTGTGCTCAGATTCGGGTGCACGTTAAAGAACCCCAGGTGGCCTAAATTTCCGGAGCCCTCCACTACGGCGTCTCTCATAATCATATAGTGGTTTTGGGACGTTAAACCCCACATATCAATCAATCAACCTGAACTTAGCTGCGTTAAACGCTAGAATGCTATCCAGTGAGAGAACTGTAGCTTTGCCATTTAAAAAAAATAGAGGGCGTTAAAAGGGCGGTAATAGGGCTCGGCGATGTTAGGAGGACACGTGATGCTTATACAGTGTAGAAGAACGGACATGTCCTATGATACTGTGGAGTAGTTGACAGAAGAGAGCTAGGCGTGGGGGTCTGATACAGAATAACATCACTGATAGCATAGAGAAATACTAAAGCATCATTGAGAGGACGGAAATTATCGTGAGTTAAACAAAAGATAAAAGGTGGTAAAGGCCTATGCGCTTACAATGAGCCGCGATGACCACGATGGCCATTTGGTTGAACGATGCTATGCAGACGTAAATCAGCAATTGATTGATTGATTTGTGGGGTTTAACGTCCCAAAACCACCATATGATTATGAGAGACGCCGTAGTGGAGGGCTCCGGAAATTTTGACCACCTGGGGTTCTTTAACGTGCACCCAAATCTGAGCACACGGGCCTCGACATTTCCGCCTCCATCGGAAATGCAGCCGACGTAAATCAGCAAGTATATATATATATATATATATATATATATATATATATATATATATACATATTTATATGGAAAAGAAATGAAGTGTATACTTAAGGGCTTGTTTTTCCGTGTTTTGACACATACGCGTGGCGCGTACCGCCTGCATCGGTGCGCGCAACGCGCACCGATGCACGCGGTTGTGTCATTACATTCAGACACAGTGCGCACCTGACAAAGAAAATAAACTTGAGTTCATTTCATCTGCAACTGTCCGAATGCTTTCTTCTAGCGCGACACATGCACGGCAAAGTTGTTACGTTTGCGTTTATCGAGAGTGAAGTTTACATCTGAGGTGCTCACACGCCACGTAGTTTCTTCCACACGTTCAGTAATTATGAGTGGCGCGTCTAACTTAAGAGAAACGCCTTGCTGGACCCACTGGCACCCCTTTGCAACCTAACCACGTGACCGATGTTGTAAGCAGGAGTTGGTCTACGGTGTTTGTCATAGCGACGCTTCTGATTTTCTTGTGTGTGGGTGGCTTTCTTGATCACCTTCACTCGGATATTCCGACAGGCGGCCTTGTGATTGTCGGAACGTGGGACTTTAACGGTTGCATCCAGACTGAGGACCGCTTTCAGCTGTGGTAGTTTTCCTTAAATAACATCGCAGGGCGTTTCCCCACCAGATGTCTGCAGTGCCGTGTTAATCGGAAAAGTGGCTGACGGAAAGTGAATGGCCCAGTCGGCCTCCTCTCTTTTCCCTACTTTCTTGTATGGAGCGAGTCATGCCAGGATACTCTGGTTTGCTTAAGCCATTTGCTTGAGGAATAAGTGCGGATGCAAAGTGGTGCTGCACGCCGGCCGTGCAAAGGTACTTTTTCAGTTACCTGCTACGAAACGTTGCAGCCCGATCAGATATTTACTTCCTCGGCAAGCAATGCCTCCAATCAAATCGGTGCTTCAAGAAATCGATTAGGTGACATAATTCAGGAGATGGTACGGCCTCCACTTTCGCGCATTTCGACTGGTAGTGACAGCTACAATGCCGTAACGATTGCCTCCCGGGTAGTAAATAGAGGTCCCATGTAATTGATTCTGATCGTGTCGAAAATTGTTTCAGGTATCCGAATAGGCGTTAATAAACCAGGTCGACACCAAGGCAGTCGTTTAAACTGCTGACAAATTTTGCAACTGGCGACTTAACGAACGCTACTTTGCATCTTCGGCCACCAAAAGCGTTCTTGTAGTTTCCCAAGCGTGGCTCGTTGGCCGATGTGTCCACCCTCTGGGGAGTAACAAAAAAATGCTGCTAGTCTTTCTGACTGGTGAGATTTCGGAATCACCAGGAGGTAACGTTTTCTCACGTCGGCCCGCTTGCCAGTGCGACTGGTACGTTGCGGCATTGCGCATCACAAAAATACCGTAATTTCCCTTGTCAGCGATAGATCGATGATTGATATGCGAAATTGTTATCTTCATATTGGGATCGGAAGATATTCATCTGGACGAAACAGATGTGATTTTACCTGGTTTGTTGCGCGCAGTCAAGGGGGTTCTGCGAGAGTGCATCGGCGACGTTGTTTAGCACGCCGGTGCGGTGGCGGACGTCGAAATTGTATTCTTGCAGTGTGATTATCCACCGGGCAAATTTGTGCTTTTATTGCTGCTTGGCAAACATACATGCTATTATCTGTCACAACTTTGAATTTGCGTCCGAAAAGATAATGTCGAAATTTATCATCGACGCTCCATATCACCGAAAGACATTTCAGCTCGCTAGAGGGATAGTGGCACTCGGTTTATGAAAGCTTTCGGCTTGCATAAGCCGAAAGCTATGCCATCTGGATCGCGCTCGACTCGCACAGCCTTGGCTCACATCAGGGTGCTCTTCGATGGGCCAGTCCTTATTGAAGTGACTTAATAGGGGGCAACAAGTAAGCTTTTTCTTATATAGCTCGAAAAGCATTTTCTTGTAAGACGCCTCATTTCAACCACGCGTCCTTTTTAAAAAGGCTTCTCAAGGGAGCTGCGAACGAAGCAGAGTGTGCAATAAATTTTCTCGAATATGAAGCCAGGCCCAGAAATGACTGAATTTGCTTCAAGAAGGTTGGTGTAGGATGTTCCGACACCGCAGCCATTCGCTCTGGGAGTGGCTGAATGCTGACAGAAGATATGTTATGTCCCATGTACGAAATCTTAGACAGCCAAAATGGGCATTTATCGAGGTTCAAATGAAACGCTGCTTCATAAAATCTGTGTAGTACTTCGTCGAAATCACGAAGATGTTCTTACTCTGTCTTGACAACGACCAGGATGTTGTCTAGGTACACTACACAGGCATAATTTTTCACTGGTCATCGCACTGAACTCATCGCACGCAAAAAAAACGCCAGGCCCACGAAGTAGGCGCAGCACACTCGCAGCGAAAACTAGAAGAGCGGCCTTTGAGAGCCTTTTCGAAAAACTCATTGGTTAAATACTGCAAGAACACTTGTTGATACCCACTAGGGCATTATTTATAAACTTTTGGCTAGTGGGCTGGCGTTCGCTATTCTATTTTTGCCATTCTTCTGGGAAGCGTGGTATCCGCTAAACACTTGCAAAGAATTTTGTGCCAAGTGTCCATGCAGTGGCTGACGAAGATGATGAATTATGGCGGCAGTGGGTATGCGCCACAGTTAATAGAGAAACAAGAACAACCTTTTTTAATGGTTTGGTGCATTGGACCGCCCACTCGTTACGATATTCACAATGTGTGACGACTGGTTGTTCTTTCGCTTTTGTAAAACACTTTATACACTATAACGCGATTGCTTTCTTGAGATAAGCGTGCAAAACAAGTTTGACAAGTCACAAGCACCTGTGTAGCTCAGTAGTAAAATACGAGGGAAGCACCCAATGGACCCGGGTTCGAGCCCCACTGTGCCATTGGTGCTAGGTCATGCCTCCCTATGGCAAGTTCGACAAGCTACAAGCACTGGCGTCACTCAATGGTAGATAATTGGCCTGGCACGCAGTGAACCCAAGTTCAAGCCCCACAATGTCATTCGCACGATGTGGTTACAGACACCGGCGGCGGTGGTAGCGGAAAATAACTGCGCGATACCCGAAAAGTGATCTCATGGCAGCTTTCGCTGTAAAAGTGCTTGCAGCCGTAGCAGTCCAAACGGCATACGGTGGAATTCACACAAGCCCGAAGGTGTGCGAAAAGCCGTCCTACATTTCTCTTCCTCCACGACGTTGATCTGCCAGTACCCCGCGCGTAAATCTAGGGACAAAAGGAACTTGAAGTGACTTACTCTACCAGCAGTGTCATCAATGCGGGGTAAAGAGTACGAGTCAGGCGTTGTGCACTTCTTGAGCTGCTTGTAATCAACTCAAAAGAGTAGCGTTTCGCTTTTTTTTGCGAACAAGGACGACTGGCGCTGCCCATAGACTCGATGGTGGTTTAATAATGCCCGCGGCAAGCATTTAGTCGAATCGTTCGGCGATCACTGCGTGCTCTGGTTCAGCGTATCGTCGCAGTGGTACGCATATTGATGGGTGGTCTCCCGTCGGTATAAGATGTAGCAGCTAATTAGTGCCTGGTAGTTCTGCTGCCTCGGTAGCTAACACTGGCTAGTGTCGAGGCAGTATAGAAAATACGTTAGGTGGACTGGACTGCTCACCTGTAGGTGGTGGCAGTGTTGGGGCGGCAGACCCACATGTCGATGACCCGAGCTCGATGTGGCCGCCTTCTATGGTAAGCTCAAAGCCACCAGACAGCAAGAAGTGTGCTTCAAGAATCATGTCGGCAGGAAGGTTTTGAAAGACAGGAATAGCTGGAAGAGCTTTAGTACCCGCTGACGTCTGAACTGAAATGTCAAGCACGCCCACTGGCATGTCAAGTCCTCCAAGTCTGCAGAGGGGAGGTTGCGTCCACGGCCGGATATTGTCCGGAGCATGACGCCGGAGCAGCGCCATCCGTTCTGCACCGGATTCCACCAGAGTGGATAAGTAACCTGTTCCCTCAACATTAACTGACATCCGAGAAATTTGACACGTTTGGTAGGGCATTCTGGTCTGCAACGGTTGATCACACTTCTTAGCGTTGTGGCCGATGCGACTGCTCTGGACGCATTTCTGTCGTGTGGGGGAGGGAGCTGCACGGTCAGTCAGTAATGTGTCGAAGCTGAGCCGACTGTGAGAGTTCTGCTGAAATTCATTTGGCTTTTGAGCGAAAACCTGGGGTGACGCTTGAGGTGACTGGAAAGTTAGGATGGAAGCATGGGTAGTGTCAGCCAGGCCACCAACGACGTTTTGGCAGGCAGCCGGCGAGATCCATGTAGTGCCGAACTTGCCGAGAAGCCTGAGCTTATAGCAGCCGTCTTTACGGACATATTCAGACTGAGCCTGCCGACGCGATTTGCATGCGCATGAAATCGTCGTCGTATGCAGATGGAAGTGGTTTGAAGGCTGCAGACTAGTCACTGCAGGATTTGTATTTGCAGCCATAGTATTGATGGCACGCTTTGTCGGAATCACACAGTCGGCTTACGGCTAGCGATAGCGTCATGTCGCCAGTTCATGCTTCAGGAGTGGTTCCTGAGGAGAAGTCCAACGGAGCGTGGACGGCATCCCTAGACAAGTAAGTGCTTTGTGTTTGTGTGGACGTGATTGTGTAGTGTGTTTGCGCTCAAATTAATTTTGAAATGTTATACCAATTAGTCCAACAAAAAGTTCTTTTACAAGTAAGTGGAGTCACCATGTGGTCGTGAAATGTCGCCTGCAGGTAGAGCGCTGGCTTCGATACACTCGGTGGCCAGTGCGTTCCTTAGGTTGGTTCTGAGGGCGGTGGCCAGTGTGGTACTCGCCGTGGCCAGTGCGGTACTCGCGGTGGTCAGTGCGGTAGACAGTGCACGGTGTAGAGTGCGTCCACTCCGTAGCACGGTTCTTGCAAGCATATCGCTGAGCAAAGGTTCCTTGAACGGCTGCACCTTTGTAGTGAGCGAGGCAAACACAACACTTCTGTCTGCAAGCTGATCATTAGAGACCGGAATATAGGCGAATGGATGTTGTTTCTTGCGTTCCTACGTGCCATATTGACATATGAGCACAAATGAAAGGGTAAGAAGAGCTTTTTTTAGTGTTTTAGAGTGCCTAATAATGCCTGTTTTGGACGTTGGTGCCTAAATTGCTATAAATGCCTATTAAGGCCTGTTTTTAAATTTGGTGCTATTGAAGTACCACTAGACTGTGGTATTCACGTTACCTGGCAAAATTGAGTTTTCGGAAAACTGTGGGGTGCAGCCTATACTCCATCTCATAAGTTAATTTTTGTATTGTCAAGCCTACAAGTCCTTTTTGCCAGTAGGAAGGTCAGTTAGCCTATATACACATGCATTCATCCGCGTCGTGTCGTCTGCTCGGCATCTCACCAGCGCTGGTCGCTTGCGTAGGGAGCAGTATGGGCTTCTGTGCAGTGGCAGTACGATGAAGAACGAGTGCGAAACCATAGAGAGTCATCAGGGGAAAGTAAAGCATTAATAAAAACAATATGCATGTGTTTTATTTTTTTATTTGTCATTTAATTTTTAATGGCGCTCACTAGGTCACATGAGAAATTTTACTTAGTGAAAGTTGTTGCGTGCTCATTGAAAAGCTTTGTCCCACTAGATTTTTTATTTGTTTGTCCAAGCTGCGAAAGCTTGATATGAGGACGTGATCTTGAAACATTTGCCACTCTAGGAGCAACTTGAAGCCGGAAGATCACATGAGGCTGATGCATAAGCATGTCATGCGCGCGTAGGATACATTGGCATGATATGCTCATGCCAGGCCGTGCACGCAAGTGGTGTTTATTCTGTAGTTTCGAAATTCTTTGTCTTGCACTGCCTGTTTCTGTGGGATGAATACCTCTATGTGCGTGTTTGGAGAGGCTGACTTGGATTATGCATTTTTACCCTGTCACACATCATCACACCGCTGTAACTCCTCTATGCGACAATGCACCAAAACACTCGAACTGTTGCGAATGCTAGCACCGGCACGATGCGACAACGGCAAGAACAGTAACGCAAACAAAATGAAGACCGCTTAGTCTTACATCTCACTCTATGTAAAAATACAAAAAATAACTCGCATAGATTACGTCCATGTGTGTTAATATTTCTATTAACCTTCATACTTCTATTCAAGCAACAGATTGCAGAAAGTACACGTGTCGTCTCGAATAGTTCTCGCAGTGTCACGTACTATGTTGACGCGCGCACGACCATTCTATCACCTTCACCATGTTGGGGCACATGCCCGTGAGACGGAGGTCAAGCGGTGTTCAGTCTCACATTTCACCTCTTAATGGCGCGCGTAGCGCTGCAAATCTTGGCAGATGAGATCGTGAGCGCCTAGTGCATGCATTCCTTCTCGCTTCTCGAAATTCTCAAACATGCGTAAAAGCACTTTAAAGCGCCCCTAAACCCACTCTGATATTTCCCTGAGCATTTCAAGTAAACTAGCGCATCGCGTGCAGAATGCCGTCGCGATCCACGATGCCACACGCCGCAGCGCTACAAGTAGCGGAGGTGCCACAATTTCGAAAAAAAAAACAAAAGGTTCTCCTTCACGCTTACCGCCACTCTCGCCACTGACATGTGCGACACCGCCAGTGAAACTCGATGACGTTACCACTTTCGATGCTTGCGATTGGTCGATTGACAACCGACGACTTCCGGTCACTCTGAAAACAGCTTGCCGCTTGCGAATCGACATCTGCGGCGCGTAACGCAACACAGGGTTCATATTGGCATGATTTGTAGCGACACGGGCCGGCGCGACAGCAACAGTGGTTAGTCAACGATCAGTGCACCCAGATGACACACAGAACGCAGTTGACAGCGAGCTGGGTCGTCGGAGTGGTGGCTCATGGTAACCGAAGTAGACGCTGTCTCGAACAGTGCGTCAGCGGTGACGTATACCACGCGAGTCGAGGAGGGACACTGAGCTAACTCAGTGAGGAGGGGCCAAGCAATTTTGGAAGATGGTTGCGTAGGAAAGAGGGAAAGAAGCGGCTGTCACGTTTCGATCATCAAATGCGTGTAACTCCACTATTACGGCACCGTTTGGAAAAGTTCTCACGGCTACGCGTTCGTTGTAAACTGGAGCACAACTTCTTCACCTCAACTAAATTTTGACCGCTAGGTGGTTTAGGGGCCTTTTAAGGTGTTTACGGACAAAGTAATAATAGAGCCTGTGCAGTTACACCAAGTAAATACGAGGCAACAAGATCCTTCTGGCCTGTTGCCTTCTGGCTATTTGCGCCTGTGTAGCCCTTCTCAGCCATGCGAGGAAGAGAGAGACCCAAAAGCATGCTTATTTCGCAGTGGGCACTTGACTCACCATGCTGGACTAAATATAGAGAAACCGTATTCCGCGAACCCCGTGGAAAAATTGCATGGTAATGATAAAACATTGCGCCTTTGGGCATGATAAATAAAGCATTTTTGTTTGATCTTCAGTCGTAGACACAGATCTCACATGTATTTCTTCAAAAGTTTAAATTTCGTCATAATTTATTGTGCCTATTGTCACGAAGCAGTGGGCATGGCTCCACCGTCATAGATGAATCAATGAAGAAGAAGCGGATTCGGCGCGCGAGATGCTAGCAGCCCTGGGGTGTCACACCTACCTGTAAATATTGCAAATACACTCGTTTTTCTCTTCCGTGTGTTTGTAATCCCCGTAACGAATTGGTGGACGTGCTGCGTAACGAAGCGCCATACAACAGAGCTCCGCAGTGGTCGCTAAATCACAGTTTCCGTGATGGAACACGAGACTGATCACACGGCCACCTCTCCATAAGCCTCGACGACGCCTGCACTATGCACGCCAATGCCTCCACCGGCCCCACCCCCACCCACATACATGCTGACGCATCTTAAGCCTCCAGGAACGTTCTGCGGTACGGACGAAGTTGATGTTGACGACTGGATAGCTGACTACGAACATACCAGTGCGCTCAACCGGTATGATCCGACTCTCATGCTGGCCAACGTGCTGTTTTACTTAAAAGGCATGGCCAAAGTCTGGTACGAGAACCATAAGGAGGAGATCGGCAGTTGGGACACATTCAAGGAGAAGCTTCGCGACTTATTTGGGAAGCTCATCGGTCGAAACGTGGCTGCAAAGAAGGAGTTGTCTATACGGGCTCAGACATCCACAGAGCCTTATATCTCGTATACACAGCACGTGCTGGCTCTATGTCGTAAAGTCTACAATTACATGTAGGAGTCTTATAAGGTTAGCCACGTCCTCAAGGGGATAGCGTATGATGCGTTCAACCTGCTAATGTGTCTGAACTGCGTGACCACCGAGGAAATTACTCAGGAATGCCAGCGTTTTGAACTTGCCAAAAGCAGGCGTATTACAAGATAATTTACTCGACTGACGAACACCACTGCAACGTCCTACTGCGAAGATGGACTGACCTCTCGTCGGTAGTCTTCACCAGCGTCTGAAATTACGCAAATCGTTCAGCGGGAAATCGAAGCAATTACACCTGCTCTTCCCACCAACGGCCACGTCGATTCGCAGGTACCTCAGGTTTGCTTGGAACAGTCGATTGTGTGGGAAGAACTCAGCTATTTGGGCTTCGATGTCTGTGCCGTTGCTCAGTCTCGACCAATTGGCTTCCGTTCAAGGTCACCACCTCGCTCCAGGTGACCGGCCGGGAACGGTTTTAACCAGGCTCTCGCAATCCGGCCATATGGTGAACTGCAGATGATCGGCCAATCTCTTTTAACTGCCGCTGCATAGGGCACGTCGCACGGTATTGCTATAACTATTTGTCTTCATTCCGAACACAGTATAACACTGCTTGCCGCGCCGACAGCTACCGCCTTTCCAGCCTTCTGCGCCGATCCCCGACAGCTACCGCCGCCTTCCACCCTTAGATTCCTACGCCTTTGATGCCCCTGATACGCAGCAAACTGCTCACCGTCGCCTCGACGTCATCAGTCTCGATCGCCGCCTGGAAGTCGCCCGTCATCCCCTTCTCTTCTACGACGACGCCCGACCTCCCCACTCAATTATAATCAAGCAAACTAAGCAGTGCAACTCTTAGAAGTGAAGGTGCATCCTAGATACCGACCCCAAATCCTCTCCTTGTACTGCTGAGGCGACGAACTTGGATTGACATCGACGTTGACGGCCTGACTGTTTCTGCACTTACAGACAAAGGGGCGTATGTTTCTGTGATGAGGGCCCGACTTCGTCACCACCTGAAGAAATTTCTCACACCAGCTGCTCCTGGCATTATTCATGTCGTCTAAGGAAGAAGTCTTCCCATCACAGGAATGTGCACTGCATGCATCAATATCGCTCATCACCCCCCATCTGTTATCTTTGCAGTTATTGAGCAGTGCCCCAATGGCCTAATTCTTGGATCGGATTTCTTGTCCACTCTTGCCACTCTCATCAACTGTGCAACCGGCGTTCTTCAAATTGAACTGCTTTGACTTGGGGCTGTGCCGTCCTCACCATCACAGCACTTGTGCGCTGTTGATTATGTTTGGCTGTCACCGGAAGCCACCACGTTTGTAACCTTAACGAAATCACCAGCTCTTCCTGACGGTGACTACATAGTGTCTCCATTAGTGGATGTGCTCTTGGTGCGAAGTGTTGCTGTGCCGCATACCACTGTGACTATGGCGCACAACTACGCTCAGCTTCTGCTCCTCAACTTCAGTAGTTCGACTCAAGTTCACCCACAAGGCGTTCCGTTAGGACATGTTTCCCCAATTGATGCATGTAGCATGGTGGCATTAGACCCTTGAAGACTGTTCGTCCCTTATCGCAGCCAGCCGAGCAAATGCATCTACCGACAAAATCACGGTGATGATTGCCCCAGATCTTCTTCCCTCTCAGGCTGCGCAACTCCACCATGTTCTGACCACCTACCGAGATATTTTTTACATCGATGACTGCCGTTTGGGTCAAACGTTCATCGTGCGTCATCAAATACATACTGGCGATGCTAGTCCCACCGGCGACCATATCGTGTTTCCCAGTCCGATCGAAAGTTCGTACAACGAGAAGTCGAGAAGATGCTCTCCAAAGGAGTCATAGAGGCCTCTTCAAGTCCATGGGCGTCACCTGTTGTTTTAGTCAAAAAGAAGGATGGCAGTTGGAGATTTTGCGTTGACTACCGTGCCTTGAACAAGATAACCCGCAAAAACGTATATCCGCTGCCACGAATCGACGACGCCCTCTACTGCTTTCATGGCGCGCGATACTTCTCATATATAGATCAGCGTTTGGGCTATTGGCAAATTTCTGTCGACGACTTAGACGGCGAAAAAACTGCCTTTGTCATACCGGACGGCTTTTATCAGTTCAAGCTTATGCCCTTTGGGCTGAGCATCACCACGTAAACATTCGAAAGCATGATGGACTCTCGTCCGTGTTTATAAATGGTCCATCTGCCTTTGCTACCTCCACAATGTGATTTTTTCCCCAAC
The DNA here is from genome assembly GCF_043290135.1 of Rhipicephalus microplus. NCBI lineage: Eukaryota > Metazoa > Arthropoda > Arachnida > Ixodida > Ixodidae > Rhipicephalus > Rhipicephalus microplus. The sequence continues at coordinate 45,810,155 of NC_134701.1, forward strand.
ATTTGAAAGGCACCTAAATCGTTTGTCGACCATTCTAGCCGTTTTTCATTGAGCCGGACTCCAGCTGAACTCGAAAAAGTGAAATTTTGGCTGACGAGAAATCATGGTCCTTCGTCATGTAAATCTTGCTGGTGTCCAACCGGGCCCTGACAAGATTAGCGCTGTCAAGAACTTTCCTCTGCCTTCTACTAGCAAAGATGTTCGTTGTTTTGTGGGCCTACGCTCGTACTTCCGACGTTTTATACGCATATTTGCTACAATTGCACGGCCACTAACTGATCTTCCCAAAAAGTGTGCGCCCTTCTCTTGGGGCTGACACCAAGCAGTTGCGTTTTCCACGCTGATCCAGCTGCTCACTTCACCACCAATATTGGCTCGCTTCGACCCGTCCGCGACGACTGAAGTTTGCACAGACGCCAGTTCTCACGGCATTAGCGCCATCCTCGCTCAACACCAGGGGGCCAAACGCGTGTTATTTAGTATGCTTGCCGCCTTCTCTACACATCTGAGGGAAACTATTCGATGACCGAGCGTGTGTGTCTTGCGTTGGTCTGGGCTGTAGCGAAACTTCGCCCCTACTAGTATGGCCGGGGGCTTTCAGTTATTACGGACCACCACGCTCTGTGTTAGTTGTCGTCGCTCAACGACCCAACTGGTCGCCTAGGTTACTAGGCTCTACGTCTACAGGAGTATAACTTCGACGTAATTTATAAGTCTGGCAGGTCACACCAAGATGCCGATTGTTTCTTGTGTTATCCGGTGGACCCTGATAGTCTCGCTGTTCATGAAAGCGAGTATTTTGTGCTCGCCATATCTGATTCGTGCGACATCGGCACAGAGCAGTGCCAGGACGCAACCCTTAAGACGGTCATTGAGCGAGTATTTTCAGGACATTCCGATCCTTCGCCCCGTCAATATGACATCCACAAAAAATTCTGTATCGCTGCAACATGAAGCCTGATGGCCCGAAATTTTTGTTAGTTATTCCCTGACAACAGCATGCCACCATTCTTCAACATCTGCATGATGCTCCGACGGAAGGACACCTGGTTTTTTTCACGCACCTATCACCACGTGCGGCGACGGTTCTTTTGGCCTGGCCTGTATAAATTTGTGCGCCGGTATGTTACTGCCTGCGAGTGCTGCCAGCGTCGCAAATGTCCTGCTCTCCGTATGGCTGGCCTGCTTCAACCTATCGACATTCCCCCGAAATAATTCTTCCGTATCAGCCTCGACTTGCTCGGACCTTTACCAACGTCCGTGTCAGCAACAAAGGGATCGCTGTCGCAATTGTCTATGCGACCAGATACGCTATAACTCGTGCCTTGCCAAAGAGCTGCGCTACAGACGTCGCAGACTTTCTACTGAATGACGTAATTCTTCGGCATGGGTCTCCACGCCAGCTCCTGACAAATCGTAGCCGCTGCTTTCTCGCAAAAGTTATCGACGAAATCCTCCGTAGCTGCTCTACCGAACATCAACTTACTACTGCCTACCATCCCCAGATGAATGGTCTCACAGAGCAACTCAACCGAACTTTACAGACATATTGTTCATGCACGTCTCTGCTGATCACCGTGACTCGGACGGAACGCTCCCCTTCGTTACGTTTGTATAAATGTCGTCAAGGCATGGCACCGCCAGATATTCTTCGTTCTTTCTTCTGTACGGCCGCAACCCGGCGTTGCCATTTGACACTCCTTCCTTCTGATACTACAAAACCAACGGTGTATGCTCAGGACGTTGCTTCTCGAGCCCGCGTCGCTCGCCAAATTGTGCACACTAGACTCACTGCTTCTCAGGCATCACAAAAAGTCCGCTACGATGACTGGCACCGCGACGTTGACCTACCCTGCTGACTCTTTTGTCCTCCTTTGGATGCCGCATCGGCGTGAAGGCTTGTGCGAGAAGCTCCTTCCTCGATACATTGGGCCCTACAAAGTTCTCCGCAAGGTCACCGACGTCGACCACCTCATCACTCCCGTTGAACTACACTCATCTTCTGCCACACCACGTACTGATGTTGTTCATGTGTCGCAACTAAAACGCTACTACACTGCTAGTCCTGATTGACTTACCAGCGCCGCGACGGTGCTTCGTCCGCCGGGGGTAATGTCACGTGGCAGTGGGCATGGCTCCACCGTCGTAGATAAATCGATGAAGAAGAAGTGGATTCGGCGCGCGAGATTCTAGCAGCCCTGAGGTGTCAAATCTACCTGTAAATATTGAAAACACACTCGTTTCTCACTTTCGTGTGTTTGTAGTCCTCTTAAGACTATATTTATGATTGCGTAACCAAAAACAATGTTTTGCCCACCTACTTTTGGTGACTACGACCCAGTCTTTAGTGCCTATAAATCAGGCCTCTACTGATGATGATGATGGTGATGATGATGATGATGCCTTAAATATGGTTTAGGTCTACTTAGGGGGATCGGTCAAGAACTGATTGCTTGAGTTAGGTGTTTTCAATATTGAGTATTTATGAAAAGATAATGTGCGTAAAACGAGAATAGTCCTATAGACAAGCTGTTCTATTCTGCCCCTGCTTTTTCGCTGTCCTGCGCATGCCCCACAGAGGCCGTGCCGCTCTTCATTATAGCATATATAAGTAGCATCAAGTGTAATCATGACATTTGAAAAGCTTGTGGCACTGTAACTGCAGCGAGGACTGGAAAACTCAACATATCTTTCACTGTTTCACTGTAACAACTATATCTATTGAACTATTGTCGTCCATTTCTATCTCTCTTATTAACCGATCAATTGTTTTAAGCCCAACATGTCTTATAGACGCCGCATACAAAGCCAAGTGCCCCCAAATGTGGATGCTCACAACAATATTTGAACGCCCGTTCCTATACCATCTGCACCGCCTGTGGCCCACGCTGCACCTGTCGCCTGGCTGCCCGTGGTGTGCACATGAACGAACCGATATGGCACACATAATTTGGCAATGCGCAAGAAATGAACAAAGCCCACCAGAGGGGACGACGCCAACTGAGGGACCTTCTGAAATGGGGCGCCTTGCTGAGCAATGGCAAGCTTCTCAGTGAGGCCCTCGAAAACCAGGTGTGGGCTGTCCAGTGGGCCAGGGCCGTCGCCGAGGACCCCTGTAGATGTTCTTCGAACGATGTGTCTCTGGCAGCCTAGCCCCAGGCAAAGTAACAACCCTTGGACAAATAAAGTTCATTCAACTCAACTCAACGCCCATTCCCTTCTTTTGGCGACACTGCCTGGTACCCCCTCAAAGCGACACAGCTCCTTGAGAAACCTTTTCGGCCCATGCCACCTCGCTAGGCCCTCGGGATTCATTGATTAAAAAATTTTATTCAAAAACAATACAGACAAGAAAGCGGCAAAGGTGGGTCTCTAGTCACGGACTCCAGTGGCCATTGCTGTACGCTAAACTTGATCTAAGAGACCCTTCTGGGTCTCCACGTCGGCTTGAGTGAGAACGGCCTCCCAGGGCTCCCTTGGTATGGTATGTACCAGCGGAGAGTTTATGCTTTGTGGTCTGGACATGCATTTTGACATAATGTGGGAAGAGAAGGCCGCCTCCCACATTATGGGCATTGACCGGCGTACACCGTTGACCACATTGCGTGCCATTGTTTCAAGTGCGGATAGCGTTTGTCTGTACCTTTCGGTATTTGCGAGCGTCTCCTAATCCGAGCTGCGGATGCGGAGATGTGTATATTTGCTGTTCGTGACGCTGGTGCTTCAGGATGTCGTGCGGGTTGTCTTTTGGTATTTTAGTCGGGGCCTCATCAGCTCGGTTCACTAGTTCTCGAGCTAGTTCGTGCGCCCGTTCATTTCCTGCGACCCCCCGAGTGTCCCGGACACCATGTGATGCTGTGGGATTCGTGAAGTACCTCGCCAAGGAGCCCAAGAGATAGTCGGGGTAGACGTTCATTTATGAACATTCGACAAGCCACTTGCGAATGTATCATGACTGCTGCCGAGTGCCCATCTTGCGCCTGTTTGCTGAATTGCTAATGCTAAGGCAGTTGCTTAAGCTGTTCTCGTACAAGGGGTTCGCACTGAAGCCGAGATGGTTATATAGGAATTTGCAGAGTAATTTACTGCTGTTAGAATGTAACCATGATCTGACTTTGCCACGTCCATGTAATTTACATCACGGTGCTCACCTAGATTTTTAAGAGTTGTGAAGCTCTTGCCACGCGCCTTGCGACTTAATAGAGTGGACTCATAATCTTTGGAACGGGAGACAGTATCACTTGCTCCCGTAATGTCTCGAATACAAAAATGAGATCCTCCTCGCAATAATGTGGTCGAATAGGAACATTTAAGCCCACAAAATCTCGCCTCTTGGCCTTCGAGCGGTCGAAGTGCTCCATCTTTCCTAGCATATTCGTGCCCTCAGCTCCCCGAATTGGTTAAAAAGTCTGAGAGCTTGCAGCCCTACAGTAGATGTGCTGGGTGGGAGTTCCAGGGCTGCTTTATACGCCATTCGTATCATCACGTCCACTTCCTTGGTTTCGCTAGGGCTGAGCTCTTAATACGGCAATACGGCAGGCTATATGTCACCCTACCAAGCGCAAACGAGTGTACTAGTCGGATGGCCTCCGCCTCCGTTAGACCTCTACCTGTTCTCGTCAGTCTGTTTATCATCGGAGCTATCTACGTGGTTGTCACTTTCAGTGCTTTGATTGTGAAATTGGCTCTGCGATTTGCTTCTAGAGACCAATGACTCGGATTCTTTGTTTTTACTTGAATAATATGTTGCCTATCTATAAAGAAACCCTTTGGTTTTTTTAAAGTTACGGCCATGTAACCTTATCCATTCAGATTTGTTGGGTGTGCAAGACGTGCCGCTTTCTCCCACAAACTCATTAGCTGCTTCTATTGGTGCTCGTAGGACTTGCTTTTTGTACCCTAGAGAGCCTGTTGTCATCCACAGGGTGATGGCACCCGCATATAGCGAAAATTTAAAGTCTTGATTTTGCTCTAATTTCATAGCTAGCCTCTCCGTCCCTAAAAACATAAAATAGAAGATAGCATAGCCCCTTGAGGTGTACCCTTACCTGGCATGTCGAATTTCTCTGACGTGATGTCTATTTCTATCGTTGCTTTCCTATCTTTGAGGTAAGAACGTATGCAACTGTACACTTTCTCTCCGCATTCTACCTTTTCTAGCTTTTCGAGTATAAGTGCATGCGACATTGTGTCAAAAGCACTTTCAAGGTCTAGCGCTACAACTATGTGTTCCCCTTTAGTAAAAGTATTGCTTAGGACCTCTCCTTATGTCTAAGAAATATGTCCTGACTGGATAGGTGTCTCCTGATGCCGTACATGTAGCCTGATAGGAGACTACGGTCATTATGCAGTTCACGAGCCTTGTAATAATTACTTTTTCAAAGAGTTTCTATAGGCCGGATGTGAGGGATATCGGACGTACGTTCTACAGGCTGTGAAGTTTGCCAGCTTTCAAAATAAGTGCAATGGTGGTATCTTTCCACTGTTGTAGAAGGTGTCCAGTCTCCCAGATCTGCTCGTTGAAGTATTTGACAAAACGCTCAGGCGGCTCGTCGTTGAAATTGTGGAGCATGAAATTGGTTATACCATTTTCTCCGGCACAGAATTTTTTTAAATGCTTGTTTGGCCGCAAGAAGCTCTGCGTTCGTTACAGGGGCGTCTAGTTTGTCATTTTTTATACCTACGTAAGTGCGTGTAGCGTACTGCGAATCTTTTGTTCCGATGTATCGCTCCCTAAGAGCCTGCAGCAATATGGCGTTGTCGCCTTGATACTAGTGTTCTAGGGATCGCCCTAGTGTTCTAGGGATCGCGTACTTGCAGTTTTTGTATTTTCTGGTTCGAGCACACTTCTTAGTATGGCCTAGGTGCTCGATGTCGATAAGGTTCCCCGCAAAAAATCAGTAAACTGGGTCCACTTCTCGGCTTGTAGTTTACGCGCGTATGCATTTGCCGCGAATGAGAGTTCTTACATGCCTATTCTTAATTTCCTGTTCAGCCTTTGCTGCTTCCATCGTTTGGTGAGTCCGTGTCTACAGTCCTACAAATGTAAAAGGTGCGAGTCGACCACTGGGTTTTCCGTAGTTGGAGTAAGTTTCTTGGCTGAGGCTTCATAGGCCTGTTTAAGTCTCAGTGCCCATTCTTCCACGTTTTCTGGCGTGGTTCGAGGAAAGGGTGCTTGCGATTTAAAGGCCAGTTCGTTGTGGACGCATAAGCAAGTCCGCGTTTGAGTTTGGGAGTTGTGCTGGAAAAGCTTAGGATAAAATGGTAACTACCAACTTTTCCTCTAAGTTTTGCCAGCACCCGTCTCGAACATTTCGCGAAAAGGTAAGGTCTGGACATGTATCGCCATAGGTGGCGCGCAGTGTAATCCAAGATGGCTTTGGAGGGATGATCAATCTACTAACTGGCATAGGAAAAGATAGGACGCATGGACGTACTCCCCGTGCCGCTTTCACCGGACGAACTCTTGATCGTCAAAGGAATCGCCAAAGTACTTTTCCAAACTATAGGAACTGAATGTTCGCTACCTCACTGCTTGCCACAGTGCGAAGAGTGGTGGTGTCAGCTGATCTTCCGTGCATCAACGATGCTTTGCGTAATCCTGTGCGTGCTGCAGAAAACTGCATGAACTAGGATTTACGTGTGAACTGAATGGCACTCCGAGAAAATTCGTGCCGAGCCTGCCTGGCGAATTCGCCGCAGTAGTAGGCCACTAGCGAGTAGTGTGCTGTCGCGGCTGCACAGGACCGAATGTTTACCATAGCGATGGCATGCAAATATGTTACGCCGTTGTCATTACTTGCGCTATGAGCATCATACAGCTGCTTCTTCAACGGAATAGAAGCATTTACCTTCCCGTTATGTAGCGCTTGCGTCACAGCCATGATCTGACTCCAACAGTGCGCAATTCTCCGCACTCGGATGTTGCAGGTTCGATCAGATTAATATCGAAGCAAATAAACACGTACGCTTTTCCCAACGTCGAAATCTAGATACTTTGTTGAACAACAATGTCGTTTAGAGGGCACCGGTGAAGTGCAGGAGAAGTTAGCGTGGACTCCAGTCCTAACAACATATTTCATTGCTCTAACCATTTCGCTTCGCTGGTCGAGCTGAAGCGTATTGGCAGCATGCGGTGTTTGGTAATATTCACTGTATTATGGCTACACGCAATGCACAAGAAAATGCATGTTTTTATGTATTTGGAGCTCGTAGAAGGATATTGTACAATAAATACAATCAAAGTGACTTACGAGCGTGAAAAAAAAAAACACAAACGCACGATGGGACGGGAATGCAACTCACTGCTCTTGAGCTAGCAGCTTATCGTTCATTGCCGCTGTCACTCTCAACGCGTTTACAACCATCTACGCCCAGTGAAAAATCCTTGACGGGAAAACAATGTCTTTGAACATCACTGCTGAATGTAAACTGAGGAATTATGTCTGCCAAACGACTTCGATAGCACCAACAACACATCATTGCACAGCCCCAACACGGTGTCACTCAGCACGTTTATCTAAAGTGTGGAGAACATTTCACTCCAATACCAGGCAAGAAAGGAATCGCTTGCAGTGTGCTGCCATCTATAAACGAACGTCAAAAACATGTGGTGCTGCGTGGCCAAGGTTTGGAAGCGAAAATAGTGAGCCTGCGCTACTTCACGCTTGAAAATGAATGTAATGAAATTGATGCACTACAAAAGCACTGGTGAATGCCATGCGCGCGTAAAACAAGGTGAGTTTCAACTGGAAAGGTTAGACAATAACATTTACCTATCCAACGTGGCTGCAGAAAACATCGCGAAGCGGATATGAGTGCTTTGTGAGCTATAATCGAAAGTGTGAGTTGCGACGTATATTAAGAAAAATTCGCCTCTCCCAAGAAAGAATAAGATTTATCGCGTCAGGGGGATCCTGTATGTTCAGTGATGCACGCAACCTACAAAGTGGTTTGTGTTCGTTTTTTGCTAACGCGTTAACACTGAGGCTAGCACTGCCGAACAAGGGAGCATTAGGAGCATCTGCCTTCTGGTCATCCTCGAGAGGACGCTGCTGAATTGCGTTGGGCAGTGCGACAGTCTATGAACATTGCGAATTCACTGTCCTAGTAGGACCGGAGAGCAGCGTTTCCATATGTAGACCTGCATTTTATATGACATGAACAAAAAACTTTTCTTTCGGTGTATCTCTTTTGTAGCCCACGTTTGAGTGTGGGGCTTTTGAATCACCCACGAGGATAAGCCTGTCTTTCCTCTCCAGGGGCTCTAAGGCGTGGGTAATTATAGGTGCGAAATTCGTGCTTGTTTCTTTAGGCCCTCTCAAGGCAGCCAATTTCAATATGCCCTCTTAAGGCAGCCATTTCTAGTGTGATTTCGTCTAGCATTTGTTTGAGCATGTGATTTTCTGCCAAGACTCTCTGGTATTCAGGAGTTGATGTTATGGGAGCCCCGGTACATGCCGTCCCCGCACAGGCCACCTCTGTATGATCGATGTTCTCCACGGTGTTTGCTTGAGGCCTGGACGTATGGTTGAGCTGCAAGAAGTGGGTTTTGACGTTGGGAGTATCCACGCATGCCTCTCTTCTCCTCGATATTTTTCGCGATTTGGAGCATGATGTCGCCTTTGGCTTCTTTGGCCTCTTGGCTGATCGTGATCGGGGCTGACTTCTGTTTTTTCTTGATTTCTGCGCGCAGCGGGGGTCATTCTTCGTCTTCACCCTCCTAGTCATCCGAGCAGTCCGAGCTGAGCCATCTCGGTTGAGGCGGTGGTTGTTTGGCTGTGTTTTTCCAAGAATTCTTGCTGGATGTCTTTGCGGACATGACACAACATGGTGGGGGCTTCAGTCTTCTTTTGCATTCGTTTTCTCTGGCTAAATGTTCTCCCCCCCCCCCAAGGGGTGCAGGTCGGGAGGCAATCATGGTTTTCCTGGGGTTCTCGCATGCCACATTTTTAACAAATTGGCAGACCAGGCTGCGGGCAAACGTCTGTGCGGCATCCGGTTTGCCGGCAGGCGAAACAGAATATGATAGTGCTCTTATACGGGTAACACGGCAACTCACCACCCATGTAGTATACATATAGTGGTATTATCAGCCCATAGAATGTAATGTCAGTGGTGTTGCTATCGCCGAGAATTCATGCTCCCAGGATCTCGACTCCTTTCTTGCGGATTCGTAGGTTCGCAAGCAGCATTTCGGCAGGGGTGTGGGGCGTTATGCCGTGTATTACACCTTTGCCAGTGCCCTCTCCATTGGCTTTGTACGCATTATTTGCATGCTTTATTCCATAAACGCTGAGCTCCGTTACCCGACGGATGTTGTCCGCCGTGGCTTAATCGGTCGTCGACACAATAAGTGTATTGGAACGTGGCATTAAGCGTAGAATGAACATGTCCCAACCTACTTGGCCCTGGGAGGCTGTTATCAGGGCTTTAGCGAGTTGCGGGCTTGTAAAGTTTTTCAGTGGTAGTGCACAATGTGACCGAATCACCAATTTAAAGTTTTCTTTCCGTAGAGGTGGAAGTATCCGGATGAATGGTTTTTGTTTGTCTTAGGATGTCACCTTTGAATGTTGCGGTTGACTGGTGTTGCCTTAATTTTCTCCCACGTTGGCCTTCAGTGTCTTGCTGTGTGCCGGGGCTTTCATTTGATGTAGCGTTCAGCCTATTTTCCAGCCATCCTCTTCACCGGCTGCTTTTCGGACTTGTCCTTCCACTGGCGTTCTACAGTACGGTTGTCTTCTTTGTACCGGTGTATTGGCGTCTTGGTATTCCGTGCCGTCACGCTGGTCTTCGTAGCCATAAACTGGCCCTGCCAATGTCGTGCTCCTTGTCACATTATCTTGCGCTGCCACAGCAGCCGCCGCAGCTGTCGGAATGGTCGCCATCGACACCGTCTGTTGCAGAGATCGGCGATGCCGTGCCATAGCCTCCTTTATTTTTTGTGCCTGCGCTTTGCCGCCGGGATCAAAGGGAGCTGACCGTCAGGCTGAGTTCCCGCAATCACCACCAGGCGGCGCTGCCTTCCCAGAACCAGCAGTTTTCTGCTGCGCGCCCATGTAGGAGGTCGGACGTGTTTTTGGAGAGCTCCGGAATGACAGCTACAGATAAGTGTTTTTACATGTTTCCAGCTTGCCTCTGTATGTAGCGTTATGAGAACGTAAGGCGCTAGCGTAAAGCTTGATTAGGTCTAGTACGGTGTACGTTTTTTTTTAGTATTCTGTACTGTGTCCTTTTTTTTGCTCCAGCCACCACGTGGCTGAGGCCTGCGCGTAGACCGACCACGTGCATGCGCAGGTGCTGTGAAGTGTAGCGTATTTATGTATTATTGTGGTTCTTTTTGGCTTAGACCAGTGTATTTTAGTACAGTTTTCTAACACGTGGGCATCGGTAAACTGAGCTAGCCATGGTCAAAAAGACCGTAAAGTGTTCAGAGTGCGGGTTAGGGTGGAAGGTGGAAATTAGTGCGGAAGAGAAAGCAGAAGATGACGCCAAGTGTAGACAGTGCGAGTTCGAGGAGAAAATGAAAAATATGATGGTGGTCCAGAGTGGGCTCATGGAGAAAATCGCAGAGCTGGAGAATGCATTGGCGAAGGAGCGAGAGAAAACGTCAGCCATGGAGGAAAGGCTCCGGGTAGCCGAGAAGGGCCTATCGAAGGTCGTGAAGGGGAGCGAAGACGCAGGTGACGGCGGAAGCATTATGGCGACGACCCCCCGTGCGGGAGAGATGAGGGAAACAGGCATGACAAAGGCAGATACATTGGCCACAGGGCCCAGCTACCGGGAAGTAGTTTTGAGGGAGGGAGGGAGCAAACCAGCAGCCGTGACTCACGCTAGTCACCTAGTCAGCAGCCAGGTGCAGGTTTCAGAAGGAATGTCTGAACAGGTCATCATCGCCGGTGACTCAAATTTAGTCCGATGCGCAGCGGCAATCAAAGAAAGGGTGAAAGGCGACAAGAGAGTTGCGATAGGGACGTTCCCAGGACAAACGCTGGAGACAGTAATGAGTCAAGCGGGTGAACAACTCGCAGCTAAAGCTAACAATCGTAACCTCGTTGTAATTGCGGGAGGGTTAAATGACGTCCTGAAAAAAGAATCGTCAGGACTAGCGACGACCTTGGCGAAAGGGGTGGATGACATGCGCACCGTGTCCCCCCAGGTGCAAATTGTAGTATGCACAGTACCGGAAGTACCAGTACGCAACGTCAACCTGCAAAGAGCGGTTGTCGACGCAAACAAAGAGATATGGCGAATTAGTCGAGAGAAGGGTTTCGAGGTAGTGGATTTAAACAGGGAAGTGCACAGGTGGGGTGGATTCCAAAGAGACAAGATTCATTTCGATAAGAGGCTTGGACACGAGGTGGGCTGGCGACTGGCAGGACGCGCAGTAGCTTTTTTGGGGGGCTCACGGGCCCTTCGGAGTCCGGGGTAGCTCGTAAAAGGGAAAACAACCAGGAGGACGCTTTGACAGGTAGAATTGCGAAAAACCAGAAAAAAGGTAAAAGAAAAAGGAAAAAAGGCGCGTGTTGCAATTAGTTACATAAACATGCAGGGTGGCAGAAAGAAGGCAAAATGGTTAGAGATTGAGGAGCAGTTAAACAAAGAACAGATAGGCGTGTATGCGGTTACAGAAACACACCTTAGAGACTTGGAAGAGCCACCACATATTAAAAATTATGTTTGGGAAGGGTGTAACAGGACCATATCGGAAAGGAAAGGTGGGGGTGTAGGAATGCTAATTCACCGCGGAGCCAAATGGGTTAGAGTGAAACAGACGTGTTCAGAGCACCTCTGGGTTCTGGGCACAGTAGGTGGAAAGGAAACGTGGCTAGGGGTAGCCTACTTGTGGACGGGGAATAACTGCAGAGAAAAGAATCAGGAGATAGTGGATTGCATGAGTGCGGATATTAAGGAATTTGGTAATGGGGCCGAAATCATCCTTCTAGGGGACATGAATGCCCACATACATGACCTTGACGGATATTCAGACACCAATGGGAAGTTATTACTAGATCTTTGCGAGCAACATAGTCTGGAGATAGTTAACACGGGGCCTAAATGTGACGGCCAGATCACATGGGAAGTCGGAAACAAGCAATCAAGTATTGATTATTGTCTCATGACTGAAGGAATTTACCACAAACTGACAGAAATGAGGATAGACGAGGAAGGCATTAACAGCTTGGGTAGTGATCATAAACGAATAACATTACAAATGGGATACGAAACTAAAAATATGAGCATGGAATCAAAGTCTGGCAGCTCGTATTTAAATGACAAACAAATAATAAATATAGCCGCAAGAGTCGAGGAAGAAGTAGGCGAAATACCAGGCAAGGACTGGGAGTATAGTGAGCTGTTACATCTAATGACGAAGGAGATAGGGAAAGAGAAGAAAACTGTTTGCTGGAAAGGAAAAAGGAAGCCAAAAAGTTGGTGGAACAAGGAAATCCGGGAGGCGATCGAGAAGCGACGCGAAGCATCACGGGAGCATAGAAAGGCAAAAAAGGAGAAGCGGCCGCAGGACGAAGTCAAAAAAATATGGGAAATATATTTGGAGAAAAATCCCTTGTACAGAAATTGGTAGAGGCAAAAATTAAAGGTGAAAGTGAACGCTGGATGACAGAGATACACGAAAAAAAGGAGGCCGCGCCTAGGATTTTTTGGAGCCACATAAAGGCGCTAGGTAGGAAGTCTGTCACAACGCAACAACATATTCTAGATGAAGGAGGAAATCAATTGGAAGGGTACGAAGCGCTAGGTTACATCCAAAAGGTAACAGCCGATTCGTTTCAAAAGAGCGTCCAGGGGATCTCCCCGGTGAGTAAAAGTGTGGCGGAGAAAGCAACAGAGGAAGAGCTAGTACTTGATAATTTCAACTGGAAAAAGGCCGAAGGAAAAATTCCAAAGCGCACTGCCGCGGGTTTAGATGGGATTCCCGTTAGCCTCATTAACGAACTAGGACATAACACTAAAGAAGCATTGTTAAAAGCAGTAGAAAAAAGCTTAAAGGACGGACAAATACCGGACAGTTGGCGACAAAGTAGAATGAACTTAATCTATAAAGGCAAGGGAGAAAAGGACAAGATTCGCTCGTATAGACCACTAACCATTACATCGGTACTATACAGGTTGGCGATGCAAGCAGTAAAAATGAAAATAGAAACATGGGCCGAACATAACGATATTTTGGGAGAACTTCAGAACGGATTTCGGGTCGACAGGCGGTTAGACGATAACCTGTTTGTTCTCACTCAGTGTATAGAAATATCTAAAATAGAGAATAGGCCCTTGTACGTGGCTTTTCTAGACATCACTGGGGCATACGACAACGTTAATCAGGAAATTTTGTGGGATATATTGAAAGGAATGGGCATGGGCGACGACTGTATACAGCTTTTGAGGGAGATATACCGAGAAAATACAGTTTGCATAGAGTGGGAAGGAATGCGTAGCAAAGAGAACGTTGAGGTTAGCAGGGGTCTGAGACAGGGATGTCCTTTGTCCCCACTGTTATTCATGCTGTACATGGTGAGTATGAAAAAAGCGCTAGAAGGTAGCAACATTGGATTTAATCTGTGACACAAACAGGGCGGCATGATGATTGAGCAGAAGCTTCCAGGTTTATTTTATGCGGACGATATCGTCTTATTTGCGGACAGTCGAGATGATATACAGCAGCTGGCGAATATATGCGGAAGGGAAGGTGAAGCTCTTGGACTAGGATTCAGTGTAACGAAGTGTGGATTGATGGTATTCAATGATCCCTGTGGTCAGACGGTGTCCATACAAGGCCAAGAAATACCGAGGGTAAGTGAATACAAGTACCTTCGAGTATGGGTAAATGAGAGTGATAGATACATGGAGGTACAGGAAAAAGCCTCGGCAGCAAAAGGAAAGAGGAATGCGGCAATAATGAAGCACAGAGCGTTGTGGGGATACAATAGGTATGAGGTGCTTCGAGGTCTGTGGAAGGGTGTAATGGTTCCAGGGCTTACTTTTGGGAACTCAGTGGTGTGCATGAGGGCAGAGGTGCAATCGGGAATGGATGTAAATCAAAGGACTGTGGGACGCCTCGCGTTGGGTGCTCACGGGAAGACGACAAACGAGGCTGTAAAGGGCGATATGGGGTGGGCAGGTTTTGAGGCGAGGGAAGCGCAGAGCAAAATAAGGTTCGAAGAAAGGCTAAGAAATATGAAGGAGAGTAGATGGGCAGAGAAGGTGTTCCGTTATTTGTATAGGAAGAGCGTGGACACACAGTGGAGAAAAAGAACTAGAAGACTCACTAGTAAATATACGGCTGGTATTGTGAGCCATATGTCAACAAAGAGCGTTAAGGGAAAGGTCAGGGAGGCGGAGAGGATTTACTGGATGGCAGCTATGGAGAAAAAACCGGCTCTGAGTAACTACCGAAAGGGCAAAAATGAAATAAGGAGGGAGGCATTTTACGATAATTCAAGGGGAAGCGCTTTACTGTTTGAAGCGAGATCGGGTTGCCTTAGAACGCGTAGTTATAAAGCAAGATTCAGTAAAGAAGAAGAACAATGCACATGCTGCGGGAAAGATAAGGAAACGGCGGAGCATGTTCTGATTGAATGTGAAGATATCCACCCAGGTGTACGTTTGGGCACGAGCCTACAGGAAGCCTTGGGTTTTAGGGACAACAATGGAAAGCTGAACACACCCGCGATTGAAATAAGTAAGAGACGGTTAGAGTATTGGTGGCAGAAAATTAGAGAGAAAGGACAAAAATAAATATTGGAAAAATAAAATATGGACAGTGTGCCGTAAATGGCAGAGAACTTAAGCTGAAAATTTACCTTTTTTTCCATTAAGATAGAATTTATCGAAATAGAGGCATTAGGCCAACATAAAAAAAAAAGGTTTTTTTTTCCGAGCCTGGTGGCATACTTGTCACCACCCCGTTATAAAGGGGACGCTCATAGCATCCATCCATCCATCCATCCATCCATCCAGCAGAGCCTGTTCACTGACTCCGGTGCTACCGCTGGCACTGACAGGTGGGTCCTTCGTTGCGCGTTTGTAAGCGCAGCAAGCTTAAAAAACAAAAGTGTGATACCACTCCCGTGTGCCACCTAAATATTTAGGAGAGAAGATATGCAAGAGAGAAAGAATAAGTACGCAAGATAGCACATTGAACAGAACACCATACCTTCAAGGAAACGGTAGAGAAACTTGTTTATTGCGTATTAATTCATTCGCAACCTGCGGAAACGAACAAGAGGGCTTCGACCAAAACGTTCCTCACACGCACATAGTCTGACGAGCTTTAGTACCCTCGTTGACACTGTTCAGAAGCAGCAATCACAATTTTAGCACTTTTCGCGAAAGTGGCTTCACTTCGAAGACCCTCAAAAAGTCATGCTTGTCCGTCACTTTCATTGCAAAATTCGTGAAAATGGGACACAAGAACTTTGTGAGCAGCACATCCAGGAGCTTTTCATGGTGCCCAGGCATTGTACACACGAGAAGATTGCGCTCGCGAAGTACATTGGCAGCGTTGTCCACGGCCTCTTTGAGCGGTTGCTTCAGGTGTCTTCTTTTCGCTAGCACAACCTCAATGTACTTTCTCAGGCAGTAGAGAACGTGTATTTCCGTCGCCACTTCATTCCCTCGACGGAAGGGACAAATGTAGGTACTGATACTTGTACAGCTCGATCGCTTTGTTGCTTCGTAGCAGGGATGCCGTCCTCACAGGTGATACTGCATGCCGGTGGTGACATATCGCGCCCGTCGCCATTGGTAGGGATATCATCACCATTCCACGGAGGGTAGTCGGACTTGCTACGACGCACGGCTCGCCTTTTCGTTGCTGTGGGACATTCTGACACATTGGCTCTTTTTCTGATCGCTGCGTCACTTCTCGGGGCTTTTGTCGAAGGCTGCAAGTAGCGCGAATATTCTTCGAATACGCTAGGCACCACACCTTTCATAAGCCTTCGTGTTTTACATCCTTGCTTAAAATCAGAAGCAGCGAAATGACGACTGCACACGGTTGAGTAGCAGGAAGTGGTGTTCGGTGTCCAATTGTCTCGAGAAATGACTTTTATCCACTTTTGCCGGAACTCCTCGTCGCTTGGAATTTCGTGGAATGAAATTCCTACTTCCTTCTTTTTGCTTGAAGACTTGCAACCGGGCACGCAAAAGTATGCCATCGCACCTGACGCGGGTCATCACAGCCGAATGAACCACGGAGACCTGTGTGCGTAGGCCGCTGCACGAGACAGAAACAAGAGAAACCGTAAACTAACATTCCTGATTACTTAGCGAAATTCGCTGATAGGTGCGCGGAAAAGCCTCCCGAGAAAGAAGCGCTAAAAATGATAGCAAAGCATGAAACCGGCCCTGCAAACACGAGGTGCAAACGACGTTGTTTGTTTACACGCACTCACTTATTGCCGCGTGTCATCTGTTCACGCAACACAATGAAGCAACAGTTAAATATCATACTTGCTGAAAGTACTACGCTGCGAAGATAGGTGCGCGGAAAAGTATTGCCAGAAAGAAGCGCGAAAAATGATAGCCGCGCTTGACAACGGCCGTGCAAACGCGGGGTACAAACGACGTTGTTTGTTTATACGCACTCAGTTAATGCCGCGTGTCATCTGCTCACGCAACACAATGAAGCAACAGTTACAATTATACTTGCTGAAAGTACTACGTACCGTTTTGGTCGTAAATAATTGGTGTTGCAAACGTATGCGACACGAACAAAGGTTTCCTGGAGATGCGTCGCCGCGGCTGGATGCGCCGACTCGATTCTGGGATGCGAGCGCCCCTGGCGGACAGCAGACGCAAAAAGAGAGGATGATGCGGGAGGCGGCCGAACGGGCCCGGCGGACTGACTGCGCGGGCACAGGAAATAAAGGAGGCTATGGCCGTGCTGAAGCGGCTGCTTCCCCTTCTGGAAGAGAGGCTTCACTACTGGAAAATTCGGTATGAAATCTTACGTAAAACATATGGACTCCGTACTATTTTCTTATTAGCTATAAAGAAAAGATACGGATTTTTATGGAGTTATACGGAAGTTGTATGGCGTATACGGAAGACTTTTTAAGGAAAATATTGAAGGATATGGAACTTATATGAAACACACGGAAAATTTCTTTTGGAAGATATGGAAACATACAGAAGTCATTGGTATATACGGAAAATTACTTACGGAAAATACGGAAAGATGTGGAAATATGGAAAGCTTTATGGAGTATAGGGAAACTTCCTTAAGGAAATTATACGAAGCATACGGAAATTTTCTTACGGAAATATGGAAAAATGAGGAGTACGAGCAGACTAATAAGACCGGAGATGTTCATGTCACTAGATACGAATACCATTCGATCCGTGGTGTTGCTACACCACGTCCAGGAAAAGTAATGTCATTGTGATTGTACGTGATGTCAATGTCGACAATTGAGAAATAAATGGCCGCAAAAATTGAAGAAGGAAAATGTAGAGTGATAAAAAAGTGAATATATACAGAAATAATTAGTCCCGTGCCAAAATGACGAGCACATAAACGAAAAAAAACGTCTACAGGACGAGCGCTCACTTGCAAAGTTTATTCCTTGATTTATTCCTCTTAAAAACATGCTAATTTGCTAAATAAATACGCATAAAAGTTTTATATCGCAGAATAAATGGTGACCATAAGCCAAGACGACCCGCTGAACCACTATACACACAGCCGATAAAATAACCACAAGCAACACGGTGTGTGCGGCGTGACAAAAAAAAAACTAAACGGCAAATTGACGTCTGGGGTCTATTCAGGTTTTCTAGAACGCGAAGTAACAGATGAACACCTGGTATCTTGTGGTGCGACCGCACACATGTCGAGCTACTTGGTTATTAGCTTTCATGCAAGTTATCAAGAGAGCAAATTTAAAATACAGATGCATGAAGCAAAATTGCCTTTCTGCTTTACTTTACGATAGGCAGTGAATCTTCATGCACATGAATAATGCCTCTGTGAAGTACACAGAAAATTGAAGTAGAACAGAAAAAAAGAGAGGAAGAAGACAAAAGAAAGGCAGGTAGCTAAACCAGGTTGATGATTTGCTGCCCTACAGCGTAGGTAGGGGTAGAGGGATGTGGTCAGAAAAATAATTAGTATGAGAGCACAACTGATATGTACGGACATATAATGGTGCTTATCATTGATGCTCGGATGGTCGTGTATAGAGCTGGGTCGTTTTGAGATTTTCAAAAGCATTGTTTCAGACCACCATGCAGGTTACGCTTCAATTATAGTGCTACATAAGACAACTTATGGGCCAGCTTTAATGAATAAGAAGATTATAGGTGAAACAAATGCTTTAAATATATCATGGCTGCATAGACGCTTACAAGCAATGTAAAGCGCAATAAAGTGAGGACGCATGAGCTTCTCTCGATGCTTCAGTTCTACATGGATGCTTCAACTATGCTGCAAAGAAATTTAACCAATGTCTGTGTGTGCAACATTGTCCATTTTAAACTATCTATATGTATATCTAAAATTCCTACTGCGAGTTAAGCTATGTAGAACTCCATAACTCTTCCTTTTATTAAGGGCTATTTTTCAAACAATCAACATTATTCATTCTCTGTCTCATGACTTCGTGCCCGCAATTCTTGATTTGGCTCTATCTCAATTGTGCAGCCCTTATTTTGGAGGAATCAAAAAACGTCAACCAAAATATATTTTGGAACTGCTTCTCGGTGATATTGCATTCCCTCAACTGCCACAGCTTGAGATGAGGCATAGCAAGTCTCGCGCATACCTAGGGCCTACCCTTGAAGAAGCTGGTCCGGCTGTGAAATGTTCAGTTTTTTCTCAAATAAATTATTTGGTTAGAGTTTTCTCACATCTCGAGTCCCTTCAGAATCAAGCAGACCCAATGTTCCCCTTAGTCCTTAATTTTGTTATATCATGAAATAAATAAAAATGTAATCATGAAAATAAAAATACTAATAACTATTGCTCAAAAACACAGTCCCACATCCGTACTTGAACGTAATATTGCTTTTATTTTGTGTCAGTACCTACCGCACTAGAAAAGATAGCAGTACATAAAAAACATTGAAAAAAAAAACTAAAAAGTGAGACTTGGCGGGATTCGAACCTGCGCCACTCAGTTGTGCTCGCGTAGGTGAACTGAGTGCGTTAAATTGCTAAGCTATTCGCTTTTTTGCTTTATTGCCAGTTTATAGGCGCGTACATCAAACCACAAGCAGAATAAAAACGAGCAGTAACAGTCCGACAAAAATTTAATTCCCTAAGTGCTGCCAAGGGCTCCACCCTCGACAACCACTCAGGTAAAATCTCCTGAGTTTTCTGCAGTTCAACAAACTTGGCCATACATTCACAGGAATACGTTCGTGCAGGCCGTGCATCCTGATCGCGATAGAAACCCGCCATACGGGCCCGCCATAAACAGTGAAGTCCACATAGCATAATCAAATCAGAAGGCATTCCCTCTTCGTCCACTATTGGCAGAAATCATATACCTTATGAGTTTAGAGGTAATTCTTTCTGTAACGTCCTTTGAAGTACGTCCCAAAAATATACTCCCTCCCAACAATGTAAGAAAACATGGTCAATAGTTTCCGCTTTTTTTCAGATAAGGCAATTTGTCCCCCAAGGTAAGTAAAAACCACGGTCTGCTTGAAATGTTCTGACTGATAATGTACCTGTGTGCAGCTTGAAAAAGAAAGACTTCGCGGCAGGAGCCACTTGCATTGTCTTCACTCGTTTAAGCACATCTTTCCCTTCACCTTCAGCGTACATGGCACGGTACAGTGGTTCAGGTAAAACAACATTGCATACATCTTTGTACAACTTCTTTCGAGTCACTGAAAACCAATATTCATTGGAAAATTTAACAGACAAAAACCGTGCACTTGGAATAACCTCTTTAGGATACCCGCGCAAAGCACCGGTCATGTCATTCGTGCTAACCACATATCCAGGTAAAGCCCGCATCAGTGTCATTTGGCACACTGTACGTAAGAAAGGGTTCCTTGTGTAGCGAAAAAAAGAACCTATTTACGACTTGGCGTATGAAAAGATGTGTTAAACCAAGCCCCCCGCGTTTCACTTTTCTGAACAGATTAGTTCGACTGCATCTCTCCCAGTTCAAATCCCACACGAACACTGCGAATATGCGATGGAACTTCTGTATGTTTGCCCTTGAACAATGCAATACTTGCATCACATACCAAAATTTTGAGGCAAAGAAAAGGTTACAGACAGTCGCCCTAGCAAACATTGACAGATGATTACCGTTGCATCTATTAGCTTTCGTCCGGATTTCTTTCGCTTGTACTTGCCAGTATATCTCATTATCTCTATAAAATTCCATTGGCACCCCTAGGTACTTGACAGGTGTGGTCACCCATTTAACATTGGCAAAATAGTGTGGTTTTCACGACCACTCTCCATGCCAGAAACCCAGACACTTTTCCCAGTTTACTAGACTGCCAGTTGCATTGCCGAATCTTTTAACTACACTGATGGTAGTGGTAACACTATCTTGATCGATACAACAAACAGCCACATCGTCGGCATATGCCAAAATTTTAACTTCGGATTCTTGTAATCTAAAGCCACGAATGCAACTGTTTGAGTTATTGCTAAGCACAACAATCCTATATATAAACTGAAAAGTAGGGGACTCAGCGGACAGCCCTGACGGACAGAACGCTTCATGTTAATTGTATCTCCTAGCGTCTTATTGATTACCAGTCGGGTCGTGCAGTTCCGGTATGCCATAGATACTCCATCTCTGAGTATAAAACCAACGTTGACATGGTCAAGAATGTTAAACAGAAGGTTGTGGGAAACACAATCAAAAGCTTTCTCGAGATCAATCTGTAGAGTGGCTACCCCTACTTGACTGGCATCGCTACACTCGAGCACGCAACGCATCTTGTGTAGATTGGTCACAATGGAGCGTCCCATAATCCCACAGGTTAGGTGAGGCCCTACCAATTCTTCGATTACCCCTTGAAGTATCTGTGCTAGTACTTTCATTAAAATATTGTAATCACAATTAGTCAGTGATATCGGTCTATACGAAGAAACTAATTTTAACTTCTCCGAGTGTTCTGTCTTAGGTATCAAAACTGTATGTGCTTCACTAAAGGACCTAGGGAGGCCATTAAGTTTATAAGCTTGATTGAAGACATCTGCAAGTACTTGGGATAATTCATTTTTGAACTCCTTATAAAACGAAGCGCAAAGCCCGTCCGGCTCCGGAGATTTACCAGGATTCATTTTATCTATAGCGCTTTCTACTACCGTTGGCGTTATAGATAGCTCTGAAGCTGATTTGGGGGCATCTGACAAGTTCGGCATTCTGCTAAGGAACTCCTGCTTAAATGCCTCTGAATCAATGGGTGTGGCAGCGAAGAGTGCTTCGTAGTGTTTGCCAAACGCTCGTCCTATGCTCTCATTGTCTGAAACTTCGATACCGTTCACTTCAATGACATCTATATGATTTCGTGTGGCATGACTCTTCTCTAATCCAAGCGCTCGCTTCGTCGGGCGATCTTCCACAGTCATTAATGTTGCTCTGGCTCGCACAAGCGCTCCGCGATAGCGTTTCTCCTCATATACCTCTATTCTCTGTTTGATACTCCGCTAATCGTCACCGTATACTCCAGGTTTTTCACATTCAAGAGCTGTTAGCCTCTCAAGTGTTCGCGTAAGCTCTTTCTTATTCTTCTTAGATTCAAAAGATAAAACGCTAGATCTCTCTATTGCTTTTATTTTGATTTGCTGCTGGAATAGCTCCAATTCTTCTCCTATTTTGTCCATACACTCTATGTTAATATTACTTATTTCTTTAATAACTGATGCGCTAAATGACTCATCCCTTAAGAGGTTAGAGTTCATTTTCCACTGTTCCCAAGAAAAGGTGTTGCTTTCTTTTTTGACCCGATATTGCATTTTACAAGACAGTGATCAGAAAAGGAAACAGGGACTACAATATAACTGCTACACTGGGCTATCGCATCTGCAGTAAGGTAAAGTCGATCCAATCGGGCATTACTTGTGCCTTGAAAGCGGGTATACTTCACATCTCGGGAGCTATGCAAACACTCCGCTACATCTACTAATTCGTGTTCAATAATCTCCTGTGCCAGGATATCACTGCTTCTGTCTTTAACGTTGCGCCTGCTAGATCTATCACTTTCATTCAAGACACAGTTGAAATAACCCACCAATAAGAGTTTTCTACCAGTACACATATGTTGTCGCCTGCTCGATCTATCACTTTCATTCAAGACACAGTTGAAATCACCCACCAATAAGAGTTTTCTACCAGTACACGTATGTTGTCGTAAATTGAAAAAAAAAACCCAATCTTTCCTGGCCATTAGTTGGGGCATAAACACATATAATGCGCTCTTCAGTGTCACAATAAAAAATATCACACCATACTACTCGGCCTGAAGAGCAAGAAAAGACATTTTCTAAGACTAATCCTGGCAGTTTTCTAACAAAAAGAACACATCCCCCTGATGTGCCTATGGCGTGGCTCACAGTCGCAAAATACCGCGATGTAAACTTAAGCACCATGCTCCCAGTCTCCTCCTCGCCTTCAACTTTCGTCTCCTGCACTACAAGCACATCCAGACTTTCTTCCAATAACAACCGATAGACTTGGCTTTGCTTCTTCTTTGAAGCCAAGCCTCTAACATTCAGCGTGGCGAAGCTAAATCATACTTGAGGCGCCATTACAACCATGTGAAGGAGTTTGGCCCGGAGCATGGCGCTTACCTTGCACGTCTAGCGCTACACTAGACGCCTCCAGTACCGGCTGACCACCCGGTTTCACTGCACAGTAGAATTGAATTGTTCACAGCTTTCTCGTCCGTGGTGCCACCAGCTCTTGCTCTAGTGCTGGTGCGTCTGCCAGTCGGTGTCTTTGTCGGTGGTTCTTCCGCGCTACTTGCACTGTTCTTGTCTCCCATCTTCACAGGTTCTCCCAATGGTTTTTGAATGGTTGGAACGACACCGCTAGGCCAAGAGACGCAGCTGGCATTGCACATGTTTCCGTCTGTCTTCATGTCGAAACCAACACTACAGGAGGCACCATCGACTACTTGGCCTTGTTCCGACGCACGGGCAGACGCTCCGGTTACTTCACAGCCTGCGTCTGTCACTGCATTGTCAGCTGTCTCGGTCGGTACAGCTACAGAACCTGGTCGAGTGTCCACAGATGCCGGTGTAGATTCATCTACTGATGTTGCAGATGTGCAGTTCAAATTTTCTGCGACTTGATCTCCGCAACCTTCAGCCACCTCCTCTGCTTCTGTCACGTTCATAATGTGTTCTGACGCATCTTCGGCCTCGGCTGACGCGGTCACTGCGGCGTACGAACGAACGCATTCCGCGTCCCCGTGCCCTAAACGCCGGCAGCGAGAGCACCCTGGCATCTTACACCCGCGACGCACATGTCCTGTGCCGCTGCAACGCAGGCATTGCATAGGCCGACGTTGGGCTACCACTAAGGCTAATTCACCGGCGACTCGTATCTGATGAGGCAGGTCCTCAACTTTCATACCGCTTTTAAGCTTAATGAAAACAGTGCGGGTGGTCGAATTCTTCTCATTTACTCCTTCCACACGCCAGCGTTCCCGGGTCACTTCTGTAACTTTCCCGAACGTTGCCAACGCCGTGCGGACATCTTCGTCCGAAACGCCGTGTAACAGCCAGTGAAGCCAGTGAAGCCGCAGCCTCACCTTCTGCTCCTGAGCGTCGATAACGAGGCAGCGGCGTCCCTCGACCTGGAGTTCCTTCAGATCAGTCAACCTCTTCGTCGCATCCTTGCTGTTAAAGGTGACGGCCCACACATGGTTGATCTGGTATGCGCCCAATGCATTTACGACGGGAAGCAGTCGTTCCTTGTCCAGGCATCCCGGAAATCTTCGACCTTGAAAGGCCTCACTTGAATATCACCGTGGAAAAACACTGTGTACACAACAATACGTCCTGTTGGCAGATTCGGCAAGATGATCTCAAAATCCTTGTCACTTTCGTCTGTAATCCTCTTTCCGCGGCCACCAAGGAACGCCTTTGCCGCTCCGCTGGAGCCCATGATTCCTGCGTCCGACGCGTGCGAGACCGGCGAAAGAATGCTAAGCTATTCGCGCTGGATAGCGCGCGCGCTCTTAAGTTATTTATATAAATTTGCTATTTACATGCTATGTGTTGGCATATTTATGTACGATATGCGATCGTATCTATTGTTGTGTGCATAAGTTTTGTGATTGTATATACGTCACATGCTTTTCGCATGTCTTTCAACCATAGATTGCCACCCCGTCGCGGATGAAAACAAGTATTTTTACACCCACACACAAGCTTGAGCAGTTGAAGGTTGTTTCCCGGGGCTCTCTTGCGATGGAGTTGGTCACCACAGAAAATTAGAGTGATACGTCATTAATACCTGCATCTCGCTGTATTCCACTTAGTAGCTCTCTCGCTTGATGACAAATCGAGCGCGGGGCGCGACGCTATTGCGCACGACCATGCCTCGCGTAGCGGCGACATCAGCTGATTGCGCCGGCCGGCTTGCTTCGATTTGCTTCAGAGCAAAGAAATGTCATGCCTTGAAAGATTGCGTAGTGCACTATGTCAAAATGTTACTGCTTTGTAGTCATCCTATGATTCATTGAGAATTGATAACTCTGATACGACTACTATAGAGCTTTGCGTCGGTGACACGCACCCAACGTAAAACCGCACTACGTCTGTCGTAGAAGCAGTAGGAGGCTGTCGTCTGCTGGAACAAAAAACAAAACAAAGACCTGCGAAAATACTCATAATTTGTAACTTGTTTTTTGAATAATCGTTTATCACTTTTTAAGTTATTTTGCCAGATAACTACCTTTTTTTCAGTTTTTAGCAGCGACAGATGTTTTTTTTTTATTTTCCTCACACAGATATTCAAGTCAAATCCATCCACAGCTAAAGCCACACGTTGTTTGTCTTCTTTGTTTCCGTGGGCATGCCGTTTCGGTGCGTCTCTCATGTGTTCGCTGCACACGAGAGCACGAAATGTTAAATTTACGCAAGGAAGCGCCGTTCCTCGTTCGTGTGATGTGCAAAGATTGCGCCTTATTCCCGTGCTTCTTCGAGTGCGGATCAAGTTCGAGTCGTCCAAGGAATCGGCGGGTTGTGCGGATGCTCGAAGGACTCCGAGGTGACGGCTGACGCCTGTGGTCGCTTCTGTCAGGATAGCGTGAAAGAAACTAAAGGTAAGAGAGACACTTTTTTATGTAGACTAAGTATGCCACTCAGTGCGAGTGTGTGTTGCCGCACTCGAACGAGGCGTCGTGAAACGACAGCCTTACGCGCATTTGCGAGTGCGGTTGCCGATTCGCTTTGACAACGCTAACCCCAGCAGAGCCATGGCGCGTCGGCGCGGCCTTACTGGAGCTAATTCGTGACAACTGCGGCAACATGCATGTGTATGGTGATCGATTTTTTCCCAAGTGCAATGTAGTAAGGAGGACGCACGTGGCGCTTGCTACGTTGTTGATTAAACGAAGCCTGCGGTGCCATTTGATGCAAAGCAGCATTTTCTTCACGTTCGCGGGCGATACAATTTGTAACTTGGCTCCATTCACCTAGCCAACCGCCTAAGTGGGTTAATAAGCATACGTTCACAGTAGAGCATTATTATGGCCCTAAACAGTGGCGTATGCTTGTTAAAAGATATAATGTGTGTGCCTAGTGTAGACAGAGAGAGAGGTGTTCGTGCAATCTGTATGTGTACCTGCAAGACGCCTTTGCTTGTAACTAATAATGTACCGGCCAGCACCTACATTGTATGCCTGACTCTGAAGAAAACTTGCATGCACAATGTGAGATTTTGTAATCTGCCAGAGTTGCTTTTTATAAAATAATACATTGCCAGCATGTTCAAAATATGTTTCGCTGCTGTGTGGCAGGGGTGCGGTTATCACGCTGTTGTGTAGTTGCTGATTCAAGCTCTTATAGTTTTGATGCGTGAATATTTCTCATCTAACAAATCAGGTGTTTGGCTGTTTCAGCACAAACAACGGAAAGAGAGAAGAAAGACGGGTAATGACAGGACAAGTGCCGACTTTTGTTTGCAATAGAATCCCTATGTTGGTGTATTTATTGTGACAGCCTTTCTGTGTTGCTTTTTTCCCCAATTTATGCAACGACACAGTTGTCAGCAATATGAGAGAGAACATTGAAATTAGCTTTTAAAGATCATGGTGACTAAATGCCTAGTAATTCACAGCATGAAGTAAGAACAAAAGACATCAGTATGATCAATGTGGGACGAGTACAGTCTGTCATCTAAAAAAATGTCTTGTGCAAAATAATGCCTAAGTAAGAAACCTCTCTATGTTTGCAAACCATGTGACGTCACTTCGAGCACTGTGCCAGCCATTCCCTTCCTCTGTGCAAGGACTGGTTGAAAAGAAAGTTGTTGGTGATTTTCCTGATAGCCCACTGATATGTATGCTATTCCAAACCTGTAGCCTAATATATACGTAATCTTTTGTGCAGTTACATCGCTGCATCTGACACCTACAACTTATTTGCACATTTACATTGCTATCTTAGGACCTAACACACAAACTTGTAGTGTGCATTGTCACTTCATGAATATCGAGCGGTAAAGGTACTGAGTATATGTGAAACAAGAATCTCTGCTTATTACGTGAAGACATATAAGGCCTTCGATAAGACGAGTTATACCTTTATTGGGCTTGCGTACTCGTCGGGGCGATGCATACATGCAGCTTCAGCAAATGGTATCTTTCAGCCCAGTGACCATGCAATTTTTTTTCTGCACACAGCGCAAACACCGAGATGTACGCACTCGCAGATAATCTCGTCAAGTGCATATTTACCTTGACTAAAATGTCGAATCACGTTTTTTCAACAACCGGTCGTTGCCACGAGTGCTAACGTCTTCGAAAACAAGACAGATTGTTATTCACACTGCACACACCACACACAATATGCTCAGTTGAACCAATATTCTCAATACCTTTCAATGCACACTACATGCCGCAATTACAGTGCACATTTTTGAAGACTATGCCGCTGTTCCTTGCGCAGGGGACCACGTGTGTTCACTTCTTCAAGATAAACAGACAGCGTGGCAAATAGTTCACCACACAGTTTACGCACAGCTAGATGCTTGCTGACACATAATACAGCTAATGTCGACATTGTAACGTGAAGTGTAAGCTTTGAAAAATTAAAACTTGCCCCAAACACCACACGACTGTACCGGGCTGAGCCACTAGTGAGAGTGTTTTTCCAGCCACACCTTTTACGTGTGCCAGTGACATCATGCTGTGACGTACCTCGGTAGGGGCCTATCGCTGCATACTTTATGTGAATGAGGGTCTTGTTAGTGAAAGCAAGCATTGTTGATTTCGTAACTTGTTCATTTCCAACTGCACCTTCATTTACACGAGTTGTCTGGCTGATGTTCAGGCGAACTTTTGTGCAATAAATTATGCAGTTGGCAGTCTCTGCTTGCCCCATACTGTTGTTACTGGTGTTTCTCGTTGTTACTTTGCACTGTTCATTACTGCTCACCTACAGAAACTAGCCTAACTTGCCACTGTTTTGGACAATATGTAGCTGGAAAGTGCGATAGTGTTCATAACTCTAGATGCTAAAGCAAAAATTATCGTTTAATAGTCAGTTAGTTGCATTCATATCAGTACATTATAAGTTATCATTGAGTAAACTTAAATCCGTGTTCTTTCACATAATGCTCACAACTTTAAATATCAAATTGAATAGTGTTTATAAAAAACATGGGTTTTAGCTAAACTTCATGCTGTTTTCTTGAACAGCTGACAAAACGCTATTGCATGCTTACTTGCCATGAATTGGATTGTGTTTAAAATGCATTGCAATTCTTTACCAGACTACCAGTAACACTTCACATTGGGGGAACATTTATCAACCACGGATTGATTAATTTTTAAGAACAGAAAGAAAGAAGCGGCAGGCCAGGATACTTACTTGATATTGGCATTCGTTTTGCTACCCCGCACAATTTCATGCAAACTTCAATAGAGTGGTTATGCGTCTTGCATGTGTGTCTGTAAACCAAGAACTTTGGGGAGAACTATATTTGCCTTACAAATGATTGCAGGACTGTGGAGGCTGTAGGGCTGCTTAGCCAATATGAATGGTGGAATCCCTGGAAGTGTGTTCAACAATGCTGCATCAGTTGCTTGGTGTTTTCACGGCATCTTTACAGATGTGTTGGGTGAGTAAAGCAAGCAGGTTTCAACACAGGGAAAAATATAATATGGCAGCACCTCTTGTGCATGCCTTACATCCCAAGTATATAAAATATTTATATTGCACCTTGCGGCCTGTAATTTTGAAAGAGACACTTATTTTTGGTTTATATTTGAGTCTTGATGCTTCGACAGCAATGTATTTGTGTTTGACAGCAAGTGTTCTTCAACAAATAACTGATCTCAATAATGACAAAACACCCTTCATACTTGGTCCTTAGCATAAGCTTGCACATATCTATAGCAGATTCAATTGTTCATTTTCTGCTGTGATGATAATGGGAAAGTAGCAAAGGCAAGTTCAGATTGGAGTGTTCGGTGACATCTGTTTAGGCTGTGCCATATTGCTTTGCAACCAGAGTTACTTGTGGCCACATATACTATGAAGCCATATGACGTGCGTTCTGAATGAGATTACCATATGACATTTCACTGTATCTTAATATGTGTCGAACAAATGCAGATATCTTTAGCTTGCCACTATAAAGGAATCCTAAACCAACACAAGGTGTAAATTTAGTCGTGGTGTTGCAGCTGTGTATGACTCTACAATGGATGCATAGCCGTGATAAGTTTTCTTTATGTTGTCGCAATAGTAATGTTACACACATCGGATGGTACAAAAGGGGTCCTCGCTTATTTCGCTTCTTTTCGCTATGCTTCTTTCTTGTCTCTTCTTGCCATGTTTTCCTCCTCACTGTGCAAGGAGCAAGAGCAGTGGGCACACAAACACGTATTAAAAAAAATGTAATTGTAAGGTGAACACTGAGGGGCTGAACACTTCCAAAACACTCAAAGAGGAAAAGGTATTGTTTCTAGCTATTTTTGGGCACCCATAGCTAGTTGTGCTGCTGCAGTTATCATTGTTGATCAGGACACTATTCTTAAGTCGTTGCAAACAATTGCTTTAAATGTTAAAAAAAATATTTGGAGGTGGTTTGGCACCCTTTATTGAAATTACATACAGAACTAGGTTTCAATGTGTAAACAAAATCTGTTCACTATAACTTCAATCCTAATGATATCTGAAATTCAGAAAATATTCACAGAAAAGCTCAGGAAAAGGCTAAGTGGTTGCCTCTTGAACGTGAAGAAGATATCCTTCTTCTAAAAGGTCAATAGACACTCTAGTAGTCTCGATATTACATGCACTATAAGATATTCTGGTGTGGTGCTTTTCATGCATGCATGAGAGAGATTTTTAATAGAACTGTTGTCACTTTGCCCTGTGTTGCTGAAATTGTTCACATAGTTATAATACATGAATCACTTTATGCCTTTTTGTTTTTATGCAAATGGTTTGCTTACCCAGTGGGTATAACTTGATTTGGATAAAATCATAAATGCTCTCAATTTTTTCACTATACAGCAGGTTTATTTTTAAAATACGCGATCATAGATGTGAAGGCAGTTGGTGGCGTGCTTGATTAATGCTTCACTATCACCACTCTAACTACACCGGCTACAGTGCATAGTGTGACAAAAATAATGGTACTTAACATTACTGGCAGCATACACTTTTATGTTTAAAAATGTGTTAGAAAGCCTGGTAAAAATGTGTGTACCTTTTTTTGGTCCAACTAAATATTATGGTCTACTCAAATCAGCTTCCACTCTTTTAAGGTCCTCAAATTATTTGGTGTTCAAAAGAAGTATCAATGCCATATCCTTCCTTTGTCGGCCTACTCACCACTCTAATAATGAGAATTACCCGACAACATTACCCAAGAATATATGTGGGGATGTTATAAAAAGTAATGTCAATTCAATTCTCAAAAGACGTGAACCTATCAGTAACTTGTCGCAAAGTTACGTTTTCGTTCACTTTTGTTTTCATAATTTTGTTAAAGTTATTTTTAATAACATCCCCTACAGTTTGTTTGGCATCATTGTCTGTTAGTTCTCATTATAATGTGTTCAGCAAAGACAAAGAACCCTTAATTTTATAGTTCTTTCCTTTACTCTTAAATCTGAAACAGTGAATCTCAGTAATCTTAGCGGTGTGTGACTTGTTTTTTTGATCAGTTGTGCATGTGTTCGTGCACGTGCATTTAGGTGGGAGGGCGAACCATTGCAACCTTTTATGACTAGCGGATTTTCTGAGAACTAACAGATGCATAATGCTGCCAAAAAAGTATAGGGATATTGTAAGTAATCGTAATGTAATTGTCAAGAAAGAAAAGTCGAAGAAAAGATAACTCGCCATGGTGAGGGACAGAACCTGCCACCTACGAATAAAGCGTGCGTTGCTCTACCAACTTTGCTACGTACCACAAGAGCTATTGCGCCTTCCGCTTGGCAAAGTATATATGTATACCTAATCGTCGGAGAGACAGTCAGCCCCGCTTGTTGCCATCATGGCTAGTTTGGGACACTTTTTCTTTTCTATTGGCATCACGTAGCATGTGATGTTATTACAAGCTGGCAGCCTGACTAACGCCCCTGTGCTTAATGCGCATATACACCCCATAAGTGGACGGGTAGATAACTATCATAGTTAGTAGAAGGGCATCAGATGCATTATTCAAAGGTTTCCAGATTCGGTTATTCCGCACGACTAGTTACCTATTCTTCCACGTTACTTTCTCGTCAATTAAATTGCAAATACTTCCATTAATATCCCTAGTACTTTTTCTGGCAGCATTGTCAGTTCTCAATAACATCGTTACAAACAAGAACGAAGAATATCGTTCTAACAAAGAAGAACGAGTCCTTTTTTCCTTCATTCGTAGTGAGGAACTTGTTATGGCAGGCTTGGTGCCATGAGGTTGTATATGAGGGATAATTGGTCTGCTGCTAGCTCATGTAATGATAACGCATGCTGCGTGCCGCCAGTAGGCAAAAAAAAGGTGTCCCACACTTGCCCTAATGTTAACAGGCAGTGATGACTGACTCTTTCATGAATAAATGCACATATATACCGTACAAAGTGGAAGGGGGATAGCCGCCATGGTAGCTCAGTTGATAGAGCATCGGACACGTTATTCGAAGGTCGCAGGCTCGGTCCCTGTCCAGGGCAGGTTATCATTTTTCCTTCTACTTTTCTTTCTTCACAATTACAACACTTCTATTCTTCTTGCAGATTTTCTGGTGTTTGCCAAAAAAGGTACTTATTATAATCTGAAGAGGCAAACAGAATGTGCCAGTGTACGAGTTAGCTCTTGTAGTGATTACAAGTAAGATATGTTTTGGAGAATAAATTATTCTGCCACTTGCCTAAAGAATGCGTACAGGCCATAGTGCTAGATGCACTTTGTTATTTTTGAATCGAGCTATCTTGAATTCTATTTTTATAAATTACATGGGTTACACATGACGGTATCACACAATTTAATGCCACAAAGAATATGCAGCGAGCAATGTTATAAATGCAAAATTGCATATGGATAAGGTGAAAACTGCACCCTCAACGAGAATGTACAGAGAGCACAGGGTGCAGGCGTCATTCCTTCTGCCCATCCTTTTCAAGTGCGAGCTGTTTTCACCTCGTTCTGATCAACTAACTAGATTGAGATGTGGTGTTATAGTGCATAAGGACGCTCCACGGGAAAATACGTTTGTCTCAAACTCTGTGTGTGTCTTTCAACCTATATGGTGCCCGGTTCAAGAGTTCATGCAGACCAGA
Organism: Rhipicephalus microplus; assembly: GCF_043290135.1. NCBI lineage: Eukaryota > Metazoa > Arthropoda > Arachnida > Ixodida > Ixodidae > Rhipicephalus > Rhipicephalus microplus. The sequence goes on from NC_134701.1 coordinate 45,842,103, forward strand.
TCGTGTAAAACAGGACACCCGTTTAACATAATAACATGGCTTAAAGCGTAAAGCAGTTAATTAGACCGAATATCAATTTTTATAGTAGCTGTTTTTTTCTGCAATACAAAGCTTACTGGCCTGAGCGTATAATCATACAGTGAAAGAAGAGAATTTTCGGGGCTTGTTTCTCTATGTTTGACATGGCTTTCATTAGTACATTTAATGGTAACACAGAAAGTGCTGGAAACATTTTAAAAATTTCCGAGTCTCTGACTGCTATGAAGTGTCACACAACACAGGTTGCAAACAGTGGGAGGTCAGCATAACAGCCTTATATGTTTGTGCATTGCAGTTTGTAGCGAAAGCATGCATTTCACATGCGTGTAAAATGCACATATTTCTCACTGTTTGCCACGATGGCAGTGCTGCTTTTTGAGGGTTGAGTCCTCTGCGTAGGCTGCACAGAATAATGTTGGCACAGGTAATATTGATATAAGCTGTAACTTTGACCACTAATCTTTTTGCATGTTAAAGCATCAACCTATTTGCAGTAAACATACAGGCTGCATGACATACTGATTTTTGGGCTTTTCAAGTGCAATTTTAAAAGGAAATGCCACTCAAGTGCAAAAAAAAAATGCAGTTCAATTCACGCATTTTGATTTCCACCTCCAATCACACATTCTGGCGACTTGTCAGTTTCTTTAATGAAGAAATCGTAATCAAATTTTTTAGCAGATTGGGTTGGTACTGATGTTGAATTTTGTGCATTGCTCATGAGTAGAACTGTAGATTCGTGCCCCACCCATCAGTACTGCCTGAAATCGATCAGGCTATCTTTGCATAGTTTTCTTATCGTTGCACGATCAGTGTCAGCTTAAGCTATGCCATGAAAGCGGCCCACAGCGTCCAGCTAATGTTGTTTCCGTGTGCAACTGTAGTTGTGGTCATGCTGAATGACCTTTCTTTATATACACTACATAACAGACTTGCTCCTTTAGAGTCAAGTGCATCTTCGGATCGATTGTAAATGTTTGCATATGCGAGGCCTTAAGTTTTATAAGAAATTCCTCAGTATGCCACGAGGAAATGTGTGTTCTGCAAACATTTGTATATCATTATATACAACTCCTAAAGCCTCGTCTACAACTTAGTGCAGGTTGACCTTGAGCAGAAAATGAGGAGCGGTCACAGCCCCCAGAAAAGAGCAAGCACCCTTTAAGCTCCCCAAGCTCTCTTCGACAGGAACAGGAAGGTCACTGTGTGGCATTGAAATCCATTGCAAGGAGTGCCTTATCAGTACACTTTGTTGCTCTTTCACTGCGAAAGACGAAGTTAACCACTCCAGAGGAACATCACGCTGTGTATTATGAGTGCTTCAGTGGTTTTGGTTTTGTCCAGCCAGCAGTCAAGAAGTCATGTCTGATTCAGTCGGGATGGCTAGAGGGAGTCGGGCAGGCATGTTTGGACATTTGTCTAGCCAAGCAGTGCCACTTTTCGCACTGGTCCTGCTGGAGTTGCTGCCACAAATGACAGAAGCTTCGTCACCTCTGTAAATGTACAGATGTGTCAGGGAAGATTAGCTGCATTAGTTTTTTCTATAACTGATAGCTGCCAACATTCTTCTTTCTACAGGAGTTTTGTTCGTCACTTATAGGTGTAAAGACCTCCACAGAAAAAATGCTACACGTCTACTAACAGAAGGCCCCAAGGCATTACTTGTAGGTTTTTTCGGCTTGTAATCATAAGCACCTCATTTGGTTGAACATGAACATTTTAAACATGTACACTGAAAAATTTGGGTGGCTAGTCATTTTGTTGTTATCATGTTTCTCGCAATATTCTTAAGCATGTTGTGCATTACGTTGTCAATCTGATTCATGTGCATAAAAGATGTTACGCAGTTTCAGGCTACTTCAAGCACCGTAATATAGTATAAAAAGCCTGGAAGCAACCTATCAATAATTTTTTAACACAGTTGCTTAATATGGTGCATGATACATCACTAAAGTTTCGTGCGTATTCATCAATGTAAGGTCGTCTTAGTGTTATCCAAAATGAAGATGAGAGTCGACAGATTGGAACATATAGTGGGGAAATCGGGGGGAACAGTGGAAATGCCTCAAACAGGTTGGCCGATGTTACGATTGGAGGATCTATTTTTGTCGAAGTCACCTTGTCATCCTTGGCGTGTTAGTTTAAATGGGGCTAGTAATGACATCGTCTTTTGGTGTAGGTGTGTGTGCCTGTTGGAAATGTTTGTCTGAAAAAAAAAACCTATAACGCAGAAGAGTGCAGCCCTCGCTTCCTTTCAAGTTATATTGCGATGATACAAAGTGTTTTCATGTCGGATGTTGGGAGTAAAGGAAGCAAAAAAAAGGTAAAAGAAAGAAAAGAAAAAAAAGAAAGAAAAGGGAGATGCAAAGTAAAAATAATGTGCTACACTGCTCCTACTTTGCATCCCCCTTTTCTTCTTTTTTTCCTTCTTTTATTTTTTTCACTTCTTTACATTTGCATTGTCCCATCTAGTGCATGAAATAATGACACATGGCTTTACTATAGCAAAATTGCCTATATAGTGTTGGATTGAACAGTGCATTCTAATTCATTCAGCTCAATTACAGGCTCATCAGTCTTGTAATAAATGCTTTCTCTCTATCACCACACATGATCAAATGAAAAGTTTGCACTTGGCTCTTAGTATACTGGTATATAGCTTGTGTCTTTGACTACTCAAAATGAGTGTTATTTTTCTGCTGTTTATGGTAATGAATTTATCCAACATGAAAATATCTTGCCTTGTGAACTTTGTCAGACCTGCCTTTCTTTTTCTTTCCTATGCAGGCGTTGTATGTAAGACAGTAACAGAGAGGTGATAGCTTGAGCTTTTGAAGAATAAATACTGGCAGTGAGGCGATTCCACATCAAACAACGCAGCCATTTTGCCAACAATACTAAATGTGTTTTGAAAAAAAATATTGTGCTCGTTTACTGTATTGAAAACAGCAAAAGGCTAAAATATATCGCAGAGAACAAAATATTAGGACACCTTGGTGCCTTCTGGACTTCCCAGGATGTTGTCTTGGTGTTTGTAAAAAAGTATTTCAAAAATACTGCTTCGTCTACACCAAATTTGGTCTAGGTGTTAAGTAAAGGTGATTGTGTGTAGTGCACAAAGCTCAGTAACATTAGTGCAATTTTTTCGCCACATCAGAAGCAAGAAAGCAGTTCTCTATATGTGGCAACTTATGTGATTACACTTTTTGTTTTAAAGAAGAAAATAATTTTTGAAGTTTTCTAATGATGGCTGTTTTCGCATTTGATATACGACAGCTGCCATTCTAAAGTTCCCCATGGCCCTCAATAGGATACTTCAAAAATCATTTTCTTCATTGAAACAAAAATTGTAATTATAACACTTGCCATATAACAAGAACTGTTTATTTGCTTTTAACTTACACATAAAAGTAGTTTTCAATTTTACACTTAGTGCAAATTGCATCTCAATGTGGGAAAAACGATTATATAGTGATATTTGTAATCTGGACATAACATTATTTTTTTTTTCGTGAAATATACCTTTTGTGGAGTGAGTATTTATGGCTCAAATATTCATACAAAGTGCAGTATTGCCATAGAAGAAATGCAAATGATAAACAGTTTGGCCGAGTTCTTCAAAGCCTATGTAGCGGAAAAGTTGCACATTAGTTACTCGGCTTCAAATACTTTAAAGAAGCACCTTTACTTAATATGTAGATCAAATTGGATATGGCAAGAAAAAGCGCTACTTTAAAATTTTTCTCTCAAAAAACATCCCCATGACATTCTGCGAAATTCTGAAGGTACCCACGTGACCACTACTTTTTCTCTTCAAAATGTTTCAGCAAATAACTGTTTTCAAACGAGTAAAAACCACCATTTTTTAAACTATATATCTGTGATGGTCGTCAGGCAGTATGGTATGGATGTTTGGTGTAGAATGGCCCAGTGGGAAAACCAACAAATGTCTGAGCATCCTTTGACGCTCGTGCAATTTCGAAAGCATTTTTTTGTTAGCAGCAATTCAATTAGCCCTTGTCTTCATGCTTAGTCCCAGAAACAAAATACAAGCAACCAAAGTAGTCCTAAGAGTCATGCAGTCTCGCTGTTCCAAGGCTTGTGGAGCTTCATTTAGTGCAAGCTTCCCCATTTTGAAATATTCAGATTTAGCCAACAGGTTTTGGCAACAGGCACAGTGCATTTTCAGCTAAATTGTTTCACACCAGTTACTTAGATAAAAAGCAGCAAGTAGAGGTAAAAATACCAATTTAAAGGCATTGTAGGTAAAAACAAAAAGGTCTGCTTTCTTTTTTTGTGTGGTTCTTTGCCTGAACGCTGTGCTTTTTGTGGTATAGTTCATTGTGTAGTGAACATAGGCCTTAAAACTAACAATAGCCTTGTTGAGCTCAATTTTTTGGTTATAGTCATAGTAGCCATATTAAAAATTATGACTTCAAACTTCATCGTTCTTTTAAAGATTTTTTCTTGCATAATGATATTTCAGAGTCTTAGTCAATTTTGTTATAAGAAAATGTGATGTTATAATAGAGCCACTTTTTATAGAGTCGTTCAGTTGTATCTCACCTTTTACATTCCTAATAGAGCAGTTATTTTTGGTATCGGCATTTTAAATGGAATGAGCATGCTCTATGTAGTAAGGTGTAAGCACTTACATATAGCACATGCACCCAACTTTTCTGTTGGCAGTTTATTTCTGTTATTCTTGATCGATATGTGGGGTTTCACGTCCCAAAACCACTATACGATTATAAAAGACCGCGTAGTGGAAGGCTCTGGAAATTTTGTCCACTTGGGGTTATTTAACGTGCACCCGAATCTGAGCACCCGTGGCTACAGCATTTCTGCCTCCATCAAATATGCAGCCGCTGTAGCCGGGATTTCATACCGTGACCTGCTGGTCAGCAGCCGAATTTTCGTTACTCTTGCTCCCCTATTTCTGTGCGGTTCGGTTATAGTAGTCTGGCGTGCACAGATTTTTAACGGCATCTGTCTGATCCTGCTTGCTTTCATGGTGATTTTAACCTTCATAAGTTGCATAGTTTTACGTCTCAAAATTGTTCAAGATGCCGATTTTGTGCACAAAGAGTATAGTTTAAAGGCAGCAAATGTACATGTACGCACTACAAAATGTACATTGAGTGCTTTCACTGGAAGTTCCTAAAGTGTTTTAATGTGCAGGAAGCATTTAAATCATAATTTTATAAGGACATATCAAAAGATTATCTCTACCATTGAAATTCGTGGCAACAACCGAGTTATTTTCACTGTGATAAGCATGCTGTTTTCCTTCATGTGGCAGAACTAATTTATACGTTTCTTTCTTGTATTATTTACATACGCATAACATGAAGGATTGTCTGCCTTACATTTTCAGTTTCATTGTGTGTGTCATATTTCTTGTGCATTTGAACTTAGGTGCTAACTTGTGTGTCTGACATTATTTGTGCCAATTATTTACATCTTCAGGTGCCCATGAAGGACTCATAAGTTCTATGGCAGCGACTTCTCAAACCTACAGTGGTCCCGGAGCCTCAAGCAGTATTTTGTCGACCTCCACAAGGCGTTTTTGAGATAAACACAGTGCCACACATTGACAGTGCTATGATTATTATTTATGTTTAAAATTTCGTTCCAAAATTGCTCTTCCATTGTGTTTTATGCCACCATCCTGTAGCTTAGGCGGAGCTCGTGAAATTACGGTGCAGTCACCTCATTTGTGTACCATCAACACTGCAATGTCACTATTCAGAGCTGAAGCATACAGACAAATAAAAAATATATTGATTGTAGCAGGGCTGATATGTGTACTAATGCTTCTCTACTGCAAATAATAACTTTATAAGTTTTAAAGTCTTGCATAGAACACTGAATTACTGTGTTGCAATGTAACCAACATTTATGATCAATAGCATGTTGATTTATTAGCTTTGTAACGTATTTTATTTAAAAGCTAATTGTGCTTCCGCATCACGACAATTGGAAAGATGCCGATGATTCAATCCCTCATCATGCATTTTTAAGAAATATTGTGATTTGTACACAGTATTGCATGTACTCAAGATGCGGACGTCTATTCAATTTACACATTATTTTGCTTTGCACTAGATTCGGACGGTCATTTCATTTCTGCATAATTAACACAGCTTTCCTTATCTGTGGAGCTTTCCGCATCATGCAGCTTTCCTTATCTGCAGACCTTTCCACATCATGCGGCTTTTCTTATGTGTGGACCTTTCCGCATCCTGGGCTTGCCTTATCTGCGGAACTTTCCGTATCAGACGGCTTTCCGTAGTCCAATAATGGCGTATGTGCGGAGCCGCACGCCATTCTATGGTATCCACTGGTTCCTCTTGCAGTCTTGGAGTTGACGCAGTCTTGGAAGCAGTAATGTCAAACTTTTCTGGATGGTGAGGAGGTACACCCGGAAAACACATGAGAACTGTGGAGCCCATCGTGGTCACGTCCGCACTCGTCGGCGTACACTTCGAGAGGGCCTCGGGATGCCATTTTATGTGGTAAAAGAAGAGCGCCAACCGACAGTCCCACCTCAGCACAGGTGGTCAGCAGCTGATTAGTGACGATTTGCCAAAATGAAAGGGCTTCCGCAACACGTGAGCCCTTACCTTAGCCGGCCACTACCTCACACTAGAAACACCACCACCCAAATACACTGAACGCAATGCTTCTAAGAAAATAACCACTTGCGACGCCACTCGAATAGCGCAATGACCCCTAAAATTAGTTTTTTACTTTTTTCCTCTGTATTTGCTGCTATTACTTTTCTCTAACTTTTTCACGCAAAATATTATAAATCTAAGAGCGAACAGCATGTACCCTCAATCCCGATGAAGAACAAACTCTGGCTGAAACTGTCAAAATAGACGCTTCCTTTGTTACCGTTCTCACGGAGGATCTACTTGACTAATGACTCACTGAATCACTGCCGCAACCATGTCCTATCTCTCTCTCTCTCTCTCTCTCTCTCTATATATATATATATATATATATATATATATATATGGAGAGAGAGAGAGAGAGAGAGAGACGCAGTGCCCTATACTGAAGGTTGACGTTAATGCCAAAGTAGGCAAGAAGAAGGCCGGATACGATAGAGTAGAGAAATATGGCATCAGCTCTAAAAATGCCAGAACACACTTGTAAGTAGAGATCGCAGTGTAATGATTATCGAAATTTGAATGCCTTTCACAGAAAACAGGTAATCGTAAGTGTACCTGGGAGACTCCTAACGGGAAAAAATGAAAGTGAAATAGACTTCATCCTGTGTGCATACGCAGGCATTTTATATAATGTAGTAGTAGATAGCAAGTTCGGAAGCACTGACCACAGAATGCTAAGACCTCGAATTTATCATCACCATCAATCTGCCTGACTATACGCCCACAGCAGGCCAGAGACCTCTCTCATATTCCGCCAGTTTATTTGGTCCTCCTCTTGACCTAGATTTCTGTCTCTCCATCACCCGCTTGCCTTTACATTAAATGCACTAATCCACAAAGTTTGAATTCTAGATTAAAAAAAGCAAAGGCATAAACAGATACGCAATAGGGCAATAAATGAGCTAGCGATGAGAGCGAAAGTACAAGAATTCAGTGTATCACTTGAGAAGAGATGCCGGGCAGTAAACGAGGTAATCGACGTTAGCGTTGACGCAATAAATAATAATCTTGATAGTAGCATCCAAGATTGTGCAATGGAAGTTGAGATATAGTCACTAGACATGACACGGGCAAACTATCCCTGCAGACGAACAAAAAAATTCTCATTGAGAGCCTCCACTGCAACTGAATGAATACATGAATACAGCTTTAGAAGTTAACCAATATGCGTAAGGTAGCGACATAAGAGAGTATACCATGGAGAGAAAATTGAGCAGGCTGTATAAAGCGGCAGAAGCCTGAAAGTTGTGAAGGCAAACTTGTGCGTAAGCAGAAATCGAATGTATGCATTAAGCGACAAGGAAGGCAATGACATAACAAACACGGATATGATAGTTTAGGTGGTAGAGGCAATTTACAGAGAGCTGCTCAGACACCGAAAAAACCAGGTTGTTATCGTAAGAAGCAATAATAGCCAAAATACGACATCCTACCAGTAACGATATGAGAAGTAATGAAAGCCATTAAAGGAACGCAAACTTGCAAAGCCGCTGCCAAAGATAAAATGACAGTGGACCTGCTGAAAGATTTTGAAGAAGTTGTGTTAAAAAAACTGGCTACCTCATATACGATGTGTCCCTTGACGGGAAAGGCATAAGAATCTTGGAAGAACACCAACACTACTGTCACAGTCCGCAAAGTGATGGAGACCAGAGGGATGCTCACGGACTTATTTCGCTTGAAGTATTTACTTTCGATCAAACATGAAAAGGAAATACACTCAAAAAGGTACTGACAACAATGTTAGAAATCTAATGGCTGCTTCAAATTTGACATCGCTAATTAAGAGTCGAAGTCACAACGCAATTTTGCTGCTCGTTAAAAACGATAAAGTCCGGATATACTTTCGTTGGTGGCAATTGGGGTCGGGAGTAGCACTTGACACTTGCTGGGGCCTTTGGGGCGCAGCCGGGGGAGCGGCTTGACACCAAAGAGTGGAGCGTAGTTGATGTGGGTTCTGTCCAGACGGAGTCGGTGTGCGTCTTCCTTTCGCCTGAAGCAAGGTTCGACTGTCTCAAGCTCCAGGTCGGCTTCATCAAAATATCGCGGCTCTTTCCCGAGATTATTTCGTGGGTCAATTGCAGGAAAGGAGCTTTTCTGCCGCGCTGGTGTGCACAGGGTTTACATTGAACATTGCCCGGCGCCGGGACCATGGGGCCTGCATCGGGGGCAACTTCGTGTCTTCTGCTGTACGATACGGGGGACCTGCTTGCGGAGACGGCTCCGATTTCGCACTGTTTGGTGATGTATTTATTCACCGGGCAAAAATTCACCTGTAGTTCGATTATTGAACGAAGTCCTTTCTAAATGCACACCCGTGACAATATCCCCTCTCTTGAGAGTTTTACTACAAGGAAAAACTCTCATTTGATTATACAGAAAATCCAATGCATAAGCATTATGTTTTCAATACAGAATATCACACAAATTACACATTGCACGAATAAGTTTAGAGATATTCACTGACACAACACGAAAACGACAAATAATCAATGCTGAGCAGCTTCAGGCAATTCTGCTCGTGCAATCAGCTCCTACGATTTTCCTGCCTTTGATATACTGCACGTGGAATTCATACCCCTGCAGTACAAGGCTGTATCTCATCAGGCAGCTGTTTGAAGCTTTGCATTTGGCTAAATACTGTAGCGGCTGGTGATCGGTTTCCACGGCGAAATGCGTGCCGTACAGGTAAATATGAAATCTCTTAATCGCCCACACGAGAGCCAAGCATTCTTTCTCTATAGTGAAAAAGTTCCTCTCGCAGGAGCTCAGTTTTTCGCTTGCCTAAAAACTGGTTGAAGAACTCTCTTTTCTTCCTACATAAGTACAGCTCCCAGAGTGTTGTCTGAGGCGTCCGTACGCAGGACAAAAATTTTGCTCCTGTTTGGAGCGAGTAAGACAGGTGGCTCTTCCATTCGCTGCTTTAGTTGTCAAAAGACTGCCTCCCCCTTTTCTGTCCATTTAACGGTGTTCGGGGCTCCCCCCTTTGTTAGCTCAACCAGCGGGGGAGCTACCTCGGCGTATAGCAGGATTAACTCCCTGTAATGCCCGCTTAAACCCTCGAATGACTGCACTTGTTTGTTCGTCTTCGGTATTTCTGTTGCTTGTATCTTCTTTAAGATATTGTCTTTTGTTGCAATGTGACCCATGCGGAGCCTGTGGCCGAAAAACGAGACTTCCTCGAAGCCGACTTCACATTTCGTTGACCTGATTATCAAGTTAGCCGCTGTAAGTGTTCGGAAAAATTCTTCGATGACTAGTAGGTGCTCTTCTCATGTGTCGGCAGCCACCAGAATGTCATCTATGTGGTGCTCCACAACTTCAATGCCTTCCAGCACCTGCCTCATTAGCTTAGTGAACGTTTCTGCCGCTGTCTTGAGTCCGAACGGCATGTATCAGAACTGGAACAATCAACTCACGCTGGAGAACTCAGTTTTTTTCTTTTATTCCTCCTTCATCAGGATCTGCCCATACCCCTTAGCCAGGTCGAACTTTTAGAAGAATTTTCTGTGAGCAGCTCGCACGAAAACAACATCCGTTCTCGGAATCGGCTCAGCGTCTGCTATCAAAATGCCGTTCAGGCACCTGTAGTCCACACGTATCCTGTACGTGCCACCAGCCTTTCTGACCACCGCCAAAGGCACGTCGTAGGCAGAATGTGTATGCTCTATGATTTCCATCTTTAGCATTTCCTTTACTTCGCTATTAAGTGGTTCTTGGGTCAATAAAGGAAGCGGATAGGGCCAGACGTATACCGGTTGTTCCGTAGTCAGTCGTAGCTTGAACTTCAGAAGCTTTGTCTTGCAGGGTACATCGAAAAATACTTCTTCATATTTTTTTAGGAGGGTTTCCACTTGCGATTTTCTGTCGGCGGTGAGTTTGGGGCTGGTGAATATTTTCTTCGATCGCACGTTTTTTACAAGGTTCCACGTTGGCCTTTCCGCGACCTCTTCCTCTTCGCTGAATACCATGCAAGATATTTATTGGTATTAAGGGGGCTTCTTTCTTCATAATTTTTCAGCATGTTTTTGTGGAAAAGCTTTTTGTTTCTATTTAACTGTAGGTCATAGTCGAAGTCATATTTTGCGTTTCACCAGAAATGGTCCTTTCCACTGCATTGTGAGTTTATTGTTGTGACTTGGCAGCAAGTTCTACGCCTTGCGGTCGTAGAACTTCTTATACTTTTCTCAGGCATTTTAGAGATTCTCATGTGTCATCTTGCAGGTTTCCTCCCATCTCTCTCGAAGTTGCAACACATAGGTTTATGTTGTCTTTAGTTAAGCTTCGAGCTCTTGGTTGGTTCAGATTTAGTGTAGGATGGTTAATGGCCCTCTCACGGTTCTGCCGTATAACATTTCCAACGGGTAAAATCCCCGGCTTGATTGGGAGACTTCTCTCTAAGTGAACAACAGCGCAGGCAGATACTTGTCCCAATCAACTGGTCGTTCTTCCTTAACACATCTTCTGAATCATCTGCTTCATCGTTCCATCAAATCTTTCTACAAGACCATTACACATAACGGTACGGTGTGGTTAGCAGTTGCTGAATGGACATCAGCCGGTTAACCTCCCTCATTAGGTCTGATGTAAAATTCGACCCTTGGTCGCTGAGTATTTCGCTGGGAACTCCATACTTAACGATTTTTTCTAGCAGTGCCTCTGCGATCTCCACTGTGGTAATAGTCTTCAGCGCCACGACATCCGGGTACCTTGTTGCCATATCCACCAACGTGAGTACGTATCGCTTGTCATTCCTCGTTGAAGGGGAGATAGGTCCAATTACATGGATCGCTACTCTCTCAGATGAGAGTTCGATGATTGGCATGTTTCCGGAACGGACTTTTCCGGCTCGTCCTTTTGGCATCGTTCGTTGACACATATCGCACGATTTGACGTAACGTTTCACGGCACTCTGCAACCCGGGCCGGAAGAATACCTCTGTTATTGTGGCAGGTGTGCTCGTTGCTCCTTGGAGTCCAGCCACGATTGCGTCATGCCCGAGGCTCAATACAGCAGCTCTTAAAACCTAATGCACTACAAGTTGTAGGATCTCTCTACCGGTGCTAAATATGCACTTTCTGTACAACAAATTATCTCGGAGGAGATACTCAAACGTTGTTCGACCCTTCTTTTTCTTGTAAACTTCCCGCACCTTTCTGAAACAGTCAGTGAGCGATACATACTCTTTCTGCAGCTGTGCCACCTCCGCAGGCGTAACTTTCAGTGCCTCCATTGCCGGTACCTTGAGCTTTGGCGTTTTTTCTCTGTTTGCAGTGGCCGCTCTAGTTTGCACTGCCATTGAAACAAATTGATTGCTTATTTTCAGCTGTTTAAGCTTCGTCGCCTCCTTGCTTTTCGTATTCAGCTTTTCTTGAGTGGGCTGTTTTGCGTTTCTTCCAGTAGCCCGCAGTTCAGCGTATGTCGTTCTGTTTCATACATCGCACTTCATTCTGCATCTGGGTCATCTACCTGTCTTACGCCAATGATACTTCAAAGAATTAAGTCGTACAATGGCTCGTCAACGCACTTCCCCACCACTTTACCGGAATAGTATGACGTGGACACAGTTATAACGCCTTCTTGCAGCCACCTCGCAGTTACATCAGCCAGAGTCGCTAGGGTTTGCTCACCCATGAGCTCTTCGTCTTTTATGAGACTTTTTTACAAGGATGGTATTAATTCCATTGTCTCTCAAGACCGACATGCGCTCGCCGCGAATATTTTCCTCCACCACTGGCATGCTTAGTGCGCAACTGATTACTGGCTTCGTCATTTCGTTTACCCTCACCGTGTTGCCTTCGGCCGTCTCAGCATTCGTGACCTGATTACTTGCCCTCCATTATTGCCTAGCGCTCATGACGCATGCATCTTTTTCTTTGGTCCGTAGCCTGCATTCTTCAGCACTGTGACCCCCTTTGTTGCAATTCTGGCAAAAGAACTCAGCTCTTCCCATTGCTTCTCCATCCCGAAAGTCTGCCATGCAATGCCCAGTTCTGTTGTAAATAAAACACCTAGGAATGGGTCTGGGTTTATTCTCTTGTGATTTATGCTTAGCTGTATCGATGCCTTGTGTGTTCGGCGCATCTTCTTTCGCATTTCATAAGTTTCACAGGCCCTGCGCTTCCATGAACTGGTCAGTCAAGTCTGACAGTTCTTCCACTGTCTTCAGATTTCTTTCTTTGAGGAATATCGCCAGCTTCAAGAGCAGCAGGACAAAAACTGCTCTTTCACTATTAGGGCTCTGATTTATTTGTATGCCTTATCTGTACCGGACATCTCAATCCATCTGTCGAGGTAGCCTGACAAGCGGGATGCAAATTGTTTACCGCCTCTGAATCATTAGGCTTGCTGCCTAATGACCTTTTCGGAATTCCTCGGTGGTCAACCGAAATCTATGCAGCTGGGTGACCTTGACCTTACCATAGCCCGTCGACTCCGTCGCGGGCATCTGTCCGAACATTGTCAGTGCATCGCCAACCAAACAAAAACTGAAGGCTGTTGCCCATTCACTTTGCACCCATCTATGCCCTGAGGCTATTCTTTCGAAGCGATGCAAACCGGCATCGACATCATCGCGTTTATGGTCGAACGGGGCCATCAGCTTCCCAGGACACATCTCTCCCGCTCTCGGTACCTCTTCTCTGGCTGTCGATGAGGGTCTCTCTTCGCTCCCTGCTTTGACATCTGCATCTGCTGCACGCAAACGCAGCTCAAGGAATTCTTTTTCTGCGCTGCCATATCTGTTTAATGCACTGCCTTTTCTATTTGTAACGCCACTTTCTCTTTTTCTAACGCCGCCTCTCGTACGGCTCTCTCCTCTGCCTCTCAGGCAAATTCACGCGCTTCTGCTCTTTCGTTTCTAAGCTTCTGTGATTACTGCTCATATAACTTAAGCATCCCTTCTTTGCTTAGTCCCAAATTACTGGACATTATCATTAGCATCTCCAAGTCCATTGCTCTGCCTCAATACGGGCGGAAGCGTACAGACATTCACCTAAAGACAAAGTGACTGTCTAGATAAAATCCTGACAGGCTCGCTAAATTGTTGTCGCCGTCCGTAAAGTGTTGGAGACCAGAGGGATGCACACAGACACATTTCGCTTTAACTATTTACTTTCGATCAAACATGAAAATGAAATACACTAAAAAAAGGTACTGACAACAATGTTACAACTCTAGTAGCTGCTTCTAATTCAGCATCACTAATTAGGCGTCCAAATCACAACGTACTTTCGGTGCTCGTTAAAACAATAAAGTTTTAATAAACTTTCGTTGGTGGCAGTTGGAGTACGGAGTAGCACTTGACACTTGCTGGGGCCCTTGGGGCTAGCTGGAAGAGCGACTTGACACCAAAGATCGGAGCGTAGCCGATGTGGGTTCTGTCCAGACGGAGTCGGTGTGCGTCTTCCTTTCGCCCGAGCCAAGGTTCGACTGCCTCAAGCTCCAGGTCAGCTTGGTCGAAATATCGCGTCCCTCTCCCGAGATTTCTTCGCGGGTCAATGCCAGGAAAGGAGCCCTTCTCTCTGCCACGCCGGTGCACACAGTGTTTACATTGAAATTTGGCCGGTGCTGGGACCGTGGGGCCCGCGATGGGGGCAACTTTGTGTCTTCTGCTGTACAATATTAGAGGCCTGCTTGCGGGGACGGCTCCAAATTCGCACTGTCTGATGACGTGTTCTCTGGGCCCGAATTCACTTGGAGTTCAATTATTGAACGAAGTCCTTTCTAATATGCACACCCGTGACAACCTTCTTAACTATTTCTAGCCCAGTGGTCACCAAGGTCACCCATATCTTCTTCATTTTATTCCTCTTAAAACACGTGAGCCCCGCGGGTCGGATTTGAAATGGGGCATAGCTTAAAGCTTTCAGGAATTTTACAGAGATGACTCTACTTGATTTGGAGTTCAATGTGGCATATTATGTTAGCTTTTTTTCCGGCAGCCGTCATCCGCAAGGCGTGCTAGATGGTAGACCCGAGATATTTTTACAGATATGTAAGTATGGGGTGTTTTTATTATGTTGACAGTGCAGGAAAGCATGGTGTATGAGTAGCTAATGCTAAGGAGTACAGGAATGAACAGGCGCACTTTCTGCATGGTGGTCAGCTCAACTGACCACCTCATATCTCGAACTAAAATTATAAATTTCTTGTTTTTTGCGAGAAAGTCGCATTCTGAAAAAAGATCTCACCATTTTCCCCATAAAGTTCTGTTTTCCACCAAAAGTAAAGTTCGGTACATGAAAGAGTTAACCCATCAGAAAGGTGACGTTTATGAGATTAAAAATTAGAGGCCGATCCAATTACTGTCTGTGTTCTACAAACTATTAACAAAAATAGCTAACAATTAGGACAATATTAGAGTCAACCCTCCGCAACACACACACACACACACACACACACACACACACACACACACACACACACACACACACACACACACACACACACACACACACACACCTTCCCAATGTTTTAACAGATTGTAGAGGTACAATAACAAATCGACGAGTACTGCCGATTGGGCGAGTTGGCGCTTGGTGGAATCGTAAGGTGATAGTGCAGCTCGGTTTCAGCATGATCAAAAAGATGTCAGTAAAGAAGGGAAATACAAATGACTGGATGAGCGCTAAAATTCCAAGTTTTGTTTATGGCGGGACCCAACAGCACATTTTATAGCTCATCTGGTTGAGAACGTGTACCGCGGACCGTACAAAAAGCTGAAGCGTGTGGCAGAGCACACATGACAGCAAATGTAGCTTTCAAGCAGATTGTTAAACTAACACTTATATATCAGAATGTCAGTGCTCACCCCCCCCCCAAAAAAAAAAAACCCGAGCTTTTTTCAGATAAAGCTATGGATGGCACACTGACACCCAGCTTCGCACATTTTGCATTAGAGTTCGCCTCAAGAATTCTTCCTGTCAACTTGTTCATGATTGATTGATTTGTGGGGGTTAACGTCCCAAAACCACCTTATGATTATGAGAGACGCCGTAGTGGAGGGCTCCGGAAATTTTGACCACCTGGGGTTTTTGGACGTGCACCCAAATCTGAGCACACGGGCCTGTGAACTTGTTACGGCTGTAGCCTGGAATGGTGTATTGGCTAAACAATGGATTGCATGTACACGTCTTATAATGCATAGCCGGAGAGCTACCCGAAACAACCTTGTTACAACCTACATTGTTACAGTGTTCACGTAGACGGTCAATGACACACTTATCAGTCTGTCCTATGTGAACTACGTCCATTACAGACGCAAAACGTACACGACAGCTAGAGAACATTCAACAAACATATATTACACGCTTCCTTCCACAGGTTGGTTGCGGCTGCTTTTTAGATTGCATAAGCTTGCATAATCGACTTAGTTTTTCTGGAGCCGGGAACACTATGCAAATTTTTTTCTCAGAGATATCTATTTCAAATGGTGTAAAATTTTGTGCACATATGGTATGACTCTGGTTTTTCCCGCATGGGGCTCACCACTGTACTGTGGCCGCATCCGCCTACGGGAACCATGCAACAAGCACTCAGCCACTGACACCTGCCCTAACATCGGATAGCCTGCCATGGATAAGCGCTTGCTTTGTCCGTCAAAATTAGCAGCCGTAGCCTGACAGGATCACTTCATCAGGGCATTCCTAAAACACAGCTTGGCAATACGTGACCAGTAAAAGAGCGAAAAATTGGGGGATGCACCGTTTGCTGCCGGCTTCCGGTTCGAGGAGAGTAGAAGACGGCGAACCACTGCGCCGTAAAGGTTATTTGGGATTCGCGCGTGCGGTAGCCCGTTTATCTTCGTCCTGCTTAACCATAGTCAGTTGTTCAGCCGTTGGCTACTCTAACTCGAGCGTGAAAGGAAAATGGCACGTATCGGCATGTATGAGTTCCCATGGAACGAAGAAATAAAAATGAGTTGGACCACGGCTGTGAAGACAGTCACAGCGACAGGTAGCCTTTAGGT
Source organism: Rhipicephalus microplus (assembly GCF_043290135.1). Classification (NCBI taxonomy): domain Eukaryota; kingdom Metazoa; phylum Arthropoda; class Arachnida; order Ixodida; family Ixodidae; genus Rhipicephalus; species Rhipicephalus microplus. The sequence continues at coordinate 45,858,792 of NC_134701.1, forward strand.
ACCGAACGTTGAAGCCAGAGTGTGCGACGACCATTTTATCACAGGTACGTGTGTATTGCGTACTAATAAAAAGCTTTCGGATAAATTTGCTGCAAATATTATATCGAGAAATAAACTGCCGTCCAGGCATGCCTAGCAACGATATGAGAACGCATGGGCGAAATCTACCTGCCATGCGAAATGAGTGCTGGCCATTGAACCCATACATAGGACAAAAATGCGAAAGCTTCACTCAAGAGTAAGTCTACACGAAGCACTGGACGAGTCCGCTTGCGTTTATTGTGGTCAAACTGTGCGCTAGGACGGCACACAAAGAAAGAAGTGCGTTAAGCAAGCGCACGGTTTTGATTCTTCGACGTCGTCTATGTCTGACCGTATTGTTTACGTGCCGCCGTGCCGCACAGCTTGACCAAGATTAGCGTTGAATAAGCTTCGACTAAGAAATGCATGTTATAGTGCACTGAAGCTAGAATTAAGAAAGCAGATATCTCAACGCACTCAACAAGTGCTGCGCTTCATGCCGATCGACCGACGATGTCGGCCGAAGCAGCGATACCGAAATGAACTCGCAGCACACTGCTACAGTCACCCTATCCTCCGAGGTCTTTAAAATGGTGATTTTTTTTGTAGTAACGTATCTCACATTGACAACGGTATTCTGTATCGAAATCGTCGACATAACGATAAGCTCTGCGCACTCTTGTCTGGTTGAGCTTATTGGACAAAACAACATCAAGTCGGGTGACAAAAATATCGCTGAGTATGGGTGGAATGCACGAACTTATACATACCTACGTCTTCTGTAGATTAACGGCATCATCCCAATTATTCAAAGTTGACACAAGGTCTAATTGTAAAAGCTCTAAAACATGCTGCTAGATATCGAGGCATCATTCTGAAACTAGATGGAACCATATTCATCAATTGAATGTTCTAATACTGCTAGCAGTTCTTTGAGAAGAATCGACTAAAATTATTCTTGATGTCAATAGAAAAAAAATCTGTTAACCTTTGGCAGCGTTAGTTCCTAAAAATTTGATTATTTCATTCGAATTCCTTATAAGGAAGGGTCTTTAATTAACAAACACTTCCGTTTGGCTTGTCAAAAAGTCGGCAAATTCTATGCACAGGGGAAATCGATCATATGCAAAGACGAATGGCATGTCACTTTAAAATCAGCACAACGCAACGAGGCGGACAGACGTAGTACACAGTAAACACAAGTAGAAACGTTATGCGCGCTCACGTATATAAATAATGTTCATGTATGTTGTTTATAGTCGTGTAACGACGGCACCACTGAATTGTCCAATACCAGCACCAGCAGTGGTAGGCATGTAATCTATGCCGCACATGACTTCCTTGTCACGATTATGCTGGTGCCTGGCATTTCTGTTCATCGTCCATTCAGATGACGTAGTACCAAATTTGGTATATGTGAGGCTAACGAAATGGCCGCCAGAGCACCATGAACCTAGCAGGCAGCCATGTTTTACATGCCATGCATGTCATGATTAGCATGTCTGGACGTGCCATTTACCTTTGTAGTTCATTCATAGGATGTAATAACAAATTTAGTATATGTGAAGCTAGTGAACGGCCACGAAAGCATCATGAGCGTAGTATGTAGTCCTGCCTTACATGACGCGCGTATCATGACCATGTTTCTACATGTCATTTACATTCCTCGTCCATTCGCATTAGGTAATAAGAAATTTGGTCTGCGTTAAGCTAGGGAAAGAGCCGTGAGTGCGCTATGGGCGTAGGATGTAGTCATGTTTTACATGGCACGCATGTCCGATTATCATTTCTTATTTGTCATTTACCTTCGTGGCCGATTCACGTCAAGTAAGACCCCATTTGGTATATGTTAAGCTAGTGAAAAGGCTGCGAGTGCACTATGAGCGTAGCATGTAATCATGATTTACATGACACGCATGGCACGATTACTATGTTTGGACGTGGCATTTACCTTTGTCGTTCGTTCCACTCACGTAATGCCAACTTTAGCATATGTGAAGCTAATTAAACGGCCGCGAGTGCACCTTGAGCGTGGCGTTTAGTCACTCATGATTTACATGACATGCATGTCATGATTTCCATGTTAGGGCCTGTAAAGTCAGTTCGCCATGCATCTATGTCATACCATACCATCATTGCAATATATCATATTGTTACGAGGAGAAAACGAAACCACCACATGAGCTGCAAGACCATGATGCGTAAATCAAATCATTTATGACCTATGTGTGATGATTTCCATGTTACGACCTGTCACTTATGCTCGTATATAGCAATGTTATGTCATACCTATTTTCGTATACATACCATTATTGAAACGGCCAGGAAAGCTACTCATTGGTGGCCAGATAGATAGATAGATAGATAGATAAATAGATAGATATATATATATATATATATATATATATAGATAGATAGATAGATAGATAGATAGATAGATAGATAGATAGATAGATAGATAGATAGATAGATAGATAGATAGATACAGGCAATGTCACCGAAGTTCGCAAAGAAAAGCTTCGCATTTAGCACTGCTACTGGTTCGGCCAGGAGTCCTACTCTGACATAATTACGCTTAAGCTATGCTTTTACGCGAGGACGAAATCCCGTTGCTCCGTGGACCGAATAGTCACATAATTAGGTTAATCTGGCGCAGCGGCGGCGATGTCGTATGCGCACAGCTGGAGCTATGTTCGTGGAATTCTCGTGCGTACTCTCGACTCCTATGCTTATGTAGCTCGCTTATGTGGTCATGCAGGCCACGCGCTGTGAATGAGAAACCCCAATTCACCACCAAAACAACCAAATACCACTCGTCTCTTTGACTGTTTCACGAAACGCTTTCGGTCGTTGCCGCAAAACTAAAACATGTAGATTTTAAGCCGGCAGCCTGCTTCGTAGCCACGCCAATCTAACCAATGTTGACAGATTTGACACTGAATCCTCTCAATATAGAGAAGATGACCGTCAAATGGCGGGATGGGGATAGCGGCGACACATTTACATGAGCAGAAGACAGTGCCATGAGCAGAAGACAGCGAATGAAGCGTGGATGGCACGTTTCGATGACGCGCACGTCACGTGATGCGCCATCCGCTGCGAAAATTTCTCATCCGATCCTTCGTGCGAATCCACCTTTAAAGGAACGTCAATTTTATGGGTGTTCGCGCTGTACATACATATCCTTTCGCATACGCATATATTCTTTCTGTTAAGGACTTCTCTAATTTTCAAAGGTTGAACTTCTTCCAAAGCTTATCAGCTGAGGACTTTGCCTTGCTCAGTGACACAAAATCTGACAAAGTCTTGAAGCGGCGTGACGACGTGAGGTTGAAAGCTTTTGAAACTCGGAGAAGAAAAGAAGAAAACAGCGGGCACGGATGGGAGCTCGGTAATAAGCGAATAAAGAAAAAATCCCAGCATATTCATGGACTGAAAGATGATGAGTGGGCGAAGCGTTTGTCTGCTCGTCTGTCTGTCTGTCTGTCTGTCTGTCTGTCTGTCTGTCTGTCTGTCTGTCTGTCCGTCCGTCCGTCCATCCGTCCGTCCGTCCGTCCTTCTGTCTACGCTTCCGTCCGTTCTTCCGTGCGCCCGTATGTCTGTCTGTCTGTATATCTGTTTGTCTGTGCCTGTCTGTGTGTCTGTCTGTATGATACTGCCGGTTACGCAGTTACGCCTGACGTAGGACAAGGTTAGACAAAGAGGTGCTTGGCTCCTTAAAGGTGATTCTAGTTTTTTGGCATCCACACCCATCCAACGCAGCCTACGCTCGTCCCATCTCGTTTTTGCGACATGGGCCATTCGTAGCCTTCTCTGAAAAAGAGCTCAATTTCCTTGGGCGTTGTTGTTATTTTGTCAATCTGCTTAAAAGCTACATTTTCTGTCACGTGTGCGGTGCCACACAATGCAGGTTTTTTTGTACTGTGTGCGGTACATATGTTCAACCAGATGAGCCATATAGTGTACTATAGGGTCACGAAATAAACAAAACTTCGATGTTTAGGGCTCATCCTGCCGTCTGTATTTCCCTTCATCACTGTTTTTTTCTTCGCGTTCAAATGGAGCTATGCTTTAAATTTACGATTACAATAAGAAAGTAAGGATGTACAACAAGCGGTGAGAACCAACAATAAAGCACAATAACGAGACCAAACTACTGCCAAATATTGTCTTTAGGTTCGTTAACGCACATGAAGTGGCTTGAGGTGCACGACATGGACGACTTCAGCTCGCGCACACCACCGTTGAAAGTTCGTAATGACGTCGGGGGCAACGAAGAAGTCAAGTGTGCCGAGACGCCAAACCACCCTGTTTTTTACTTAACCCACGTCACCGTATCGGTATCCACGCCTAAACATGGCACCAGGCTGGTATGCCATCAACCATCGTCAAAGACTGTAACGGCGGCTGTCGGTTCGTTCTTGCTTGATAGAGGGCAAGTTGTCATACTTTGGCCCTCTGAAGGTAGACAGTCACGTCGACGTTTTCTTCGTCGCTCACATTGTCTTACATGGCGTCAAGCGTCATTGCCGGACTTTTCTGTAGCCCAACTTGTGAAGCACCAGCTGCGTCGTTATTACAGTGAAAGTTGTAATGAGATCCAAATTTAGGTCACGCGCGGCGCCGAAATTGTCCACCGCCGCCACCACCGGGGTCCGTATCAGCATCGAACAAAAAAAAACAACTCGGTAAATAAAAAAAACGCCAATGACAGAATCGCGTGCCTGCCCAGTATTCTACAACTGAGCTATGACAGTGCTTGGAACTTAGTGAATAAAAAAAGCACCAAAGACACAATGTGTTTTGTTATTATGTTGCCAAATATAAATAAAAAAAACAATGGGATTTGAACCCAGTTTCGCTCCGTGCCAGCCTAGTATTCTACAACTGAGGCACGTAAGTGCTTGAACGTGGTTCTAAACTGGCTTTAGGCAGGCTTGATGTCGGGAAAGTAATCGTGGTAATATAAGTAATAAATCGTTTTAGAACATCAAAAGAAAAGCCAGGCACCAAACAAGCGAATTGCGTAACGACTGGGTCATCCAATGCCCCAGCCTATTGGAAAACGTATTCTTGATTACCCGTTAACTGCGGTGGATTGCACAAAATTTCCAACAAATATGTAGCGGATACGACGCTTTTCTAAAGAATGAGAAAAATAGCATGGTGAATGTGAAATATTAGTTCGGAAGAGCAGCGAAGAAGAAGGGGTGGACTAGAGCGTGCCCGGATAGCGCACGTGCATTTCCTTTTGCTTTTAGTTTTTTAGCCGAGCGTCTAATAAACAAGACGTTCTCTAATACGGCTCCGCTTCCTAACTTTGAAGATCATGGTGCCATGACCAGGATTCGAACGAGCAGGTAAAGACCCCTAACGATGAGGCGAGCTCCCTGAAGAGGACGACTGATTGACGCAATCAACGCGGTGACGCTGGGCGACGAGCGAACGATCCTCGTCAACACAAGACTTCAATTCCCGACATGAAAAAGCTACGACAAAAACGCACGATGGTTCGAGCAGCGGTTACCAGGATCTCCAATAATATGACGACTCTTATACAGACGAAACGAATGCCGATCGGTGAGCTAAGCGATCCTCTTATTCTGTTGAAGATAAAGGAGACGCTGTTAGCCAATATTGACAGCCAGTTGGAAGAGTATGTGGCTGAGGATAACCTTGAGGATCAGTTTCAAAGCGTTGGGCAATACCAAGATTTTATTGCCCTAGTGAAGTCCCGCGCCGAATGTCTTTTGTCTGCACCTCAAGTCGTAGCTAGGCACCCATCTTATCATGACTCTCCTACAGTCCGTGCACAGATTAAGCTTCTTAAGCTTGATATACCGAAGTTTATCGGTGACACCATTAAATGGCAAGAATTTCTGAATCCATTAGAATCAACTATTCATGAAATTGGGCACCTCGATGACGAAGACAAACTGAAATATCTCCAGAGCTACCTGTCGGGTGAAGCGGAAGGTGTCAAAAGTGGCTTGGCTACAACCAACGAAAGTTATAGCTCAGCTATAGATCTCCTACAAGAAAGATTCGGCCATAAACGACTGATTGTGAACGACCACATGCGCCGACTTTTGAACCTTCGTAAAGTACGCTCATGCGAAGATTTTGAAGGGCTGCAAAAGCTGTATGAAGAGGTGCAAACTCACGTGAGATACCTTCGTGACCTTGGTGTCGAAGTGAGAGAGAGAGAGAGTATGAAGGGCTGCTCAAAACGGCAATAATATAGAACCTCTCGCAAAAAACCCTACTTCGTTATACTCAGGGCATGTTGTCTTAAAAAATTCAAGTGGTACTACAAGCCCACCAGATGAATTGTCTATTCTTCTAGAGTTCTTAAGCCTGGAAGTTAGAAGCCGGGAGCAGGCGTTGCTGATGACGGTTGATCCCCGAGAACAAGCCCTAAGCAGCAAACCAAAATTCAAAGAGAATAACCGAGGTTCAGCGTCTATGTTAACCGCCAAACTCTCTCCGGAGAGTTGTATGTTCTGCGATGATAAAAGTCTCACGGTGGATGGCTGCCTAGCTGAGCTAACGCTGGACGAGAAAAAAGAGAAGCTGCAAAAAGTGACATAATGCTTCCGATGTGCCAGACCTTTTCACAGAGCGAAGGAATGCAGAGGTTGAATTGCACAAATTGTAAGAAAAGGCACATCACTTCTATGTGCGACCCAAAATGGAAACAGAAAAATAGCAAAATGCAGACCACTGTTTCCAGCTCTTCTGCGGTCGCTTATACACAGTACTTCTACAGACCGCGTAAGTCTGGGCTGAAGGCACTGGGAGGAAACGCTTTGAAAAATGTGATTTGATGGCGGTAGTCAACCCAGCTTCATCATAGAAGAGTTGCCTAGAAAGCTAAAAGCTACCATGTTAGCCGAAAAACGGCTGTCTATCTCTATATTCGGAAATAATTCCGCATCTCGGATACATTATCAGAGAAGACGGGTGACGCTGCATAGCCAGTCCGACTCAAACTAGGGGAAAATCGAAGCTATAGATGCCCCACAAGTATGCAGTGACCTGTTAGCACTAACAGAGACAAATTTGCGTGAAAGAATAAAGAACCGGAGCTTACATTTGGCTGATGTCACTATATTCTAGGTCTCACCCAAGCCTGTAACATGCATGATTATAGGAGCTGACTATTACTGGCAACTCGTCAGTGGCAAAATTCATCGACTGGACTACTCCTTAACCACCGTTGAAACCATCATGAGATGGACATTATATGGCGATACCAGAAGTTTGCCGAAGCTTGAACAGCCAGACATTGTAAGGACCTTCAACGTATGTCTAATGAAAGGCAAAGTCTCCGAGCAATTGAGAGCATTCTGTGAAGCGTAGCTTCTGGGACTGGTCCATGAAGAGATACATTCGAAAGATGATGAATACAATGTGAAAAACTTTGCGGAAGCAGGAAGCAACTGTTAAAACCAATGGACGCATCGAAGTTGAACTTCCTTGGCGCAACAATTATTACGAGCTTGAAGACAACCGAGATGTCACATTGAAGAGGTTTGACTCTCTTCAGAGAAGAAGCTACGTCGGGAGCCAGAGTTTCACCAGGAATATGACACTACAATAAAGAGCTACTACCACAATACCTTCGCTGGGTAGGTTAAAACGAGCAGTACGAGCGGGCATGTCACCTACTACATGCCACACAGAGCGGTAGTAAGACGTGACAGAATTACAACAAAGGTACGCGTGGTATTCGACGCCCATTTTCACGCTCCAGGCTCTCCTTCTCTGAACGACGTCTTGTGTACTGGGCCGAACTTGAACCCCAACATTATTGACCTGCTGCTGAAGCTTCGCAACTTCAAGATTGGAATTTTCGCTAACAACAAAAAAACACTTCTTCAAGTGTCACTGGCCGAACAAGACCGAGGCGCATTTCGTTACTTTTAGTGTGAGAAGGGTTCTTCTAACCTTGAAAAACTACGCATGACAAGGATTCATTTCGGTGCCTCAGCAGCCCTTTCCTTCTTGCAGCAACTCTGCAACACCACTTCCGACTAGTAGAAGGCAAATACCCTACGACTGCCAAACTCTTGAAGGACCATTTCTGCGCCGATGATTTGGTCACCGGAGCACAGAGCGTAGAGGAAGCACAAACAATTTTAGCGACTGCTTCAGTATTCTGAAAGAGGTGGGGATGAATTTCACAAAATGGACGACAAATGATGAACAGTTATGGAACTAATACAACTGCCAAGACTTGAAGACAGAGTTAGATTTACGAAACGAAAAGAAGGCACTGAGACTTGTTTGGGATACCGACAAAGATATTTTGAAGCCCTCGCTAAACAAGATACTTGAATCAATAAGTGAGCCAAAGATTACGAAGCGACTGATTTTACGCTTTGCATCACTTATGTACGATCCTTCCGGATTCCTCGCGCCATTCGTTCTGGTAGTGGAGTCATTATTACGGAGGCTGTGGCTACAGAAATACACCTGGGATGCGCCCCTATCCAAGCTTATTCTAAAGAAGTATATAGCATGAACGAAAGGCCTCCCTATAGTGAGTCAGTTGGAAGTTCAGAGGCATTTTGGCCGATTTCTTCCAGACAACAATTTTCGTGTTGCCATTCAGGCCTTTAGCGATGCAAGCACAGGCGCGTATGGTGCCGTGCTCTACCTTCAAATTAGATATTTTAATGGAGCCAGGAAAGGTCTATTTCTGAAAGCCGAATAGAGAATAGCACCGCTACAAAAGATGGCTGTTCCAGGACTAGAACTCATGGAAGCACCTGTAGCAGCTCGACGTATTGCAACAGTGACTTATCAGACTTTGCAACTGTTATGTTGAGAGACTCTATGATGGTGAATAATTGGACACGAAGATTAACAAAGCGCTGGCAACAGTTAGTAGCAAACCGATTGTCTGAGACACTCTCTCTAACAGAAAGGAGTATGTGGAGACATTGCGCAGGCGATCAAAATCCTGCCGATTTGTTGTCTAGAGGAGCCAGCACCGAACAACTCCTACAAAGCTTGCTTTCGTGGAAATGACCAAACTTTCTGCACACTGAGATGACCTTTAACGAACCATGGTACAGCGCGGACACAATCGACATAGAAAAAGAAACTATGTGTTTGAAAACAGCTGTACGACCAAAACCTACGATTGTAAACATAAATGACTACAGCTCTTATAACCGACTGATGCGTACGACTACATAGATAAAGAGGTTTGCAAGGAATTGCCGACACCTAGTCATCAGAAAGGAAGGACTTCTAGCCGCGACTGAATTAGAAGATGCGGAAATATATTGGACATGTCGAACAAAAAACAAAGTATTTGGACTGGGTATGCGGCGAATGATCATTGCACTTCAGCGGTTTAGTACTTGTCACGACGAATTAGGGCTTCTTCGCATAGGAGGTCGACTTTAGTTCAGTCACCTACGCGAAAGTTCCAAGCACCCTATTCTGCTTCCTGCTTCAGACACATTTACGAAGTTGCTGTTAAAGAAAGAACATCAACGGCTTTTACACGCTGTACTAGGTTTAATCATGACGGTACTGAAAGAAAGGTTCTGGATACTAAGAGCCAGGCTGGTGGTAAAGAAAGTCATCCGCGAATGCACAGCCTGCGAGAGATTTTCCTGTAAGCCATACTCAGAACCCTTTGCACCTCTATCAGAAGACCGTGTCACCCCCTCTTCAGCTTTCGAAGTATGTGTGACAGATTTTGCCGGACCCCTTTTCCAAAAAGATAAAACAGATACAATAAAAAGAGTTACATACTGATCTTCACATGTGCAGTCGTCAGAGCTGTTTATTTGAAGCTCGTCACCAATCTTAGTTACGAAAGACTCCTACTAGTCTTCAAACAGTTTGTGTCTCGACGGCGAATGTGCAGGATTGTGTACTCCGACAATGCCAAGACCTTTGATAAGGCCTCAATAGAGACTCAGCGACTTCATGAGTTGATGAAATCACATGAAGTACAATCGTATTTCGCCAGTCACGGGATCGTTTGGAAATTTATCACCGAACAGGCTCCCTGGTGGGGATGATTTTGGGAACGAATAATTAGGTCTGCGAAGTCTGCATTGAATAAAACACTAGAAAATCTTTTTCAACTACCAAGAACTTTCGACCATCGTCGCTCAAGTTGAAGCAATGATAAACTCGCGACCAATCACTTTTGTGTAGGCAGAATCATCTGAACCGACCCCACTTACACCAAGCCATTTCCTCATAGGACAACGACTGACTAGGCTTTCTGCAGATTGTGTGAGCACACCATCGGAAGAAGCTTCGTCGTTACGCGATATTCTTTAACGAAGATGCAAGCATAGGGAGCAAGTGTTAAACGATCTTTGGAACAGGTGGAGACGAGAGTACCTCAAAGAGCTTCGTTCAGCTCATGTTACTGAAAATACAAGTGCAGAATAAGTTGAAAGAGGAGACATTGTACTCGTAAAAGGTTTACACATGCCGAGACAACGGTGGAAAAAGGGACAAGTTGCACAATTATTTCAGGGCAAGGACGGCAAAGTTCGGTCATGCAAGGTGCGCACTTCTGGTGGAATCACGTTGAAGAGACCGATACAACTGTTGTATCCTCTCGGATATGCCGGACAAGCTGCAATATCTTGTTAGGAATCATCTTAAAAGAAGAAAGCCCGTGCAAGTTGTTAAGTTGTTTGGCCGAGAGCTGTTAAATATTCATTTGGAAGAGCGGCGAAAAAGAAAAAAAAGGACTAGAGCGTGCCCGGATAGCGCGCGTGCATTTCATTTTGTTTTAGTTTTTTAACCCCACGTCTAATAAACAAGACGTTCTCTAATGCGGCTCCGCTTCCCGGGTTTCGACAGTGGATGCTGGCTTACTACACTAAATTTATGATTTTATGATGCGCTGCGTGTACCTAGTCGTGTGCTTGTAGCATCCCAAGAAAAAGCTCTGATAGGCTACTCTTCTAGCTTTCACTGTGACTTTGCTGCGCGCTCCGCCCAAGCCTGGCATTTTTTTGTACGGCCGCGTCAGGTACGAAAGGATATCATCCCACCTTTTGGGCTCGACGTCGCCGTACATAGTAAGCACATCGACGATGATTTTTTTGAGAAGCTGTGTAAGATCATTTCTCTTTGGCTGGTAGGTGGCCATCCATCGTTGACTGATTGGCTGTACCTCAGGATAGTCTGATTTATGTCCGCAGTAAAGGTCGTATCTCTGTCGGTAATGAGGACCTGTGGGGCACCTTGACACTGAGCATTGTTGTTGAAGAAGAACGTCGCTACCCCTGCAGCACTGCTCTTGGGCAGATTCATTGTTTTGGCGTAATGAACGAGGTAGTCGGTAATTGCGACGATCGGTTTGTTTCCGGAAATCAACGTCGGGAACGGCTCCGGTGGGTCCATGTCAATTTGCTGGAACGGCCGACGAGCTTGCTCGACGGAGCGCAGAAATGCAGCTGGCCTAATAGGTGGTGCCTTCTGCCCCTAACAGCCTCGGGATCATGACATCAGCAGTGCGCTGTGGCCAACAGCATGTTTCTGGTATCCTAGCAATTGTGCAGGAATAGCCAAGGTGACCAGCCGTTGGGCCGTGGTGGAGTGCCAGTAAGAATTCTGGTCGCAATGCTGAATGAATCTGAAGAAGGTAATTGCTTCAAAACAGCCAGAAGTTCCTCTTTCGGAGAGTTCCGTTTCGCAGAAAAAGTGACGCAAGTTCGCGCCTGAATACCTTCGAAACAACGGTGGTCCCGCCCTCGAGGTATTCTCTTGGCCTCTCAGTTCCGGCTGAACTTGCTGTCGTTCAGCAAATTCGTGAACACTTATTGTTGCCTGGGAGCTGTCTTCATCCTGGTCGTCGGGCGGTGATGGATCAACGACGGCATGAAACAGGCAGTCAGCATCGGAGTGTTTTCTGCTGGACTTGTGAACGATGGTAATGCCCTATTCTTCAATTCGAAAGCTCCAGCATGCGAGGTGACCTGATGGGTCCTTCAAGTAAGACAATCAGTGCAAGGCTTGATGGCCTCTCACAATTTTGAAAGGCCTACCGTAGAGGTGGGGGTAAACTTTGTCGTAGACCAGATGATGGCAATGCACTTTTTTCTGCAGGGCAATGACTGTCTTCTCCCTTGTATAGCAACCAGCTAGATAGCCAATAATCCTTTCCAATCCGCCGGTTTTCTGCACAATAACGATACTGAGTGCTACGCTGCTGCATTGGTTGGGATATCGGTATTGGTGTATTAGTAGATATGCTTTAGTATTGAAATCATCAGAAGTTGTCGCTTCAGTTCTTGAAATGCTTGAATTTGCGTTGTTCGCCACCTGAATTATTCGTCGGTTTTGGCGAAGTGTGTCATCGGCTCGGTGATTTCTAAAACGTTATTGATGAAGCGTCTGTAGTAGGCTAACGAATCAAGAAATCTGCGTTTGGCCCTTCGGTGGGCATGGAGAAAGCGGCGATGGCATGTTTTGCGTGGATCGGTGTGAGCTCCAGGCTTGCTCATGATGTAGCTCAGAAACAAGAGCTCCTCTCAAAATATTCGCCGCTTTTTGGCTTCAAGGTGGGTCCGGAGAGCTCCATTGCTTGAAGCAGAGCCTGAAGACACTGGATGTGTACGCAGAAGTCTCGAGTAAACACAAAGACGTCATCTAAGGACACGAGGCCAGTCTGCAATTTCAGCCTTGCCAGTACTGTATATGTTGTCACGTCTCTTAAGAAGTCCAAGTGAGCTTTATTGGACGTAGCGGTAGAGCGGCAGGACTTGCCAGACGCGTCACTTGCGCGCGCACTCGATAGACGGATCGCACGTGTACTTGTTTTGTGTCTTGTTGCTCTTCATGAGCATGTCAGCATTGGGTCGGACACCTTTGGCGCTCACGACATGGTCGAGGAACTTGAGCTCTTCCCATCAAAATGGCACTTCTCTGGTTTGAGTTTGAGAATCACCGATTGAACAGACTCTAGCCCACTCTATAGACGGTAAGGATGATGTTCGAAAGTGCCAGAAAGACAACCACGTCATCGAGGTACAAGAGACAAGTTTGACATTTCAGCCCAGCAGGTACAGTTTCCATTATTTTCTGCTGTGCTGAACAGAAGCCAAAAAAAAAACTCGAAATTTAAAGAGGCCATCGGGTGTCACAAAGGCAGTTTTCTTGCGGCTCTATCGTCTACCTCGATCTGCTAGTACCCACTTTTTAAATCTAAAGAGCGAAAAATTGGCGGAATCCATGTACCTGTGAATCGACGTTATGCGAAGCATGAAAAAAGAAGGTGACCGTGTAGCAATATTTTTATTTAACGACATGTCATGAAATGACGGGAAATATATGTACGAACGTTGCACGCACAGACAAATGTTGAAGAGCTTCAGATGTTTGTATAACCTGCTGTTTGCACCTGCGAAGCGATGCCAACTGAAACACGCATATTAAGCAACGCCAGACGCTGATATTAAATGCTGGTGCTCCCGAGGATAGTGGCCCTGGACACTGCTACATAAATAAACTTCAGTGTATGGCAACTAACCTCGAGTGACGTTAACCCGACGTGACGGCTGTATCAACAGAGTACATATTGTAAAGGGTAAAGGAAGTTGATAAAGATGGCATGTACAGCGGCGTTCTCTTTAGGGTAGCTGGCACCACGCCGTCGTCCACATAGCCGATCTTCGTCAGTGAGGAGACGCGTTTGTAGAGATAGAACGAAGGTTTACTTACAACATCGTAGAAACTTAGGAGCTGTACAGGGATCGAGAAGATCCTGCATTATGTACAACGAACGTTCAGCTCATGATGCCGTACAAGATTCAGCCCAAGACTCAGCGCTGTTTACAAAAATGCTTCGGCTTTTATAGCCCACCGTCACCGCCGTCCAAAGGAGGCACTGCTCACTCTTGCCACAAAGCAGAGAACGAAGTCTTTGTGGTCCACCCACCAGAAAGGGTGCAGATATTGCACCACTCGGCTGGTCGAAACGGTCCAAGGGTAACAGGAACTCACCACACAAACACGCATCTGGCCCACGCCTTGAAGGCATCGCAGGGCAAGGAGGTAGAGTCCGGAGAGGGAAAGTTGAGTGGCTCCGGGGTGATGGCCGCTAACTCGACCGTCATCGGCGGTCCACGCTGCTTTAAGCTTCAGGCAGTCCCAATGTTCGATTCCGGTGAACGGCTTCTTTGACGCGTTCCCACGCTTCCGGGATGTCGGTGGACTGAGATAGCCTCGCGTAGATGACAAAAGCTGAGTCTTAGGAAGGCCCGCCACAGCGGTGCCGTTCGCCCCTGCAGTACGAGCCTGTTCAACAAAAGGCTTGCCTCGCGAAGCTTTCGTTGAGACCCGACTGCTTCCCAGGACGTCTACCGAACAGCGTCTTGTAGAATGGGCGCCGATGGGGTTGAAAGCCTCTCCAGTAGACCGGCTTACGCACAATGACGCCTGCCCAGACGAATTTTGGAGCCAAACGTAACAATATGGAATGTTTGTAAAATCGGGTAGGCAGCACTGCAAACATTATGGACGTTTCACGGAGATTAGCGCCTATTTGAAAAATAGTTCCGTGAACTGGCGTAGCTCTGTTGTAAAATGTTTCATTGTCACGCAGAGTGCTTGTGCTCGATTCCGGCTGAGATCCTGACATTTATTCTTTGCACTCTTCGGGTCGATGCTACCGGTGTCGGGTATTTTTTAACGCTCACACGTTAAAGTTCTCCAAGTGTGTTCTCGTCGCTCCTAAGCAGATAATACGTGTCAATCACCTGTGGCATATACCCGCGTACCCACAGCACATACCCGGCCGTGGGTACGTGCCACTGTCTGGTGGGAAGTGTTTTTGGCATTATTCATGTCTTGGCCAGCGCATCAGATTCGTCAAGCCATCTTACTCTCCCATGCTAATCTTAGTTCATGCCAAGTTTAGGGGGTGACACCAATAATATATATATATATATATATATATATATATATATATATATATATATATATATATATATATATATATTGTGAGCAATATACTCGTTCCATCTTTTCATCTGTACATACTGATCATCACCAATCCAGTTTAGGTTGTTACTGGACGCTATCTTACAAGTGGTGGAGAGTGCTGCCTGATTCCTGCGTTCTCTCGCCTTCTCGGACACCCGCAGCGTCTTCTAGAACACATCCCTAGAGCTCCGTTCAGGCCGCCGCTTAAACGACCTAGGTTCGGTAATGTCGCAAGCCGACCAGTCCAGCGCACCAGCTGCGCCATCGCTCCCACCCCCAAGAAACCCTTCTCACCTGGTCTCATGCCCTCAAAAGGATCCTCCGCTGTTCGCAGGGCTTCTGGGTGAGGACGTGGAAGACTGGATCGAGGAGTATGACCGCGGGAGTGACATCAATAACTGTTATGAGCCTGCGAAACTCACTCACATTGCATTCTACTTGAGCGGCGTCGCAAAAAAGTGGTTTTAAACCACGCTACAGATTTTTGACATGGCCCACCTTTACGCGCCAGCTCCGCCAGATTTTTGCCAACCCTTCAGTGCGCTCGGATATCGCCAAGAAGGGGCTTTGTGCACGTGTTCAACGCCCCGGCGAGTCTCACACTTCTTACATTGAAGATGTTCTCACCTTTTGCCGCCTCATCGACAACCATAAGCGGAAATCGACCGTGTGTGCCATCTGCTAAAAGGCATCGCGGCTGTCGCTTTTGATGCGCCTGTGGTGCAGAATACGCAGACCATAGCCGATGTTGTAGCTACCTGTCAGCGCCTTGAGGAGCTTCAAACCACTCGGGTGCAACCTGATATGCCTGATCTGAGCTCGAGTCATGACACAACAGAGCTGCATGCATTGATCCACTCTATCATCCGTGAGGAACCTCATGCACAGGCTTCACCTCGCCACCTTGATATTCGAACGACGCCACCTGCTACCAGTTTACGCGACGTTCTTAGGGGGGAACTGGCCTTGATCACAGGCACACCAGTTCCGAGCTCACATACCGTGCCCACACCAAGTTATGCTCATTGTGCTGCAACGACACCTGCGCCCCACCACGAAAGCCTGGCCTCGATGACTGTCGCACCAGTTCCGAGTTCATATCCTGTGGCCATGCCAACTTATGCTCAGGTTGCTGCTAGGACACCTGCACCCCAGCAAAGCCTAATGCAGCTACTAGCGCCCGAAGTGCATTGTTCGCTCAACTCACTCGCACCACGACCATCTTACCAGCCTTAACACGTGGCGCACTACACGACCGACTTGCTTTTATTGCGGCATCCGTGGACATATTTCAAAGTTTTGCCGACACCGTCAACAAGACGAAAGACGAAGCTACGACGACTTTGAACGGGACAACTTCTACCCCACTGGACCATTCTATTGCTGACTCTATCAGAACAGCACACGCTGGTCGCCGCCTCCGCAGAACTTTGGCTCCGTTAGCAGTTCCCGTTTCTCACGTCGTCACTAACCTTCACTGATGCGGCGTTCCTTCTCTCCCCTTTCACCTTCCATTTTGATTCCCGACCGCCAACTGGAAAACTAAACAGTGCCGCTTCGGTAGAAAAGCTGCACCTTTCGAACTGCGTCAAACTCCTTCAGACCACCCATCAAATATTTCATTTGTGTATGTTGAAGGTATACAGGCAGAGGCACTGGTAGACACAAGCGCATCTCTTTCCGTAATTCGTGCAGACTTTTGTGCCCGCTTGAAAAAAAAGTTAGGACGCCATATGATGGCCATCCCCTTCGTTGCGCAGATGGAGTCCCTATTCAGCCTTCAAGTGTTTGTACAGTCCGCGCTTTCATAGATGGCATCCTTCACCACATTCAGTTTCTTGTACTTCCTTTGTGCACTCATACAGTAATTTTAGGTGGGGGCTTCCTTTCTTCGGCATCAGCTTTCATATCGTGTCGTCAGCGAGTAATTCATATGTCAGCTACTGAGAGTTCATCTGATGTCGATCCATACAGCTTCCGTTTCGTTGCTGCCGTGGATTGTTTCATTTCGCCAGGAGATGAATGAATTCGCACGATCGCTTCGGATACTATAGCTAACGGTGACGTGTTCATTGCTACATCAGTTTGCTCCAAACCTGCGGAGCTTACCATTGCACCCGGCCTTGTGCGGTTTAACGACGGTAACGTATTGGTCACCGCCTTGAACCTAACTTCTTCGCCAGTGATGCTGTCCTAGGGCACTGCTGTGAGCTGCTTCGCTGACAGCAAGCCTTTTTCGCTGGTTCCTTTTCACGCAGAATCACCGCTTTGTCTGCTACAACTGATATCAAGGCTGTTTCTTTAAATGCTACCTTAAGTCCTCACCTCCCTGCTGAGCAAAAGAGAGACCTATTAGACCTGCGCCAAAAGCACAGCTTTTAGTTTGACGTATATTTCAAAGTTTTGGGCAGCACCTCTGTCGCAGAGCACAGCATCGAAACCGAAGGCAGCTCCATTGTACGCCACCGCCCATACCGTCTGTCTTCGGCGGAACGGCAAATCATTGAGGAAAACGTTGCCGACATGCTCAAACGAGATATAATACGACCTTCATCCCGCTCTTGGTCGTCTCCAATGGTGTTGGCTCGGAAAAAGGATGGCTCTGTCCGCTTTTGTGTTTATTACAAAGCGCTCAGTAGGATAACGAAAAGAGATGTATATTCGTTGCCACGCATAGATGGTGCCCTGGACTTCCTAGAAGGCGCAGAATATTTCTCCAACCTTGACCTCCGATCCAGGTATTGGCAAATATCTATGCGCGAAGCAGACAAAGAGAAAACAGCGTTTGCAATGCCTGACGGGCTTTACGAGTTTAACGGCATGCCTTTTGGCTTATGCAACGCTCCAGCAATATTCGAGCGCATGATAGTTACTGTCTTAAGCGGTCTGAAGTGGAAAACCTGATTATGTTATTTGGACGACATGGTAATTTATTCCTCTACTCTTTCTCAGCACCTTAAGCGTTTGGACAAAATTCTTACGTGCATTTCGAACGCCGGGATTCAGCTCAATACAAAGAAGTGCGACTTCGCCAGCAGGAGCATCTAAGTCCTCGGTCACCTTGTCAGCAAAGATGGTCTTCGACGCGACCCGGACAAGGTTGCTGTCGTAATTAGTTTTCCACGTCCAGGCAATAAAAAACAATTGCGAAGTTTTGTGGGCCTGGCGTCTTACTTCCGCCGCTTTCTCAGTCACTTTGCTGCTATTGCGGGGCTGTTACACAAGCTTCTGACGTCTGAAACGGCCTTCACTTGGACTGACGAGTGCGAGTAGGCTTTCCAAGCCCTTAAACGTGCTTTGACATCAGACCCCGTCCTCCGTCACTTCGATGAGGGTGCACCCACTTTCCTGCACACAGATGCCAGCGGCCACGGAATTGGTGCTGTCCTCCTCCAGCGCGACGACACTTCACGTGAGCGAGTAGTTGTGTATGCCAGCCGTGCACTAACACCTGCGGAGCAGAAGTACTCGATAACAGAGCAGGATTGTCTTACTGTCGTTTGGGCCATCCAGAAATTTCGACCTTGTCTGTATGGACGCTACTTCACTGTGATTACCGACCAAGATGCCCTATGCTGGTTGTCCTCGCTGAAGAATTTGTCTCGGCGCCTCGGTTGCTGGATACTCCGTTTGCAAGAGTACACTTTTGACATTGTGTACAGGTCTGGCAAACAGAATCAGGATGCCGACGCTCTCTCTCGCTGCCCTCTGCCACTTTCATCTCCAACCACGCATCCTCGATGCTCTCAGGTGATCAGGCGGCTTCCTCGGCATTCGCGTTATCACCCCTGGCAGTTACTAGATCACTATTTTTAAACAGCAGCGCTCAGTTTGCCGCGTGCACACGTGACAACCCATACTGTTACCGCATGATCGGGTACTTGAATGACTCGCCCTCTTCACCTAACGCCAGACTACGTCTTCAGATACGGCTGTTCAAGCTAGACAACAATGTCCTGCAGCGCTATACTTACAATGCGGATGGGCATTGGTGGGTGCCAGTGCTTCCCTGTTCACTGCGAAAACAAGTTTTCGAAGCACTGCACGACGACCCATCAGCTGGACACTTAGGATTTCAGAAGCCTTACGACCGCCTTAGAAGCCGTTTCTTCTGGCCTGGTCTTTCTACCTTTGTGGCTAATTATGTCGCTTCTTGCGCGCTTTGTCAACGCCGAAACGACCAACGTCTGCCCCTGCTGGATTATTACAACCCATTCCATGTCCCGATACACATTTTGTTGTTGTCGGAATAGACCTCGTCGGATCACTTCCCGTAACGCCAACGGGCCACCGCTGGATCGTCACAGCCGTCGAACAACTCACACGACAGGCGGAGACCGCTCCTCTGTGCACTAGCTCCGCCTAAGACGTTGTCGCCTTCTTTTTAGAAGCCAATGTGTTGCGTCATGGTGCACCTCACAAGTTGTTGAATGACCGGGGCAAGGCCTTCATGTCGACAATTCTTGACGAAATTTAAAAACTTGCGGCACAGTTCGTAAGACCACATCCGCTTACTACCCGCAGACAAATGACCTGACAGAGTGATTCCACCGGACTCTAATTGATATGATATCCATGTACATCGGTCCGAACCACGACAACTGGGACAAAATCTTGACATTCGTAACTTTTGGACACAACACCGCTGTTCAACGAACCACCGGGTACTCACCTTTCTTTCTCGTTTATGGTTGTGCGCCGACATTCACTATTGATGCCTCTTTCTTCAATGTAACGATAAAAACGTGCACGACTAAGCCAGAAAATTTCGGCTTCAGGCTGGCTGAAACATGGCAACGTGCTCAACCCAACACGGAGGCCAGTCAACTAGACCGCAAGCAACGCTATGAAAGCTTTCGTCGAGACGCCACCTTCCATCCTGGAGATGAAGTACTACTTTGGACGCCTGTTCGTACACCCGGATTGTGTGAAAAGTTTCAGTCACGCTTTCTCGGACCTTACGTTATTAGTGAACGAACATCTCCTGCCTATTATCTTGTCACTCCCGTCGAGAGTTCCTCGAACCGATGTTAGCGTGCTTCCGAGATAGTTCACGTTTGACGACTTAAACCCTTTGTTCGCCGTACCTTTCCCGCCTAAGTCTCGGCCGGGCCGGCCGCTCAAGTGCGCGGGGAAAATAAGTGTGAGCATTATTACTCGTTCCATCTTTGCATCTGTACATACTCATCATCACCAATGCAGTTTAGGTTGTGGGGCACATACTCGAGACAACAAAAAAGAGTCTTGAGGGTACTGGGCGCCATCTTACAAGATATATATATATATATATATATATATATATATATATATATATATATATATATATATATATATTATGACGACTCGGTTGTAACGAGGTTTATTCGTCGTGAACTCGGGAACGAACAAGCGCAACGGACCCGACAAAGAAGCGCTCGAGCCAAGCAGATGATGATTGTCAGCCAGAACATATGATGATGATTGACTGCTGTTCAGACCATCTTGTGTGTGGTACCAGAAACCAGAAGAACTTCACCTAAAAGCTGTGATAAGAACACCTTTCCACGGTCACCCAGAAGTACACGAGGTGCACCATGACGTAGAATTATGGCCTGAAGGACAAAGTCAGCAACTTCCGATGCTGAACCAGTAGCCACTGAAGTTGTCTCGGCGTAGCGTGACATATGGTCTACGGCGGTGACTATCCATCTATTTCCAGCACCAGTAACAGGAAGGGGTCCATAAAGATCGACACCGACGACCTCGAAAGGTGTTGTAGGGCACGTCATTGGCTGTAACTGACCAGCTGGGGGAGATGTCGGAAGTTTGCGAAGTTGGCATGGAGAGCAGGAACCCACGTACTTTGCTACGCTGGTAGGAATCCCAGGCCAATAAAAGCGGCTTCGAATGCGGTCGTAGGTTTTGTGAAAGCCTAGGTGGCCAGCAGTCAAAGCGTCATGAAAGGCGTTAGGTACATGATGTTGAAGAGCGCGTGGCAGAACAGGTACCCAGCGTTGGCCGTCAGGATGATATATGTGACGATACAGCACACCGTCCTGAAACTTGAAGTGCTCGAGTTGTCGACGAAGGCGTGCATTGGGTGGACACGTAGCTTCTGAAAGGTGGTCTATAATGCGCCGACAATACGGGTCAGCCTGCTGGCGAGAACTGAAGGGTTGTTCATCGTCGATTGGTGGTTGGTACAGCGAGGCGAGCAAGGCAACATAAGTGGGAGTTACGTCCGCACTGGTGTCGTTGGAGGTGGCAGCTGGAGTGTCGAACGACGCCGTAGGTAGTGGACAACGAGAAAGAGCGTCGGCGTCTTGATGTTTTTTGCCCGATTTATAAATAATCTCAAACTGATACTCCTGTAGGCATAAAATCCAACGACCCAAGCGTCCGGACAAGTTCTTCATTGTAGAAAGCCAGCATAAGGCGTGGTGGTCCGTTACGATGGTGAATTGACGGCCGTACAGATAAGGACGGAACTTTTGTATGGACCAAACCACAGCGAGGCACTCCTGCTCAGTTATAGTATAGTTTTTTCGGTAGAAGTTAGCACTCGGCTAGCATATGCGATGACCCTTTCCCGTCCAGAGTGATCGCGTTAGAAGAGAACAGCACCTATACCGCAGCCGCTGGCGTCGGTATGCAGGAGTGTTGGGGCCGTGTCATCAAAATGGCAGAGTACAGGCTCTGACGTCAAAGCTTTCTTCAATAGGTGAAACGCCGAATGACATTCCTCGGACCACACAAAGGGTGCATTAGATGCAAGTAGTTTGTGAAGTGGCGCAGCTATTGAAGCGAAATTTTGTATGAAGCGACGAAAATATGATGCGAGGCCAAGAAAACTTCGCAAATCCTTAAGTCTTGTGGGGCATGGAAATCGAAGGACGGCAGCGATCTTTTCGGGGTCAGGGCGAATACCATCCTTGCTGACGACATGACCGAGAACCTTGATGGATTTGGTGGCGAAACGGCACTTCTTAGTGTTGAGCTGCAGACCCGCACCGGCGAGGCATGTTAGGACGTCATCCAAGCGGCTCAGGTGCTGAGAAAACGTTGATGAAAAGATGATAATGTCATCAAGGTAGCAGAGACACGTCTTCCATTTCAGACCACGCAGGACGGTGTCGATCATGCGTTCAAGCGTCGCGGGCGCATTGCAGAGCCCGAAAGGCATCACGTTAAATTCGTATAGGCCATCGGGGGTTGCAAATGCCGTTTTTTCTTTGTCGTCATCGTGCATGGGAATTTGCCAATATCCCGAACGCAAATCAAGGCTTGAAAAGTATTCGGCGCCTTGCAGTGAATCAAGGGCGTCGTCGATGCGTGGCATGGGGTATACGTCCTTGCGTGTGATGTTGCTAAGTGCCCGGTAATCAACGCAAAAGCTCACGGAGCCATCTTTTTTCCGTACCAAAACAACAGGGGATGACCAAGGGCTAGTTGATGGACGAATTATTTCTCGTTGAAGCATGTCAGCGACGTTTTCTTCGATGATTTTTCGCTCAGCGAGAGACACGCGGTACGGGCGGCGATGTACAATAGATGTTCCCTCCGTCTGAATGCGATGCGCTGCAGTGGTAGTACGGTCCAACGTTGAGGAGCAGGTGTCGAAAGAATCGGCGTGTTTCGTTAATAACGCAAGCAACTGCTGCGCCTGCATAGCTGTTAAGTCATCACTGATAAGAGCTGTGAAGGGAGAGGACGAGGCAGGCTTACTCATAGAACGGTCGTTGGTAGAGGCAGGGTTAAGTGGCGTGACGCTGACAGGCTCAGCATCCACAACAGAGGCTACTGCAGTGCCCTCTGGCAGGAGAACTTTCTCTGGCGTTTAATTCGTAGCAATGACGAGCGCGGAGCCATGGTGAAAGCGTACGATACCTGATGCAAGGGCTATGCCTTTTGCGACGCAAGTCGACGAAGGGGACACCAAGACGTCACCGTGGTCGATGTCCTTAGAGATCAGGGTCACAATTCGTTCTTGATGTGGTGGCAGTTCGAGATCTTCGCGAGCGAACAGGCGTAGAGGCTTGTAGACGCCTTCGTCGAACATGGAGTCCGTATTAGTTAGGTGCAGAATCCGTTCACCACAACTTATAGCGGCTGAAGAAAAAGATAGGAAGTCCCACCCTAGAATTAGCTGGTGAGAGCACCGCGTAAGCACAGTGAACTCGATGTAATGCAAAATGTCATCAATAGACACACGAGCAGTACAAAGAGCAAAAGGGCGGATAGCGTTCCCCTGGGCTTCGACTAGATTGGGTCCATTATAAGGTGTCATTACTTTTTTCAGGCGTTTGCACAAATCATACCTAATCACAGAAACTGTAGCACCGGTGTCCACCAAAGCGTCCACGAGAACTCCTTCCACCGTAACAGAAACCATGTTGAACGGGCGTGCTGGAGGAATATGAGTCCTACTGTTACATGCAGTTTCTCCTCCGAAAACTGCATCATTTAGTTTTCCGACCGGTTGTCAGTAGTAAACGAGGCTGGCCGAAGAGGAGAGGAGGAGCGACGGAAGGGCGAAGGTGATCGGTGTCGGCTTGAACGGTAAGTGTTCCGCGTCTAAGTCGACACGGGCGGAGATGGAGACCGCTGATGTCCAGATGAATAACTCCGAGCGTAAGAATCCCCTCTGGAAAAGTCCCGTTCGCGCATGTCGTACCCGCGACGCTCGTCCTGCTGGCGCTTGCGGCAGAAGCGCGATATATGGCCACGATATCCACAGTAAAAGCATGTTGGGCGAGACGGGTGCCAAGGCGGGTAGTAGAGGGCGTTCGGCACACCGGGAGATAGCGCACTCAAGTGGACTGACGGAGGGTCGGGTGGGATTGGCCGGAAGTGGACCGGTGGTGCAGCAGCAACCGGCGTGAATGATGGCAGCGGTGAAGTAGAGTTTACGTTGCGAGGAGGCGCGGCCGCAACTTGCGCGTACGTTGGAGGGCTAGATGGAGGTGGCTGGACGTAGGCTGGACCGGTGAATGATGTTAGTTCCTCCCTTACGATGTCACGGAGGGCCATGCTTGAAGGCTGTGTGACAGATGGAGAAGGTTGTGAGATGCCCATTGATTGAAGTTCTTCTCGTATGATCTCCCGTATCATGTTACGCAGGTCCCGGTCTGCGGTACGGTGTTCACTATTGCCCGACTGAAGGCGAACAGAATCAAGTTCGTCGGACGCTGACACGTAGAGACGACGTCAGTGACAGTAGAAGGATTCTGGGCAACAAGGGCATTGTAGGCAATGCTTCCGATGCCCTTCAGGATGTGGCGCAGTTTGTCCGACTCGGACATTGAAGAATTGACGCGCCGGCAAAGCGCAAGGACATCCTCAATATAAGATGTGTATGACTCGCCGGGATGTTGTTGGCGAGTATCTAGGGCCCTCCTCGCTAGAGCGGATCGAACGGCTGGCGTGCCGAATACTTGGCGAAGCTGCTGCTTGAAGGCAGGCCAGTCGGTGAGGTCGATCTCATGGTTCAACAACCATGTCTTGGCAACGCCCGTGAGATGAAGCGATACTCGGCGGAGCTTGTTAGAGTCGTCCCAGTGATTAGTTGCGCTCACTCGCTCGTAGTTATCGAGCCAGTCCTCCACATCTTCGCCGCGGAGACCAGAGAAGATCGGAGGGTCACGCTGGTGGTTTACGATGTAAAGAGGAGGGGCTTGAGGCGCAGTGACGGCTTGCGGCGCAGAGACGGGAGCAGAAAGGGCATCCACCCACTCACTCTGAGACATGTTGGCGGACTGAGGGTCCAAGCGGTGGCCTGAACGGAGCTCCAGCGAGTAGGCGTTGTAAGGAGAGGTACTGGGAACGTCAATCCACCTCCACCACGTATGACGACTCGGTTGTAACGAGGTTTATTCGTCGTGAACTCGGGAACGGACAAGCGCAACGGACCCGACAAAGAAGCGCTCGAGCCAAGCAGATGATGATTGTCAGCCAGAACATATGATGATGATTGACTGCTGTTCAGATGAGGATGAAGCGCATTATAGATGCCTACAATATATATATATATACGCGAGCGCGAACAGCGTGAGGCATATTTTATTTTCAAACTTCGTACATTAGTAGCCGGCATCAGCGAGGACCCCGGAAAACTCAACTGCCTCCGAGAAGTAAGCCAGGAGAAAATTGGTGACAAAGATTGATAGCTGGAGACCATGCTCTTTTCTGACGGACTCGTACGTGTACACTGTCCTTTCTTTTTTTTTCACATGGACATACAAAGTG
Organism: Rhipicephalus microplus; assembly: GCF_043290135.1. NCBI lineage: Eukaryota > Metazoa > Arthropoda > Arachnida > Ixodida > Ixodidae > Rhipicephalus > Rhipicephalus microplus. Next base: position 45,884,013 of record NC_134701.1, read on the forward strand.
TTTACGTTCGCCTACCACTGGGTGACCACTGAAGGGAACTGGACGAAGATTAAAGGTAAATAGCCGACCGACCCATTAACGGGAAACCCTTCCTTTACGCACGCCGCCCGCTGACCAACCCATTACGGGGAAACCCCTTTCTTTACGCACGCCGTCACGAACCCTCCCGGCACCGCGGCGACAATCTTGGGTGGCCCGACACACGTCAAGAACTGAACAGCACATGATGTGAACCGTATGTGGATATAGACGGACAGTTGGTTTCGTTCTCAGTGTTGACAGTGGTTCTTCCTCTTTTTTACTTTCTTTCTTTTCTTTCTTTTTTCTTTTCGTCTTTTTTCTCCCCCTTTTTTGTTTTTTTTTTCATTTTTCTAGTTTCCTCTCACTCTCGCAAACATCTTTCAAGGCGAGAGGGACGCGGCAGCAACGAAGTTTGGAAGCTCATGTCAGTATAACTCATCCCCTGATGAAGCGAGGACCTCTCCCGAAACTGTTGGGAAATAAATATATTTATCCTTGTTGACAACGCTCCCGTTGTGCCATATCCCATACCTATGTATATATATATATATATATAAATATAAAAGTAGATGCGCTTTCAGATAACAATTGTTCATTGTGCCGACGTTTCGACGGGAACTTTTTCAAGGCATAATACTATGTACACATGTTCCGTGTCTTATAGCCTGTCGAGACAGGAGGGAAGGGGTCAAAAGAAAAGTAAAAAAAGAAAAAAAAGAAAGAAAAGAGAGAGAGAGAAAAAGAAGAAGAAACAGCGAAACAGGAGGACAAACATTAAAAAAATATAGAAAGTCTAGGAGAAGAAGCAAGACCAACACGGCGTAATTAGAAAGGGGCAGCATTTCAACAGAGTAGGGCAGAGGTAGATGAGCAATGTCATCATTGTCAACAATACCGCCCCCGCACCCACTCTTCCCCAAGTAGGCAGTGAGCCACCGTTCTTGTATTTCACCTTTCCGTGTAGTCCGCTGGCGGCTCGTTCCTCTTTGAAGTTAAGGACAAGCTAATGGGGAGGGCTTCAGCGCTTCGAGTGCGTGCTGGTGGCGTCGGGAAGAACGATAAAGCCGGTGATTGAGGCACCGCCATCGATATTCATTATGTGCAATGGCTCCTTGTCAGTGAAGGAACAGAATGTGCGTTAAAATTTAAAGAAGGAAAAAAAAGAACAGGGGGGGCGGAGACTGTACGACATCCGGGACAGTCACCACACAGTTGCGGCTCACTGGGAAGACATGCGCGCATGTATGAAAATGTTAACGAAACCCCCTAGCTGTCAGCTCGTTGTCAGTGAAGGAACAGAATGTGCGTTAAAACTTAAAGAAGAAAAAAAAGAAAAGAAAAAAAAGGGGGGGGGACCGTACGACATCCGGGACCACTTATCTGTGCGTTCCGGCTGTGCTTGATGAGGCAAATCATTTCTATGTTGTCAGATGTATAGGCCAAAAGCTTTGTTAGCGGGTAATATTATTGTCGTAATAAAACCGGACTGATTAGAGAGAAGCGTTTGCGTCTTTTAGCGGTCGTAACGCTGACAGAGTGCCTGGGTGTTCATTTATTCCATATTTTATCGTGTTACATTTGTAGATAAAATAAGATTCCCGTTGTTCCCGTTCTCTGATTGTTCGAAAGTTGTTTTCTAGTAGTGTAACCCTGATGTCATCAAAGCTGTGGTCTTTTAATGTGCAGTGTTTTGAAAGTGGAAGGCCTGGCAGAGATCGTACATGTGCCCGATGGTTGTTGAATCTAATTCTAAACGGAGTGTCTGTCTGGCCCACGTATTGCTTGTTACATACCCCACATTCCAGGAGGTATATGACGTTGCCTGAGTCACAGTCTAGTGCACCTCTTATCCTGTGCTTAAAATCCGAGTGGGTGCTTTTCGCCACGGTCGTTGTCTGCATGTGTTTGCATACCTTGCATCTGCTCTTTCTGCAAGGGTGACACCCAATTTGAGGTTTCACACCTATCTTTGAATTTATAAATGACCCTTTATAATTTCCGGCCGTCTGTATACAACACAAGGAGGGGAAGTGAGAATTTTGGATAGTCGCACGCTCTGTTCCAATATGTTGAAGTGTTTTCGTAGGACCTTGTTTATGTTCGGTGGGTTGCTCGTGAAAGTTAATAGCAAGTTTTTGTTGTGGCGTTGGTCGGCGTTTTTCTGGTGATTGAGAAGAATCTGGCGGTGCAGAGTTTCAGCTTTTTTGATGTCGTCATCGATGATAGCTGGCGGGTATTCTTGATTAGGGAGAACTTCGCGCATATGTGTGCTGTTATTGTGGAAGTCCTCGGTGCGGGAGCAGATTCGTCGGAATCTGTGTGCTTGGGAATAGGGAATGCTGGTCTTGCAATGTCGCGGGTGGCAGCTTTTGAAGTGCAGGTATTGTTGCCTGTCCGTAGGTTTTCTGTATACGTTAGTTACCAACGCACCATCGTCAACTCGAATGAGTACATCAAGAAAGTTTATTTCAGTGTTAGAGTAGGAGTGTGTAAAATAAATGCTGGGGTGTACCTGGTCGAATGCTTGTATGAATTTGAGGAGCTCGTTTTCCGAATGTGTCCAAATTATGAATATATCATTTAGGTACCGTTTATAGAGTAATGATTTGATATTACAAGATGAAAGAAAATTGGACTCTATGTGGTGCATGAATATGTTAGCGTAGTTTGGGGCCATTCTTGTACCCGTTGCCGTACCGCTGATTTGAAGATAGTACTGGTTGTTAAATTCAAAGCTTTTCAAATCGAGTACAAGTCTTGTGACATATATATATATATATATATATATATAGAGAGAGAGAGAGAGAGAGAGAGAGAAGCTAAAAGTCATCGAAGCTCACTAAGAATCGCTTCGCATTTAAAATAGTGACCGGGGGTTGTCTATCTAACGAGTCGTCGATGCGTGGCTGCGGGTATACGTGCTGGATACACGTGCGAGGGTGCAAGAGTGGAAACTTGGGCTAGTTGGTGCGTAGTCATATTTGCAAGATGCTTCAGCGCGCGAACTAAGGAAAAAGGACAGGGTAGGAAAAAGGACAGGGTAGACAGAAAGAGCGCTGACTTCCAACTAACTTTATTTCACAGAGTGGCAAGAATATATACTGCTAAAAAGGATGATAACAGAGCATGAAGGTAAAATGCACGCCTAATCTGCACATCAGTAATAAAACACGTGTGACAGGTCCTCTATTGCCTCAAAGCCCAGCTAGGTAATCACGTTCAGCCTGTGGTAAAGCAATCGATGATGTGCTTACACATTTATCTCCTAGCAAGTGTATTTTTTCGGCTTCAATGATTTCTCGGGTAAGCTGGTCCCTGTGCCTTGCCAATATTGAGCACTGATCAAAGAGAGGAGTGCACCCACAATCTCGGCAATGAATGCCAAGATGCCCTTGTACCACATTGTGCACATTGTTTCGGTGTTCTCGGAGGCGGTCATTTATGCACCTGCCAGTTTGCCCGACATAGATGCACCCACACGTCAGTGGAATCAAGTAAACGACTCCCACTGCGCATGGGACGTAGCGTGTCCTGTGCGTGACAGAGCACGAGGCAGAATTTGCACGAGGTGCATTGACCCGTTTGCAAAGCCTCTGCAATTTTTCCGGGGCAGAAAAAACCACCAAAACGTTGGTGTCTCGAGCAATCTTTTTTAGCATGTGTGATACGTCGTGCACGTAACGCAGTACGATAGGCCGGCTCTTTCTGACACTGTTTCGCTCGCTTATCCGGTTTGTCGCCTCGCTTCAAGACAGTGACCAGCTTTTCCGCCACCGAAACAAGAAAATGCGCGGGGTAACCAGCTTTAGTAAGCCGCTCTACTTGTAGAGCAAAGCTGTGGTGTACCATGTGGGGGCATGACTTCTTTAAGGCATTCACAAGGCAGAGGTTAGCGATGCCCCGCTTGACCAATTTTGAGTGAGCTGAGCTGAAAGGCAGAAGAGGCTCGCCGCTTCTTGGTTCATACATCCAGCAAACATGTCGGGAGTCTAACAAAAGCTTCAAATCTAGAAATTCCAGGTTGTTATCAGTGGGTGATTCATGGGTTAGAACTAGTGGTTTCAGGCACTCTCGGAAAACAGCCAACACGTCAGAGGAAACGGTCTGAAAATTTAGACTATCGCATTTCAACAACACTAAGTAATCATCAACAAAACGGCAAACTTTAAAAACTACAGAGTCGTCAAGCTTGTTTGACAAGACACGATCATGATGTGCTAGAAATATGTCACTAAGAATGGGTGCCAAGCATGAACCAATACATATTCCACTTTTTTGTAAGTAGTTTTTGTCCTCCCATGATACAAAAGTCGCCTTCAAATAGAAACTGAGTAATTCTAATAAGCTGCTGTTGTGAATTCCAGTACGCATTTGAAACGCTGATGATACTAACCTGTCTTTGGATTCCTCTACACATTTAAGTAGTTGGTCATGCGGCAAAGAGTAATACAAGTTCTTAATATCCACAGACATTGCCTGGAGTCCTGTGTTAGTTCGTCCAATAATGTCAATAACAGCGTCAGAGTTCTTGACCAAAAAAGGATCGTCTATTGTTATATGTTTTAGCTTTTCCTGCAAGAAAAGTGCTACAGACTTTTGCCAGGTCCCCCTTTCTGTTACAATGACCCGCAATGGGCAGTCAATTTTGTGAGTTTTCGCAGAAAAGAACAGGTCAAGGCTAAGCTTTTTGCAACTATCTATCGCCTTCGAAAGCTTTTGAAACCCCAGGGCCCCGGTAAGAGTTTTTGCACGCTTCTTAAGCTTATCCAGACCAATCTCATCATTCTCGTTAAAAAGAGACTGCATTGCCTGCATAGCTTCCACCTTAAACATTGAACGAGGAAGAACCGCAAAACCAACTTTCTTGTCAGCCGGCAGAAGTGACAAGGAATGTGCCTTTAGGTACACGACAGTGCTTCCTGTATTGACAACTTTGTTCCAAGGCTTACATCTCGAGAGCACCTGCACGCCTTGGAATAAGCGAATCAGTGTCAGAAAGAGCCGGCCTGTCGTACTGCCTTACGTGCACGACGTATCACACAGGCTAAAAAAGATTGCTCGAGACGCCAACGTTTTTGTGGTTTTTTCTGCCCCGGAAAAATTGCAGAGGCTTTGCAAACGGGTCAATGCACCTCGTGCAAATTCTGCCTCGTGCTCTGTCGCGCACAGGACACGCTACGTCCCACGCGCAGTGGGAGTCGTTTACTTGATTCCACTGACGTGTGGGTGCATCTATGTCGGGCAAACCGGCAAGTGCATGAATGACCGCCTCCGAGAACACCGAAACAATGTGCACAATGTGGTACAAGGGCATCTTGTCATTCATTGCCGAGATTGTGGGTGCACCCCTCTCTTTAATAAGTGCTCAATATTGGCAAGGCACAGGGACCAGCTTACCCGAGAAATCATTGAAGCCGAAAAAATACACTTGCTAGGAGATAAATGTGTAAGCACATCATCGATTGCTTTATCACAGGCTGAACGTGATTACCTAGCTGGGCTTTGAGGCAATAGAGGACCTGTCACACGTGTTTTATTACTGATGTGCAGATTAGGCGTGCATTTTACCTTCATGCTCTGTTATCATCCTTTTTAGCAGTATATATTCTTGCCACTCTGTGAAATAAAGTTAGTTGGAAGTCAGCGCTCTTTCTGTCTACTCTGTCCTTTTTCCTTTGTTCGCGCGCTGAAACATCTTGGAAATATGAGTGCGTGGGTACACGAGCTGGAGAAGCGGCTGAGGCCGTTTTTCCAGCTCCAACGAACAAAAATGCTGTCCGATGCGTCTTAGCTTCGTTGCTTAATATAGGTGTTTTATTGAAGGCTTTTTGAAAATAGTGGGACCCTTGATTCGCCTTACAAGAGACGACACGTCATTTATCTGGGACAACGAACGACAGGCTGCTTTTGCCGAGCTACGACAGACATGCCGTCGGCCCTGTTCTTGCACATTTTGACTGCGATGCCGAGACGGAAGTGCATACTCAAGCCAGTAGCATTGGCCTCGGCGCAGTGCTCATGCTGCTTCAACACGGAAAGGAAAGAATTATAGCCTATGCGAGCCGCTCACTGCTCCGTGCTGAGGCGGATTACTCGACCACAGAAAAAGAGTGTCTCGCTGTGATATAGGTAATTAATAAGTGGCGCTCTTACCTCTATGGTCGTGCATTCAAAGCTGTGACGGACCATTATGCCCTCTGTTGGTTGGCGAACATGCGTGATCTCTCAGGGCAACTGGCACGGTGGAACTTGCATCTACAGGTATTCGACTTAACTATCATTTATAAGTCTGGCTGGAAGCATGAAGATGTGGACACTCTGTAACGTGCCCCGATTGCTCCCGTCAGTCAGGAAGCAGTAGACGATGAAAGTTTCCTAGGTGTTCTCAGCCCATCGAATTTGAACAGATGGCAGCGAGACTACGGTGAGATTTAACTGGTTATCGATTATTTAGAAGTTGGTAGCGCAGTCATATCATACCATCCATTCCGTGTGTTATAGTATATCGCTTCGTACATTTTTTGTCTTCGAGACAAGGTCTAGCATAAGAACGACACCCGCTTTACGAGCCACGCCTACCTTCTCGTGGTTCCGAGGGACATGCAGGACAACATCCTTTTTGCTTGCTATGATGAGCCCACGTCTAGGCACCTAGGTTACTCACGAACATTCACCCCCCTATCCGAGGTGTACTATTGGCTGGGCCTTTTAGCAAACGTCAAGTAGTACGTAAAAGATTGTCGTGAATGCCAGCGTCGCCAGTCACCATCAAGCAAGACAGCTTGATTACTTCCACCCATTGGCCCGCCTCACGAACCGTTTTACCAAGACAGAATGGACCTTCTCCGCCCCTTTTCTCTGACTACCAACGACAACAAATGGGTGGTAGTTGCGACTGACTATTTGACTCGCTATACTGAGACAGAGGCCTTACACCTAGCACCAAATATTGAGGTAGCGTAGTTCTTTGTGTGCCAAATCGTATTGTGTCATGCAGCTTTCTCTACAGTGATAACAGGCTGAGGGACAGCGTTCACTGTGCAACCTATATACGAGGTTTTTTAGTTAAGCAACACTAGGCATCGAAAAACGACTGCTTACCATCCACAGAGCAACGGCCTTACCGAGCGATAAGACAGTCACCGATACAATCTCCATGTAAAATGACGTCCAGCACAAAACATGGGATCAGATATCACATTTGTAGTGAAGACAAATGCCCACTACTGCAGCGACATCGAAACGTTGGCGCGAGGCACGAGCTAAGACTGCATAGTTGCTCCTGCGACGCTGCCCGTACACCCGGCCAGCTCCTGCTGCTTCTGTACCGACGCTGATACCGCTTTTGACCTTGCATTTACATTATATTTTGGTGGAGAGTGCTGCGGTCTTCCCCAGTCCTGGAACTGCGTAGCCGAAAGCTGCCGTCCGTCATGCCTGACAACGCTGTCTTCACACCCCCACTGGCTTTGCCATGCAGGAGCTGTCCCCATGCCCAGCTCTTGCGAGAACCCGACATCTTTAGCGGCACCGACGAGAAAGACGTTGAGGATTGTCTGCAATCTTATGAACGAGCCAGTGCTACTAACAAATGAGACGATCCCACAAAGCTTGGTACCATGATGTTTTATTTAACAAATGTTGCCAAGCTGTGGTACAGAAATCATGAGCCGGATATCCCCACTTGGACGACCTTCAAAAGCTGCATCGCAGATGTTTTTGGACGCCCTGATGTGCACAAACCTGGCGCAGAACAACGCCTACGAGACCAGTCCCAACAAACTTGTGAGACATTCACCAGCTACATAAAGGACATCCTCGACCTCTCCCGGCGTGGCGACCCGTCGATGGCGGAAACTGACAAGGTACGACACATCATGAAAGGCATTTCCGACGATGCCTTTCAAATGCTGCTCTCGAAGAACCCAGTCACTGTCTCTGAGGTCATCGAGCTGTGTCAGCGTTTCGACGAGCTGCGACGACAGCGTCTTCTCACGCGACGCCATAACGTCCCGGATGACACCCTCTCAAGCCTGACCATCACATCTGACCTTCAGTCGCTGCTATCGCAGATCAAGAAGTTTGTTCGTGCTGACGTCGCTCGTCAGCTATCGCTGTTATCAACAGCCGGCCAACAACGGTCACCTCTGCCAGCAAACATTCGCCAGGTCATCCAGGAGCAAGTTTGCGCGGCTGTGCCATCTGACCGTGACACTTCATCGTTGGCGATCCCTGTTGCCTGTGCCGAGGTAAATGCACCTCTAAGCTATGCTGAATTGGCGGCTCGACCACCTCTTCAGACTTTTACGTCACTACCCTCAGCCGTGCCGCTGCGATCCACTCCCTGGTTCGCTCAGCCAAGGTCCGTCTAGAGTAGTGGACATTGGCGTACACTCAACAATTGCCCAATATGCTTTGCCTGTGGGCTACCTGGCCATAGAGCGCGATACCGCCGTCGGCGTATCCCTGTCTACCGCCAGAGCTACGACCAGAGCTTCAAACCTGCCCTGTATGTGCCACCGCGTCCTTCGTTCACAGGCTCTCAGCCAACCCGACCAGATGTCATCGTATGCCAACCACCGCCCTCCTGTTAACCGCCGCTCGCTATCACCGATGCGTCGTCGCCCTTCATCGCCGGAGAGGGAAAACTAGTTGCCACAGTTCCAGGGGCAGGAACTGTGTCGCCAGCGAAAAGACCAAGGCCTCTCACTTCACCAACGAATTTTGCTGACGTACATGTGGACGGCGTCGCTGCACTCGCTCTTGTCGACACTGGTGCCGCAGTTTCATTGATATGTGCTAGACTCTGCCGTTTGCTCAAAAAAGTTATGACGCCACGAGCAAGTATATCACTTCGTACAGCCAGTGCAGATCATATCACACCAGCCGCTGCCTGTACTGCTCGCATCGCGATTGATGGCCTCATTTATGTCATTGAATTGCTAGTGTTGGATTCCTGCTCATATGACCTCATTTTGGGCTGGATTTTCTCTCCGCTAATAAGGCCGTCATCAACTGCCCTCGCGCTGAGGTGGCATTTGAAGTGTTTGACGATGCTCCATTATATGATGCTCATGAGACCGTGACAAACTATTTGTTGCTGAAGACGTCATCTTACCGCCGCACTATTTCGCTCTTACCATGGTGTCGTGCAACTCGCTCGCCGAGTCTAGTGCCCTTTTCACGCCATCTGCTCTTTTCGTTCGTCGCAAGTGTTCGCCGCAACCCTATGCCCTTCTAGAACTTCATGATGGCGTTAGCAGACTGCTCATCTCGAACCTCTTGTCATGTCCTGTAACACTACTTCGGGGTGAGTGCGTCGGGCATGTTTACAGTCTCGACCCTTCTGCAATTATCGACATGCCGACTGGTTCTTCCGCCGAACACGAAGTCGCCGGAGTGACCTGTGCCTCTTCGCCGCAGACTACTAGGCCTGACGTACTTAGCAGCTTCATCGCCGACACGTTAACCGTTTCGCAACGTGCTCAGCTTCTACGACAGCTGAACAAGTTCCATTCTTCCTTCGACTGCCAGCATACTTCCCTCGGCTGCACGTCAGCTGTGTGTCACCGCATCAACACGCGAACCAATGCGCCATTGCGTCAAAGACCCTATCGCGTGTCCGCAGCCAAGCGCCAAGTAATCGATGATCAAGTAGCTGACATGCTCAAGCGTGGCGTCATCCAGCCTTCGAATAGCCCCTGGGCATCTCCCGTCGTTCTCGTTAAGAAGAAGAACGGGTCCATTCGCTTCTGTGTTGACTGCCGTCGTCTTAACAAAATAACTCAAAAGGACGTTTACCCGTTACCGAGAATCGACGATGCCCTTGACTGCCTCCAAGGTGCGGAGTTCTTCTCTTCTATTGACTTACGGAGTGGCTACTGGCAAGTCCCTCTGGCACCTGAAGATCAGCCTAAGATGGCCTTTGTCACACCTGATGGCCTTTACAAATTCTGTGTCATGCCTGTGGTTTTTGCAACGCACCCGCAACATTCGAGCGGATAATGGACAATATTTTGCATGGCCTGAAGTGGAAAACATGCCTGTGCTACTTGGATGACGTGGTTATATTTTCGCCGGATTTTCCAACGCATCTCCGCAGGCTAGATGAAGTGTTGGAGTGCCTAACTGACGCCGGCCTTCAGCTCAACCTGAAGAAATGCCACTTCGGCGCAAGTCAGCTCACCATCCTCGGTCATGTTGTATCTAAAGAGGGTATTCTTCCTGACACCGCCAAGCTTCGGGCAGTTGCAGAGTTCCCTAAACCTGTGTCTCTGAAGGATTTGCGCAGCCTTCTTGGCCTCTGCTCGTATTTCCGCCGCTTTATTCGGAATTTCGCGATGATCAGCGCCCCCTTGATCGAACTTCTACGCAATGACTCGAAAAGTTACGCTTGGTCATCCGCCTGTGAAGATGCTTTCGAGAAGTTGCACCACCGCCAATCTTGCGTCACTTCGACCTGACTGCTGCGACGGAGGTACACACCGATGCCAGCAATGTTGGACTCGGCGCCGTGCTCGCGCAGCGCAAATTGAGATTCCAGGAGTACGTAGTCGCATACGCAAGCCGTACCCTCACCAAAGCGGAGAAGAACTATTTTATGACGGAGAAGGAGTGTCTGGCAATTATATGGGCTCTAGGTAAATTTAGACCGTACCTATATGGTCGCCCCTTCGATGTAGTCACCGAACACGATGCGCTTTGTTGGTTATCCACGTTGAAGGACCCCTCCGGCCGTTTAGCTCGCTGGGCTTTCCGGCTGCAAGAGTTCGACATGCGTGTTGTCTACAGACAACAGTCTACAGACAACGGTCTGGCCGACGTCACACTGATGCCGACGCTCTATCATGCTCACCTGTGTCCTCCGAAAGCTCTGCATGTGTATCGGCTATGGACGGAATGGTTGCGTTCCCAGAAAACTGTGACATGGCGTCTGAGCAATGTAAGGATGACTCGATCAGCTCTTTTCTGCGATTCCTTTCAGATACGTCGACTTCTCCATCTTCTCGAACGTTGCGTCGTCAAGCGGCTCACTTTGAGGTCCGCGATGACCTCCTTTATTGCTGGAATTACAAGTCTGACGGCCGAAAGTGGTTACTGGTCATACCTCGCCATCTTCATTCTGCAATATGTTCAGCTTTCCACGCTGACCCTCAGTGCGCACATGCGGGCATCTTCAAAACATACGCTCGACTTTCCTCCGGTTTTACTGGCGAGGCATGTACTCCTTTTTGCGAAAGTACATTCAGTCATGCTGGCAGTGCCAACGACGGAAAGCTCTGCCTAATCATACCTCTTGTCCGATCCAGCCAATTCCTTGCCCAGCGAGGCCTTTTGACCGCATTGGAATCAATCTCTACGGGCCTCTTCCATTAACGGCTTCCGGAAACCGTTGGATTGTTGTCACTGTCGACTATTTGACGCGATACGCAGAAACAGCCGCTTTGCCTGCTGTCACAGCACGTGACGTATCTTCCTTTCTCCTGCGGCACTTCAATCTTCGTCAGGCGCACCACGTGAACTTCTAAGCGACAGAGGACGTGTATTCCTCTCTGAAGTCGGCAACGCACTCCTTGCCGAATGTCGTATCATTCACCGGACTACCACCGCCTACCATCCGCAGACAAATAGATTGACGGAATGATTCAACCGTACCCTAGGGGACACGATATCTAAGTATGTTGCCTCAGACCAATCCGATTGGGACCTCATTCTGCCTTTCGTACCATACGCACATAACACTGCTCCACAGGCAACTACGGGCTTTTCGCCATTTTTCCGGTTATATGGCCGAGACCCTTCCACCACACTAGATACCATTCTACCCTAACACCCAGATTCCTTCTAGTCTACGCCCATCTCTGAAGCTGCCCGCCGTGTCGAGGAATGCCATAAGCTCGCCCAGTCATTTACAACTGTCGACCAGTGGAGAGAAAAATCTCGACGTGACGATAGCCAGCCGTACCCGAACTTTGTTCCGGACACTCTTATATGGCTTTCGGTTCCCGCTGTACCTACAGGCCTTTCCTCGAAGCTTGTTTCAAAATACCAGGGACCCTACCACATTGTCTCGCCGACTTCACCTGTTAACTACATCGTGGAACCCGTTCCGCCATCCACAGACCAGCGCTTTCGGGGTCGTGAAGCCGTTCACGTACAGCGGTTGAAACCTTATTACAATCCTCTCGTACTCTGTTTACCGTGAGTCGCCAGGATGGCTCCTTGTTGTCGCTGTTGTTGTTTCCCTGTGCAAGTGGCAACTTTTCCGACGGGGGACGAAGTGTATTGAAGACGAATGCCCACTACTGCAGCGACATCGACACGTTGACGAGAGGCACGAGCTAAGACTGCCTGGTTGCTGCTGCGGTGCTGCCCGTACACCCGGCCAGCTCTTGCTGCTTCTGTACCAACGCTGATACCGCTTTTGAACTTGCATTTACATTGTACTTTATCTGACGTTCGCTTACAACACCGCTGATCAGGAAACAACGAGATTTGCGCCATTTCGCCTTCTATACGGCCGTGAAGTTCAAACTATGTTGGACGCTATGCTTCTCTATCAAGACGCTGACCAGTTAACAGCTGACGCCGAAGAATTCAGCGAACGTGTTAAGGAGGCTCGACAGCCCCGCGGCTACATATCAGTCTGCAACAGGAGGCAGATGCACGACGCTACAATACCCGCTATCGAGACGTGCCTGTCTTGGTCCTGAAGGCCAGGTCTATGAAATTTGGTTCAGGAGACACAGTTTGAGTGTGGACTCCTGTTCGTCACCGTAGCCTCTACTTTTACCCTCTATTGGACCTAGCCGGTACTTTGGACCCTATAAGATGCTGCGCCGCGTGATTGACGTGAACCATCCATCCATCGATCCATATATCCATATATCCATCTATCTATCTATCTATCTATCTATCTATCTATCTATCTATCTATCTATCTATCTATCTATCTATCTATCTATCTATCTATCTATCTATCTATCTATCTATCTATCTATCTATCTATCTATCTATCTATCTATCTATCTATCTATCTATCTATCTATCTATCTATCTATCTATCTATCTATCTATCTATCTATCTATCTATCTATCTATCTATCAAGCCGCTTACGTTTGGGTGCTCTCGTGATCACCTTCCTAATTTGGCGTGAACAATCTAAATTAGTATGGGAGTGTAAGATGGTTTGATGAATATGACGCACGGGTCAAGGCACGAATAATGTCACAATGCCGTCACGTACATCATCAAACACTTCCCACCATACAATGGCGCATACCAACGGGTGGGTATGTGCCGCTGGTATGCGGGTATGTTCCACAGGTGATTGACACTTAGTAGTTGCCCAGGAATGACAAAAACACACATGTGCAATTTTAAGACGTGAGCTTTAAGCGATACCCGACATCGATAGCGTCCACCCAACGAACGCACAAAATGAATATCAGTGTTAAGAAAAACCTTGCATAGGCAGCGTTGACCCCCTGACGGATTCAAATAATAAATTGGAGGGTCCCAGTAGGAATAGAACCCAAGAATTCTGAGGGCCCGTCAAGCATTCTACCACAGAGCTACGCCATGTCTGGGAACTACTTTTTATATAGACGCTAATCTTCGTGAAACGTCAGTAGTGGTTGCAGTGCTGCCTACTCAATTTTATAAATATTACATATGTACTCTTTTTAAACAGCCGTCACGTCAGGTTAACGTCAATTGTGGTTAGGTGTCATAAGCTGAAGTTGATTTATGTAGCAGTGTCCTGGGCCAGCAGTTTCGTGAGCATCAGCGCTTCATATCAGCTTCTGGTGCTGCTAATACGCATGTTCTAGTCAACATCGTTGCGCAAGTGCAAAACACTGCTTATATGAGCATCTGCCACTCTTCAGCGTATGTCTGTGTGTGCAACGTTTACGTACATTTAGCGTCATTTCATGACGTGTTGCTCAAGAAAAAAATTGCAACACGATGACCTTCTCTCCGCATACTTCGCATAACGTCAGTTTCCAGGTACGTGCGATATGCCGAATTTTTTTAGCGCAACATTGAACATTCATGTACTTCATGATCCATGTTTTGTATATAGTGGTTGATGCGTTTTTGCCATGCAGTTGTAATGGAAAATCCAATTTGTATATTACGTCAATTTTGTGTGTAAAACTGTATAATCGACACCAATGTATAACACTTACTTGATAGTGTTGCGTGTGATGTTGACGTTTTGTTTTAGTAAAAACTAAATTTTTTTCTCAAGCGTGGGCCGAGCTGCCGTTACTTCAAAGCGCTTCTGAGTGCGTTCATATAATTGCGCCTTCTTTGTAAGCACCAAAAGAGAAATGAAGTGGGTGTATGTCTAAACTATGTGTTTGGATATATCGCTTATGAACGCATTACTCTTTCCAGGGCAAACGAAGCTGTTCTAACAAAAGTTGATATGACGTCTGGTATATTCGCGCATTTTTCAATCTATCAATTAGTGTTAATATTGATCAGCGATGTCGACGCCAACACACAAAAGGAGCCAAGAGGACGAAGCAATGTGGTAGTTCACTTAACAAAATGCGTTTTGAGGAGAGTCAGTGGTACATTTTCGCTTAAAATCATAGCATATCCACAGCGTAAATGATAATGAGTGGCGCAAAGTGCTGGAGGGTTTCATCGCTAAACCGTGATCCATCCGGGATTATCGCCCACAACATCTTCAGGGACGTGACAAACACTGTATATATTTATACGAGAAATTTTATTATTCGAAAGCGGTGGCTATACCACGCTTCGGTTTCGCTTCAAAATATAACTTCTTTATGGTCGGTGAAGTGATGATTCGGTGATGGGGCGTAGTGGGATGTTTGCAAGGACGAAGTAGTGCGCAGTTTGCAAAGGTGGTTCTATAGGTGGTTACAAACAGACAAGGGATAGACACAGTGTCACAATCTATGTATATTTAACGCACACCTATGTACAAGTACACAACCATCTTGTATTTCATATTAGCCACTTCTCAACAGTATTTCGTTTATGGTTTGTGAAGTGGTTGATCAGGCATGAGGCGTAGTGGGATGTTTGCAAGAACGAGGTAGTGGGCAGTTGGCCAAGGTGGAACTAAAGGCGGTCACGTACGTATATACAAGGAATGAATAGACCCTCGCCATTAGAAGCTTTGCCCCTAACATATTGAAGTGCTAGAATAGACGACGACTAGACGGCAAAGTACATGAGAAGACGGGCGCTGTCCTCTGAAGTACTTCTCTGTCTTGTCCTCGTCTAATGTAGCGTAAATGTATTTTAAGTAAGATGGCTATAGTCACTTGTCCCAAGCACGAAATAGCTGTCTAGATGTACTACAGATAGGCTATACCCTTCATTGACTCTAAAGCTTCATGCGATTTCATACCCCATTCAGGCTACTCTCAACATCGCTGCCCATGAGTGCTTACGCCATGTGCCGAACAAGATGGCTAAGGATTGGTGTGTGCGTGGTCTCCGTCGTATTGCTGGCCCTACTTATCTACGGTAAGCAGAACTACTTAACTACGCTAAGCAAATGACACCGTTACAGAAAGCTTATTGCTACAGAAACTGACTGCCGCAAACTTATTTAAACACCTCAAGGATGAACAGAATTACAGAAATTTGCCGGCGCTTCAAGCACTTTCTCTCTCCTTTCGCACCAGTGAGCATGCAAAAAGCTGCGAAGGAAGAGGGAAGGATGACACGTGGGCAAGGAGCACCCGGTGGCTAGCAATCGTCATGATATTAAACACCCGCTTGGCCCGTCTTTCGTCGAGTGCGCGGCTTAACTTTTATTGTGACGATAGTTATACCGCGAGAACAGAACCACGAAATGAAGACGAGAAGGACACGATCGCTACGCTCGTGTCCTTCTTGTCTCTTTGTCATCGTTCTGTTCTCACGCTATAACTATCGTGTTGTCATGATACTAGCCCAAGCTGCCACAATTTTATTGTGATCGTGCGCTGCGCGCACGTGACTGCGGCATCTCGTGGCAGCCTCGTTAACTATACAGCTCAGGATGTTCAAATCATACAATGGCTATGAACCTCAGGGTTTTGGCATGTATTTCGGAATTAATGCCATCATTTGTAGAAAGAAGAGGGAGAAATTTCTAGCTCTCTTTGGTGGCTACAAGCCATCGGGCGCGTGCAGCGCTTTAATGTATGGCTCGCGTGTACTTAAATAGACCTTTGTACCGCTCGGAATGTCTCTGCAGGCGGTGCACTGGTGTTTCCATATCCGGCGGCGGACGTGAACAGCGTGGGGTTTAACCATAGTGTACTGGAATATCGGGTAGTGTGTTCAGGAAGAAACCATGGCTGTCGCAGTTAGAATCGAAAACCGTGAGATGGCGCCATTTTAGCATGGGCTGTTTTGAGTAAGCACCGCGCGGTGGCGCTCGCGACCGACACGAGTTATACGTGTCGGTCGCGAGCGTGTCGACCAAATGTAACAGGAATGCAGTGGTAATGAAAAACAGGGCACGGTGGAATTACAATTGGTATGAAGTTGTGAGAGGAATAAGGAAAGGGGTCATTGTGTCTGGTTTGACGTTCGGCAATGCGGTCTTGTGCATGAGATCAGAAGTTCAAGCAAGATAAGAAATTAAGCAACTTGGAATGGGTAGGCTTGCCTTAGGAGCTCAAGGGAATACACCAAATCAGGGAGTACAAGGTGATATGGGATGGACATCATTTGAGGGCAGGGAAGTAGCAGCAAGATAAAGTTTGAGAAGCGATTGAGAGAAATGGGGGAGGACCGTTGGGCTAAGAAGGTATTCAGCTACTTGTACATCAAGAATGTAGATACAAAATGGTGGAAGCGAACCAGAAAACTGACTGGTAAATTTTTAAAAAACAGCCGGGGGCCAAACCAAAAAGAATTATCGGTTAAGAAGGTGAAGGAAGCTGAGACCAATATGTGGAGAATTGGCATGTTTAAGAAGTCCGCACAAGAGATATATCGAACTTTTAAGCAAGAAATTGCCAAGGAAAGGTTCTATGATATTACACGGGGTAGTTTTCTACAGTTTGAGGCCAGGAGGGTAGTATTGCGAACCAAGACATATCGGGCCAAATACGAAGGAGTAGACACGGTATGCAGTGCGTGTGAAGAGGAAGAAGAAACTGCGGAACACGTGATTATGTTTTGTAAAGGGCTTCATCCTATGGTTCAGGATTACGGCGCAGTGTTTTTCAAAGCATTGGGGTTTAGGGACAGGGAGGGCAAGGTAGACTTTAAATGGGTAGAATTAACTTGAAGGAGGTTATCCAATTGGTGGCTAAAGTCAAGGCACCAGTGAAAATAAATCCTTCACTGCAAAGTACGAATCCTGAACCTCACTATTTATCGGAAAAATAAATCTAGCTTTTCGTTCATTACGTATTACTGCTTGGTGGCGCTAGCCACCGCCTGATCTAAAGGGTACAGCCATTTCGATTCATCCATTCATCCTGTCACATCACCCATTGCTACTTATGCACCTGTGTACTTTGATATTAGTAATAGCAGGGGTTTAATTTCAATAACCTACCACATTTCAATGAAGGACACTGTAGTGATGTGTTCCAGAAATTCAACCACTTGAGGTGCTTTAATGTTCACCTATATCTAGGTACACGCACCTCCGCATTCGCGCTTCTGCCGAAAAAGCAGCCACCACTGCTGCGATTTAATCCCGCGATATGCTCTTGTATGCGTCGCACTTATTAGTCTTTTGTGTTTACTTGTTGACACGTTCGCGAAAAGCATTCTGAATGGCTGTGTTCATACTGCATTCAAAACAAAACAAAATTTCATTAAGCTGCAACGCACAGTACCACAGAAAAAACATGTAATAACATACGAAGGCGAAGCATAAGAAACAATTCGCCTGCAGTTTTTAAAGGTCGGTTGGTGAACAAATAAAAAAAATATAGGAAGCGCAAGGTATCGAAGGCGCATCTATAAACCCGGAAGTTTCTTGTTATATTACTGCTATAACGAGTCGCAGTCTGCAGGCACCCTTCAACAGCTTCGACTTTCCTCCTAACGCACGCGGCACCGTTCTTTTCCATAGTCTCATCATGCTAAGGTGGCAAAACTGCCATTTGATTTAAAGGCACGCCGTAGTGGAAAGTTTGAGAATAATTTTGACTATCTTGGGTCCCTAAACATGAACCTAAATATAAGTGCAGGCATTTTTGTATACGCGCTCACCGAAATTTTGCTGCTGCGGCCGGGATATTGCACTGTACAGTCAAAAGGAAACATTACTTGACACCACTGTGAGACTGTAAGAAGAAACTATTCACGAGCGCGCATACTGCAGTGAGCGGAACACTGGTCGAATATGCCGCCATTCTGTAGAATTATCAGTTCCCAATCACTTCATCATGGTGGCACCTGTCGGAACACTGACTGATTTTCGCGTGTAGCTTTTTTTTTCGTTTTGCCTCTCGAGACTGGTTGATACCCTTCATGAAAAAGTCATGAAGCCGTGTGAGTTAGCACGTAAAACTTGTCGTGAAATCGTGACAGCACTTAAATTACCGCTGTCTTTGACACGAGGTTTGGTGCGAGCTCCCAAAAGTTGAAGGTAAACAAAGCTTGCCGAAGCGTTCCTGCGAGACTGTAGTCCCTGTAGTGTTCGCCTCCTCGGATTCGTAGTCAGCAGGAAGGTCCATGGTCAAACCTGAATCAGTGCCCTCACCGTCAACACAGGATGATGCAGTGTTCTAGTGTATGGTAGAATCGACCGCCGAGCTCTTCCGGTTTCTCGGAGGTCTTGGATGTGTCGCTCTCTTCGGTAAGTAGCTTGGAGCGTTGGGCAGTAATGTAGGCACAGCGTCCGGCGTCAGCTCTGGTCTCCTACGTGGTACGCGAACTTTTTCGCTTTTCATAACGCGCACGTAGTCTTTTAGAACGCATGACGGCTCGAAGTGTAGCTCACATACAGAGCAGCCTTCATCCAAGGTCCCATTCTTTCGATGTAAGTTCTGTTCCCAAACCTTCCTCCAGGCTCCGGCTTTTGGTATAGCGAAAAGCGATGGCTGCTCACCTTTTTTCGACTGGTAACCTTTTTCGCAACCAGGTGAAAAGCAGTGCGATTGTCACCAGCGAGTCGGCATTGTCTTACTGTCGCGCGGCCAGCAAACACATTGCCAGAAAAACACAAGCAACAGGTCACTGAACAGCACCCGAGAAGGCAGAGTGGTGGAGCTACACCACAGAACACCTAGCTACACTGACAATCCTGCCAGGATGGATGGATGGATGGATTGATATGGCTGTACCTTTTAGATCAGGCAGTGGCTAACGCCACCAAGCCGTAATAACGCTAACACCGCCAACACGTGCTACTGCAGGGCCGCCTTGCGGACCAGTTTTTTGTCCACGTGCGCCACTTCACGCGATGCACGGCAAGAGAAGGTGCCCGAACACACTACCCCATATTCTAGTACACTTTAGTTCAACGAATCGGCGGCAGCATGATGCAGATGGTGAGGGTGGGGGTGAAATTTATTAGTACATTTTTTTGCACATTTTTTTTTTCAAAATAGCGCACGCGCTGCAGCGCTTGTGGCGCCGCGCCCTCTGCCTATTCAGAGAAAGGAGACGTAGCTATGCGATGCTGCGCCCCTTTTCTCTCCATAGGAAGAGGGTGCAGCGCGGCGTGAAAAGTCACGCTCTCGCACACTGCAGCGGGTACGTGTGGTCAGGTCAGGGCTCACCATTGCATCACAAGAGCGCAGCTTCTCATTTCCTCGCATGCTATCCTGCTTCCTCACCCGAAGAAAGACGGGTGGGGCGTCTTTTTCCTACTTGACGGAAAATGGCCCTTTTTATATAGTTAATGTATATGCTACCGTAGGTAGCAGAGCTGCTCATAGGTCCGCCATCTTGCCCGCCGGCGCGTCCATCTTAAGCAGGAAAGCTACCCCTCTGGAATGTAGGAGCCTATGCGGCTCAGCGGTTCCGTGTACTTTCTCAATGTACGCTCGCTCATGACGCGTCGCTGACGCTTGCCCATATCTAAAGGGAAGACAGGGGGGGGGGGGCTCTTTCTTAAAACTCTGGGTACGTGTATTTTACTGCAAATTACTCATACAAATCCGTGTTTTTCATGGTCTTCAGCAAGTCGGCCACCTACCCTCGAGAAAAAAAAATTACTGCATATGGGCCAGCGCTGGCACAATGACTCTCGCTTACAAAAATAAACTAATATGGACAGTAGGAAACACTAACGCCACACCGACAAACAATCCGCACTGCGTGAGTCAAACTGCCTTGCGCTTCGCCAGACAGACGGCTTGACAGTGCAGCGGTAGTAGTGGTGGTGCTGCGGTCACCAGCACCCATGCGGCCGTGAAGTTGGCTTTCCCTTAAAAGAACGCTTTGTGTGCACGTGAGCGCTCTCGGCGAATGGTGGCGCGAGAGGCGAGTTCTGTCAGAAGCGCAACTCTGCTACCTAAAGTTAGCATATACAGCACGGTTGCACGACCGGCTACAAGTCATGTAAGGAGAAGTACTCGCTGTTTTCTGCCCCGAAAGACCACGAGCGTCTCAAGCTCTGGCGACATGCCATACCGAGGAAAGATCGCCCGCTACAACCGACAGCGTTTGCGAGAGACATTTCGAGTTTCGTGTCGTGACTAAGACGTGGGTTGCCCACTACAACGGCAATGTACTGATGAGCGTGCAACGACGAGCATACCTGGCGTATGACGCTGTTCCCACGGTATTTCCGCATTGCCCGCCCTACCTCTCGAAGAGATCGACGACTCGGAAGTGGCCCGCTGAAAGGCAGCTTTTGGTGCCAGCTTAGCGAAAAGGCGCCCCTTGTAGCGTCAACAACAACGACGACGACCCGCCGAACTGTCACATGAGTTGCGATGAGATGCTTGCAGTCCAGGCAGGCATCGACATAGAATCTTCAAAAGTGCCGTCAGGACCAGAAGAAACTTGTTATTCACCGTTCGAAAGCTTGTGTGGCGAAATACCACAATCATTTCTGCCTTCTAATTCACGGGGTCACCATAAACTTGAGCTTGACGGTGTGAAGACCGTTGTGTTTTCTGAAATGAAACGTGCGAAGAAACTTGATTGTTCCTCGTCAAAACCTTCGGGAACACGTGCCGTTACGACGTTTCTTAACCCAAGGATTGTCGAAATTGACGAAAACATGAAGGCGAATGTTGTTCTAATGGGCCAGTCTATTCCCGGGACAATGCTGCCATACAGCAGTTCTCTGACCACTACGGAAGAAGTCCGAGCTCTTCTCAAGCACGTGGATGAAGTCAACATCTGCAGTGGCGGGCCCAGCCCTCTCGAATTCCCACATGTTGAGCCAGAAAGTGCTTATATTGATGTTTGCCAGAAATGGCGCCACAAAAAGTGCTGCATAATTCTCAGCGGGGATTGCCCATCATGTGAAAAGTGCATCAACCTGGCAAACACCTTGCGGACGAGAAAGAAGAGGATGGAGGAGAAAAAACGTTTGTCGAAGCCAGGCCGTCTGCGTCTTCCTTCTTTGCAGAAAAACGCTACAGGCTTTTTCATTATGCCACAGAGGGTTCCCGCTATCAAACTGCAAAGTAACTAGAAGAGGTAGACGTCATTAGAATCGCGCCGGCCGGCTGCTATAACAGTTGCGTCGGCTCCCAAAGTCGCCAAAGCCACTGAAGATAAGTACTTCGAACGCTTGCGCATAGAAAAACGTTGCTGAATTTATAAACGACGTGCAATAATGCACGTAAAGATAATTTTATGAGCTTACATTGCTTAACAGAGCGAGTATTTACAGCGTTGGGTCCTATGTGTTGTGCTGAGCGATGGCCCCCATGCATGCGCGCCATCCATCGGGAACTGCCCGAAGCGCACGCGAAACCCAACGTTTCTAGACTAGGTAATACCCCTGTCACACGGGCACTTAAAAGTCTTTTGAGTAAGCGGTCTTTTTCCGAAAAGGAGTTCCTGACAGCAGACACACGGCACAGAGCGAACTCCTTTTCAGAAGTGGTCTTTTTCGTAAACGGCGTTCGTCGATCTCTTTTACGGCTCTGAATGAGTAGCCTCGAAACCAGTGGGCGCCAGAAATTTTCGAGTGGTGGGAAAAAAAGAGCGAATGGTTATTTTTCTGTCACCAAAACTCTTTGTAAAAACAAATTTCATATCCTGCAGAAGGTGTAATGAACTCTTTTAATGGTTATTTTTTTTTCTACTCTCGTAAGCAGCTACAACGCGTCGACAATATCACGTGGTGACGCTCGGTCATGCGCTGCTTTATCCTCTCCTTGGCGGCTTTTGCAGCGTCTGCCTCGCTTTCCAGAGCGAGAAGGCAGGCCGTGAGGCTTGCGATCCTCGCTTCTTCTCCCGTACGGTCGCCCATAACGTGTCGAGAGCAGTTGAGAGCAGCGAAAAACAAATACGGTAAATAAAGGCACAGTGGTGCCAGACGGACTTGTGCACGTCGCTAGTTATGAGAATGCTTCCTTATCTAGTGCAAAAAACTTTCACATTGGTGTTTCTTCAACTCTTATTCTAAAATTTATTTGAAGAAACGAACAGTGCAACAAGTCTTTAATTGTACATCGTTTAATTTTCATTGCTTCTCTTTTAACTGCTAGCGCCACGCTTTCGCTAGCGTCTTCGAACGAAAACACTAAAAGGAGATCGTTGCTGCCGTGTGTCTGCGCCGCAAACATCTCTTTGTTAAAAGTCTTTCAACTTCGTAAAAGACCGCTTACTTAAAAGACTTTTTGCGCGCCCGTGTGACCCAGGTATAAGTTGCAAAACATAGCGATGTTGCACGGCGCCGCCAATGCCAGCGACAAAGGTGGCGCTGCTGTCGCATCTAGATTCACTCACTGCATGCTCGTTCACAGAACACCTAGCTCGCTCGTGTCACTCCCGTAACGTCCATCGCTGTGCATGTTGCAGTGAGTCGATATCTGTGGAGGCTTCTTTCTGCGTGAACATTTTTGTGCTTCAGCGTGCCCTGTTCTGCTTTGTACGTGTTGCGTGTTTTCATCATGCCCGGATGTTGCGTTCTCGGCTGTAGAGTAGCTACGGGAAATGAGAGACACCACGACATTGCTTTTGTGCCCACGTGTACTTGAGCAGCAAGAGGTATGGAACCATGCTATTTCTCGTGCGGATAAGAAACTGCCCAGCACCTCACGTGTGTATGATATGCACTTTCATGAGAAGGACATCCTGAAGACTTTCACTCACGCCATATGGTAAGAAGGTACAAATCGCAAGAGGAAAGTGGGACCTCGTCGAAGGATGCGTTCCACGAATATTCCCGAATTTGCCCGCTTACCTTGCCCGCTTACTTTTGTTGCGGGGCCCGCGACGAAGAAGCGAAAGCTGCCCGATAGGAGTGGGGTATGTTCCAGAATATCATCGGCAAAAAAGAATAGACTATTTCCGAGCACTGAGCTCGATGACAGTGAAATAAGTCTCGACATGCCGTCAACTAGCGGCGTCATTTCGCTTCAAGACATAGAAAACGTTTTCTTTTGCATGTTGGCGGAACGTTGTTGAGAATGGCGAGACAAGACGTCTTGTGGTGTTTCTATAGGGCTCAAAGAAAAAAAAAGAGCGCTATTTGTGGAGAAATGCGTTGTCGTCGCAGAAGGCATGACAGTCACCATTAGCAGCTGTCACTATCGCTTAGCCAAGTCGCCTGGCAAAGCAGATACCATCATCCAATGGGCAGAACTTCTGGAGGACATAGAAAAGCTGCAAGTGTGTTCATGTTGTCCCAATGCGTCAGCAGGCAGACTCGTGAGTAATGACTACGAAGTGCTCACCGATACCCCCAAGTGCGGTCTCTGCTCGAAGCTTTGGCTGCAGCTGTGCTAACAGGTTTCATTAAAGGAACTTCAGAAGAAGCAGAGGGAAGACATGCTCAAGAAAATGGCCGCACGCGTAGCTTTTCGACGGTCTAAGTTGCTAACGAATATGACTGAGATGAAAAAAAAAAGCTTACTACTTAACCAGACAAAAGCCACAAGATTGCGCCACATAGTTGTAATTTATTTTCAAGCCCGAAAAACACAGCCACAAAAAAGGATGCCAGACATTTTAATTTGGTTTTTCGCGTCTAAAAATTCATTGCGAACGTACACCAACTAGCAACTAACCGAAAGGCTCGTGTATGTTATGTTATATATATCAAGCATTGTTTATTGTGGGCAGTTCAGAAAACCATAATTATACTGTATTTGCCTTACACCACTGAATATTACGCAGTATTAAGTTTCTGCAGCAGCACAACAAATCTCGATAATATACTGTTGGCAAAGTTCTTTCAGAACGGCCGCCACGGCGTCTTGCCACGACGACTACGCGTTTTCGTCTGCTAGCGGAAGCTTGTTGCGCCACCAGTGCCACCAAACCGGAAGCTGTCCCGGCGCCGCGCGACGAGTAGTCAGACGCGGGGAGTTTTGCGGCTTACCTAGTCTAGAAACGTTGCGCGAAACCGGTATGCTTGGGCGGGCGCAATTGAGCCACCTCTCATATTCCTCCACCGTGATATACAGTAACTCTACCTTCTCCAGAAATCGCAGCGCTGTCCTTCCCCTGGCGAATCAGGGCTGGAGCATTATGGGAAAGCGGAGCGGCGGGCGGGCAGAGCAGACGACGCTTTTAGGGCCCTTACACGCGCTAGCCGCACACCCGCTTCGCACGTGGCGGGCCCCCTGCCGCCCGCAAACGGAGAGCGAAATGGCGGCCCGGCGCCAAAATGCAACACAAGCGCTAGCCGCATGAGCGGCTCTGATGCGCACTCTGGTTGGACGATGCGACGCTGTTGAGGCTGGTAACCATTTGCCGTAGCTTCAGTTTTCGAGGTCGGCAACCATCACCGATAGCAGACGACGCTGACAAGTTCTTGAATGCGTTGGTTCAAGCCACCGCATTGATGATGAAATTTAGGCTGTTGTATTTTCACAACGTGTTTTTCGGCTGCAAGTGTTGCGTCGCCATAGTCATGTGTGTTTGAGGCTAATTACGCACTCCCTTTTTGTTGTCGTCGTCGTTACCGCACACAGGTCGTATCGCTCGAGTTGCGTTTGGCGCGACGGCGATCTTTTACAGCTAGCAGGAATGCGGGCGCCAACATGCACAAGCTCTTTGTATTACAATGAAGAAAAGGCCTGCAGTGGCAGCGGCATTGCATGCTGTGATACCGCGATTTTATCTACAAATAGCTAAAGGAATTGACTGGTCAGTAATGTTTATGATTGGGCGCTGGTATATCGTTGTGCGCGGCTTGCTGACGCGCTCTTTATTTTGCTTTATAGAAGTTCGCGTTTGCTTTATAACATGTCACAATGAGCTCGACAAGTATTGAAGTAAGTAAAGTTGCAGCCTAGAAGAAAATGTTTAGCATGTGTGATATATTCATGAAAGCTGGAATTGAATGTATGTGCATATCAAGTAGACATGCATCATATGAGAGGCGCTATAGCTTGATTTTTTAAACATTCCAATTATGAAGTGTAATGTGTGTTTACATTTTATTCAAGACACCTTGTTGCTGTCGAAAACACGTCTGCACTTTTTGTTGGTGTACGTAAAAAATGACACCACCAACATCGCTGTTATTTTAACTGATCTTAAGGTTTCACAATTTATTTGCTACAACTCATTCACTTCTACATTCCTGTTGCTCACCTCATCATCTTTTTCCATTGGCAATATGGTTCCTTACATACCCCGACACAGCCTCAATGTTACATGGACTAACATGATGCAGAACCAGGTTTTCATTTCAGAATTTTAGGTTTCTCCACCCACTTGAATGTTCTGTGAATGATGTGTAACAAATTTTTGGTGCTTCAGCTTCTTTTTTCCTCATTTGCGTAATTGTTAGCAGGAAATCTTTTGTTTGGCTATGTTCACGGTACTCCGGTGAAAGGCACGTTTGAATGAAATGCATTTTTCTTTTTGATGCCAATGAAACCATGACTCTCGTTTACTGACGCATATTTGTGCGTATTCTAAGGTAATCCTTTTTTTCTCATCACTTAATATCTCAGTCTCTTCTGGAAAGCCTGAATTCCTCCATTTAATATTTTGCTAGCTGGAGCAGAGTGCCAAATGCAGTAAAACATGGGCAGCATCTAAGGCATTCCCTCTATGATCAATTGAGCTGTGCACAACGTCTCCTCCTGACACACAATTGCAGCGATCAATCATTTTGGGGCATAATTGTGTCAGTAAATTCGAATCATTTGTCACTTCTGCAATTCACGAGTTTTAAGGTTCTTGCAAAAGAACCTTGCTGAATATGTAAATGTGTTGAAATGTGTAAGGCTTCAGAAGAGACAAGAACACTTCTGTTTGCTTTAACTCTGGCTACATAGACAAGAACAGCCACAACGTAGTGTAATACGCTGTGCTAGACCATTCTAGTGGCACAAGGCATGGCCTTGGCTTCAACTAGCTGTCCGCGGGACAACTTGTGATACAATTTGTGATATGCTCTTTTTTGGCTACCAAGTTAACCAGTATAGAATATTTTGCAAAATCTGCCATATGATCCTGAATTCTGACTGGTGTGAAAGTGCTTGAGCTTCAGCGCTTTTTTTTGTACGGATGTCCTTTTATTCTAATTGTTCACGTAATGTGTGCCTTCACATTATGCGTACACATGGTCATGGCAACGATTGACAACACTGAAGTGAGCACCAGAATGTGTGTGGGCTGCCACAGGGGTGTACGCAGTTTTTTTTGTGGGCGTGGAATTGGAAGAGGGGCACCACTATGATCTTAAGTGGGGCCCGGTTCGTGTATGTGATCGAGCGTCATTTCATACTCTGTATACTACGGGGGGAAAATATTCGAAAAAGAGAGGAGGGTGTGAGCTCGGTGTGCCAACCCCTGGCTGTGCCACTGGGCTGCATCAACGTTGTATGCCTTACCCAGCTGTGTATGCACAGCCCCTTTCCACTGACTACAGGGTGAACATGATGTGACGTGTGGAGTTGAAATGGGGCATTGGCATGTTAATGTTTTTGTTGTATCATCCTAAAATCAAATATCAGTTATGCTGTACTAGCCCATCGAGCCGTTTCGTTCTGTCACCAGTGGTATTATTGTTAATGTAGTGGGTAGATCACTAATTGTTTTCTGCTGATAACATGAAGTGTTTTCTGCTGATAATATGAGTCTTTCATATTGCTCTTGTAATACTGAAGCATCATCAGCAAATTGCAAGCCATACTTGAGTCAGTCTGATAAGACATTTTGTCTGTCTGGGACAGTCTGTTGCCTTAGAGCAGAACAGGAAGGACTCAAAATACTCATGATTACCCCAAGAAAATGGTTATTTGCAGTGTTGTTACTTTTGTAATATGTGAAATACTCTATCTGTAGCTATTGTTTCACTAGAAAATTTTGCTTCAGAAAAACCACGTTACTGAAAAAAAATCTGTTTGGATTTGCAGTAAATTTATATCTTGCTCTCTTCCCTTCTCTTTAACCATATTATCACGGCATTCTTATACAAATTCAATATTTATTTGAAACATTGCTTTTTATTGTTACCACTGTGAGAACAAATAGCAGTAGATAAATATCCACCCGTGGTATTTCGTCTTCTCACAGTGGTGATGCATAGTGCCAAATTTCATTCATGCATTTAATGAGTATAAAGCACTACAAGTGCAGAGGGGGCACCAAAACCTACAAAACAAGGTCCTGGTGGCTGACCATCTGCCACTACATTTCAATTTAAAAATATATAGCACAGTGATAAAGTGTCAAGAGGTCAGTACTTGCTAAAATAGTAAAATTTAATGAAATGCACAGCTTCCCAGTATCTGTATTTTATTCTAAAGTAAACCTAGATAACAAACTGATTAAAATTTAAAATGGGATTAGTGGTGTCATAGAAAAATGTTTTACCTTCTAGCACACGTGCATTTCCTCTAGAAAGCTGCTTAAATGGACAATGAGATGAAAGCTTGCAACAAATGACATAGGATAGAGCAATGACCCACATGTGCTATCGTACTAATTGTAAATTGCTGCAAGGTATTAGCAATATATTCATCAATTTTGTCTGAATAACTTTTGCATCCTCTAATGAAAGACGATGACGGTTGTATTACACAATGTAGTTTATTAGCAGCTTGCACAGGACATAGCACAGGGTAAACAGGAAAACATTTCACGTTGTTCTTGGGTTGTAGTACAGACTCACAGTTCTTGGGCACCCCTTTAAAACAGTACAGAATACGTTGTATGCAAATGTGATACTGTGAGCATGTTTTACAGTAAGCTATTTACATAAACAAGTATAATGGAAGCAGCCCCATCAGCACTATAATAACAATTTAAGACTCTGTTTTGTTATAAAGCCACAACAGCCAAGCCATTGAGCTAAAGGTCGATTGATCGTATTGTAGTGGAGCATACGCACTAACGTGTATGCGCCTTCCAAAGAGAAGGTAAAACCCCGTGCTCTGATTGCACGAGAACCTGGGCCGCCTTTTGCCAGACTTGTCGTACGGCCATTTTTCGTTGCGACATCGTTGCGACTTCTCCGGTTCAATAAACGTCATCACATTTGGTGGAGGCTGCTGAGATCCCCAAGCAGACCTGGAGCTCCGCTCTCGCAAGTTGCCCGAGAGACCACTGCAAAACATGACTGACGCAGTCGCCAACCAGCCCATCCCAGCCCAGCCAGCACCACCGGCTGTCCCGTCTACCTGCCCCGGCGCTACTCGCCAACGGGACCCACCAATCTTCAGTGGCAGTGGCGAGCAAGACGTCGAGGACTGGCTCTCCTTGTACGAACGCGTAAGCGCCAGTAACAAGTGGGACAACGACTCTAACCTCGCCTACGTTATATTTTACTTGGCAGACGTAGCTAAACTTTGGTTTACGAACCGCGAAACCGCCATCGCCAACTGGTCTTCCTTTAAGACACTCGTCACTGAAGCGTTCGGCCGACCAGAGGTCCGCAAGCTCCGCGCTGACCAGCGCCTGCGCCACCGAGCCCAGCAGCCTGGCGAGACGTTTACTAGTTACATAGAGGACGTGCTCGACCTCTGCAAGCGTGTGAATTCATCTATGCCCGAAGAAGAAAAAATTCGGCAGATTCTCAAGGGCATCGAGGATGGCGCATTCCAGATGTTGCTAGCGAAAAGCCCGAACACGGTGGCAATCCTCGTAAGCCTCTGCCAGAGCTTTGATGAATTGCGCCGTCAGCGTTCCATCGCCCGACAGAGTGTCCTACCGCTGGATTCGATCTCGGCCGTCACACTCACAAATGCCAACGTTTGCAAAGAAAGTCTGTCCAACCAGATCAAAGACTTCATCAGGGAGGAAGTCGCCCGACAGCTCTCCCTGCTGCCGCATAGCGACGCTGCCACCGCAAGCCTGCCTACGACACTGCAGCAGGCCATACGCACGGAAATTTGTGATGTCCTCCCTACAGTGCAGGCCCCTTACCCGTGCACTTCAGTAGCGCCTAATCTCTCAGCTGTCGGCTACGCACCACCTGCACCACCTTCACCTCTCAGCTACGCAGCTGTGGTCGCGCGGCCCCCACCGCATCCAGTCGCCTTATCAGCTCCACCTCCTCCGGCCTCGCCTCCAGTTTACAGGCCCTCACCTCGCTTTTTCCATCGATCTAATGAGTGGCGCACTCAAGACAATCGTCCTATCTGCTTCGCCTGTGGCATCGCTGGCCACATTGCACGCTTCTGCCGCCGTCGCCCCACACCTGCAAACGCATACTTCGGAACTCCTACCTACGCGCCGCAGCAGGCCACCGCATCTGCATATGAACAGAGGCACTCAGAGTCGGATCGCCGCCCATCGACTGCTCGTTTCCCATCCCCTCGTCGCCGGTCGCCATCGCCTATGCGTCGTCGACCACCTCCTGAGGAGGGAAACTAATCAGTGCAGTTCCGGAGGCAAGAACTGCAACTTGTGCGCAATTCCCAAGGCCTCCGTTTTCGCCGAAAAATGTTGTTGATGTCGATGTTGAGGGAGTCGCCACATTAGCGTTAATTGATACCGGGGCCGCCGTTTCTGTGATGGACGTCAAATTTTGTCGGAAACTGAAGAAAGTGACCACATATTTCTGTGGCATGGTGCTGTCCACGGCTAGCGCGCAACGCATTCATCCCTCGGCTCTGTGTACGGCGCGCGTCGTCATCCAAGACGTTTTGTACGTCGTACAGTTTTTTGTTCTGCCATCTTGCTCTCATGACCTTATCCTCGGTTGGGATTTCTTATCAGGTCATGAAGCTATCATCGATTGTTCCCGTGCCGAAGTGTCCCTTGTGCCAACATATGAATTTCCACCACCCGACCGGTCTCCTCGGCTCTGCAAACTCATCGCTGACGACGACATCACCTTGCCCCCGGAAGCTTCGGTCCCTGTAAGCCTTTCATGTGTGGCGCAACCTCACGCCACGGTGGTGTTTACGCCATCTCCTGTTTTTACTGAACGCAAGGGCATCGTTCTCCCATTTGCCGTTCTTACAATTGCATCTGGTTTAACCGTAATGCTGGTTACCAACCACTGCAACTACCCCATCAGCTTACTTCGTGGTGAAACGTTGGGATATGTCCAACCTGTCAACCATATCGATGATATTATTCTTCCCGACGAAACGCCATGTCACATTGCCGCAATAACTCATGCGTCTGAGCCATCAAGTTTGTCAGCCTTCGACAATGCTATTGACGCAGACCTTCCCCTCTCGCATCGCCGCCAACTTTTTGCTCTCCTTAACAAGTTTCGCTCTTCTTTCGACTTTCAAGAACCTGCTTTGGGCCGCACCACGACTATCACTCATACTATTGACACCGGCTCACATTTGCCTCTGCGACAGCGTCCTTACCGCGTTTCCGCCGAAGAGCGCCGCGTCATTACGGAGCAAGTAGACGACATGCTTAAACGTGGAGTGATAGAGCCTTCTCAAAGCGCTTGGTCATCACCTGTCGTTCTGGTCAAGAAAAAAGATGGCACCGTTCAATTTTGCGTGGACTATCGCCGCTTAAACAAGATTACGAAGAAAGATGTCTACCCGCTACCACGAATAGACGATGCTCTTGACTGTTTACAAGGCGCCGAGTACTTTACATCCTTGGATCTGCGTTCTGGGTATTGGCAGGTGCCAATGGCTGAATGTGATCGCCCTAAAACAGCCTTTGTAACGCCAGATGGTCTATATGAGTTCAAAGTGATGCCATTTGGGCTCTGCAACGCACCTGCCACATTTGAGCGCATGATCGATACCATCTTGCGTGCCCATAAGTGGAAAACTTGCTTGTGTTACCTGGACGACATCGTAGTCTTTTCGTCTGATTTCCCGACACATCTTGTTCGCCTCCACGAGATTCTGACGTGTCTAACTTCTGCGGGCCTACAACTTAATTCAAAAAAGTGCCACTTCGCAGCACGAAAACTAACCGTCTTGGGACATATCATCACAAGAGACGGTGTTCTTCCGGATCCCGATAAGCTTCGGGCTGTCGCTGACTTCCCGTTGCCCACATCACTGAAAGCTCTAAGAAGTTTCGTCGGTCTCTGCTCGTACTTTCGCCGCTTTGTGCCCAACTTCGCGTCCATCATCGCACCTCTAACAAGTCTGCTCTCCAACAGCAAAGGTATATCTGCATGGTCACCTGCATGTGACGACGCATTTCGCCAGCTGCGCCGCCTGCTGACCTCACCACCCATTCTTCGTCACTACGACCCCGCTGCTGCCACAGAAATTCACACCGATGCAAGTGGCATCGGTCTTGGTGCAGTTTTGGCACAACGGAAAGGCACCCAAGCCGAATACGTAGTCGCCTATGCAAGTCGCGCTCTCAAGAAGGCTGAATTGAATTACTCCGTGACAGAGAGGGAGTGTTTGGCCATAATCTGGGCCTTGACGAAGTTTCGCCCGTACCTTTACGGCCGCCCTTTCGACGTGGTCACAGACCACCACGCTCTATGTTGGCTGTCCACATTGAAAGACCCGTCCGGACGCCTGGGACGTTGGGCACTTCGATTGCAAGAATACGACATCCGTGTAGTATATCGTTCCGGTCGCAAGCATGCAGATGCCGATGCACTTTCGTGATCGCCTTTGACCCCAGATGTGGCTTCTCTGTCACCACTTTTTACCACCTTGTCACCAATAGACACCACTGACATGCTTTCGGAGCAGCGTAAAGATCCATACCTTGCATTGTTACTCGACTACCTTACCGATCCGTCTTCTGTCCCTTCCACGAGAGCGCTACGCCGACAAGCAGCCCACTTTTCCGTGCGAGACAGCATTCTGTACCGCCGCAACTACATGCCTGGTGGTCGGAAGTGGCTCCTTGCTGTCCCAACTCATATGCGCTCTGACATCTGCATGAATTTCCATGCAGACCCTCAAAGTGCTCACGCAGGTGTCCTGAAAACCTACGAAAGGCTGCGCCAACGATATTACTGGCGAGGAATGTATCGCTTTGTGCAGAAATACGTTCAGTCTTGCACCACTTGCCAACAGAACAAGACACCTCCGCGGCACCTTACTGGCATGTTACAGCCGCTCCCATGCCCGGCTCGCCCATTCGACCGCGTGGGTATTGATCTCTATGGCCCCCTCCCATATAGTCGCTCTGGAAACCGGTGGATTATTGTCGGCGTCGACCATCTGACACGCTACGCTGAGACTGCAGCTCTACCAGCAGCGACCGCCCACGAAGTTGCACTCTTCATTCTCCGCAGCTTCATTCTCCGCCATGGGGCTCCACGGGAATTACTCAGTGATAGGGGTCGAGTGTTCCTGTCGGAGGTCATCCAAGCTATTCTCGCTGAATGCAACATCATCCACCGGAAATCTACCGCATACCATCCACAGACGAATGGTCTCACTGAACGGTTCAACCGCACACTTGGCGACATGCTGAGGATGTACACCTCCTCCGACCACACTAACTGGGACGCTGTCTTGCCTTTTGTTACCTTCGCTTACAACACCGCGACGCAAGCGACTACCGGTTTTTCCCCGTTCTTTCTGTTGTACTGCCGCGAACCATCCCTCCCACTCGACACCATACTCCCGTACCGCCCTGATGTATCGGAGTGCTCCCCGCTTTCGGAAGTCACCAGATACGCTGAAGACTGCCGTCAGTTGGCTCGGTCTATGACAAGTGAGGCTCAAGGTCTACAAAAAACCCGGCATGATGACGCTCATCACATAGCGCCTACGTTTCGTACTGGCTCCCTCGTGTGGCTTTGGGTGCCCCCGCACGTTCCTGGCCTGTCTTCTAAACTTCTGGCCCGGTACCATGGTCCATACCGTGTCATTGACGCAACCTCACCAGTGAATTACATCGTCGAGCCCCTAACACAATCGCCAGATTTGCGCCGTCGAGGACGCGAGACCGTACACGTCGACCGTCTCAAGCCCTACTACGACCCCCTCATTGTGCCTACTCCCTGAGTCGCCAGGATGGCTACTCTTCAACCCGGGGGGTATTGTAGTGGAGCATACGCACTAACGTGTATGCGCCTTCCAAAGAGAAGGAAAAACCCCGTGCTCTGATTGCACGAGAACCTGGGCCGCCTTTTGCCAGACTTGTCGTACGGCCATTTTTCGTTGCGACATCGTTGCGACTTCTCCGGTTCAATAAACGTCATCACAGTACATTCATATACTCAATGCAAATCCACACATCACAAGTAATGCTTCATTCCTTCCCATATTGCCGATGCCACAGACCACAAACAAGCCAAAGGATATGTTTTAAACACAAAAATTCATTCAGTTTGAATGTGCGAGATCATGTACACTCACATATGTATGTACATAGTGATTATATTGCCCTTCCTCCCCACTCCTGATTTGCTCAAAATAAAATCTGAGCTAAGTCCAAACACGAGCTTTTAAGCACTAAGCCTGACAAATCATGGGAATTGTAACTTATTGCACTGAAAGCAACCTTAAGTGGGTCATCGACGATGGCACTGTGCACGTCATGCTTATACTAGTCGGCATGCATGTTGTAAGATGCCTTCTTCGCAACATATTTGCTCGTTTATTACTTGTGGTAACACCATGGTGTCGCTTCAAACCCCAATAAAAACCTGTACCCAAAGAGCAATTTTAGTAAGAATTATTCCAAATCAGTTGTCTCAAAACCCGCCTGAACCCAAGCCAAAAAATATATGTTGCCAATTTAGAGCAAAACTTTCAAATGTAGCACATCATACCAAACCAGCGGTACTACAACTGAACACATTACTGAAATTATGTTTTTCGAAGTGTCTGCAACCACATTGCCAATTACTATACGAGTTATTGGTTTGAAACAATTAAAGTGGTTCAATGCAAGTGTTAACAGCATATGTTGCCACTTACATGGTGAGTTCAACTTTAACAATTCTCGAGCAGTGGCATTTTTTCATGGAAAACTGGCTTTCAATATAATTGCTGAGGGGATTACTAATGGCAAACAGTTACCTGCCATTCAGTAAGTACACCTCTGGGGGCAATGCCAGCACTGGGGGCGGAGGTTGTGGCGGGCTGGAGCTCTCTGAAAATTTCCACCTGCTCCCCTCCCCATGCCACCGCAAAAGCAAATATTGTGAAACGCAGCACAGACGTTCTCAGCGTCCCTGCCCCCCGAAGGAACTCGCGTATCACGGGTGAGCCCCCATAAAAATCCTTGCGCCACCCCTGTATGCCGTTGTTTTCTGCTACCTGTCATTTTGTTGTCGCATTGGTAGAGCGACCACACCGGAAAGGCGTTGGTCTCTGGTTCGATCCCCGGACCAGGATACATTTTTCAGCAACTAGCTTTTTCTTGTGAGAAATCCGTACAAATTTCCTTGTGGCCTCGTGCCACAAACGGGTGGTTGTC
This sequence comes from Rhipicephalus microplus, assembly GCF_043290135.1. Taxonomy (NCBI): domain Eukaryota; kingdom Metazoa; phylum Arthropoda; class Arachnida; order Ixodida; family Ixodidae; genus Rhipicephalus; species Rhipicephalus microplus. The sequence continues at coordinate 45,918,910 of NC_134701.1, forward strand.
TAGTCTCCCTTTCTGAGCCATTCTGCCCCCTTGCACGTTTCCACAGAACTTATTTGCATTACTTTGATGTCTCATGTTACACAAAGCAATTTAATATTTCACAAAAATTAATAAGCTTGTGTACTTTCAGAATCACGCATTATGTCGTACCCTCCAAAGGAACCATGTGTTTCAAATGATGCATGCTGCTTTTCTTTTATGTTTTTCAGTAAAAGTGACAAAATCAAAGCATTTCAATTTAAATGATTTCTGGCAACGCACGTGACATATTCAAGTGCAAGTATTGATTGGCCCAAAATAAAGAATTTATTTTGCATGCTTGCGGTGTGGATATTATTATGGTGATAAAAATAGAAGCATCTTTCGTGCTTCCCTAGTAGCAAAAAAAGATGTGCATTCCTGCAAAACGGTTTGCTTTTGTGTGCAACCAACACAAGTAGTGTAGACCAACAATCTACGCGAAGTGAAATCTTACATTGCATTTACATCTTACATTAGGACAAAACTGTTTACTTTATTATGGGTGCTCGCATGTTAGTCATAATGTCTGCTGAAGCCACTGTAGTGCTAAGATTCTAGTTTAACGGCCCCTGTGCTTACTGTAACTCATATTAATTCCTTCAAAAAACTGTGCTGGCGGCTACGTATGCTTTGGTACCACATAATTTAGGCTGCATTTTCAATGGAAGGATAAAAACATCATGCTATGCGAATAAAATATTACAAGGTATGCCAGTAATTGTCATATGCTTTCGTTTTTAATTTTTATGTTTGCCAGCACTTCTTTGCTAGTGTCAACCCTCTAGCTCTTTTTGCATATACGTCAAGATTATACAAAGAAGATGTTGCCGCGTGAAACTCAGCTTGTAAAATATTCTTGCAGGACATCTTGAACTCAGTGTGCATTCAAGGAACAGTGCATCATGCATGCGTCCACTTGTTTGAAACAAACTGAGTGTGAACTTTGTTTCGTACAAGCACATGCATCGATGATGCACTGTACTTTTTCTTTTTATTAACTTCAGTGTGACTGACTTAACGCTGCCACCATGTCACATGTGGTGTACGCTGGTGTTGCCAGCAGAAAATAGACTTTCTTGTTGTATTGCTTTCCAATCAAATTCTGCGGTCAATATTTTTAACACTCCTTATCATCGCTCCTAATGAATTTCACTCAGTGAACGCCTCAAACAATTGTAATGAAATTTGGTTGACTTTCATTTCTGAAACGTGCCTGTCTAAACTGAGCATTTGTTTTGACTGGCACAATATAATGACGTGAGCATGTCTTCACCAGTAAGACAATGAGGATGGTATGTGCCCATAGGGTATCCCTTCAGAGGCATTTGTATGTAAACGCAAATGCCCCTGGAGAAAGATGATGCATCCTGACCACACTTCGAAGTGTCAGTGAAGAATTCTATGCAAGGGGACACGAGGACAGTTAGGTTGTCATGAAGATAGAGGCTTTGGACATGCAGTGTCACATTTACGACATCTTCAGTCAACTGACAGTTTCCAAGACCTGGTTGACTGGAGACGTGTCTTGTTGATGCGGTAGGGAATGTAGTATCTGGTGAGGAGTTCAAAAAGCAGGCCAGTGGTTCATCAGCCAGACTAAAACTCTGTCCAGTGTGTGTAGAGAACTTTGCTGTCACGACGAAGGATCATTTGTAGTGGTTAATGAGGAGGCCAACTCACAGCCTTCCTGAGTTTAATAAGAGGCTACAGACAGCACTGTGCACTCTGATCAGTCAAGGCTGTTAGCCAGAAATGTTTAAAGTGTACAGTTGATCCCTATTTGAAGGTTATTACGCGAGCCACAACCAAGAAATACAGTATTTTCTTGTCCCAGAATACACTTTCGAGAAGAAGGTAGTATCCCGCAAGCTTAACACACTCTTTTTGCTGTTCTTTAAGCAGCGATGCCTCCCATCTGGAGAAGATGTTTAAATGTACTAGTGCCTAGCACCAGCTGTAACATATTTTCTCAAGTAATTCTCTAATCGGCTGCGGAGATAGAAGCCCACGAATATTCACGCAACAACCTTCCCATCCGCTCATATCGAACATATTGAACCATGCTGGATCGCAAATACACCATGTGTACCAACAGTACATTTCCCGGCTTCCTGTGTCGACACATTGGCCACTGAACCAAAACTACCCACCATGGCTGCTTGAGCTACTAACTATTGGAACGTCAATAGAAGGACTACGCAGCAAACATGAAGTGCCAATCGTTGCAGCACAGCAGTTGGCATTATATCATCTGTTTGACAGGTACTAAGGATACACTCACGTGTGCACTGACGGCTCCGTCACCAAAGAGACAGCGACATCAGCATTCATAATTCCGGAATTGCGCGAAGAATATGCCTGTCGGTTGGGCCACCTCTCCTCTTCAACAATGTCAGAGCTCGTAACGATTTTGCTTGCCGTAAGCTTTATTAAAGTGTCAACGACACCAAGAAAATGGGTGGTAATTACAGAGTCTCTGGCAGCACTAACATGTGTGGAAAATGCCACTTCAAGACACATTAATGTGCGTATAGTATACGCTATTCTAAAAGAGCTCTCAGAAGCTAAGAAGTAGAATCATCGAGTGGCATTTCAGTGAGTTTCCAGTCACTGCGGAATTAAGGGAAATGAAATGAATGAGCTGGCGAAAACCGCTCATAATTCTACGCAAACGTGCCTCATTCCGATATCTCAATATGATGTAAATTGAATTTTAAGAACAACAAAACGTGAATTATACCTGTCTACCTGGTTCACAGACAAAACAAGGAAATCGATCCTATATTCTGTTGATCTAATCTTGAATACCAATTAGACTGGACTTCCCAACACGTATCGACACACTCATTCAACGCATACGACTCGGAACTGCTTACACAAACCACTTCCTACTTCGTATTCAGCGTGCAACATCGTCAGCATGTTCTTGCGGCTACGATGACAAGAATATCTGTCACTTCTTGCTCGACTGTCCGAAACATGACACACACGGAAGGCGACTAGAACAGGAACTGCATAAGTTAGATCCCGAGTGGCCATTTGCGCTGAATAAAATACTAGGTCCATGGCCATCTAGAAAAAATGGCAAAGCAATGAAGGTGCTGCAACAGTTATTCGAAGAAACAAAGATTTGTGACGACTACAGAGCGGACAAAAGTTAAAAATGAGCGTGGCGTCTACGTGTTTGTTCTGCCCATAGGAGAACTTTTGGTCTCACCCATGTAGGACTGTATATATGTATATATGCTATTGTTTTTTATATTTTTATTTGTACCAATCAAGTGGAAAGGGGTAGCCGTCACTAAGTAACGGGGACAAAAACTCCTCCGTTTATTTTCTATTTCAATAAAAAAAAGAATACAGTTGGATTGCGACGAAGAAGGGGCTTAAAACTGAGAGAAATTAAATGTGTACATTTCGCCTTATGGATGATTGTTGTAGCATGCAACAGGCAACGAGGGAAAGAAGAATGCACAATCTTGATTTTCACTGTGTATGCCACCAGGCCGCTGGGATGTTAGGCAAGTCAACAGTCGCACGGCAACTTTCATGTCTCGTGTAACTGTACAAGTACATTATTAGGCAAACGTGAAGAATACAAAAAAACATGTTTAGTGGAAAAAAAGGTAGATCCCTGCAGTTGGTATGGGCCAGGTGTCGACCCAGAGTGAGCTCATTTCGATACAGCCAAGTCACTACCTTGCCCTATCATGCGCAAGGCAGATACCCAGCCCCAGTGCTCCAAGCTCGACAAGTGCAAACCTCTGCCTCCACCTCAATATATGTGTATTATTGTTGCAGAAGCTTGGGTTCGACTAGCGTTAACAAATGAGACCGACAAATGACATTTGTTTATCAACAAAACACATCACTTCAAGAAAAGATTGCTACTACAACACAAGTGTCAATGAGTCGCCACACTAAATTGGGTGTGCCACTAGCTTCACAGTTACTGTAATCAGAAACAGTCGATGTGAGTGAAATAAGAATGTAGAAAAGGCTGAAAAGCACGAGCAAGCGAAGGATTTACCAAGCATTAGAAAGGGTCAGTGGATGTCCCCGTTCAACCAAAGAAAACAGTAGCATGGGTCAAAGAGTATAATTAGGAGAATTTATGAAAGTTCGTATGAAGTTCAGTTGGAGACAGCATCCCGAGAAGGAACCAATTACTCAGCAGACAAACACATTGAAGTCAGTGAGCCAGAGACAGATCAACCAAACCAGACCGGAATTTATGCCGGACCTCGTAGAACCATACAGCCTCCAAAGAGGCTCCAGGATTTCACAGTTGGTTGAAGGATTAACATCAGAAAGGGATGAATGTAACAAAAAAGATCCACAAATGCAGGTGGTGCGTACCGACTCTTTCGCGGGGGGGGGGGGGAAGGGGCGAACCTTACCACACACATGCACGCACGCACATATATATTCATCGTGTAGGGACCACTTATAAACGACCACGAAAATAGTAAGAGAATAAACTATTTTCAATACGGCAGCATATTGTTTCCCATTGCTTCTTCGGCATTTAAAATTGTCTGTGTGCCATAAAATCACCTGCCTCTTGCATCAGGAATCTGTGAAATTTTGTGGTGTTCATTACAGCGCATACACAATAAACAGGGCATTCACGCACTGAACAATACCTAAAGCTTTTCTGGGTAGTCGGAGAGCATATTCTTTTAAATAATATTCAAGTAAAGTAGGCGCCGGTCACACTATCAGCGGTTACTTATAGCAGCTTCCAAGATGAAATAACATGAGCGTAATAAAATATTTTCACTTGCAGCATCAAGGCGTTAAGTAGTTTGTGTGCGCACACATCTCTGTGAGTTTTCCTTGCTGAGAGAGAGGAAGAGAAATAAATAAATAGTGTTGCACGTGTGGGCTTCTCTTCTGTCCAAGTTGTATTTTTAGCTGCAAAAGACCATTCGAGTTGAATGGAAACCTACTAGCCTGACTCTCAATTAAGCCTCTATAGCGCTAAATACCATACTCTTTCACCTTCTCCTTGGTCCGGTGGCTCAAGTTAAAGGACAAGCTTAAAAGTTGAGATTCCCATTGTGCTCGAGTCCACTGCTTTGTTCGTCGCCACTTTGCAAGCTGCCCCCATTGCTCCAAGTTACCATAAGCAAGGCTGATCAGGTTTATCGGAGACTAAAGCGGAGACCCCTTTTTGGCACTTCCAGACAACACTAGAACATTAATAAAGATTTGTAACATAAATCAGCTCACAGCCGCTTTGACAAAGCAGCATTGATATGTATTTCCGATAAAAGAAAATAATTTTTCTGAAGCAGCAGATTGTTTAACCAGTTCATAAAAAGTTTGCTCGTTCGCATACGTAACTGCATCAGCCAGTCGCAGCAGAACGAAATCGTGGACAAGTTATAAAATGTTATTGGGTCCCTGTTCAGCGCTGGCCCGCTCTGCAATGCTACAGCACCAGGCAACAAAGCGCCGCTTAGGCGGCTCGCACCACAAGAGCCTACAAGGAAAATCGTCACAACTACAATGTTGGAGAAATTTCACTATATTGTAATATTCCCTCGTATTAACATAATTTAGTGAATACTGTGGTGAAGAAAAACTTTACCTCAATTGTTGCTTTCCCCAGCGTGCAGCCAACAGTCACCACTGTTGAAAGTGGGGGGGGGGTGGCTCGTGCCCCCCTTGCCCTCCGCGGCTGGTACGCCTATGCACACATGACACAAATCATTGTTTGCAGCATCCTACACAAGCCACATGCTTCTTTGCAATTCTCCATTTCCTCCTTCTCTGAGAAGGCACTGTGTTCAGGGTAGTTGGTATTGATCCATAACATTTGTAAGCACTAAATTCACGTATGTAAGACGAGCCAACTGCTTGTCTTGTGTCCTTCACTCGTGTCACGCACGTGCATTTAGCGCTTACAAAAGTTACAGATTTCTCTTCTTTGTTCATTTACACCTCTCCTCCTTTTCGAGCTCATGAAGTATCAAGTGTCTGCCCCTCCGACTCTGCACATAGGCCGCTGCTCCACCTGAATCTGCATTATGCATTCCTTCCTCTATGTATCCCTACCTATTCTTGTACTTCAACGCTTATTCAACTCGGCGAACTTTCATTGAAGAGACCCTGAAACGGTTTTTTAAAGTTTTGTCAGCGTTTAGGTTAGAGCATCATGAAACCATTCGCACCATAAATTGAGTGACATGCAGTGTACCAAGGTCGCTACAGACAATTACATCATGCCCTCCTTCTCACCTATGCCTGCCTGCCGCAACTCACGAGGCACGCTGGCGATCGCAGAGCTCTCATGAGTGCGCTCGCCTTTTTGAGCTTACCAGTCTAGACCTTCGAGATGGCACACCGACAGGTTGCGTGCAGTCTCGGAGACCATCACGCAGTGCGCCTGGCAGCACGCATGCCGTCTGGCAACAGAAACAAAGACCACGAAGTAAGTGGTCGATATCTGCTTTGATAGGTGCTGCCACCCTACCAGTTGGTCTTGCTTCTGCACATTCTACAGCCCATGACAGCCATGTTGACGTGGCTGCTGATGTGCTCTGGGAGGAGCATGTTGCTCTATGAATGGGCAGTTTAAAAGGCATTCGACCGGGTTGCAACGATCTGCACCGATTTCCAGCGATTGGCAGCTTTCAAGTGTTGTAATAAATTACAGAGTTTACGCAGAGTGTTCAAATCGGTCTTTAAATAACCCTTGAGACAATCTACCAGCCCAATGTGTTTCTACAAAATCACCATACCTTCTCAGGTTCCTTTTAACAAAAGCCCAGTCATTTATTAACCACTAATATAAGTCACAGCAAGACAAACCATTACAAAGTGCCCAGCTATAATTCATCGTGATCAACTACCAGAGCATTTAAAAAATTCAGAGCTACACAGCAGCATGATTTGCTTAACAGAAACAGAGTAGGTACTTTGCGGTTGCAATCGCAATCGGCACCCTGGGCAAGTGTACAACAGCCAGTATTCTAGAATGTGCACAAATTTTCCATCGTTCACGGCATGGTTCACGTGTTCATATAGAAATGAACAATGGCAAGCAAATGTTAATACAGCGAAATGGGTGCTGCTAATGCTATCACACTGCACTCGAGTATTCTCAATGTTCTTGATAGCAAGGCTATGAATGGCTTGCACTGCTCGCCTTAAAACAGCCATGTTGCAGTACCGACACAGTGAGATGCGAATTCTGTTGTTACGTCAGTGCTATCAGTACATTACGTGCTGGTTCCTTTGTTATTCATGCCCACAGAGACACAACAACATTCCAGCGACGTCGTCTCACCAAAACAAGTTAATCTCTACGTGATTAGACCGCCTCGAAGTTACCTAAGCCGCAGTGTTGGAATCATGACTCACATCTTTTAATCATGTCTTACATTCAAGATGCATGCTACCAATATACAATAAAATGTTGATACGTTTCTGAAAAAAAAATGCGCACAATAAATGCAGAATCTGAGAATACTTATGACCTAAATTGGTTTATTGTACTTTCACGATAGCGAGCGCAGCAGCCAGGAAATCGTTTCGCTGTCGCAGTGGTCTAGTGGCTAAGGTACTCGGCTGCTGACCCGCAGGTCGGGGGATCGAATCAGGGCTGCGGCAGCTGCATTTTCGGTGAATGTGAAAATGCTGCAGGCCCTTGTGCTCAGATTTGCGTGCACGTTAAAGAACCACAGGTGGTGACAATTTCCAGATCCCTCCACTACGGCGTCTTTCATAATCGTATCGTGGTTTTGGATGTTAAACCACACATATGAATCAGCTGGAAATTGTATTAGGCGGGAATGTATCAGTGAGGTTCTACTGTATAGGTCCACACAACTCCACGAGCTTACATATTGAACGGAAATTCTTGGTCGTTAACCGTCTCTAGATTCTAATTTTGAATTAGGGACTGTATGTGTCCATACTGAGTTTATATGGCAGCTGACGCACTAGGTAAATTGACTGACATCAGTGCAAACATGACAGTAATAGGTATGGCTGTACAGCGACTCAAACACATGCCAAATATACAGAAAGCTCCCAGTGGGTATGCACCACAGAAATGGGGCAAAGATTACCACTCACTACAGGTGCATAAAAAATTAGAGAAAAAAGATGAAAAAATTAGATGAAGAAATTAGATGAAAAAATTACAGAGTAAAGGAATAACTGCATATAAATACATAACCGACATGTTGCACCTCTAGGTGACATAAACTGAGGTGGAACTGCTTTAAAAAAGCCATATGCTAAAATTTTAAAAATCCGAATAGATTTATAAATATAAAAAGTAAGCAAAACAAAATTCTTGTGCGACAAAGCTTGGCTGCTCACCCACCTTCACAGAGTTGAATAGCTCCAGCTTTTTCCGGAAATCTCTCAACACCTCCCCCGCAAATCACGCACATATAGCTGGATTTCATCATTATGGCCTGCTTGGAAGCTGATTTCATATACCCAAAAAGCCTCAACAACTGCCAACGACAGGTGATCAGTGTAGAGGATTGCCAACAAGTTCCTTCAGCTAGTTTGTACTAATTGAGAAATATCTAATACCGACGAGAATGATGAATTATTATAGTATTCACGTAATTCATTGATAAAATATTTAAGCTGATTGAGAGACGGCCTCCTTCTTTGGAGACAAGGCGTACGTTTTTCAGTTTCTGTGCAGTATTTGGAAGGAACAGACACCCAACACTGAGCTAACGATAATAAGCATTTTTGTTGTTTGAAGTTTTCTTGACCTGACATGTACTTGAAATATTTTGCTACACACTTGATGATGACAGATGCATGTTTAACAAGACAGGCATGGGCATTTCGGCAGAATATGGAAAATATTGTTTAACTATTCTTCAAATGCTTGATGCAAGCGAATAACCGTCGCATATTATATCAGTTGTCATGGTGTTCAAGTAGTGTAGCATGACTGCCTGCAATATTGACAAATTATTGATACTGTATCAGCAGCTACTGTCGAGCATCTGACAATTTATTGCAATACTTACACTTGCTTTAAACTTGGTCTACAATAACTTATTTCACGCATTCATAGACAATCGATCATAATGCGTACCTTAAGTAAGGGGGGGGGGGTTGGCTACATGCACAAAAATGTCTTGTATGCAAGCTCCTCTTCAGGGCACATGCCCAAAACTACACGAATCGGAAACTGAGCTGTACACTCCTAAATATTTCACTGTTTATATTTCATGAACACAGTTCACAACACTGGACAGAATTGCTCAAATGTGACACGGCCCACAGAACTTCACCACAACGTTACACACAACAGCACTCGTACGGCATTGGGCATTACGAGTGACAGCAATGACGGGCAATAAAACTTGTCCTTCGTTATCGTAGCTGAAGCTAGCGCTCGCAAGCGTTCAAAATCTGTGCATGCTATTTGCTGCGACAAACGGCACACACAGAACACACCCGACGCTAACACTTGTTGCGATGATTACAAGCTTTTCACTTCGGCTCGCACTAAACGCATATCCTGATTTGGAAAGGTGGATGATTACATAACGGAAATCTTCGAAGTTCTTTGCGATTGCACTTGAAAGATGGACGCTACAACCCAGGAAACACACGAAACGACGACACTCGCATCCGCAAACACACTTTCTACACCGTGCTCGTTTCTTCGTTTCCACTGTCGATCGCACGTGCTGACGGGGCAGTGAACACTGGCTGGCTGCCGATATCTCCCCTGGAGTCTCACAGTGCTTACGATGGTCACAACGATAAAATCAGCTGTTCTCTTCCCTTTTCCATGTCGCTGCAGCGCCTGCTTCAGCAAGTGCCATGTTTGCCAAGCGAGCCGATGGGGTGGCGCATTTGTAATCTGCAGTAGGCTCAACGCACGGCAACCGCAGCGACACGCTATTGGCCACACTCTCGCATGGACGCGCCACGTGTTGAGCCTAGCAACGGCCTCCACGCCGTACTCTCGTTTCCAGGTTGCGCCGCTGCGCTGTTGCGGCCGCGAAACACGCCGGCCAAACATGGAGGAAAAAACAACTCAGTGCGCGCCGGCTGCGCATTTTTACGGGCGGTATGTTCGGCGCCTGCGCGTGGTCGCCACTTCAAGGAAGCCAATATGAGAAACACGACGCTCCGTGCACCTTTATTTCTGGCTGGAGCAGTTCGGAAAGTGTTGCAGCTTTAGTTTGTAGTTTGACTGTGATGATGTTAAGGTACTCTACCACCGAACATTAGGGCTTATGAGCCGCCTGCTCGTCGAGACGTCTAAACGCGTTTGGACTCCATTGAGGAACGACGAGGTATCGCACATCACGAAGTGGAAGTACTGTAGGAAAATTAAAAAGAAATACTGTGTTGTGGGCCCCTTCCGCAGGCAACCTTCCGTCTGTTGTGAGCACTTGTGTTTCGCGCACGTGCTCGTCAACAACAAGCAACCGCATGCGAGTGCCCGTGCGATCTGCAGAAACTCGCATTTATCTGGTGATATCAAGCTACGTTTGCGTAACGCGCTTGTGCTCTCTTGCCGTGAACTTTTTTTTTATGTAAACAACCGGCGTCATAATCCAGGCCAGCGTTGTTTTCTTCTCTAGGAATTAACTTTTCCTATGTATGCGCTGGTGTGAAGCCAATAAAACAAGCACGAGAGAGGCGGCAAGCCGCTTGAAGAGCTTTGTTCAAAGGATCCTTCTCAGGATGGCCGACATTCTCCTCGCCATGAGCCTATCTGACAGAATGACTGTCCAGTGAAGTAAGGGTGGTAGGTGCGCAAGTATTCTTTTTTAAAAACAATTAGCGCCCCAGACAGCTTCGTACTAAAAGTGCATTACTGCATGTATGCATAAAGGGCAACTGCATGAACTGAAACTCCTTCCATCGTAAGCTTTAAATTTTAAGCGATCTGTAGCCATGAAGGATATTCTTCAACATCTGTATTAGAAGAATAAACAAAAATCCTTATTCTATAATATTCAAAATACCATCACTTTTATTAAAACTTCCGAAACTATGTAAACAAAGCTTAGCCATTTGCTTCAAGAAATGCCGCGCATCCTTCTATGTTCCTTCTTACTCAGATTTTTAAAGATCGCGCGGTGTTGCGAAATACACCCGTTGGTTTTGGCAAGCGGTTTTCAGCAATAAGCGTCCTAATAGAAAACAGTTTTGGCAGCCTAAAGGAAACATTTTGCCAGCTTGTTTGCCTTAAGCTCCACAACGTATCTTGGCTGTTTTCTATTGCCTCTGATGCTTCATAACTTATGCATTAATTTTGGTGACTAGGAGTTCACCCAGGTGGAATGGTAATAGCACACTAAAAATAAAGACACAAAGAAGGCACACGCACACTTTTCGAGTAGGAAGAACTAGATAACGATGGTTCAGCACGGGGTGCCCAGTGGAACCAATGATATTGTACCAGTGATACGCGTAACAATGTTGAAGATTTTATGCGTGGGTTGGGAGAAATAGAGCAGAAAGGTGCTGGAAGCTAGCACTAATGAAAATAGCACATGTAATTAGAATAAATGCTTTCACTTGTAACTGGCTATTTTTAGCATACGCTGCGTATTTATTCGCTTCAAACAGTAAATATCATTGACAATAAGCGAAACAGTGTGCCACAAACAGATATTTCTTCATATAAAAAACCACTGCTTTTAGTACACACTCAATGCATCTTCCAGTCTCTCAGACGTTTGATTGCTTTTTGCCCACCTTGGGTAAGTCAGTGGCATGCTTGAGCAGCTTTTTTTAATGTTAGGAAGTCTTTTGAAAGCAAAGCATTTCTTTAGGGAACAAAAGGCACTTTAAGCACGTATATCTGTCTAGAGGCCTGCATCTGGGTGCTATCGAGCTCACTTCTTCAACTTGGTATGAAAAACTGAAAAAGGCATAGGAGGGAATGACAATATGAAGAACATGACTGTCTGGTTATGACATGTATAAAATGAGTGTCCTGTTACGTACGTCATGAAACCCTTTTTTCCAGTCACAGGCAGCATATGCCGGTACACTGTGGTATGCGTCGCACGTGATGACAGTTTATAAATATTGGCAATTTAAATGTGAGAGCATTAATAAATCTGGTAATGGCAGCCTTGACCAAAATAATACAAAGAATAACAATTGGGCTACTAGCAGGCATCAAAATCGGGTATTCTGCGCAGCAGTCAAGTATTTTACCACAGAACCGCGGCATGTTTTGAAATGGCTTTTTGAAAAAAAATTCTATGCAGGCATCATATCAGTGTAGTGTTAACTATGGCTGTAGGGCCGGCACTGCAGTCTGATTAAAAGGTAGTAAAGTTGACATATGTTTACTTAAAATACAGCTGTCATGTTGGGTTAATGCCAATAGTGGTTCCAGGGTGGCCTCCACTTTTGTAAGTGTAATAAACATTTCATATGATTCGTCAAGCTACATTCAAGTGTTGCTAGACCACGTAGGAATATGCTAATCAACAATCTTTACATTCTCCTATCATAGCATGCACTTTGTTGTAGTGAAACTGGCGGTTGTGCTGCAAGATTAGTGCCGATGTGTCAGACCATAAGTTACCCTTTGAATTCCTGTGTAGTTAACGTGCTTGGCAAGTCCTTGATGAGCACGAAACTGCTACATTTATCAAAACACATTCATTCATGCAATGACACTTGGCTCAATGCCAAATATTGCATCTTATGCATCATGATTATGGACTACTTTGCATGAAATAGATTTCCACAATGTGTGAAATCTCCTTATTTTCCTTCCTGAGTTTTTTTCTGTATTTTTTTCTTCATGTTTAACCACTTCTGTTTCTCATGTGCAGCTCTTGATTATTTTTTTAACTTTCGAAAGAGCTCCAGTCAACGAAAAACAATCTCATTTTATTGTAGTCTTACAATTGATACAGTGTTGGCTTTAACAGTTAGTCGAAAGAAACAGCAGTCTTGTGATATACATTGCTATATCTTTCACTACACTAGTCTGTTCATTATCAGTGTTTTATCATCATTGCAGACAAAAAAACATCGGTAAAAGAAGGCACATTTAAGTCAACACATAGCACTGTGTTGTCTTGAATGTGGCTTCTTTTGTCGATGCCCTTTGTTTGCGCTATCATCAATTGTCATGCTACCATACCAACTATCCCAAATCACCACCCTCACAGATCAAAGTATATGCATAGTGAACCACAATTCCCATTTCAGAGCACTTGAAATAATGTAGCACAAGATTTATCAAAGCACTCGCTGCATGTGTATACACTTCATTTAGGTGTAGAGTGCATCAGATGTTGTACTGCCACCAATGTCTTTTCTTGTCACCTGCAGTATCATGCTTCTCGTTTGGGTCGGCCTAACATGCTCCACGAAGGAGGGCACTTTATGCTAATGAGCTCCAACTTCTTAGCACTACCTTGCTTTGTGCATTGTTTCAAGTCATGGATTTATAAAACAGTGCAGCAGCAATCACAACTGTGCATATTGTTGATAGTTAATTGTACTCCTAACAAACAATCAAAACCCTGAAAAGCTTCTACCTCATGAGTTAAAAATTTGTGAGGAGGGAATGCAACTAGCACTTCTAATATCGCATTAATATTGGTACTAATGACAACAAATGAAGAAAACAAAGTACGAAGTCATCAAAAGTGTTTACAAGATTCATATTACCTCCTTTAAAAAATGAACCATGAAATAATGCGGCAACTTGGCATGCCACCGTGCTGCTATCATTTGGGAATCCCATACTGGCACTCTTTGACAGGAATATACACATTTCTGTGGAAACATCCCTACGTCAATCACTTGAATTTCATGCTTCATTAATTGCTTGTGATTTTAAAGAAAAAGTTATGAGATCATGACAAGAGCTGATATTTTTTGCATAGCTGTCGACCACTGGCATGCACAATAAGGAAAGAAATGTTTAACATTGTCTGGGATTTCAACGTTAGCACTTCACGTGGCAGTCGAGTGTTTTACCACAAGTGCTTGAAGATACTTTTCAAAAATATCCGAATCAGGTGTCGTATAAGGTAAGAAACCACATCAACACAGGTAATATAGTGTGCTAGAAGAATAAGACAACAAGGTGCCATACATGGCAAGTTACTTAAAAGTGGGTGGTTAAAGCTGCCCAACCATTACAAATGGCTCAGCTATAACTTTGTCATCAGCTAGAACATCAACAAAGCGCATATAATGCCTCTTCGGTGTGTATTGTACCTCGCTTCTCCTCAATATCATTAAGTAGAGCGTATTTCTTACGTTGCAAACACACAGATTTGCTGCATAAGTTTTTCTGTTTCTTGATGTCTAATTAAAGTGGAGAATTTAGTAATTAAGAATAACTGTTCATTCTACCAGATGCCATGATTTCTGGTATGAATCCAGGTACTCAAGGTCAAATTCTCTGCGCGAGTGTTGGCCAATTCCCCTGAGTGGCTTGGTTCCAATCATCTAGGAAGAATAGTTATCAAGATCAACATATGTATTATTTCAAGTACCACATATTTTGCTACACACTTGTAACTCCTTGCCACAGTCACATTTTTCTGAACCAAGTGCTTCAGAAAATTGGGAAATTTCAACTCGTTTTTCTGACCCAAGGTAGCTGCCATTTGGTTTATCCCCACATTCTGTCATTATCAGAATGCTTAAACCACTCATAGCACAGAGTACAACTCCTATAATGATCCCCGTATGCTTGACAAAGCAACCAAATCTTTATGTGAAAGTTTTCCAAAATTAGCTGTATTTCACACACACACATTGTTATGCCAGCTCTTTGCCATTTGGGCACTAGTTCAAAGAAAAGCTGCAGCGTGCAAACCAAAGGTCAGAGTGAAACAGGGCTAATGACCGTTTTGGTTGAAACGTGCCACTATGTGCAATCAGTAGCTGCAGCCCGCTCTTTTTGATAGTTGGCGAGCTATCAGGAAAGTTCAATATTTTTTACAGCGAAAGCTATTATGTCATACACAACTCGGGTCACCTGCAGTTTGTCCGCCACCGCCACCGGTGTCCTTAACAACATCGCTCTAAATTAAACCTAGCACCAATGACATAGTGGGGCTCGAACCCGGGTCCGCTGGGTGCCAGCCCAGTATTATACCACTGAGCCACACCAGTACTTGGGACTTGTTGGCAAACTTGCCTTAGGTAGGCTTAATGTCGGAAAAGCAATCGCATCATTATGACTTACAGAGGGTTTTAAAACAGCAAAAGAACAACCAGTCACCGCACAACGTGAATAGTGTAATGAGTGGGTCATCCAATACTCCAACTAATTACAAAAGTTTGTTCTTGTTCCCCTATTAACTCGGGCACATACCCACTTCAGCCATTATACCACATTGTCCTCAGCCACTGCATGAACAATTTGCTCAAAATTCCTTGCAAGTGTTTAGCGGATACATGCTTCTCAAAAAAATTACGAGAAAAAGCATAGTGAATGTCAGCTTACTACCCAAGAAATTTTATTATTAGTGCCCTAGTGGGTATCATGCATCTTTGCTTACAGTAGTTACCCAATGAGTGTTTTGAAAGGCTCTGACAGGCCGCTCTTCTAGTTTTTGCTGTGACTGTGCTCCGTCTTCAGCGCAGGCCTGGCATTTTCTTAACACAATTCATACGTCTTGTTGCATCCCTCCATATTAGCATTAGACACCAGCAAATCATCACCATTCATCATTTTTGGGTTATTATTTTATGTGCACTCAAGGTCAAAGGCCTCTGCCAATAATATGCAACTAACCCTATTTTGTGGGAGCTGATTTCACTTTATGTGAGTGAACTTTCAAATTTTGTGACTTTATCCACCTGCTGCAATTCTTGCCTATGGCATTCATCCCTTGGTATCTATACTGTAGCTCTAACTGACCTGTGGTTATCTGTCCTGCACAATGTTGAACACAAGGACCTCCTCAAGTACAGTTAGATTAGCAGAGTTATTTCAAGATTTGGAAAACTTGGAATATTTGGAACGCGGATTATAATTGACCTTAAAAATATTAGAACAAAAAAGGCACGTACAGTACTAATGGGCACACTGCTACAGAGGGCTTTCCGATAAAACAGTGCGACATGGTGTTTCTAGTTCACAAAAACATTGCCAAAAACATTCAAAATTGCATATTGTCTGTCAAGGGCCAGCAACCCTAGTAATCCAGGTAAATAAGATATAAAGTTAAAGTGGTGCAGGCGATGGGTACGGCACCCGCATTCGTGGCTGCCAGAAGAACAGTCACGGTGCTTCGTAATGTGTCGCACGATGATGTCGAATCAATAAAAATAATTTCTTTTGCTGCATTTAATTGCTGTGCCCGTCTCATGATCGGTGTCGCAACCAAGACCACCCAGTACTGGCCATCATCTGAGCAGCCCAGTTTGACATCAAGGCCTGCAACGAGTAAAGAAATGCAAAAATGTTTTTGAAAGGGATCAAATTTGAAGAAAAAGTAACAACACTGCAACATATTCTGTACACAAAAGTAAACACATGGATTAGAGCATGGGCCTGTGAGTCGACAGGAACTGAACCCAAGGCTATATGTCATCATATTTAAGTGCACAAGAACAGAGTAGCGATTTCAGTTTCTTAGTGCTGAACAAAACAAGGCCATAAATCAAACTTTCTGTGACGTAAATTTATAGATCCAAAGTACTAAACTTATCATGTGTAAATATGAAGCCACAGGCTACATTAGTGACAGTTAACAATTGTATTGCCTGTGAGGACTAGCTATTATGTTCGGTAACTCTAACTGAAATCTGAAATAAGCTGCCTATTGTGAGGCATAAATGTGTGTGATATAACTTTTGTGAGAAGTTGAGGAAATTTTGCGACTTTTTTTAAGTTTGCAGCATCCATACTTTCAATGTTCTAAAATATATATATAAAAAGAACCAGGCATGCACAACACATGTAGCTCAGTCACAGCAAAAGCTGGAACCCGTTGTAACCTCTCTTGGTGTAACTACCAGTGAACTTACAGGGTACTTATTATGCCAGAAATCATTATAACTTTTGTCAATTAGGGAAGCACCCACTGTGCAGTTATTCAATATTTTAGAAAGAAGTGAGGTACCCACTACATATCTTTGAAGCATTATGTGCTATTTGTTCGTGCTATGGCAAATGATACTGAAGAATTACTACCGAGCACATCGTCATAGTTGAGAAAACTTATGCAGTTTATTCATTTATTTATTTATTGCGAATACTGCAGGCCAGTTTGTGGCCCAAGCAGGAGGGGCAATTGGCAATACACATAACACTAATACACATACATAAAAAGAATAAAAATAATAACAATAAAAAGGAGTACAATGCAGATTGGTCAAGACATAGCACACCATACAATGCATATACTTAGCGACAGATGCTTTCCTGGAGCGCTTGGGCAAACTTTTTGGCTTGTATCACTGCTTCCGGGAGCGCATTCCATTCGGAAGTTGTACGTGGGAAGAAGCTGTGCTTAAACTGATTACTTTTGGCGAAGATAGGCTGAAAGGAATGAGCATGCATGTGACGGGTCCTTCTTGTGCTTAGCGGTTTAATCATAGTTGACGGAGTTATTTTGACCTTAGAAGTAGCAATATTGTTGAAGAAGAGTAAACGGGCCAAGCGTCTACGAACTGCTAGGGTTTGAATGCCATTATCAGTCATGAGCTTCGACGGAGAATCGTAACGCCCATATTTGTTAAAAATAAGACGCCCCGCTTTTCTCTGAACGAGCTCAAGCATGTAGATATCTTTTTTCAAGTGCGGATCCCATATCACGGAAGCATATTCAAGTTTAGCTCTAACAAAAGTTTCATAGGCTAAAAGCTTAACGTGACTTGGAGAATGTCTTAATTTTCGTCTCAAAAAACACAACTTAGTAAATGCAGCAGAACAAATACGTTTTACATGGGATGACCAAGATAAATTAGAGTTCAAAGTGAGGCCCAAGTACGTGTACTCCCCAACATCTGCAATACAAGTGTTCTGCAAGAAGTACTGGGAGTTGAA
This sequence comes from Rhipicephalus microplus, assembly GCF_043290135.1. Classification (NCBI taxonomy): domain Eukaryota; kingdom Metazoa; phylum Arthropoda; class Arachnida; order Ixodida; family Ixodidae; genus Rhipicephalus; species Rhipicephalus microplus. The sequence goes on from NC_134701.1 coordinate 45,936,932, forward strand.
GAAACGTTTTTTGCGCGTTGTTCGTAGAAATGCACATTTTCCGGCATTCAACATCATTTCCCACTGCTCACACCAACTCTCTATTGCAACCAGGGATTCCTGCAAAACTTCACAGTCATTAGGTGAGCGAATTTCTCTAAAAACAACACAATCATCGGCAAACAGCCTGATGGAGACAGTTTCGGGAACTACGTGGGCTAAATCATTTATATAAAGAAGAAACAACAGCGGTCCCAGCACGCTGCCCTGGGGTACCCCAGAGGTAACAGCAAGAAAATTAGAGAAACAACCATTAATATCAACATACTGTTTTCTGTTATTTAAATGAGCTCTTATCCAGTTCAAAAGGCAATCAGGAAAGCAAATGTGTTCAAGTTTATACAAAAGCTTATCGTGTGGCACTTTGTCAAAGGCCTTGCTAAAGTCGAGGAAAAGCACATCAACTTATCCAGACTCGTCCAATACCGCAGAGAAGTGATGAACAGTAGTGACTAATTGCGTAACAGTGGACATATTTTTTCTACAACCGTGTTGATAGGGCGACAAAATGTTTCTTTCAGCCAGAAATTCATGTATGAACCCTACAATAACATGCTCCAACATTTCACAACAGCTACTTGTGATGAAAATGGGTCTGTAGTTAGAAATTGAAAGTTTCCCGTTTTAAACAGTGGTTTGACCCTAGCAACCAAAAAATCATACGGGACTTCACCTGATGTGAGAGAGATATGAAAAATGTTAGTTGAAGAGGCAGATAGCTGATCAGCATACCGTTTCAAGAATCGATTAGGAAGATCATCGGGGCCGGGACTTTTTCTAGGATCAAGCTTTCGTAATAATGCCAGTATTCCGAGATCCGAAATAACAGGTATATTTGAATAATCCGTCGGGCGTTTAGGAACTGATCTGCCTGGTGAAAAGACTGATTGAAAGTAATGATTGAATAATTGAGCTATTTCTTTGTCATCTCTTACAATTTTACCATTTACAGCTATTTCTTTCAGAATATTTTTCCGTTCACCCAAAAACCGCCAAAACTTAGAGGGGTCATTTTTAATGAACTCAGGAAGTGTTACGGTAAAATAATGAGTTTTCGCTGATTTAACCTTACATTCCAAAGACTGCTTGAGGCTTTGTAAATGTTGCTCCCTTAGACTCCTTTTTCTCCTAAGACGTTTAATCTTACGCTTGGTCTGAATGATATCTCGGGTAATCCATTCATTGTAACGCTTGTTTCTAACCTTCCTTAAGGGTACAAAATGCTCGATGCAGTATTTTATTGTTTCCTTGAAGTGCGTCCACAACGTGTGCACACCATTGCTAGTTTGGATATCAAATTTTAACTCTAAGTAATCAATAATAGAAGCGTCATCGGCACGGTCAAAATTTTTGACATGGTTGACCGTTTGGTCTTCAACACTGTCAAACCCGGTGGAAGAACAATAAAACGATAAGAGCCGGTGGTCGGAAACACCAGGATCTACATTTACTACACCACTGGAAAATACGTCGCTAACAAAAAAATCTAGATTGGCGTCAAGACGGGTAGGTTCCAAAACTAACTGTTTTAGACTTATAGCCAACATCGAGAGTATCACATGGGTCACTCTCTCCATAAGTAGGCCGATTCCAGTAAAAACTCGGCAGATTAAAATCTGCCTGTTACAATAACCGGGCAACCACGGTGGGGCAAAAGATAATCGTACAATTTGCAAAGAAACGAGTTGGTTGCATCAGGCGATCGATAAGCAGCACAAAGCAAGAATTTTAAGTCACAAAAAGATACGTTTAAAAACAAGCTTTCATGATTAGAGATCCCAGGCAAAACCAAAATCTCGATATTGGTTTTAGCTATAACGGCAACGCCCCCACCACGGGAGCCACGATCACACCAAAATATCTGATAGCCACGTGGAACAACTTCGCCGTCACTAATCCTATCACTCAGCCAGGTTTCGGTGATTACAACTAGATGGGGGTCATAATTCAAAAGAAGCAGTTCTAAACTGTCAATTTTATTTACAATACTTCTTGCATTAAACGAAATGACAATCAGCTCATCAACAGGGCGCCGGAGTGGCTATATGTTTGCTGGTGGCGGCAATTCAATTGCCTCGACAGGAACGCGCCGGTTTGTGGAGTCGTTCCATGCGTACAACTTTTTGTCAATGTATAGTTTGTCGTGCACAAGCGTAACGTTCTTCCCCTTGTCTTTTTCAGATTTGGCACTCTGCCAAAGCGATCGTCTTTTTCTTAGTGTTTCTTGCGAATAATCATTTTGAATGAATACAGTTGTTCCCTTAATTTTTTTAGCGTTGAGCATGACGCTTGTTTTTCAGTGAAATTACTGAAGTGAAGGATCACAGGGCGATTTGAAGACGGCTTACCATTTCTATGAATTCTATCAACAGACGAACAAGTTACTCCTAGAGTTTCTTTGAAGATGTCATCGAGAATCAGTCGTCTTAAGTCGAGTTCACTTTCCTTCAAGGCCTCCTCAATGCCAAATACAATCAAATTATTACGCCTACCCTTGTCATCAAGGTCGACTATCTTCGCATGTTGCAGACGTATTGTCTCCTGTAAAGTCATGACAACCTCTCTAACACCACCAAAAGAATCGATTCTCGCAGCCATTCCTTTCGTTTCGCTCTCCAAATGGCTTAACCGTCGTCCCAGAGACATCACCATTTGTTCTGGTTGCTCAACTCTTTGTTTTACTTCTAGCAAATCATTTCGGATAGCTTGTTGGCCTTTAATAAGTGACTCTAGGATCTCTCCAATGGTAGGTCCTGGATTTTCTTCAATGTCCCCACACAACAATAGCTTACATGCATGCCCACAATCACATAGTATACAAAGCATCGTCCGTGGGCACGGCACAACAAGAAGGCATCTTTCGTGAGATCGGTACGAATAAGTACAACTAACCTGCAACAATAAAACGGAAGTCACGGTGAACATCTTGCCCCGTGCAGCCTCGCCGTGGCCACTAGCCGATCCGTCGTGCACTGTTGGCTTTATAGATGCCCAGGGTGATGACCTAAGGCCTTTGATATGCATCCGCACAGGCGCAGGAAGCACATTGGAAACGAAGCTTGCCGATGCAGAGATGGGGCCGATGCCTGTTGAAACTTTTCCAGCCCAGAAGACCACTTGATGCGACAATGGAATAAACCCGGCGAAAGGCAGCAAAAGGGCCTGCAACAATAAAACGGGAGGCGCGGTGAACATCTTGCCCCGTGCAGCCTCACCGTGCCCACTAGCCGATCCGTCGTGCACTGTTGGTTTTATAGATGCCCAGGGTGATGACGTCAGGCCTTTAATATGCATCCGCACAGGCGCAGGAAGCACATTGGAAACGAAGCTTGCCGATGCAGAGACGGGGCCGATGCCTGTTGAAACTTTTCCAGCCCAGAAGACCACTTGATGTGACGATGGAATAAACCCGGCGAAAGGCAGCAAAAGAGCCTGCAACAATAAAACGGTTGGTGCGGTGAACATCTTGCCCCGTGCAGCCTCGTTGTGCCCACTGGCGTGACCCATGATTGTTATTCTATCCTTCCACCATGCTATTTCACTCCTGTAGAGGCACTTCACTGCTCATCATGACGCCTCTATATGGTCATTTTACAAAAAAAAATTTAGTCTACCACTGGTGCTCTATGGTAAAATACCAGCCTGCCACATTCCCTCCTGGGTCGAAAGCATCCAGTTTTAACAGCAAGGTACTATTGCTGCAGTCAGAGCAGGCAAGTCACTAAGTATCTGTGGATGTAACCTGTGGATGATGCAATCGCACTGTTTATGGTGTGCCGCAGCTTCGTAGTGTCATCGAAATGGTTACCACAGTGGTTTATAAGAGCTGTATCAGGGAACCGCACACTGTGAAATGCTATCGGGTGACTTCTAGAACAATTGTTTTTAAGGCTCTGGGGTGTAAGCATGGTCCAACAACCAAGTGTCAAAAAAACAAGGAAAGTGAGATGCAAATGTAGATGTAGATGTCAAATGACTGAATGGATCAGTCTTGTGAGTAACCATCTGCAAAAGTATCAGATGCCGCCTTTTGCCGAGATACAAATGTTGTTACACAATACTGACTTTTTCTCCAGATACCATGCTTAGTACAGCTGAACCCCTTTATAAGTGGCATTCTCCGGACAGCAGTTCTTGTCTCTTATAAGCAGATTACCATGTATGCATTTTTCCTATCACTCCGTATTTTACTTTAGGCACACTTGTGTTTCTTATACCCACTTGTCTCTTATATCAGTGTCTCTTATAAAGGGTTTCAGCTATAGTACCCTTTATCTACTAAAACACTCTCTTATTCTTGCATAAAGAAAGTAATCACAAGACATCATATGCAAGGGGTCTTAGCATGGAAGTCGCATATTTGTGCTTTCGCGCATATATAAACATCGTCATTCCACAACCAAAGTTCTCGGCACTGTGTGTTTTTGTTGTAATCGGCTTGCTATGTTATCTACCACCGCCTGAGCCAGGCGCGTGACGTGCCAACAACTGAGTGTCATGTCTTTCCCCGCTCTTTGTTCCTTCCCAACTCCCTCTCCCTTCCTATGCTTTAAATACTGTGTTCACGACGAATAAACGTTTTCAGTCCCCAGCGCTGGTCTCGCCTGTCGTTCACGCACTGTGTGTGCGCCGGCTATGCAACAATGGCAAAGAGGATGGGATTGAAACCCATGACGAAAAAGAACACGGCGAGAAAAACCGCGGTACGGCATTTCCAGAACCTGCCGCAGTGACGACGGCAGCCATGGCCCACCACCAACTTCCCGAGTATGATGTCGAGAGGGACAACTGGAAAGCGTACGTCATCAAGGCAGAGGCTTATTTCGAGGCAACGGGGGTTACCGACACAGCGAAAAAAAGGGCGTTGCTCGTAGCAGCGTTAAACACAATGACTGTGCAGATTCTGACGGGACGAGTTGCTCCGAAGAAACCCAACAGCCTAACCTACGAAGAAGTCGTTACAGCGCTGGATGAATATTTTGACCCGAAGCGCCACGAGATAACGGAAAGCTTCCGGTTCTTCAGTCGATGTCAGCACGACGGTGAACCTTTGCAACATTTGCTTGTCGACCTCCGACGCATTGCAGACAACTGCAATTTTGGCAGCATGCTGGAACGAATGCTCCGCGACCGTATAATCTGTGGCGTCAGATCAAAAGCCTTGCAAAAACAGCTACTGGCAAAGCCAAACTTAACTTTGGAAGAGGGCGAAGCGATAGCACTATCAGCCGAAACGGCAGAAGATGACGCAAATAAAATATCGGGTGATGCAACTACTGTACTGAAGGTTGGCGCGCAAAGCGTGTTGACAAACGAGCCTGCGCTAAAATGCGGACGCTGCGCAAGTAAGAAGCATAACAGCCACGCTTGCGGCTGGGCCAAGAGTAGGTGCTATCGCTGTGGCAGGCCGGGCCATCTTGCGAAAATGTGTTCGAACGACGCGCCGAGGAAACGTGAAACCGGGCAGACGCACGGCATGCGGAGACGAGCACTGGCGGTGGCGGAAGACCGTGTGGAGGGGAACGTAGACGAAGCCATGCACCTCTGGACTTTGACTTCATCCCGGAAGTGGCAGTTAGAACCCCCAATCCACAGGACATTCACGTGGTGCGGCGTTGACATGCCAATGCTGATAGACACGGGGTCGCCCGTCTGCGTTGTGCCACGCGAAATTTATGAAAAGAACCGGGAAGATGGCCGACATTGAAACCTTCATCTGTCAAGCTTTCATGTTACCTTGGCAAGCTGCCCGTTCTGGGACAATTGGACATGAAGGTAGCCTACAAAGGTGCCGTAGTAGACTGCTCTTTGGTAGTAATAAATTGCCCCAGTCCTAGTCTATGCGGAAGGGACCTAATTTTTCAGTTGAGCAATGCAGGGTCACTGTCTCTAACTTGACTGCGGAAGCCGGATCGCCAACGAGTCTCCCGGCCATGGACGACATCGTCTGCGAGTTTCAAGACATTTTCAGCGTGGAACTCGGCTGCATCAGCGGTCCCCATGTGCACCTTCAACTCAAGGAAAGAGCTACACCCAAGTTCTGTAAGGCACGATCCATTCCTTTCGCTCTCCGTGATAAGGTTTCTCAAGAACTTGACAGACTCGTAGCAATTGGGGTGTTATCACCGGTAGCGCATGCGGAGTGGGCTACGCCCATTGTGCCCGTCTTAAAAAAATGGAACAGTTCGAATTTGCGTCGATTTCAGGATCACGTTAAATCTTGTATGCGAACTGGAGCAGTACCCATTGCCGGTGATTGACGATATGTTGGCATGCCTAGACGGCGGAGAGTACGTGACGCGTATAATCAAGTACCGCTTGACGAAGAATCCCAGAAGCTATGCGTAATTAACACACATCGAGGGCTATTTTGCTTCAAGAGGCTGCCTTTTGGCATAGCGTCTGCCCCAGCCATCTTCCAGCAAAAAATCGAAACAGTCCTGCAGGGGCTACCAGGCGTGCAAGCTTATCTCAATGATGTGTTGGTTGCGGAGCGACAGGGAAGCAGCGAGACCCTGCGAACGGTACTGCAGCGTTTCCATCAGCACGATGTAAAACTCTGGCTAGACAAATGCAAATTTAGTCAGCCTTCAGTCACGTACTTAGGGCACCAAATCGACAAAAACTGCCTACACTCACTGAGAAACATGTGGAAGCAATCGGCCAGGCTCCTAGCCCGACAAATGTGCAAGAACTACGCTCATTTCTGGGCATGCTGTCGTATTACTCCAAGTTCCTGCCGAATATGGCATCTTTTTTGCTTGCAACTTTGTATCATTTGCTTGGCAAAAATGCGCGTTGGGTCTGGGGAGAAGCTCAACAAACAGCCATTTCCAATGCAAAGCAGTGTTTACTTGCGGCAGGGGTGCTCGTTCACTACGACCCCGAAAAGCCATTAAAGCTGGAGTGCGACGCTTCGCCGCATGGCATTGGTGCCGTGTTGTTTCATACGGATGGAAAAGAGAACCGGCCCATAGGCTTCCGTTCGCGAACGCTGACCACTGCTGAGCGGAATCACTCCCAGCTAAAACGTGAGGCCTTGGCCCTTGTTTTTGGAGTGTCGAAATTTTTCGACTATCTCCTCAACAGATATTTTACCTTGGTCACAGATCACCAGCCGCTACTGGGCCTGCTGAAAGCGGAGAAGCCGACGCCAGCGTTGGCCGCAGCACGAGTACAGCGCTGGGCTCTCTACCTTGGTGGATTTCGCTACAAGCTTCAGTATTCGCCCGGTAAGCTGCTACTAAACGCCGACACCCTCAGCCGGCTACCGCTGCAGACCCCAGTTCCACCGTCAAGAAGCGAAGCCCCAGAGTATGTTTCCGCTCTAGCAAGTTTCGATGATGGTACTGTGTCTGTCGAAGAACTCCAAGCTCTAACTGCGCGGAACCTCTTACTAGCGAGGGTCGTGGAGTACACCAAGCAAGGCTGGCCGAAACATGTAAAGAACAGAGAGTTGGCGCCATTCTCGGACCGCTGGTTAGAGGTATCCGTAGCTCATGGGTTGTTATACTGGGGTCATCGAGTTGTTGTTCCCACTAAAGCACGAGAACGGGTGCTATATATGCTCCACGAGACGCATGAAGGGTCATCGACAATGAAGGCTGTCGCCAGATCGGCATTCTGGTGGCCGGGACTAGACCGAGAGATAGAACACCTCTAAGCGTCTTGCCACAACTGCGTGCAAAACCTTCCTATGCCAGCCTCTGCTCAACCAGTGAGTTGGCCAGCAGTTAAGGAAAAATGGTCCAAGCTGCACGTCGATTTCGCCGGGCCGATCGCAGGCAGCATGGTACTGGTAGTCGTGGATGCTGCAACTAAGCGGATTGAAGCCGTGCCCATGAGGCAGGCAAGCACGTCGTCTACTATTGCCAGCTTTCGCAGCATTTTTGCCACATTTGGTGTTCCACGCACAATAGCACGGACAATGGCACGCAGTTCACTAGTGAAGTATTCGCCACTTTTGTGAAGAAATATAACATCACACACCTCCGTACGGCTCTGTATTACCCCCAGTCTAACGGGCTCGCTGAACGAGCTGTTCGGACGATCAAGGAAGCTTTAAAGAAGATAAACGAAGGCACATCAGAAGAGAAATTGCTGAAAATGCTTTTCAACTACAGGAGAACGCCGTGCCACGAGGGAAAATCCCCTTCCGAACTTCTATTCGGCTACTTGATCCGCTCTCGCTTGGACTCATGTTTCCCACATTTCCCAGGGTCAACCCAGGAGACGGAAGAGTGGACACTGCCACCCGACACAGCCGTGAACGCCCGTAACTACGGCCAGGAGGAGAAATGGACACCAGGGAAAGTTCAGTCCACTACTGGGTGACGCATGGTCACCATACAAACGCCCGCTGGGGTGGTTCGACGTCATATAGACCAAGTGCGTTCTAGGCCAAGCCCAGCATCTGCCCGGAGCGGCGCTCAGCGAGACCAAGATGAGGGGAGCCCACCGGCTGCAGCGGCGGCCACACCGACCGGCAACGAAGGCAAGTTGAACGAGCAGCCTGCAGACCAGGTGGCACCTGCGCAACCGCCGCCGCCTATCCAGAACGCGCAGAAATCCCCACAAGTTTTGCGACGCTCTACCCGGGAAAGAAAACCTGTACAGCGTTTTCAATTCTAAGGGAAGAGAAATGTTGTAATCGGCTTGCTACGTTATCTACCACCGCCTGAGCCTGGCGCGTGACGTGTCAACAACTAAGCGTCATGTTTTCCCCGCTCTTTATTCCTTCCCAACTCCCTCTCCCTTCCTATGCTTTAAATACTGTGTTCACGACAAATAAACGTTTTCAGTCCCCAGCGCTGGTCTCGCCTGTCGTTCACGCACTGTGTTTGCGCCGGCTATGCAACAGTTTTGCTGATATTTTCATAAGAAATTGGGTTAGTGATGTGCACCGCCACCAAATAACACGCTGTCGTAACCCAGAACGCTGACAGACCATGACCATGGCAGCGCCTGCACTGGCGCTGCCTGGCATGAAGAGCTCATTGAATACCTCCTATCAAAACTAGGCAGTTGAGAATGCTGTCTGCAAAGTAATTTTGCAGAATGATGGTCCCCACTCTGATGTTGCCTGCACAACTATTACAGATACTAATGACTTACGGGTGAAAAGCAGGCCATTTGCTTTATGCACGTTAGACCTGTGCATGTTGCCTCAATGCTTCTAAAGAAAAATTGGGGAGAAAGAAGTAATGATCGCATGAAGAGGTACAGCAACTGGTACATGACTAAAGTACAGTCAATGTAAAGAATTCTTTTTACATTGGTATTCAAACAAGCATCTAAAAAGGGTTGAGTGAGGGAGAATACAGAAAGACATATTTTTTGAAGACTTGAATTTTCTGAATAAATAATTAGTTATGAAAATAGGGATTTGTATGACAATTGCATTTATTTTCATAAAAAGTGTGTGTTACATTGGGCTGCAGGGGCGCCACATCCACCTATTGGACGACAGCTTTTATGGTATCATTTTAAAAAGTTGTAAGCGATGCGAGCTAGAATCTCATCCACAACATGTAAATGCTGGAATTAAGCACTGCAGGGTGCAGCTGCAGCGTGCTGTGACCATTGAGCTGTTGTTGACCCAAATGTTTGGTGACAAGCCATTAATTTATTAGCCCACATATAGTTCCAAATGCTAACTGTACAGCATTGATTAGTAATAGTCAGAGGAGCACCACCTGTAACTTTGTAACCTGAGGTGCAGTTAGCCCAAGAGATGGATGGAAAAGCTTGTATGGTACTCAGTTGTTTTGTGAAAATGAAGCTCTGGGATGGGGTACTTATTTTCTGTTTTGCCACAAATTTATTATCCAGTCTTCTTAAAAATTTACAACTTAGTAATTTAAGCTGGAAGTGAATATAGTAGAGCAAAATAAAGAGTCGGAACTTGTTCCACTTTGTTCAGCTATTCGTTACTTGAAACTTTCATAAACAGGCAAGCATATTTACTAAGTGACACCTAGTATGCAATTATTATAGAGGGATGTTGAAGTATTCAAACCATTTTCGCTGTGGGACTTAATGATATTTTTTTCATAAAGAGATCTTTGTGCACTGATTTTACGTGCTTCTCAATTTTGTTACAAGCAAAGTTACGGCATGTCATCCTGCAACAGCTACACATTGTTACAGCACCCTGGTGATGACATTATGACGCTTTACGAAAGAAAGTAGCTCTGTTCGTCATTACTCGATGCTGAACATTTTTGCTAGCATTGGGCGTTATCTAGAGCTTGAGAGTAGTGGCAATAATGGTGCTTCTTATATTATATGCAACTGCGTGATGTATGACTTTTCATTCTAGGAACCTGTATGGTTTCCCTTTGAAACATTTGCCACAATACTACATGAATGTCTCATGTTAATATTGTAAATTTTACTGAACTGTTATAAGAGTGGATGTATTATCTTTTGTGACTGAAAATGCTATGTCTGACCTCTACAGCTCTCTCAGTGCTTTAACAGTGTCCAAATTCTGTGAATGAAGTGCTGCACTAATACAACATTCTAGAAAATGGGTTTCAAGATCTGTTGTAATTGGAAGTCTTCTAAAAAACATTCATGCAAACTAGGGCTCAGGATTTTAATAGCCTTTAATGATGCAATTCTATAATAATAATAATAAAAGTAATAATAATAATAATTTATAATGTTTTATGTCTCAAAACCATGATTTGATCATGACACTATATTGGGAGACAACCGTAATTTTGCCCACATGGCGTTCTTAAGTGCACACCTAAATCTAAGCAGCCAGGTCTCAATCATCTTGGCTCCATTGAAATGCAATCGCCCCAGCCAGGATTCAATTCTGCGACCTTTGGGTTGGCAGTCAAGCACCATAACCACTAGACAGCTGCAACAAGCATGGAACATATCGGGCAAGTGCAGTGCTGTAATAGTCAACTCACCATGTTTAGCATAGAGTGGCATCTTCTCAGCTATCTTTAAGAGGGGGTCTACATCCTTTCCGAAGTTTTTTTCTCTCCAGAGCCTGTGCCAGTAGTTTATGGTAGGAGGCAATGGGTTCACTGCAGAGTTGGCAACGAGGGCATACCGATCTTCTTGCCCAAGCAATTTGCTCTCGTGAAGCCTGATCGCTTCACCTGGTGACATGCCGTTGTCAAAGTATGCCAAAAAGGTTTCTCTGGTCTGCATCGTTGGAGTAAGACGAGAAAGTGCGTCTGCTGCTGCAGTGCTGTGGCTGTGGTTTTTCTGATGAAAAAGCTTTATCACAGCTGGCAGTGGCTTTTCGCCACGTAGGAAGGCATCATTACGCTTTGTATTTCTGTTGACCTTCTTGATTTTGAGGTCAATCTTTGCTGGGCAGTGTGCTTGAGCCTCACCAGATAATTTTTCACGCTTTGCCTCTTTGCAGCGTCATACTTTGTGGAACACCATCCTGCAAAGCAGTATGAATTTAGAATTTCAGTGACATTAGCAGTAACGAAAGGGGTGTGCTTCGCCTGCAAATGCCATTTGATCAAAGGAAAAATCCACCAGTTACTTGAGCACTTACTACGTACCTGCACAAATCTCCTTGCAGTGTGTTTAACCCTTTTAACGCTTTGTACACAATTGTGTACATCACTTGTTTTTGCTAGTTGTGTCAACTAGGGGCTTGAAAAGTGCAAGATACGATGAGGTTTAGATGAAATAATCAACTTTTTCTCTTATAAACTTGTCTTTAACTTCAGTTTTCACCCTACTGTTGCATATAATCGCTTTTCCGGAAGCACTACAATAGTCGACGAGTCGTTCGATGCGGCGCTTCGCTGGAGCCACTTCAAAATATCATTTTTTCTTTTCTCAATAAAATGAGATACTAATATCCAGTATATTTCTAGTCTGAGATTTAATTTTATATATGCATAAATCAAATATGAATGTTTTTAGAATAAGTAGATGTTTCATAAAAGCTCAATTTCAATTAACTGCTATGAAATGCCTAAATCAATCTATTATAAAATTATTGTTGTTGCAATAGAGTATAGACAGCCTTGAAATCATGTTGTGACAATTTGACGCATTTAGAGACAGTTCTTCACAGGTGGCATCTGAAAGGATTAACTCAACAAACCTGCCAAAAACGCATTCATTAAATTCACTTCATGCATGACCGACGCACATTTAAGACATTTTCAGCTTGTAGGTTAGACTTTCACGACAGTTCAGGCGGTGAGGAAACATGATAATGAAGTTCCAGTCACTCAAAAAGTTTAGGCGAAAACAAAAGAGAGACGTTTTCGGACTAGTACAGGTTCCTAGTAGTAATCAAGGGGCTCTTACAGATCTCAGGGTGTCTCTCGTGTGTTTTTATTTTCACTTGTTCAGTGACTGCAATGTCATCATTACGATAAATAAATCACGAAAAATGCCAATCCTGCTGCAAAGCTACTAGCTACCGTGGGCACATCTTAGAGGATTGCCACAAAACTTGAAATTTCAACAAGAGATCACAGTTGTAAAGCCTGCACAAACTCTGCATTTGAATTTACCGTGACCATCAGCTCTTATTTGTGAAAGCTGGAACTTTATGGTAGGCATTCGATGCTCTCACAATTCCAAGAAAAGGGGATTTAATCAATTAGTTTTCTGGCACAGTAATTGATGATTGAGACAATTTTACTAAATATTTTGCTAATGAATTGCTTTTGTATTAGCCAAACCGGGGGGAGTCGAGAGACACTCTCACAAATGCTTCCTGGAATCGGCACAATGTTAAAAGTTGGTATTGGATATCTAAGCTAGTCACTGCAGTCTCTACTGTGTCTGTAGTTAATCTGGGGGGGGGGGGGGAGGATCATACAACTTTTTTCTCAACTATTTCACAGTCCCAGGGTACATGCTTTCAGGTGGCTCCTCTATTACTATACAAGATACGTTTTGCCTCGGGGATGTAATTGCGAAAACATACGGTCATGTTGTACCACGTTTGTTTAAGTTTTCGTTCTTTTTTGCAAGGTTTCTGAGAAAAAAAAAGCACTCTCTTTTGTCCCCCATGCGAGGAGACTTGGAAGCGCATTAAGTTCTGGTTTGAAGGCATCTCCGTTGAATCACCTGAAGCGTGTCCAGTTTGCGGCTAGGAGGTGGGAATGCACGTTTCGTTATTTCTATATAATTGAGAAATGTCACTGAATGAGCGGAGTCTAGCCCTCTCATGCCGATCATCTCCACGTTGTCTACAACCATTGAGACGGCGGATTATAGGACATTATCCGCAAAACATGAAGTTTAATCACCAGAGACGGCGTAAGTTATTTTTGAAGTTATAACATGATTTTTTGCATTACCTTTCACACTTTGCTGTTGGCTTGACGAAGTCTACAACTAATGACGTATTCGTCTTCAAGCCGTAGTCTTCTACCCAGGGGCAAGCGTGACGTTGATCGGTGATGTTTGCTCGAAGCACGTCGACGTCAGGCGATGAGCTCTCATTGTCTTTGACGCATTCGATCGCGCTGTGAGCCGATGTCTCACATGCGCTGCTTTCACTGGCCATAGCCGTACAGCACACTGCGATTGCGGCGATTACGTCTTGAAACGCGTGGTCACCAGAGCATTTTCGCGCCGCTAAATTAAAAAAAAGGGTTTGTCTATTCTCCCGGCAACCGGGATAATTGTTCAAAAACATTTCTCCCGGCAGTCGCCTTCCATTGGCTCTCACATGTCACGTGACTAACTGCCGGGAGAAATTTTTCGTATTATTCTCCCGGTAACCGGAAGAATTATTGAAAGAAATTTCTCCCGGCAGTTTGTCACCTGACATATGAGAGCCAATGGGAGGCGACTGCCGGGAGAAATTTTTTTGAACAATTATCCCGGTTGCCGGGAGAATAGACACACCCTTTTTTTAATTTAGCGGCGCGGAAATGCTCTGGTGACCGCGCGTTTCAAGACGTGATCGCCGCGATCGCAGTTCCGTTTGCCGGGAGAATTATTCAAAGAAATTTCACCGGGCAGTCGCCTCCCATTTGCTCTCGTATGTCAGGTGAGTAACTGCCGGGACAAATATCCTGGCAGTTCTCCCGGCAGCGTAAAATTTGTCAGCATTCTAACGGCAGCCAAACATGAACTCCCTATACACTCGTAAAAAAGTTAGTAAAAAGGTAGCGTGTGCAAGCAAATAAGTAGTCCCTGCAAAGTTTACTATTTTTCTTGAAGCATTACTAACCTTTTGCAACCTGTTTACTACGTACGCTAGTAAATAGTTACTAGCTGCAACCGTTACAAACTTTTTACTACTTGTTTACTACCTGCATTAGTACACAGTAATTGGAATGAAATAGGTAGTAACTGATGTTGCTTCTAAATTTTTGCAATCCTGCCATGAACTATGCAAATTAAAGTAATAAGTAACTCATATTGTATCATATATAAGACGAATCGTCTCAACGTTTCATCTTTAAACGGATTGATATGTGGGGTCTAACGTCCCAAAACCACCATATTTATGAGAGACGCCGTAGTGGAGAGCTCCGGAAATTTCGACCACCTGGGGTTCTTCACCGTGCACCCAAATCTGAGCACACAGGCCTACATTTCCGCCTTCATCGGAAGCGCAGCCGCCACAGCCGGGATACGAACCCGCGACCTGAGCGTTATCGCTGGTGGCCGCATTTATTCGAGCAGCGAAACTTAACTGTTGCGTTTGCGCACTCAAGTCCAACAGTTGATCTCGAAATAATCTGGACTGCTCCCGGGAATTCTCTCGGCGCTTGTGCAAGGCAGTAATTACACGTGCAGTAGGCTGGTAACATAAAAAAATAAAAGGTCAGTTGCATGATGCATTAGATAAAAAAAGTTGCGCAATAGAGATATCTAAGCACCATTCAGCTATTATCACAATGAAGAGGCTCAAGTTAAAGACCCATAAGCAAGTGCTGCACGCATTGTAATACACAATTATAATAAACTAATATGACAGGCAGATAGAAATGAACCAGATGGTCACAATTAATGCAGAGTCCCTCATTATTAATATTACGATTTTGTCACATAAAATCTCAGAAACTATTACTTTCTAACAGCGGATATATTGACACAGTGAACCATTAAATTGCACTGACACTGTGTTAATGAGTCGGTACCTAGTTTCAGCTGCTGTAGATATAACTTTCTTGTGGCACTTTTATATGAAATAGAAACGACATAATTTCTTATAAGCACGGCTGACACAAAGAGTTAGTGTGATATAGTGCTCTAGGCTGGCATTTTTTATAATTTATCCCGAGACACAAGTTCCGACCTCTGCCAGACATGCATCCTAAAGTAGGGGCTATATAGACCGCGCGAGTCATTTACTTAGTACTGTAGCATTAGTGTACTTCTTACAACCATGCAATGTTCGCGTTGATGGTGACACAACGCAAAATTACTGGAAGTTGCATAGTAATGAGACATAAATTGACCAGTGTTATCAATGGTGAAATGATGTGGACAAATGCACAGGGTAGTATCGGTTACTACTTTTCTTTTTCTTAAAACCTCTAGAAGATGCTACCTATGGTAGTAATTAGTAATAGATAGGGTAGGAACAGTTACTAAATGCCGTTAATAAAAGCAAAGGTAGTAAGAGTTACCACCCCTAACATTGCTAACTGCACGTATGACCTTGGTTGCAACACATGTGGTAAACCATTACTATCCCAATGTTAGCAAGTACTACTACCTTTTTTGAAAGTTGAGAGCACTGTTAATTGAATTTCCACAGGAGCACGTAAGAAAACTCATACGTATTTCCAACTTTGCCTCTAATGGCCTGCCAATACTGTAGGTGAGATTAGAAAATACAAAAGTGTAGAAAAATACTTTCTGCACAATCCCGGAATTCTATTAAGCTATACAGGGTGTCCCACATAACTTGAGCCAAGAATTTGAAAATGAGAGACTTCAGTGGTGAATTGAACCAAACGCGTACTACTCGCACTAGCCTATAGAGACTCGGGCTAGTTTTTCTCCCCATACTAATTAACTAATCATTCTTAATTATTTATTTTATTGTTTATGAGCTAGAAACACAAAATATGAACACTGACATGCAGAGGACTTTCAGAAACTACCCACTAAATTGTTTCCTGTACGAAACATCTAGCGCTGTTATTTTTTCCATGTTGTAAAGAAAGCCTATAGCAGCACTATAGCAGTGCGCTCGCAGTCCGTCACACGGCTCCTTTTCACATTTCACGGGCTTTCTTTAATCATGGGGTCTAGCCTGTAGGTACTCACTAGCTTGTGAGTACCTACAGGCTAGTGCGAGTAGAATGCGTTAGGTTCAATTCGCCTCCTAAGTGCCTTTCACTTTCAATTTCTTGGCTCAAGTTATGTGGGACACCCTGTATATGGAGGTGCTGCTCTTTTCACAAAGGCAACCTGCTACTGCGCTGTAGCAGTGGTTGTACACGAGCCACATTTCCACAGTTTTGTCTTGGGTTTCTGTTTTACACCAACACATGGAAGGTGGTACCATAGTAAGCACCAGTCACACGATACTGCATCATGGTCATCTAGTTTTGTATTGCATTTTGTGCACTTCCACTCCTCGTCCTTTTTTACACTAATGACCATTAACACAGCTTTCCAAGCATCTTCTGTGAAAAAACGCCATACTAGGTTAATGTCAACCATTTCATCTCGAATGCCGTCGTGTATGTCTTCAGGACTTGCTTCCACACATTTTTCGTCAAGTAGTTTGCCTTTGATAGCATCTGATGCTTGCCGCTTCCCCACCAGCCAACTGAGCACGGCTAGCTTTTTCTCTCTCATTGTAAGCTCAGAGAATGGTCCCAGACTTGCCGTTCTCTTGCGTTTTTTTGGAAGGCCAATAACTGTTAGCACATGACCTTTAGGACGACCACATTTTCTCATAGCAACTGGCACTTTGAAATTCTGAAGGTCAGAAGGCTGCGACAAAGAATTCTCATCTGTGCTGGCTTCATCTTGTCTATTGCAGTGTTGGCTGCTTGAATGCTCGCTGGCTTTAGTGCTTGCTTCTGAGAGCTCCTGGTGATGTGTCGCCTCTTCCGAGGCTCTGCACAGTAAATTCTGATCAACATTGCTCTGTACATCCACAACAGACCCCGGAAAACCTTCCGAGTTTGCACTTTCAGCTGCAACTGCAGCTGTCAAGTGATGTGCAGGCTCATGTGCAGTAACATGAACTTTGGAGCCTTTTCTCCAATGGTGCCTGAAACCACTAGTTCTAACCCATGAATCACCCACTGATAACAACCTGAAGTTTCTAGCTTTGAAGCTTTTGTTAGACTCCCGACATGTTTGCTGGATGTATGAACCAAGAAGCGGCAAGCCTCTTCTGCCTTTCAGTTCAGCTCACTCTAAATTGTTCGAGCGGGGAATCGCAAACCTCTGCCTTGTCAATGCCTTAAAGAAGTCATGCCCCCACATGGTACACCACAGCTTTGCTCTACAAGTAGAGCGGCTTACCAAGGCTGGGTACCACGCGCATGTTCTCGTTTCGGTGGCGGAAAAGCTGGTCACTGTCTTAAAGCGAGGCGACAAACCGGATAAGCGAGCGAAACAGTGTCAGAAAGAGCCGGCCTGTCGTACTGCCTTACGTGCACGACGTATCACACATGCTAAAAAAGATTGCTCGAGACGCCAACGTTTTGGTGGTTTTTTCTGCCCCGGAAAAATTGCAGAGGCTTTGCAAACGGGTCAATGTACCTCGTGCAAATTCTGCCTCGTGCTCTGTCGCGCACAGGACACGCTACGTCCCATGCGCAGTGGGAGTCGTTTACTTGATTCCACTGACGTGTGGGTGCATCTATGTCGGGCAAACTGGCAGGTGCATAAATGACCGCCTCTGAAAACACCGAAACAATGTGCACAATGTGGTACAAGGGCATCTTGGCATTCATTGTCGAGATTGTGGGTGCACCCCTCTCTTTGATCAGTGCTCAATATTAGCAAGGCACAGGGACCAGCTTACCCGAGAAATTATTGAAGCCGAAAAAATACACTTGCTAGGAGATAAATGTGTAAGCACATCATCGATTGCTTTATCACAGGCTGAACTTGATTACCTAGATGGGCTTTGAGGCAATAGAGGACCTGTCACACGTGTTTTGTTACTAATGTGTAGATTAGGCGTGCCTTTTACCTTCATGCTCTGTTATCATCCTTTTAGCAGTATATATTCTTGCCACTCTGTCAAATAAAGTTAGTTGGAAGTCAGCGCTCTTTCTGTCTACCCTGTCCTTTTTCCTTTGTTTGCGCGCTGAAACATCTTGCAAATATGACTACGCACCAACTAGCCCAAGTTTCCACTCTTGTGAGTCACGAGCCTTGTTTTGAAGCTCTGGTGCCAACCTTCTCTGTTGAGGTAAATGCCGAAAAAGTTCCTGGTCAACGGGATGATTGTGTGTCAAGTCGAGTGACCTCACTTCCAGGAACTTTCCATCCTTCTCCGCAGCAATGCAGATATTGAAGCTGCAGTCCCGTTTTAATGTCCTAAAAAAAATGGGGGAAAGAAAATAGAAATAGTATATGCATTACAAGGGCGAAATTCCAATAGCAGCTCATGAATAGGCAAGTTTACCAGTTTAACGACGTGCCACTTTTGTTACGGGAAGACGCTCTCATGCCAGAAACAGTGATGACTCGCCTGGTTTGCGATTTGCGCATGCAAGCGAGCGCTTGCGCGAAGGCGTTCTACGTCGCGTCGCGTGCATTTTTGCGTATATGAGGTTTGGCTTTCAAGGCTATTCTTTTAAGTGGTAGACGGTTCGCAAATACTAGAGGTCCGTTCGAATCACCTGCAACCATCGGAACCGCTTCACGGCTGTGCACGAGAAGCTGAGTTGAGAAAATGTGCAACGCGAGTTCAGTGGTGCAGGCACAATGCGCCACCCCAAACGAATGACAAGGTGCCGAGACGGTGCAGGCCTTATTTTTGTTTGCCTAATTACACCATTCATTCAACTAACACCCACTCATGGCAAACCGTACATGTGCACAGATTATGAGGTGCAAATATCTGGGCAAAACACACTGCTTAAGTTACGCCTAAGTGCAACCTCGTCTGCTCAGCGGCACGCGCGGCTGCACCATGCCGGCACCATCGGCGTAGAAGGTTCAGGAAAAGGTGAACCACCTACTAGTGCACCACAGTTCAGTAACTCAACCCAAAATGCAAATGAAGAGCACACGCATAGCCGCATAAAACTACTTACGATGATTTCCGCGCGCCTTTGTTGGTGCTGATAAACTTCGCGCCGCCATGGATACCGCAGTATCGAAGCTTATAATACTTCAGTGACTCCGACATCTTGCTGGCCAGTTTCCCCACACGGTTTTTCGCCGCCGCAATGGTCCTTGCGTCCCGTTTCCATAACTACATGCAGTTTTCTGCACTGAAGCGGGAGATACACGCTTCGAGGTCTTCAAAAGTGCCGAAGCGATCACCGACCGCAAGCTGCACTTCGCCGTCCTCAGCCTCTTGCATTAGTAAAACACTCGATGGTCTGATGTCTCGTAATAAATAACAGACACCACGAGCAAAATAAATATGGCAACGAAGCAGCAACACACGTTGCACGTGTTGCGAGCGGAGACAGGTGTACGAATGGGCTCGTCACGCACGCAAGGCTTCCGTCTGTCCGGTCTCGGGTGGTCACAGAACGGGTGGTGGGGTGTTCTCCCCGGCAGTTAGTCAAGTGACATATGAGAGCCAATGGGAGGCTACTGCCGGAAGAAATTTTTTTGAACAATTATCCCGGTTGCCGGGAGAATAGACACTACCTAAAAAAGGGGGGGGGGGGGGGGTTGCGAGCAGTTCAACACACAAGCGATCGCGTCTAGCAAAAAGGCGAGGGCTCAGGACACTGGCGGCAACAGATATACTTAAAAGCCAAGCCGTGTTCACTGTAAAAAAAATCGCACAGAAGGACACAACGGCAGATCACTTCTTGCTGAAGGGGCAAGGGCGCGAAAAGGTGGAGCGCAGGCGTCAACACAAATGTTCACCGAATTGAAAAAAATTGACGTGCATGAAAAATTCGCACTAGACCACAAATTAGTCCAACGCCACGCCAACCGCCTCTTCCTTAGTCAACGCGAGAGCAGTCCACGGTGCACAGGCGGAGACGAAAATTCCACGGGGGCGCGAGTGCATTGAACCAACGCCTCCTCTAAACAATGCCTGGGCATAGCCTCCTTTATTTTAAAGGAGGCTATGGCCTGGGTATGGTGGCTAGCTAGCCACCATAGCCTGGGGAATAGCTCACGCTCCCAGCGGAGTTGGCCTGGCTTCAGTTTTAAACAAGCTCCGCGTGGTGACGCTCGCGACCGACAGTATTAAAACGCTCGTGACCGACATATTATAACGGCTTGGGGGCACTAGCCACAGCCCGATTTAAAGGGTACAGCCATGTCCATCCATCCATCCATCCATCCATCCATCCATCCATCCATCCATCCATCCATCCATCCATCCATCCATCCATCCATCCATCCATCCATCCATCCATCCATTCATCCTTCCATCCATCCATCCATCCATCCATCCATCCATCCATCCATCCATCCATCCATCCATCTATCCATCCATCCATCCATCCATCCGCCCGTCCGTCCGTCCGTCCGTCCGTCCGTCCGTCCATCCATCCATCCATCCATCCATCCATCCATCCATCCATCCATCCATCCATCCATCCATCCATCCATCCATACATTCATCCATCCATCTATCCATCAATCAATAATCACGGCGACGGGCGGTACCAGCTAAGCGTTTTTCATCTGGGGCCCATAGGGGCGCGTCAGTCGAGAGTTAGTCCAGACCTGCAACTCTGCACCGCTGTTTCGGAGGCTATGCAAAGTGTTGCGTTGTTGCACCATCCGCCACAGGTGACGCTAGCGACCGAAAACATTTTCAAAATGAAGGAGAGAAAGAGTGTGGCAGCTGTTTTTCTTCTCATGCGGCCGGCATCTTCCTAGAGGAGGCGTTGATTAAACAAAACAGCGCAAGCCATTTCTTTCCATCTTATACTAAAAGGAACGGCCATTAGGGATTCCTTCAGGGCGCACTCCGAGAACGAGAGTATTTCGTCATGAGACGCGGCGGCTGTTGCTAGGCGCACGTCACGGCGGCGTCCCTGCCAGAGTGTGACCAATAGCGCGCAGCTACGGTTGCCATGCGTTCAGCCTACTGCAGATTACAAACGCGCGATGGGGTGGCCATCCAGGCCGTTTTTCGCAGTAGCCAATGAGAGGCGAGCCATGCGAGCCGGCTTGCGGCTTGCAAAAGTTGAGAGCCGCTCTGCCTGACGTCACAAAGACGACCGTTATCGCCCATTTGTGCGGTGCGGGTGTGCGGAACGGCTGTGCGGCTATTGCGTGTAAGGGCCCTTACTCTTTCGCCTGCTTTCGTCACGTGCCGTGAGTGGTTTTGGCTGACGTAAGACGCTGCTCTTGTGAATAAACGGCTATTTCTGAGTGCTCAGACTTTTATGCTCGCCAACTAGGTCGTAGTGTTCGCCCCAAATAGCCAGAATTATAACAGAACATGCCGAAGAAGAAAACAATTGGCGGACCAACCTGCTCCGTTCGTGGGTGTCGTAAGACGCGAAATACATCGGACGCTTTGTTTCATTGCTCAGCGCTACTTCAGGACTTGAATTTCTGTGATGCTGCAGCTAATTTTGACCTTTGTTAGGATATTTGAATTTTCATTCACTGTGATTATGGGGCTGGGCTTTTACCGTTGAAGCATACCACGTAATACGCGGAGTTATAGAGGCTACATCATTATGCCTCATTAAGGAGTCGCAGGGTCCCTTGCGCATTCACTAAGACGACAAAAAGATGAACACCATCTCGTTTTCTTTGACAGTCGATATGCAGATTCTACCCCGCCAGCCCATGAGTGTTGGCAGGATTATGCCATGGATGCAAACCCGTCTTGCATCATGGCTGGGGGAGAGAACTGGTGTAGTTTAGACAAGTGCTGGTGTGCCTTGAGTGGGGTAAGTGCCCCTTTTACACCCCCTGCCGAGGCCCACGCCCACCACCACACACGCCACCGTCCGAAAGATTGTTGCACGTAATGAGGTTTTGCAGCCCCACCGTGGTGATGTAGTGGCTAAGGTACTCGGCTGCTGAGCCGCAGGTCGCGGAATTTGATCCCAGCGGCGGCGGCTGCATTTCCGATGGAGGCGGAAATGCTGCAGGCCCGTATGCTCAGATTTAGGCGCACGTTAAAGAACCCCAGGTGGTTGAAATTTCCGGAGCCCTGCACTACGGCGTCTCTAATAATGATATGGTGGTTTTGAGAATTTAAACCTGACATACAAATAAATAAATAAATAAATAACTCAAACAATCGATGAGGTTTTGCACTCACCTCCATAATCAGACCACCCTGACCAATCTCGGGTATCACGCGAGGACGTGATCACGTGAAGTCACATGTCGTTTGAATGATGTCTCAATTTTCGGCGCTGTCTGACGCCATATATTGTCACATGCGTCCCGCGAAAAAGACGAAGGCGACAGCGCGTACGCGCACCTACACGCTTTTATGCAGAACGCAACAACGAGAAAGACGAGGAACTCTCTCGCGCGTGCGGTTAATAAAAAGACCGATCCACTGCTGTTTTCTGAGCGTCTTCAAATACGACCTCTGTCTTCGCCTCGCGACACTGGTGGAGTTGCTGTGGCTTGCAACCTGATGCAAAAAAGCGTTGTTCGCGACCATACACCCAGTCCGGAGCCTCAACATCTTGTTACGACTCCAGTACACCGATTCAGCCGGCGCCTACTAGGCCTAAGTCCAGAACACTTGACGGCATCTCCTGTTACCAACATGGCGGCCCCTTCCACGTCTGCGAATCTTCCTCCGGTCCAGATGACTCATCCTTACCAGGTAACTTTTGAGACTCCTCGTGTTCCCGAAGTCTTCCGAGGAGAACCACCGTATGAAGATGTCGAGGACTGGCTCGACCAGTTTGAGCGGATCGCTGTGGTGAATCGTTGGAGCGTGCAAGAAAAACTTGGCCGTGCCTACTTCGCAATGGAAAATAGCGCTCGCACATGGAATGAGAACAGGGAGCCTACTTTTCAAACTTAGGATAATTTCCGCCAAAAGCTTCTCGAGACGTTCCTGAGTGCGGACTGAAGGGTTCTCGCACAACAGATGATTGAATCCCGCATGCAAAAGCCGAACAAAAGCATCGCCATGTTCGCTGAGGTTAAGGCCCGTCTATTTCGCCGCGCTGACCCTGACAAGCCCGAGGCAAGGAAAGTTCGTCACCTGATGCGGGGAGTTAAGGAACCGCTTTTCGGTGGCCTTGTACGAAATCCGCCAACAACAGTGGATGAATTCATCAAAGAGGCAACTGTCATTGAGCGGGCGCTCCGGCAACAATGCCGCCACTTTGACCGCCTGCCCGACCAAACGCCTGTTGGTGCCGCCACTCAAAACGCTGCCATTTTCGAAAACTCCTTACGGCAAATGATTAGACAAATCCTGCGGGAAGAGCTGCGGGCCCGCGGCCTTCCATCTACCGAGCCCCCAGTTGCTTCTGTTGCAAAAATCGTGCGCCAGGAACTACAGCAAGCCTTTCCATCACCGGCGCCACCACCCGAACCACGTCCACTGAATTATGCTGATGCCGTCCGCCGTCATCCGCCTGCCCCAGAAGAAGCACCCTTTCAGCCACGGCCCGTTACCTTGCCGTGGTGGCAGCGGGAACCTGTGCGGCGACCACCAGTACGTCGGACCGACTTGTGGCGCACTGCCGAACGTCGACCCCTTTGTTTCCACTGCGGCGAACCAGGCCACATCTCGCGCTACTGCCGTCATCGAGAAGCCCAGTTTGAAAACTTTTCTCGGCCCGCTTCCTTTTATTTTGAAGACCCTCGTGACTGACCATTGTGCTGATCACCTGCCGGCCAACCAAGGGTCTTCACCAAATCGTCGCTGGTGGTCTCCCTCACCTGCACGAGGTCAGAATTCCCCGAATCGCCAAAGATACGCTGATGCTGTCAGAAACCGCTCCCCAAGCCCGTGCCAGGGAAACTAACTGCCGCGACCTCCGGGGGCAAGGTTGCAAATCATCGAGACGCCAAAAAGACCCCCTTGCTTCTACACAAAGACGACGGGACGACGGTGATGACGAAGACGACGACAACCACGAGTACTAATGCCAATGAGTTTCTACGTGCCGACCTCAGCGTTATTATAGACGGACACCACGTAACAGCGCTGGTTGACACTGGTGCTGACTTCTCTATTATGAGAAAAAAGCTCGCAGACCGCCTTAAGAAGGTCAAGACGCCGTGGAGTGGGCCTAGCATAAGGAGTGCTGGTGGACAGCTAATGACACCAACCGGTAAATGCACCGCTCGGCTCGTAATCGATGATTCGAACTTCGTCGCCACTTTTGTCATTTTGCGTTGATTTTGGGTATGGATTTTCTGCGAGAGTACGGTGCTGTCATCAACATTCCAGAACGTAGCGTCACCTTTTCCGCCCATCCCTACGTCGACGCCACCACTGAAGAACAACTGCAACGTTTACCTGTAGCCGATGATGTGATGCTCCTGCCGAGATGTTGCTCCCTTGTGTCAGCGTTATGTGAACGGCCGTGCTGTAATGAGGTGATAGTGGAACGAATAGACACGCTATTACTTACGCAAGGTGTTTCAGTAGCGAGAAGCGTTCTGACACTAATTGATGGGCGGGCAGAAGTGCTCATCACCAACTTCAGCAATGAGCGTCGTCACATCCAGAAGGGCATCGCGGTTGCCTACTACGACGACGTGGACCAAGCCAGAGATTGCTTCGCTTTGCAACCGGACGAGGCGACCATCCCAGCCTCGACACCTTTGTCTGTCAACATTTGCTCAACTCTGTCAGCCTCGGATAAACGGCGCCTATTAGAGCTGATACACCAGTTGAAAAATTGTTTTTCGTGCACGTCGAAAGTCAAGCAAACACCACTGTCCCGGCACCGAATCATCGTTGAAGAAAATACGAGACCGATCCGTCTAAACCCATACCGTGTGGCTCCGAAAGAACATGAGGAGATCCAAAAGCAACTTCAGAAGATGCTCCAAGATGACGTAATACAGCCTTCCAAGAGTCCTTGGGCATCCCCCGTGGTATTGGTTAAAAAGAAAGACGGCAGCTTGCGTTTCTGTATAGATTACCGCAAGTTAAATCAAGTACCGAAAAAAGACGTCTACCACTGCCACGCATTAATGACTGTCTTGATCGGCGGCGGCATGCACGCTATTTCTCATCGATGGGCCTGCGAATTCGCTATTGGCAAATAGAGGTAGACGAGAGAGACCGTGAAAAAACTGCTTTCGTGACGCCCGACAGTCTTTATGAATTCAAAGTCCTTCCGTTCGGGTTATGCTCAGCGCCAGCCATTTTTCAGCGTTTATTGGACACTGTGCTATCAGGACTGAAGTGGCAGACATGCTTGGTCTACCTAGACGACGTTGTCGTCTTCTCAGCTTCATTCGAGGAACACCTAAGTCGATTATTCACAGTTCTACAAGCTATACGTTCGGCTGGCCTGACTTTAAAACCAGGGAAGTGCCATTTCGGTTTCAGAGAACTTTGATTCTTAGGCCACGTGGTCAGCCACGAAGGTGTTTGACCTGACCCGGGCAAAATCGACGCTGTCGCAAAGTTGCCCGCACCGGATGACAAAAGAGCAGTGAGACGCTTCTTAGGCCTCTGCGCTTATTACCGACGATTCATCGCCAACTTTTCGTCTAGCGGTGCCTTTGACGCGGCTCACACGAGAGGATGTCCCCTTCCTTTGGAGCGAAAAGGAACAAACAGCGCTCAACGAATTACGCCAACGCCTCCAAACACCTCCGGTTCTTGCGCACTTCGACCAGGAAGTGCCAACAGCAC
Organism: Rhipicephalus microplus; assembly: GCF_043290135.1. Classification (NCBI taxonomy): domain Eukaryota; kingdom Metazoa; phylum Arthropoda; class Arachnida; order Ixodida; family Ixodidae; genus Rhipicephalus; species Rhipicephalus microplus. The sequence continues at coordinate 45,962,880 of NC_134701.1, forward strand.
TTCACACCGACGCAAGCAATGTAGGCCTAAGCGCCGTACTGATACAATGGCAAGATAATTGCGAGAAAGTGATAGTCTATGCCAGCAGAGCTCTCTCTCGCACGGAAGAGAACTACTCGACTTCCGAGAAAGAGTGCTTCGCCGTAGTTTGAGCGGTTCTCAAATTTCGACCGTATCTGTACGGCCGCTCATTCAAGGTCGTCAGTGATCACCACTCGCTTTGCTGGCTCACTAACTTGAAAGATCCATCCGGCCGTTTATCACGCTGGAGCCTTCGGCTTCAGGAGTTAGATATGACCATTATTTATAAATCAGGGAAGAAGCACACCGACGCATACTGTCTCTCGCGGTCACCCGTCGAGCCGGCCGCTATTAATAACGAGTCTATGGACGCGGCATTCTTGGGAGTCATCAACGCGGCCACTATTTCACAAGAGCAGCGCAGTGACCCTGACCTGCTTTCGCTTATCAACTTCTTAGAAGGACGACGTGAAGACGTGCCGCGAGTTTTTGCGAGAGGAGTGCCATCTTTTTGCTTAAGGAACGACGTCCTATACAAGAAAAACTTTTCTCCCTTCGGCAGCCCATACTTGCTCGTCGTCCCTGCATCACTGCGAAAAGAAATTCTGGAAGCCTGCCATGATGAATTCACCTCCGGTCATCTCGGTTACACTCGAACAATGTCCCGTCTGCAAAACAGTTACTACTGGCCGAACCTACCTGCTGCTGTGAAACATCACGTCCAAACATCTGCCAACTGTCAAAGACGCAAAGCGCCCCCCGGCAGGCCGGCAGGCTTATTACATTCCGTTCAAGTACCAGCAAAGCCAATCGCCCAGATCGGAATGGATTTCCTGGGCCCATTCCCAGCTTCTACCACCGGGAACAGATGGATAATTGTCGCCACCGATTACTTGTCTCGCTATGCAGAAATTAAAGCCATGCCGAGGGCCACAGCAGCAGAAGCGGCTCATTTCTTCATAGAAAATGTCGTCCTTCGGCATGGTGCTCCAGCAGTCCTCATCACGAATAGAGGAACTGCATTCGTGGCAGAACTTTTGGAGTCGGTTCTCAGGCTCAGCGGTACAGCTCACCGGAGAACAACGGCGTACCACCCACAAACGAACGGACTAACAGAGCGGCTTAATAAGACCCTCACAGACATGATCTGCATGTATATCGACACAGAACACAACAACTGGGACGAAATCTTGCCTTATGTGACCTTCGCCTATATTACTGCGTGGCAGGAAACTACCGGAATGACGCCGTTTAGTTTAATACACGGGCGCGGAGTCGCTACATTGTTGGACGCTATGCTGCCGCACGAGTGTCGCGGCACTCACGCTGACGCCGAAGAATTTGGTCAGCGCGCCGAAGAAGCCCGACAGCTAGCCCGCGTGCGTATTTGTCACCAGCAACACAAAGATGCGAAACGGTACGACCTACGACATAAATTGGTAACCTACAAACCAGGCGACAAGGTATGGGTCTTGATCCCAATACGTCGACGCGTACTTTCAGAAAAGCTATTACGACAATACTTCGGCCCATATCGAGTCACCTGATGATTGAACGATATCAACTACGAAGTTATTCCCGACGGCGATTGCAGTTCCAGTCGCCGAAACTGCTCACCCGAGATCGTGCATGTCATCCGAATGAAACCCTACTTGTCCAGCTAACTCTCGTTTGTCCTGTGGGTGCCGGTGCATATGTGCGTTTTAATAAGTAGAGCGCCTTGACTGCGCGTCGGGACGATGCAATTTTTGGAGGGAGGCAAATGTCACATGCGTCCCGGGAAAAAGACGAAGGCGACAGTGCATACGCGCACCGGCACGCTTTTATGCAGAACGCGACAACGAGAAAGACCAGTAATTCTCTCGCGCGCGCAGTTAATAAAAAGACCGACTCGCTGCTGTTTTCTCAGCGTCTTCAAATACGACCTCTGTCTTCACGTCACGACAATATGTTGTCGTCACAACGTGATGATCTTTTGGATCGCTCGACGTCGCTGACGCGGGACGTAAGGTGTTGTACTAAATGTGTGGAATGCCTCCGCTTATAGAACCAGTGAAAATCCAGTTTGCATTGCCTGCGTGATCGGCCCACCAATCACAGAGACCGAGAAAAACAAGGTGTTGTACTAAATGTTAGGAATACCTCTGCTTATAGAACCAGTGAAAAGCCAGCTTAGGTGCTCAAAACCTTCGAATGAGTCAGGAAATAACCAATAAACCGACTGAATAAAAAAGGCGGCTTCTGCCTTTAAGTACACCATGGCTTCTTCCTTGGGAGAATCCACAAAAAAACACTGCAAGTTTCTTTTAATGCAGCCTTACTTAGCGTTTATTTTACTAATTACTGCTTGCTCATGTTAAATAGTAGCTACTTGTTATTCAACATAAGCCTCTTTGGTTCCCTGAATCAAGGCAAAAAGTGCTAGTTGTGGTTTCGTTATTACGGATACAAAAGTGACGCTTGCAGCCAGGTAACGTTGCCAACTCATGTAAGTGCTGCTGCGGTATTCTACAGGGTGTCCAACGTAACTTTATCCAGAGTTTAAAAATATGTCAGAACAAGTAATCACGACGCGACCAAATGCATGTTGCTCACCGTTGCCTGGAGTGTGTTCTCAAATATTGTTTAATCAACGAACATTTCAATAAATGAAGATAGATAAAAATTTAATGAGAAAGTTGTAGATCGGCTTGCAAAACATCCGATTAAACAGTTTTAAACCTTATATCGGTTAGGTATTAGTGTGTTTCTGCTAATTACAAATGCCCGCAAAATATCAAAAAATACCACGTTACAAACCAGCTCGTGCGCCAGTGCGCGCAAAGATTCTAGTGCTCCCTAACCTTCCACGTATAAATGATCCTCGCCCCGTCATGATGTCAGATTCCTCCATTGGGGCCCGCCGCTGGGCCGTGTCGTGCTCATCAAATCCGGAGCCGCTGCGCGTGGTTGCAGCCAAGGATGAGTGACGTTCCCACGCTTTGCACAAGACTCGCCAGACAGGAAAGCGCCCATTGCTTCATCGGGCTCATGGGCTGAGGCAGCTTGCTGTGCGTTGCGTGACAGTGCTGAGACCAGCGCCGCCACTTGATGACGTCGTTGAGTTGATAGCGTCAGGCGGGCTCGAGCGCTGGCCTTGACACAGATTGCCTTTGCAGAGGCATTGACGTTCAGTGTGGACTCCCAGGCGTAACATCAGCCCCGCCGCCAGACAATGCGCCAAAAAGACGAGCTGCTTCTACTTGGCTCGGATGTCGGGCGCACTCGTTCGCCAGGTCCCTCCAGGTTTGCCTCCAGGGCCATGTAGAGAATGTAGCTCTAAGCTCAGTTCCATGAACACATCATTTCTTGAGGACAGATCCCAGCTACACTGGCTTGACACCAAAACTTGTCGGCCAGCTTCACTCGTCTTTTCTGACGATTTCTGGTCTCAGCACTTGTCGATGGTTCTCCAACTTGTCAAAAAAGGCTCGACAACAAACAACACACGACATAAGCAAGTGCCCTTGGTCACCCGACAGAACACCTGACAAAGTATAGTAAAACATATATCTAGCTACGTGTCTATAGCCCCGCCGTGGTGGTCTAGTGGCTAAGGTACTCGGCTGCTGACCCGCAGGTCGTGAAATTGAGTCCCGGCTGCGGCGGCTTCATTTCCGATAGAGGCGGAAATGTTGTTGGCCCGTGTGCTCAGATTTGGGTGCAAGTTGGAGAACCCCAGGTGGTCAAAATTTCTGGAGCCCTCCACTACGGCGTCTCTCATAAACATATGGTGGTTCTGGGACGTTGGACCCCACAAATAAATCAATGAATTATCTTAGCATTTGCACCATTGTGCATTCTCGGCAAGGCCGCAATGATGGTGGTGGCTTTACGATGAACCCGTTTTGCTATCGGCCAGAAAAACGAGAACTGCTGTGACTGCTTATCACTGTGATAAGCCGGTTCTAGGAAAGCGTGTCATTCGCACGCAGAACTTTAGGGAGCAGTAGGATCATCGTGTGCACTAACACGCGATCGGGTTTGTCACGTAGTAGTTTTTTGTGTTTCGTGGGCATATGCAATTATCAGAAAAACGCTAATACCTAACAGATATAAAGTTTCAAACTCTCCAGTCGGATGTTTTGGAAACCGATCTACACCTTTCTCATTGAAATTTTTAGATATCTTCGTTTCTTGAAAAGTTAGTGAGTAAACATATGTAATAAATAATATTTGGTCAACAATAATAAACAATATTTTGCTCGGGTGTTTCGACCCTGAGACAAAGAAACAACTCTTTTTATCGCTCGCAGTTAAAACAGATCAAATACACAGTGTATTAGCTCTATGTAACTGTTCTAACTGTAACTGTTGTAACTGTACAGTAGCCGTGACAACCACGGCCTTAATACTATAAGAAGTAGCAGTAACCCAGATTACACCCCACCAGTAATGATAGAAGAAGTCAGAAAAGCTTTGGAGAGCATGCAAAGGGGCAAAGCTGCTGGTGAGGATCAGGTAACATCAGATTTGCTGAAAGATGGAGGACAGATTGTGTTAGAAAAACTAGCCACCCTGTTTACGAGGTGTCTCCTGACGGGAAGAGTACCAGAGTCTTGGAAGAACGCTAACATCATCTTAATACATAAGAAAGGAGATGACAAGGACTTGAAGAATTACAGGCCGATCAGCTTGCTCTCTGTAGTATACAAGCTATTTACAAAGGTAATTGCTAACAGAGTAAAGAAAACATTAGAATTCAATCAACCAAAGGAACAAGCAGGATTTCGAACAGGCTACTCAACAATTGACCACATTCATACTATCAATCAGGTAATGGAGAAATGCTCAGAGTTTAACCAACCACTATACATAGCCTTCATAGATTACGAGAAGGCGTTTGATTCAGTAGAAATATCAGCCGTCATGCAAACACTGCGGAATCAGGGCGTAGATGAAGTATATATAAACATTCTGGAAGAAATCTACAGGGGATCAACTGCTACCATAGTGCTTCATAAAGAAAGCAACAGAATACCAATCAAGAAGGGTGTAAGGCAGGGGGACACAATTTCCCCAATGCTATTTACCGCGTGCTTACACGAGGTTTTCAGAAGCCTAGAATGGGAGCAGTTAGGGATAAGAGTCAATGGAGAATACCTTAGTAACCTGCGCTTCGCCGATGACATTGCATTGCTGAGTAACTCGGGGGACGAATTGCAACTCATGATTACGGAGTTAGACAAGGAGAGCAGAAAGGTGGGTCTTAAAATTAATCTGCAGAAAACGAAAGTAATGTACAACAACCTCGGCAAGGAGCAGCGCTTCGAGATAGGTAATAGTTCACTTGAAGTTGTAAAAGACTATGTCTACTTAGGGCAGGTAATAACCGCAGAGCCGAGCCACGAGATTGAAGTAACTAGAAGAATAAGAATGGGGTGGAGCACATTCGGCAAGCACTCTCAAATTATGACAGGTAGATTGCCACTATCCCTCAAGAGGAAGGTATATAACAGCTGTATCTTGCCGGTACTTAGCTACGGAGCAGAAACATGGAGACTTACAAAGAGGGTTCAGCTTAAATTGAGGACGACGCAGCGAGCAATGGAAAGAAAAATGGTAGGTGTAACCTTAAGAGACAAGAAGAGAGCAGAGTGGATTAGGGAACAAACGGGGGTTAAGGATATCATAGCTGAAATCAAGATGAAGAAATGGACATGGGCAGGGCATGTAGCGCGTAGACAGGATAACCGCTGGTCATTAAGGGTAACTGACTGGATTCCCAGAGAAGGGAAGCGGGTTAGGGGGAGACAGAAGGTTAGGTGGGCAGATGAGATTAAGAAGTTTGCGGGTATAAATTGGCAGCAGCAAGCACAGGACCGGGTTGACTGGCGGAACATGGGAGAGGCCTTTGTCCTGCAGTGGACGTAGTCAGGCTGATGATGATGATGATGATGAACTGTTCTAAAAGGTCCTCCATGTTGTGCCGGTTCCAAACGGTTGTACAGCTCTTTTACGCAACGAGAATGCTGGGTATACGCACGTGTACACCGATATATATTGGGGTATATACTGAGGAATATACAGGGGCTGCATGGAGACATTTGTATCAGGGGCACCTGCTATAGAGTTCCTTGAAAGGGTCAGGTCGTCTGGGAAATTATGCAGTGTTTTAAATATACACGTTTTTTGGAAGGGACTTCAGATGGGACTAGTGCGGCAGGCTGGGATCTCGGGGCAAATGCTCTTCTCTTGGCGACAGCTACGATGGGTAACGAACAGTAACGATGGCTGACCGAACTTACCTTTGTAAAAAACTTTCTGGTGAATTCACCAAAAAATATTGTAGATAAGCAATAATAAACAACAATAGTAACAAGGATTCTTTTGTGTCATAATTACTTTATTTATTCATTTATTCAGAATACCCCTAAGGGCCCTTTCACAGGAGGGTATTACATAGGGGGGGAGGGCTATAACACATACAGGTACATGAAATGATTAATAGAACCAGAAAACACGCAAACTAAACACCATACAGCTACTAAATACATTAAAATAAATATAAGGTCAATATTCTTACCGCATAATCTTAAATAATCAGAAGAAATAATATGAGTCAAACAATAAAACTAAAAAAATATTTTAAAATTGAACTACACAAAGAAGGAAATAGAGTCACAAGAGTACAATAAAACGCAATCTAGCTTACTACAAACACACGCGCCATTAAGCATAAACGAATGGCAACATCACCAAAAACACGTCTGAAAACTGAATTAGGCAAACACAGCAATAAATAACACGAACCATGAACATACGCAGTTTCTACAAAAAACACGGTTTGCAAAAAAAAAAGGGGGAATACCGCAAAAGGTTCACACGCTTGCACTCATGTTTAGTAGGTTATGAAATTCAGTGATATCGGTGACGGTTGCAATGTTTGAAGGTAAGTCATTCCACTCGGTTTTGTGCGCGGTATGAAGGATCTAGCATAATGAAAAGTGCGACAAGGGAAGCGTTCGATTTTAAAGGGATGATCGCGGCGCGGAAAGATGGCAGGGGGTGGCCTAAAGAAGTCCTCGTGAAGTGATGTGTGATGGTAGAGCTTATGAAGTAGTGATAAGCGAGCAATTTTACGGCGACGTGATAAGAGTTCCAGTTCGGCACGAAGTTTCAATGAAGTGACGCTGGTGTGACGTGAATAATCAGAAAAAATAAAACGTACAGCACGGTTCTGCAGGGCTTCGATGTTTTCAATAATGTAGTCTTGATCGGAATCCCAAATGGCTGAGGCATATTCTATTTTAGGACGGATTAGGGTGATATAAGCCAGTTTACGCAAGTGCGAGGGGGTGTGTTTCAAATTACGTTTAAGGAACCCGAGTGAGCGATTTGCTGAAGCAAGGGTGACGTCAATGTGGTGATGCCATGACAGGTCAGACTGAATGTTAACCCCAAGGTATTTATAAGAAGTCGTAAGCTCCACTGAAGTATTATTTAGTAAGTAAGACGTTGGAATACGGGACGCTTTTTTAGTAAAACACATTAGCTTAGTCTTTGAAGGATTTAGTGTCATTTGCCATGCTGTGCACCACGAAGTTAAAGAGACAAGATCAGATTGTAGAGATTGTCGATCAGTTTCAGATGAAATGGTACGGTAAATGACACAATCGTCAGCGAAAAGCCTAACTTTAGAAATGACTGAGGAGGGTAAGTCATTAATATAAATAAGGAAAAGCAAGAGACCAATCACACTTCCTTGGGGAACTCCAGATGAGACTTCAACAAAAGGAGAGTTAAAGTTATTGACAGACGTGAATTGTTTTCTACTGGAAAAAAGGCTTGTAGCCAGGCGAGAACAAGTGGGTGAATATTAAGCTGCCTAAGTTTTAGTAAGAGCCGATGATGAGGGACACAATCAAATGCTTTTGAAAAATCAAGGATTATAGCGTCAGTTTGAATGCCGGCGTCCATTGATGAGTGCAAGTCGTGGGTAAATCCCGCGAGTTGAGTTTCGCATGAATAGCCCTTGCGAAAACCATGCTGGTATTTAAAGATGATATTGTGTTCCTCTAAATAGGAGATTACCTTGGAGTGTATAATGTGTTCCAAAAGTTTACATATGGTACTAGTTAAAGATATGGGTCTGTAATTAAGCGGGGATGAGTGATCACCAGATTTAAAAAGCGGCACTACTTTTGCTATTCGCCAGTCGTGAGGAATGGTGCCTGATGATAACGATAGAGAAAAGATTGCTGCCAAAAAGCGATAGATACCTGAGGAAATATTTTTCAGTATTTTGTTATTGAAGCCATTATGATCGAATGCAGACGAAGTTTTCAACTTTTCGAGTAAAGATATGATACCAGCTTCGTCAATTATTATTTCAGACATAATAATACCGGCAACTACATCTATGTTAGGACATGAAGTAGTATCCTCAAGAGTAAAGACTGATAAGAATGTATCATTTAATAACTGAGCGCATTCGGATTCCGGAACAGGGCTTCCATCAGTATTAACGAGATTTACATCAGGTTGGTTACTAGGATTTATCGTGCGCCAAAAGCGCCTAGGGTTATTTTTTAGCATTGATGACAAATCATGGCTGAAGAAACGACGACGAGTAGTTTTTAAAAGGCGTTGGTATAACTTGTCACATGTTTTATAACGACACCATGAATCTGTTAATCTGTTTTTGTCCGCTACTCTGAACAGTCGCTTTTTTATTATTAAGTCGACGCAGTTGATTATTGAACCACGGAGCGACGTTGCTTGTTTTTATGGTAATGACTGGTATATATTGATCAATTAAGTTTGAAAGAGCATTTTTAAAAAGGTTCCAGTTATCTTCCATTGAACGCGACAAATGGGTATCTAAAAACTCTCCAGTGAAACTGGACAATTTGGCACTAATTTCATCAAAGTTGGCATGGTTGTAACACCTTATATGCTTGTTGGTAACTCTCCTTTCGTTGAGTGAACATATTAAGTTTCCCGTGATTATGTCATGATCAGAAAGACCATCAAGATGGCCTATATCAGTGAAAAGATCGGAATGAGAAGTTAAGAGTAAATCAAGAATGTTTGCGCATGTGGTCGAGCAACGTGTCGGTTTTTCAATAAGCTGGCACAACGGAAAGTCGAGACAGGAATTTAGAAATTCCTGTGCCTGGGTGTCGGTGGATGAAACAGATAGCGTAGACCATTCAATATTTGGATAGTTGAAGTCACCGAAAAAGACAAGAACCGCATTGGGAAACCGCGTGCATACTTCAACAACAACCCGATTAAATTCACTTTCGAACGTTGAATTCATGTCAGGAGGGCGATAAAAAACGCCAATAATTAAATTTGTAGAAACAAGCTTCAAAGAAACAAAAACGCATTCAAGAAATGAATTAATAATAATTGGTAGAGCAATGAATGTTTTACAAATTGCAATGAGCACACCACCGCCTCTTCGATCTTTTCTATCACAGCGAAGAAAATTAAATTCTGCTTGACTGACAAGAATATTACTATCAAAAAAAGTATCGTTGAGCCATGTTTCTGTTAGTGCGAAGATAGATGGCGAGCATGAGTTGATTAGCGAAGATAGCTCAACACGTTTAGAAAGAACGCTTCTGATATTAGTGTATAAAAAAGCGACCTTTCCATCTGGACGAGATGGTGCGGCTGCCTGTACTTTTGAAGGGGCACGTCATGTCGATGTGTCCTTTGCAGCGCAAGCGTCGACATGCACTGCGCAATTAGCATTTGTGTCCCAAATGTAAGTATCTTTGTTTAGGCACAGTTTGTCGAAAACAAGACGCACACGATCTCCTTCTTTCTTTACTGTTTTTGAAAATTGCAGCAACTTTCTGCGCTTGTCCCGCACAGCCCCAGAGTAGTCACGTGCAACACTGAGGGGCGTATTTTTAAGTTTGAAGCCTTTGCTCAGGATTGTTTCCACTTCTTTTTCATTGAACAGTTTAGCGATGATAGGGCGCTTTTTTCTCTGTGGAGATGCGACCTATTCGGTGAGCTCTAGCTAGCGAGGAGATTGAAAAGTCAAGACGGTTCGTGCAAAAATCACGCACAAGGCGTTCAGACGTTTCCCACGTTTCAAACGGTTCCCCGTCCTCAATTCTATAGAATATTACGTTTGACCTAAGGGAACGATTCTCCAGGTCATAAATCTTGGCTTGAAGGTTTGAGATACTCTGGTTGTTTCCGCAGGCTCCCGTTGGCGTAACCGACTCCATTTTACTTTCAAGTACTTGAACACGTTTCGTCAATGAGTCCAAATCGGTCTTTAACTCTAAGTGGATTTGCAAAATCTTATTCACCGATTCAAGCACGCTTGCATTATTGGCCTCAAGACGTAAAACAGCTCCATGCACCATCTCCAACTTCTCTTCTTGCGCCTTAGTCATAGGACCGGGATTTGATTCAACATCGCCACTACGCATGAGAAGGCGCGAAACGTACAGGGCAGTCGAACGTACACGCTTCAAAAAATCGGGTGGCCACGGCACTGCTAAAAAGCAGACATAATTGTCACGGTAACAACAAGATTCATAGTAACCAACCTGAGCAAACATGGTCAATGAGCGCTGCGCCGAAAAAGCAGCGCCGTGGCCCAAGCTGCCGTCGAAATGTGCGCTCTTATCAACTGCCGGGTTATCAGATGCTGTCCCATGTTGCCGGATGAAGGGAAGTGATCTGTCCAAACACGGCGGCGCAGCGTACAGCACATCCAAGGATAGGCCGCAGAAGCTCGGTGGTCCCTCCTTTTCGCCGGCTTGGGGCAAGACGACCCACTCAAGGGTAACGGGTGACAGCAGGCCAAGGGCATAGAGAAGCACCTGAGCAAACATGGTCAATGAGCGCTGCGCCGAAAAAGCAGCGCCGTGGCCATATTCTTGTTCTGGCATATACTTGTTCCGGCATATTTTTAAACTCTGGCTAAAGTTACCTGGGACACCCTGTATACATTTCCCACACTGAATGAGGCTTCCACTATTGCTTTGAAAGTCAGAGTCTCACCATTAGCAGCCTTAAGCAGCATTACTTATCAACGTTTTCTGGCTTCAATATACTGTGCACAGACACTCAGTGCTTCTTACCGCCTTAAGAATGCTCTATTCCACGGAAATTTTTCGTTCTGAACACGTTTGAGGCGAAACTTTCGGATGCTCTGTCCACGGCCGTTTTGGCAAAGGCGACAGAAAGGGCTGCATGTTTTCTGCAGCTGGAGAGCCATCAGCATAGAAACGACAAATTACTGAATTAGCCTAATCATAACCTGCAAAGAAACAAGGCATCATGGGAGCTCACGCAGTAAAATTGAATATTGTGTAAACTGTGCACACTAACGCCAATTCTGTTACATATTTCTTTCCTTTGTTACCCTTTGAGCAGTCAGGTCATAAGTTCTTAAGTTCCTAACAGGAACAACATATAGACAGCATATTTTACCTTGTGTAAAAAAATACTGCCAAGTCAAATAGGATGTGCGACACTGCACTGTAACGTAACTATGTACTGTCCACTCCATACAGTACTCACTTGATGTCCACTTTGTAGGCGTGCTGATAGTTCGTTTTTACTATACTTTCAGCGTCCCAAGTGCAAAGTATCTCAGGCACAACATTTAAAGAAAGCAATATAATTCTAATCCACCATCTTAATGGGGCACGAACCCATTTACAGAAGACGGATGTTGACATCGATTATCATGCCCGAAGTGCCATGGTCTTGCTTCTTATATCGCGCGGAAGCACATCACAGGCGATAGTGCCTAACATAAGATAAGAATAGTAAAGCTGTTCGGTCATGCTGAAAATGACACAAAAAAGCTTCTAAGGTCTCTAATAAGCCAAGGATACTTACCGTTCGCTGGCTATAGTGCTCTGCGTCGAGCCTCTTCTATGAGTGGAGACTGAAGCAGAGTTATCACGCGTGATATTCCCGCAAATATGCGTTCGTACGCCCACGCGCTGCGGCAAACGGGTCGAGCCAACGCTTCCGCGAGCAGACGACACGCCGCCGGCGCTCCGGCTTCCCATAATGCTTTACGGCCAACGTAGGTGGCGTGCGCCAATTTCTGGAAAGGGGGCGTCAAGGTGAAATAAACTTCATTTGGCCCCGGAAAAGCTCGATTAGACGCCCCTTGCTGGTCACGCCCAAGTCGGTACTGCAAGAAGGCCCAGCTCTCTGGGCACTCTATTTTTAATTTATTATTGCGATAGCAATATATGAACATCCTCGGCTGGATTTCGCCGCCGGCGTTGGCGTGGGCTTCGACGTGGGCGTCGATGACATGCACCAGTTATGTATAGGTATATACATATGTGAAAACGAAAGATAGAAAAAAAGTTGCCCAAATCTACATGTTACACTGTAAATGTCGTCGAAACATGATAGTCTTGCATCTGGAGAGAGTGAACAAAACGTTAATTTGATGTTCTGCGCAAGAAAATCGGTGAATGGTATACTGAAGGCACTGCGTTAGAGTTCCTCGAGTGTGTGGTGGAGGTGAACGAGCACATCGCGAACGAGTGCTAGACACAAGTGCCATCGGGCAGTTATCTTCTAAAACGAACGCGTGCAGCCCGCGGAGAAAGATGCGCGCCAGTCTTGGAGGTGATAAGGTGTAGAACGCAAAGCGATGGGCAGGTGCGACCACCGTGACGTCGTAGCAAAGCGTTGGAAACACCTTTTTGAGCATCGCGTTGCACTGTCAGCGCAGCGTGATTAAACGCTACATTTCTTAGAGCTACACATGCGTGCCTCTTCTAGTATAAAGGCAGACATAGAAAACATCGAAGCGTTGTTGTTACGCCTCAGATATGCGCAATAATTGCTTTTTAATTGACAATCGCACAACTATCAACGCCAAACCTTGAGCAATATTGGTGGGCGCTGCGGATGGGGTTGGCCGTTTGACGCCGTTTGAGATATCGTTAGGACGGACAAAGAGACAAATGTACAGACAGACAGACAAACCAAAACGTTTTTGTCGAAGGTCCCCAGGAAAAATTGGCCCCGTATCTGCATGCAATCTGTAAGTGTCGTCGAAAGACGACAGTCTGGCGTGTTGAGAGAGTGAAAAAAAAAACATTTATTTTATGTTCTGCTCAAGGAAATCGGTGAATGGTATTCTGGAGGTGCTGCGTTAGAGTGTCTCGAGCATGCAGTGGAGGCCAACGAGCGCATCAAGTCACGTCACACGTGGGACATGAGCGCCATTTGCAGTTTTCTTGGAAAACGAAACGCGTGGCTCTAAGAATAGTGTGCGCACCCGTCTCTGAGGCAATAAGAAGTAGAACGCAAGGCGACGGGTAAGTGCCACCAACGGCTGGTCTTAGGAAAACGTTGCAAACACTTGCTGTTTCGTGCAAGCGCATCATGGTCAGCGCAGCGTTATAAGCGCTACAGTCCTTAAAATTACTTATCTAGCCTTTCCTAGCAAAAGGCACATGTGCAGAATATATACGTGTTAATAAGGTGCCCCAGACATGCGCGATAATTGCTTTCTTATCTATGCCTTTCCTAGCAAAAGGCGCACGTGCAGAATATATACGTGTTAATAAGGTGCCCCAGACATGCGCGATAATTGCTTTCTAATTGACAACTGCACAAGTATAAACACTTAACCTCGAGCAACATTGGTGGTTGCTGCGGATGGAGTCGGCTGTTTCAAATACCCGGTACCGTTAGGAGTGGACAAACAGACAAATGTACAGACAGACAGGCAGACCAAAATTTTCTCGTCGAAGGTCCCCAAAATAGCTATTGTCTTTAAATATCCAAGAAAAAGTCTCCGGTGTGCGAAATCAGACGTGGGACCTCCACGTCGTCAATGCGAGGCGTTAACCACTGAGGCGTTGAGAGGTACCTCCATCGACGTCCAAAAGGGCAAGCTATTTATATCTACCGGTTACCGCTATTGGCGGCCATCTCGACGGGGAGCTATCATGTTTTCAGCATTAGCAGCAAGATGGCACAGTGAGCGCGTGGCGGCTCCATCTCTCACACTTACGGTAAGTTCACACTGAAACATCCGCTTTCTACAGTGACCGAAATTCCCTTGCCGCCGAAACGCAGCGTCGTTCGCACTGGACGTGCCCCGCACCGCCGAATATGCCATCTACTATTGGGCGAACGCGGGATGGATGCGCTGTCGCCCGGTTGTTGTCGCGGCTTGCAAACGCTACTACGCTATCCGGTGGTGTATACTTCGACGATTCTCGTACGCAAGAAGCAAGAAAAGACAGTACTACTTACTTTGTTGGCAAGTGGCTGTCTTTTAATGCACGAAGAGCAGGAAAACCACCGACGCCAGCGGCGTTTTGAGTTTGTTTTGCTCTGCAAGGCTGCAACAAGCTCGGTCACGCCAACAGCAAGCTCGGTCACCTCTTTCACGAAATACGGAGGCGAAGTAGGCACAGAGTAGGTTAATCTCCCGTTCGTTTCAACATTCAGTTACGTGCACTGCGGCATAACAAGTGAGCAGGGCTTGGCCGCAATTTTTCAAAATTCCTTGACTAGCGCTCCTATTGCTCCGCGGTGACCGATTCGGCGGCAGTCGCCGCAAAAATTGGTCCGAGGGTGATCGGCGCAGAGAGGGCCCTTTCGGCGGAACTCACCGCCGCCGAACCGGATTCGGAGCACTTTCGGCGGCCGTAATGCTCAGTGTAAACGTGGCTTTACTTTGGCCGGTGTAAAGAATAAGAAGGTACGCTCAATCGCATGCCCTTATTTTGCAGTGGAGAGGATTGTACGTCTTCGCTAGCCCTTGGGTTTCGCCGGAACCATTCTATTGTAGTTTCCGGGCGCACAAAGGTCACTGGCATTCTTGCACAGCCTCCATTTGCGAAAAGAGCGCGATTTTCAGACACCCCAACGTAACATCTGAGACGCTTATACGCGTTCATCTGTAGCTGTGAGTACGTTTCGGGCGTCAATTGTTCGTATCGGTCAATGATGTTGACAGGTAGGCCTAGATTATGCAATTTATAAATGAGTTTGCTGTGCGTGACAAGATCAAATGCTTTACTGAAATATAAAAAAATAGCATCAATTTGATTCCTCATATGAAGCGACGGCGCGAACTCATAAATGGTCAATAGTTGCGTTGTGATCGATAATTGTTTTTTAATTCGTGCTGAGATGGCGATAGCGAGCCATTCTCTTATTGTGTGAGCACACGTCCCAGTGATTTACACGACGTACATGTTAAGGAAATAGGCCCGTAGTTTGCTACGTTGAGACAATCCCCTTTCTGAAACACCGGCACTAAACGTGCCATATGCCAATGATCAGGAACGAGATACCAAATTTAGTATATCTGGAGCTAGCGAAATGACCATGAGCACGCTATGAGCGTGGTTTGTTGTGATGTTTTTACATGAGACGGGTGTCAGCATTATCATGTTTGCACCAGCGATATATTTTTGCTCTCCATTGACGTCACGTACCACCACATTTGGTATATGTGGAGCTTGGAAAACAGCTGCGAGTGCATCAAAAGGGCTTGATATACTTCAACGTAGCATTGACGCACTGGCACGCTGGGCACTGCGATGCTACGTTAGCAAAACGCGAGCACGATATAGTCTGACGCCAGGCGTGACCGGTGCCACCGGCGTGACCAGCGTCCATCAGCGCAGCGCGGCGGCAACAGGCGTGAAATTCGCGCCGATGCGTTACCCAGACAACACTGCGCTTCCTTCTTTTAGTGACTGAGCGACGACGGACGCGCTGAAACGTGCATGCTTCAAAGCGACGCAGCACGGCGCGCGGCTGCGAGTGTCTGGTAGGGCCGGCGCCTGGCATGGTAACGCTGAAGTCCCTCAATAAATTCAAAAGTATCGAAAAGCTTTTATGAAGCCGACGGCGCCCGCGATAGGCTGATCTGTGACACGTGACCTTGCTACGCCATCAAGGTTCCCGTGTTCCGGGAGGAGAGCGCTCGCTTCGCCTGTTCCGCTATGCACGTTCTGCGGTGATTTCGTTCTGGAAGGTCCGATATGCCGTGTTGCTGTGCGTTTGGGTTTTGAAACTAGACGGAAGGCGGCAAGAAGTTATTTTACATCCCGCGGACAAGCAGAACCTAACCAGAAGAAAAGTGTGGTTGCACAGAATTGGACGGAAAGACTTCGAACCGTCGGCCACTGCACGACTATGCGAGGTAAGTAACGCGACACAAAGGCGCAAGAAAAAGCATACGCGTGCATGTGCCGAGCTGCAATAGCATTTCATTCGTGCGCGCTGGTTTTGATGGCCCACATTTGTCGAGATTATTTATTTTAGTGCTTTATGATCCCGCTGACGTAGGTCATGCACTATGAGCCTAGCATGCAAGTAAATAAAGCGAGGGAAGCGCACTAACTCGCTGACAGATATCCGCATTGTGTTGCACTCGACCTAAATTTGTCCGCCGTCGTGGTATGGCAGTTACTGCGGTTACGGTGCTCGGCTGCTGACCGGAAAGACGCGCTTCGATCCCGTCCTCGGCGGTCGCATTTTCGATGGAGGTGAAATGCTAGAGGCTCGTGTACGGCACGTATTCAGTGCACGTAATAGAATCCCAAGTAGTCGTAAAATTACCGGAGCAGTCCACTACGACATGCCTCTTACTCATATCATGGTTTTGGCACGTAAAATCCCAGCAAATATTATTATTGTTATAGCAATAAACATTCATAAATTTCAGCAGTGAGTTCTACTATCTCTAGCTCTCTATCTCTGCGCGCGTTGTTAACTTCGCTTTACAACATGTTCAGAAAGTCCTTTCCAACTCTGCTACAGGATCATTTCACAGAAGACCAGTTTGAGCTGATTATTCTCAAGAATACCGGTGAAAAGAAGCTAAGGCCATTTGCGACGCCAAGCATCTTTTTGCATCGACCAGTTGCAAAGCCACGGAAGCCATCCCCTAAAAGAACAAGAGTGGAAAGTACTGGTATGTTCACGGTGTTCTTCAGGACAAATGATCTTGAATGCTATTCACAAGGTTCAAGTCAAATTTGATTATTGGAATGAAAACAATCCTTGAGTTATCATTTGTCATTATGTTCATGTATCCTACCTAGATGACCCCAAAGTCAAGCAAAACACACAGGTCGATGTCGAACCCCAGCCAGTCGACACTGAGAATGGTAAGTTTCTTCCGTATGTGAGCTCCTAACTTTCCATCAGCTGGTAAATTGCGTGCTTATGCTCTTCATCCGTTCACATACAGACGATATATGCCGTGCAGACAGCACAGAGATATTTTATATTTATTAATTTACAATCTTTTTTTATGTTGCAAAATATGGTCCAAACTTACCTTCACGTCTTATAAAGCTGTGCCTACAGCTGATCCAAGCAAACAGGCCGATATTTTGTGTGGCCCAAAGCATGTGTATTCCCCATGTGAGATACCAATGCCTCTCTACATTGCTGGTTGTCAACTTGCGTTGTGCTTTACGCAGATATTTCTGATAAGCAACTAGATCTACAGATCCCTGCTCCATTCCAGCCAGAAAGTACACAGGCTGGTGAGTTAAACAGTTTTGTTCGATTTTTTTGTGTGCCATCATTCAATGCCTCTTTTGCGCATAGCGGCATACTTACGGAAGCTGACACAACCTTTCTTTCAATGCAAGTTTCCATGCTACTAGGAGGTCGAGGCCCTTTGTTTCGTAAATAGCAATACATTATACCCGTAACAGTACCGATTTCTGTGCAGCTCGTGCAGAGTGAGAGAAAATGAACTGCATGAAGGGAACAAGGGAAAAGAAACATGCGGGAATGTTAGATATTCCTGTGCTTATCTGATCTTTTTGTGTTGCGCTTCCCTGTTCTCATGCAGGTCATTTGCTGTCAGCAACGCATTCTTAACAATGGTATTTAAAACTAGGGGAGATATCGCATTGATAAAGAATACACATACAGAGAACAGCAAACAGGCTGTTCCATGCATGCGCTTTCTGTATCAGCGTGACATCTTCAATATGAAGCACCACCTAGCCCCCGCGCTTGCCTGTTTAGCGTTGACCACTGCTTTAGATCTAATTTCGGTGCACTGTTTCAGGCCACTTGATACAAGCAGCTCTACAGAACCAGATGGCCCAGCTTGAAATTGAACTTCGGGGGACGCGACGGAAGCTTCAATTTGCTCAGAGACAGCGCTTCCAGGCAGTAACTGCAAATAAGCGCCTTGTCGCAGGACTAAACAAATACCTGAATGAAGACCAAGTTAAATGTCTGAAGATCGCAACAATGCAGGGGACTCGATGGACCAAGAAGACTGTAATAAAGGAATTGAAAATGAGACTTTCCGGTAGAGCACGTGGCTATGACTCAGTCAGGGAACTTGGACAACCTCTGCCAACAGAATGCACCCTACATCGTCACTTGGAAGTGTACAAGTTCACACCAGGTTTGCTGGAGGACATCATGGCGTCTCTCGCACTAAGGTAAGTGCACAGACAGGTGCCCATGACCCTTGACCTGTCTTGTTACCATAGCACCGCTGTTTGCATCGCCTAACTAAATTTTTCCACTCCATAGGTTATCCTCATGTCACCAGAGGAGCGGCACGCCACTTTAATGCTCGATGAGATGCAGTTTGCACCAGGCTTAGTGTACAACCCATCCTGGGGAACAGTGCTTGGAGCCCCAACTATACGTCTTGCAGACGGAACACTGCCACCCGACTGTTTGGCCACTCATGGGCTGGTATTTATGCTCGGTGGGATAACAATACGCTGGAAGCAAACAGTTGCTTACCATTTGACTGGAAATTCATTCCATGCCAAAACAGTTAAGGATATAATCATTGTCTTCATAAAAGCATGTGAGGCAATTTCCCTGAAAGTAGATGTGGTGACAGACATGGGAGGGGGGAACCAAGCCGTCTGGAAACTGTTCGGTAAAATTGTAGGCAAGCACATCAAGCCTAAAACCTCGTGTCCCCACCCATGTGATACATCTAGGCAACTTTTTTTCATGACTGACGTTCCTCATCTCCTTAAGAACCTGAGGAGCCACTTAACTAAGGGCCGGAAGATATACTTGCCTGAAGAAGTAGTGAAAAAAAAACAATTTGCCAGAGAATGAAATATCCATCGAGCCTATAAAGAAGCTTGTCGAGATAGACAGCAATACAGAGCTAAAGCTAGCTCCCCACCTGAAGCCTTCTTCAGTTGACCCCAGCCATTATGATAAAATGAAGGTGGGGCCAGCATTCAGCCTTATCAACAGCGACGCTGCTGCTGCAGTACGCTTGCTTGTAGATAATGGAACATTAGATAAACCAGCCTTGACAACTGCATGGTTTCTTGAGATGATCTTTCGATGGTTCAGACTCATGACTTCTAGAACAACAAAACTGGCTTTGAGCCATTTCGATGATGTTGAGTATGGAAAGGCCCTTCAGTTTCTTGAAGAAACAATTGCACTTTTTGAAAAAAAAATGTATTGGGGATGAAAAAAAAGCCACCTGGAAACCAGTGCAGACTGGCGTTATCCTAGCGACAACATCAGTGTTGCTACTGCAGGCACTGTTTCTTGAAAAGTACAACTTTAAATTTCTGCTCCGGAGCAGGTTCGGCCAAGATGTCCTGAAGAATCTTTTCTCTACACTAAGGTGTAAGAACCCGGTGCCTCGTGTACTTGAATTTGAGTTTTCGCTTCGAGCTGCTACGATGGCCCAGTTTCTGAGGCCAAGTAAGGACGGCAGCTACACTGAATAAGACTGCTTTCTCTTGAATGGCATGGCCGATGACAACAAACCAATTGAAAGCAAAATGTAAGTTGTTCGTCCGTCTGACCTCCTTGATATTGAAGACTTAGAACATGAATCCTTCGAGTACCTTGCTGGTTATGTTGTCGCACAAGTCAAGAAGGCAAACTCCTGTCAAGCCTGTGTTGAAGCGATCACAAGCTCAGCCGAGGGAAACAAGC
Organism: Rhipicephalus microplus; assembly: GCF_043290135.1. Taxonomy (NCBI): domain Eukaryota; kingdom Metazoa; phylum Arthropoda; class Arachnida; order Ixodida; family Ixodidae; genus Rhipicephalus; species Rhipicephalus microplus. Next base: position 45,982,830 of record NC_134701.1, read on the forward strand.
TCACAATGCTGAAGTGCTACAACAAAGAGAAGGCGGCACTGACAGTCCCATCACCAGCTGTCTTGCAGTTAATAGAGGCTGATGAAAATTATGTGCACTTAAATGAAGATGCATTGATTGCAAACAGAGTTTCTGCATCTAAACTTCAGAGTACCATTCAAAGTTCCCTGTACTCGGGCAATTGCTTCCCTACATGCCACTGCATATCGGACAAACTCGTTGCCATGTTTTTAAAAACTAGAATCTCAATTCTCGTGAAAAAGAAAAACCATCTCCTTATGACAAATATTCAAAGCTCGCAGAAGTGTGGTAGCCGAAGCATCGGAATGCATGTTGCTGCAGGTAGCATAAGGTAGTACTGGTAAAAACGTTTGTGTGAAATGTATGATGTCTTTTGTACTACTGTAAGTGTGGCTGTTCTTTGTTTTTGCATTTTAATAGTTATTTAAGCTAACCTTACTGTTCAGTGCCACCTTCATGCCATGTCCTTTTGTTCACTTGGAAGCACATTCTAAGCGTATTTCGTGCATTGAATGTGTAATTAAATATACTAGTAAGTACCTGCGTTACTCTGTACTTTGCATTGTGGGTGGCATGTGCCGCAGCTTTTGTCTGCAAGCATAATCTTACGTAGTAGTACAACTTAGTGTCATTATATTTTTGTGCTGCATGTGTATATGAATTAATGAATGAAAAACTTTGTTCAGCTCCTGCAAGGCGGCATGTGTGTGTATATGTCAAGCCGTCATGGTGAATAAGTGGTAGTTGCTGTTACTGTACTGCTCGTGTAGTGATAATTGTGTGGTATTATGAAACTTTGTTTGGGTTTGTGTATCATTCAGGCTTTTGTTTTAAACAAATAATACTCTTGTTCCTACATTATGGTCTGTTCTATATTTCATATTGTTCTGTACGCATTGTCTATTTCTTGTACTGTGTTATTATCATTGTATTGCTGATTCTGCCTAAAGTATGGCATTCGGACTGGCTGTATGTTCTAAAATAAATAAAAAAATACCACATAGCCATTGCTACTGGCCATCACTGTATTTCCTGAATTGTGTTGTTCCCTTTGTATCGCTGACCCTTGCCTAAAGTATGGCATTCGGACTAACTGTATGTTCATAAATAAATAAATAAATACCATATAGCTACTGGCCATCACTGTATATTTCCTCTATGTACCGCTCACCGCTGCCTAAAGTATGACATTCTGACAGGCAGTATCTTCTTAAATAAATAAATACCCCACATCCACAGCTACTGGCCACCAAATAATAAAACTATATCAAAGAACATTATTGTCTACTCTGTTACTCTTAGGTTACCCTCACACTTGGATACTAAACGAAATGCCTCGGTAAGCAGCAATGCTATTTCACTGATGAAAAGCACCAAGCTGCGAACTAACGTAGGAAAAGCATCAGAAGCGATATAAAATCGCCAGCAAAAAAAAGTGCAACAATAACTAAGCCAATTCGCGGGCATTTCACTTAAGGATCTTTAAGTCTTGAGAAGCTTGTGCCCTTCAGGGAGGCACGAAGGCAAATCGAAAAAGCATAAACACACTATTAAAAATCCACGCGGTGATTCAAGGTTGCATACCGACGTTGCTCATATCAGGAATACAACCGCATTCACACACGCGCACACAAGAAGCGTTGTCGAAGAAATTTAACTACACCATGGTGTTCCGCGCGGTTAGGTCGCGTTTGCAACACGAACAAATTCGACGATCGGCGATGACACGCCGCTTTGGAATGTTGTGACGCTTGCGTTGACTCGTAGCACAGAATAGCAAAAGACACTCAAGTGGTCGGGCAATCGCCGCACGCATTGAGAAGAAGACTGTTAGCGCAAGCGTTTCCACCAAATTTTAGTTTCCACACACGTGCGCAGGATGTTTACTTTCAGCGAGGAATCGCGTATCAGCAACGCCATGTCAAATTTTTTTCGCTCCGGATGGCTGTCAGATGCATTGTTCGACCGAAGTGACCGCTATATGTACACAGCACACTTACGAGCAAGATAGGCGGAGAGCAATCGGATTAAGCACACGCAGTCGCCAAGGTGCGGCCAATACAGCGACCAAGGCAGGCGCCATGGGCAGCCGCGGGTAAACTCGCCTCGGGTTGACTTCGGTCCCGGCTCGTTATTGTTTACGTCAAGGGCTTCGACTATTTTGTGAAATGAAAGCGAATCAACGCGCCTTCGTGTTTTTAATTATATGCAGCTAATTTAGGTTGAAAAACGCAATGTACTACGAACGTGAATAAACAAGATGTAAACATGCCGAATCTAGGCGATCAAACATTTTTTCCGCTTTCTTTTTCAATGCTTATTTGAAATAAAGGCGCAGCTTTAACATTTTGGGCTCTTCATTCGGCCTTCATCACAGTCAGGCATCAGTAGCTTTTATTTCCTGGCATGTGCAGATATTTTTCCAACAGCTGAATGCCACGCTTAAAGCTGGGCGTCGTCTGCTACAGGAACTTTCTAGGTGGCGCGCGCGGCAGATGTCGCTACCTTAAAACTTATGGAGGGACCTTAGGTAACGCCGGCGTGATGTGACGAAATGAACGCTGGAGAGCACGGAGCACCACGTGACGTCGAAATATATTACTGCCTTGACTGGGGTATGTAGTCATGTTTCTATATAACACGCCTCTCTTAAATATCGTGTTTGCATCAGTCACATACCTTCGTAATCCATTGACGTCACGTAATACTAAATTTGGCATATGTGAAGCTAGCAAAATGGCCGCGAGTGCATCATGAGCATAGCATGTAGTCATGTTGTTACATGACACACATCTCATGATTATCTTGTTTGCACCAGTTACATACCTCTGCAATCCATTCACGTACCGTAATAACAAATTTGGCATATGTGACGCTAGCAAAACGGCCGCGAGTGCACCATGAGCGTAGCATGTAGTCATGTTGTTACATGACACGCATGCCATGATTTTTATGTTAGGGCCTGTCGCCTGTGTTCGCCATGCAATAATGTCATACCAAACCAGTTTTGCAACATGGTGTGTGAACGAAACCGCCGCAAGCGCTGCTAGACCATTAAATGTATATAATGACAGTCATGACATACCTGTCATGATTATCATTTTATGATTAGTCAAATATGTTCTTCATACAGTCATGTTATGCCATACCAAGTTTGGTACTGATACTTCTATCAAAACGGCCAGGAGAGCTAAAAGTCGTAGGCGGTTAGATAGATAGATAGATAGATAGATAGATAGATAGATAGATAGATAGATAGATAGATAGATAGATACGCTCAAAGTCGCCGCCACTCACTAAGAAATGCTTCGCATTTGAAACATTTGTTAAAGTGTGCGCGACGGGTTCGGCATCCATACGCAAGAATATGTTAGGAATATTATCTCGACCAGCTGACAATTCGGTTTGCAGTTTCAGCAACGATGACAATATAACCTCATTGGTTATGACATAAGACGACATTACTGGAAAAAATGTTTTCATGTGGTGATTCATGCTGGGGAGCAGGAAATACGAGTGCAAGTATCTGTTAAAATGATGAGCGATAATTGACGAATCATTTGCGATTGAACCATCAACGGTTATTTTACTGGGTGCAGCATTCGTTTCTTCTAGATATCGCCAGTTTTAATGTTCTTATGATGGCCTGTGGAAAGCTGGTAGCTCCCTGGGTTGACGTAGCACCACTATCGCGGCCGGTGGCACCTCGGCCGCCACCGTTATCATGGCCGTTGTCTTCTGGGTCTTATCGGGCTCATACTCTAGTAGTAGGCCTCACTGCCGGTGGCTGGCTCACTAGTCGGGGTTCTGGTTGACGTCTTTTTTGGAAACTGAACTGGCTTCACGGTTTGACGGGGGTGTCTAGAACATAAGTGATCAGCGGCTCCACCAGATGCCATTGGTCGTGTCGATGAGGAAAGTAGCGGTCATCGTGCCCAATGTAAAGCTTTTTTATGGGGCTGAACTTGTCGCCACGAAACGGGAACTCAAAATTATAGCAAGGAATGCACACTCTGCACTGGAATCGAAGAAAAAAAGTATCGAACGTCCCCAATTTGATCCAGAGCAGGCCACGTCGACATTTTGACATGCAGAGTCGCAAGTTTTAGCGTTATCACTTGAGGCTGCCTTTGTTCTGGAATAAACTCAGCTGCTCGCGTTTGCGCGCTCAAGCATAATTGATGATCCAAGGACAAACCGCAATACTCTCAGATATTTATTTATTCACCTATTTATTTATGTATGTATTTATACCCTCAGGGCTTCCAAGAAGCACTATAGAGGGGAGGGGCTAAGGTACATCAGTACAGGCAAAAAATGTACAGTACAATGAAATAGAAAGCAAAAAACAATATTATAACGGAAGAAAAATATAAGAAGGTAGGTAAACGAGCACAAATAGTAACAAATAAAAGTGTATTTATACATCTGCTAATATGACGCAAAATAATAAAGCACTGATAAACAGAGGATGGAAGTTGATAGTATAACACAGAAAAACGAATTATGTACTTATGTTCATAAATAGATACAAATGTAGTGATGCAGGAAGAGAAACGAAAACATACCGGATTACTAGAATGACGAAAAATGCATACAAAGTAACAGAGTGAGTGGCAGTCAAACAATAAATCACAACTGCAGTAGGGGAGCAGCTTGGTAAAGGCTTATAACGCGTTTGTTAGTGCTTTACGGAAACCACCTGTGTCTCTGATAGCGGCAAGTGATGAAGGCAGGTGATTCCACTCGTGACATATTTTCGGCAAGAAAAAATATGAGTAGGTGGTTGTGCGCTGTGAAGTGACATGAACTTTGCAAGGATGATCGACACGTGGGGAGATGTGAGATGCTGGTGTATTGTATCGGGAATTGAGCTCATGGTTATGATAGTAGATCTTTTGAAAGAGGGAAAGGCGGGCTAACTTTCTACGAGAAAAAAGGAGAGGAAGGCCAAGTGTTAGTTTCATATTAGTGACGCTAGAAGATTTATGGCAATTGTTAAGGATGAAACGGGCTGCTTGATTTCGCAGATTGTCGATTATGTTTTTCAGAGTAGCATGGCGAGGGTCCCATATCGAGCATGCATATTCAAGGTTACATCTAACATAGGTGATGTAAAGTTGTTGTTTTAGTTTTGGTGGAGTTGAAGAAAAATTTTGTTTGAGATAAGTAAGCATGCGGTTAGCTCTCGACATTATGGGTTCGATGTGTTTTTTCCAAGAAAGATTGTTAGTACTATGCACACCAAGGTATTTATGGCACAGTACTTCATCAAGGGGTGTGTTTTTAAGTAAGTAGGGCAGGCCAGCTGATTACGTCAAATTGTCATTGCTTTGCATTTAGAAGTGTTAAGTTGCATTAGCCAGAACTTACACCAAGTTGAAGTGTTATTTAGATCATGTGGGAGTGTTAACGTATCGTTAGAGGTTAAAATTACGCGATATATGATGCAATCATCGGCGAACAGACAAATAGTACTTGCAATTCGGATAGGAAAGTCATTGATGTAAATTAAAAAATGAAGGGTGCTGACACAGAGCCTTGGTGTACGCCTGAACTCACCGGTACTTCAGGAGAGTCAGTATCGTTAGAGCTCACATATTGCGTTTGGTTAGAAAGAAACTCTCAAATCCAATTAAAGAACAAGGGATGAATAGTTAGTTGGCCGAGCTTAAGTAAGAGTAAGTGGTGGTTAACTTTGTCAAAAGCATTTGCAAAATCTGAAAATATACAGTCTACTATAAAGCCGGCGCTTAAACATGCGTGAAGATCATTGCAAAATATTAGTAATTGCGTTTCGCATGAGAAGGACTTACGGATTCATGTTGACTGCTATGAAGGAACTTATTTGATTCTAAAAAACACTAGATTTGAGAAAATAACGTGTTCAAAGATTTTACAGGTTATTGATGTCAAGGAAATAGGTGTATTGTTGTGAGGGTTGTGAGTGTCACCGGATTTGTGAAGTGGAACCACATTGCCCATCTTCCAGTTTCTTGGTAAGGAGCTGTTTTTGAGCGATTTTGTGAAAATAAGGTTCAGTGTAATGGAACTATATTCAGCAGTCACTGGTAGAAATTTCGACGCGACACAATCAATGCCGCATGATAATGATCGTTTTAAGTTTTTAATAATGGAGCTGATAGCAGAAGAGTCGAGCAAAATGGGTTCCATTGGTAGGTAGCTAGGTGCAATGAAGGGTGGAGAGATGCCAGACTGTGTGGGGCAAAATGAATAGGAAAAAATGATGTTGAGTACAGAAGCACACTGGCTGCTTGGGATTGCCTCCCCTGATTTATCAGTAAGAGTTATATTTCGATCATAGTGGGTTTCCACAGCATTCCAAAATTGCTTGGGGTTGGTTTTGAGTAGCGATGGAAGTGTCATGTTATAGAAATAAACTTTGTTTTCCTCAAAGCCCCGGAGTATGCTTTTGCTGCGGCAGCATAAGTGGACCACTTATCAGCAGATGCCAATTTATTTGCAGCACGTAAGAGCCTACCTTTTTTGTTAGATAGCTGATTCAGGTGTCTTGTGTACCATGGCGCGTTAGATGACTGATACACTTTGCTTGCAGGGATATGTTTTTTTATCTGATGCCAAACGTTGTTTTTAAAACAGGCCCATAATTTTGTAACTGAAGCGTCAGTGTACGAAGGACAAAAGCTGCCGAGGAAGGTAGAAAGCTCAGTGTTTATAGTGTCAAAATTTGTCTTATCATAATCTTTTATAAGTTTAAAGCGCTTGCTCCTTTTATTCGTTGATACAGAGATTGAAAATTGCAGTACCTCACGGTCACTGAGTCCGGGCAAGTGAGGTATTTTAGATGTTATATTAGGTGATGACGTCAGTATCAAGTCTAGTAAGAATGATGTAGTGTAGTGAAAGTAACACGAGTAGGAAAACTGACTAGTTGTGATAGATTGAAATCTAAGCACGTGGTTAGAAAGCAACTAGTTTCAGCCGAAGCAGGCTCCCCAAACGGGAATGGATGAGACCACTGAATTGAAGGAAAATTAAAATCACCTAGAAGGAAAACTGGAATACTGGTAAACAGTGCCGAAATATGGCTTAGACAATCATAAACTTCCTCGCAAAAAGAGCCGATGGAATTAGGCGGGCTGTAGCAAATGCCAAAAACTATCTTCTGGACACAAATAGTTACGCAATACAACACTATTTCTAAATTGCGTGGGATTTTCAAGAAAGAACATTGAAAACAGTCGTTCACGGCAATGAGGACACCACCACCCGTTCTCTCAGAGCGATCATGAAGATGTATGGTGAATGTTTTCTGGCTCTGAAAAAAGCTCACACGATGCAATTATGTCGAATAGTCAGGTATCAGTCAACAGAATTATATCTGCATCCGTGTCATTATGTATAGCGCTTCGGCTGTCTCTTTATGGAATAACGCTGCGCACAATTGCATAAAGTGTTTAGAGCACTGATGGTGAGCTACCACCCCTCGCACTGTCCTAGCTAGTGGCAGAATAAGGGCAGCCTGATCCGGTCGCCCTTGGTGTAGCGGCAATGGCGACTGGTTGTGAAGGCGCCTCACAAACGGAGTTGGTGTGAGGATCAAACACGTAGCACTTTTTGTTGGCATATAGTCTTTTGTACCGCAACTCGAAATGCACTTTTAAACCACCAACGCCGTACTCTGTCAGCTTTTTACGAGCATGACAAGTTGATGTTGAGAAATCATCTGAAATACCAATGCCACTACCCCGCAAAGCAGATTTCTTAGACAATAGGATCATTATTGACTTGGAACTGCAAAATTTAGCAATGCGTGGTCTGTGTTTGCCTGCCACGTATTTTCCTATGCGGTGTGCCCGTGCTATGTCACCAGATGATAAGTGAACATCCAGTTTGTCTCGGGCCATCACGATAATTTTTTTTAAATTGGTGGCGTTTTCATCTGGGACGTCTGTCAAGCCGTAAAACAGCAGGTTATCACGTCGGGACCTGTCTTCACCCTTATCACGTCGGGCTCGCAGTTCATTAGCCTTTTGTACCACGTGAATTAACGACTGGCGTGTGATAGATAGTTCTTGTTGTACGTTTGGAATATCGTTAACCATTTTTTCTACCGCTTGTAGCCGCACGGTATTGTCGACCACAGAAGTAGCAGCCGTCTCGCGTGAAACTTTAAGATCTGCCATTGCCCATGACAAACTGGACTGGTTAGTATCAATTCTAATACAACGCTCATTAGTCTCCGTAACCATCTGGATCAGCTCCGTAATAAGCTTGTCCGGCAAAATTTTCTAGCATGATTTGCACAAGGTACTATCTACATAAAGCAGGAAGAAAAGCCATGTGGTACCACTCCATCGTGTTCATAATATAATAAATTTAAAATATTTACAATTTTCTCAGCGTCTTTTCCCACATGCCCTGTACCTATAATAATATCTGGAGTTTGAATTTCTGAAACCACCAAATGATAGTGAGAATTCCCGTAGTGGAGGACTCGGCAATTTTGACCATCTGGTCTTCTTTAACGTGCACTTACATTGTACATTACACGGGCCTGTGCGATTTCACCTCCACTGAAATTCGACCGGCGCGTCCGGGATAGACCGCACGACCTTCGCGACAGCAGCCAAGCACCCTAGCCACTGATATACTGCAACGGACTGGAAAGAAAGTAAATCATGTGGAGTATTGTTTCCTGTCCATGCTCGTGAGCCCCAGCTTTTCCGCTTTTCATGATTTAACTACAACATTTTAGCTAATGAGGTCGTAAAATTGTTGCTGTTCGGCATGACAGTTAAAAAAGCGCAAAACGTTATGTGGTTCTTCTTTTTCTCGGGAAGTAAACTAAATTGATAGTCATTATTATATATCTATGCCTGGTGCAGTTGATTGTATCGAAATTGTTGTACTGTGGAATGAGATTCCTGGAATAGTTGAATGCACTGAAGAGACTACAAAAATTACAAAATTTAGGAAGTCTATACATGATAAGCAAGATAGGAAGTAATAGGTTGAACCCAGGTCTATATGACGTGTGCTGAATTCATTTAACGTACTCATTGCTTCCGATATTGCATTTTGATTGGCATGGGATTGAATATCTGTCAAATGGTTTTCATCGCAGCGCATTTCACATGTCCGTGTGAGAAACAGCTTGTCATAGTCTGTCATATTTCTCCCATTGCTGTAGTATTTTCTGTTTATTCTTTTTTGTATATATAATATTGCATATTTCTATGTGGTTGACTTGCTATACCTGCCTGAAGTTCCTCTTAAACAGAGAAACAAGTCAAGATAAGGACACTCTTGTTTTGCCAACTTGGTATGTCCAAATGAAAAAAATTAAATTACATGGTGTCACGTGCCATGCCATTTGCTGCATCTGGTGGTGTGCAGTGCCCTTGGTACCAAATTCACCATCCTTGTGCGTGACGGGAGTCACCTTACCAGCCAGTGTGCTTTCCTCCGGCGGAAGCGCAACTGTGTACGTGGTCACACCGACGTACAGGCGCGCGAACCAGGCCCCGGACTTGGTCAAGCTGTCACAGGCGCTCATGTTGGCCAACGTTCCTATTTTTTGGGTCGTCGTTGAGGACGCCGATGGGCCATCTGACTTGGTGAGTACTTGTGTGATAGGGCTTGCGGGAGAAACAATTATTAGCAGATGCGCTTCTGCTCTTCGCAGTTAAATGGCATTTTTTCATGGAATAGCAGAAAAAGCATTTTGAATCAGATAAATTCTTCAGTGAGATGCACTAGATTATTTTGAGCAAAAAAAAAAAACATTTTTCTCCGAGTTCAAGAGGATGAATCATTCCATGTAGTTTGACTGTAAGTCGGCTGGGTGCTCGTATGCATCCTGAAAAAAAGAACTATAAGTGAGGTGAATGGCTGTGGAAAGAGTGATATTGAAGTTTGACATTATGTTTCTGACTTTTTAGTCTTGTTTTCCCAGTTAGATGGTGGATCGAGGCGTCGAAAACAGTCAAAAGTAAGTCCTATAGATTTGAACGGCACATTAGATGTAGTTATGATTATAGTGAAACCTGCGAAAGGGAGCAAGATTGTGGTAAAATATTTTGAAATCTATGTAAATTATTTTGAAATCTATGTAAAATATTTTGAAATCTATGTGACAAGAGGTGTGCATGAGGCAAGCTTGTTGTCATGGTAGGTGAGCTGTAGCGTCCGATCAAAGAATCCCACTGGTGTAGCGACACTTATGGTACTGTAGGATTCTGAGGGACCTTGCCATTATCACGAGAAAAAAGAACACGCCTGGCAAGGTCACCGGTCTCTCACTGACTGCCCCAATGCTATAAGGGATTGCAGATGATTGTAAGAGGGATCAAGGAGGGTGAAAGCGAAACTTTTTGCCTCCATTGTCGCCTTAACAAAGTAGCTGTCTGGGCTAGTTGGTAGCTTGTACCTAAGCTAAACAGCCGAAGAAACCATGGTCACAAAAAGCAAAAACAAATGGCAAGTGCAAACTTCTCATTACGGTCAGCGTAAGAAATAAACTTCACCACCTTCACGAAGTGACTGATGTGTTCAGCGAAGCTACAATGGTTATTGGTAAAGCCGTGACACATTCACCAATACACCATACAAACACTGGACACGCTGTCAAAGGGGTGGTTGTATACACAGCTATACACCTGGTGTTTATTATTATTTATTGATAGATCTATATGCACTTATATATACGAAGGATGTAGTCATTTACATAGGGATGAAATTAAATACACGGTTAACATTACTCATTACAAAGTGTCGGGACGGTTTTTTAAAATTAGAATTGTGTGATTGTTGAAGGAAATAACGAAAGGATCGAGGATGAAAAGTCGTAGTAAAAAGTTTGAGAAGGCAATTTAAATACAGGCCCCTGTTAGGCCTGGGAGTCCACACTGAATCTCAATGCCTATGGAAAGGCAATCTGTGTCAAAGCCAGCGCTCAAGCCCGCCTGACGCAATCAACTGAACGACTTCATGAAGCGGCGGCGCCGGTCTGTCACGCAACGCACAGCAAGCTCTCTCAGTCCACGAGCCCGATGAAGCAATCAGCGCCTTCCGGTATGGCGAGTCTTTATGCAATGCGTGGGAACGTCACTCGTCCTTGGCTGCAACAACGCGCAGCGGCTCTGGATTTGATGAGCACGACGCAGCCTAGCAGTGGGTCTCGTTGGAGGGTTCTGACATCACGGCCAGCGGCGCTTCTGGCTTGACGTTTGGTGATTCAAAGGATCCACCCTGTGCCTACAAAAAAGCCCTGTGGTGCGTCGCCAGCAGTAGATCTATGTGTTTGAGAAGCCTCTCGTTGAGTTGAACCTCTTTCGCAGTCGGCCTGCCCGGTGTCCTTGGCAGCGGTGAGTTTCGTGGCACCCTTTGTAAAGTCGTCGGCGGTGCGCTTCGTAACTGAGAGAGAAGCCGACGTATACGTGTGAGAGGAGACATCTTGGCTCTTCAAGCTCCTAAGCTGTCAGCCGCAGTGCCGAATTTGTAATGCCTCTATTTCAATGCTGTACATAAACCTTACCTTAACTCAACGTCGTCTCGTCCGCTCGTATATCAGCTCTGCGCAGAAGCAGTCGCGAGCTGAGTAACACAGGCTACCAAACGGCTGGTGACCGTAGGCGGCGTAGTTAGGAGCAGTGGCGCCTTCGGGACCGTGTTGGCGTCTCGCCTTCGTAACACCCGTCTGATGGTGGTCGGACGAGCTGCACGAAATACCGTGACGGTACATCATGTGCGAGACTCCAGCAGTCATCGACCGCCATGATGTCCACGTGGGTAGTGGTAGAACTATCAGGCGGTCTTGAGTAGGTTGAGCACGTGCAAGTGGTCTTACTGGAGAGGGTAGTGGTACCCATGGGTTACATTCATGGTCAGAACCTTCCTTGCTCTCAAATATTTTTGGCACGTGAAGAAAACGCGGTACTCACTGTACGCGGTTGTCGGTGCCGATGATGTGGCAGTGACTAGAAACTCGTTGCATGGTGGTAGCACTGGCATGGAACTGGTTGCCGCGAATAGAGACGATGGTGGTGAGGTTGTTGTCAAACCACAAGCGACCGTATACCTACGGCGGTGGCCGAACGAGAGATCGACCAGAGTTGCGATCGCGCTTGATGCGCGTGTCGGCGTCATAACCTCAGGTAACCACTACTTTCGGCGCTTGAGAACCTTCTTAGCGATTCCTAAATAGTGATTTATTGGCATATGATTCTGACATTACAATTTATTCTAAGTCATGCCCGATTATTAGGATGACGAAAGCCGACACACCCACCGCTTGCTTCCACCTCGCGGTCACCATGCAGTGTCAGTTTGAAAACACACCACCAAACTGCTTACCGACGTTCTAGTGGATTTTCACGATACCATGCGTCTGATGCAAGGAGTCAGAACATGTCAAAAGTCGTTTGTACATTCTAGCTTCTCTATGTACGAAAGGCGTTGCTATGGCCATGTTTTTTGTGCTAACATATATCAATGGGTTATTTGGTGCTTCATAAAAAAACACCCTATGAGGAAGGCAACGTTGGTATGGAGGATGTTATATGTATTGGTATTAAAGATACATTGGGTTATAGACGTCAAGGAAACAAAGTGAACAGAGAGACAACATGGCGGAATAGTCTGAACCAGCATCCTTCGGGTAAACATACCTTCGACGATTGTCGTGTCTTAATTTCTGTTGTGTGTCTACGCATTCCGTAGATTCATTATTAGCTGGTGACCGATGATGCAAAATTGAACCTTCGAAATTCTCTTCTTCGTTTTTTTTACTGTTTGCTAAAAGACAGCGAATTGCGACACGTACTTGTATGCATCTTTATCTGGCCCATGACTCAACGAATTGACAAGACCTTTGTAACTTCTTCCTTTGATCACTCTGATATGGTTATATAACTTGTTTCAAAAATGTTCTCAATGTGCCTTTAGTCAATTGATCGATGCTTTCAGAACATTCGTCACCACAGCAAATATGGTGGAATATTTTGAGGCATAGTCGAAGAGATCATTCAAATTGTGCTTTACACTGAACTGGTGATTCCACTAGACGTAGCATTTTCATGTACACTAAAAAAGAGTGAACTCGATTCATGAATATTAACGGGGGAACGTGTTGCAGGTGCGAAACATTATGCGCCGCTCAAGACTGCCTGGCGTCCAGCTGTCTGGTCGAACTCCTCCGCAATATCGCCGACAAAAGTATGGCAAAGGCGTTGCTCCTCGGTTGAGAGCAATAGAGTGGTTGCGAGACAACGCCCTGTTGCCTTCTGTCCTATACTTCGCCGACGACGACAACTCGTACGACCACCGCCTGTTTTCCCAGGTACGTGTGTTTTGTATAGAAAGCTAAGGCAACCGTTTTCACACCTATGACCACGTTCACCCGAACATACAGGCACATGGTGATAATTGAATCAAATAGATATCGTTGGTACCTTGCCTTTTGCTTGAAAGCAGGTTTCACATATGTGCCCCAAAACTTTCCCCTGGCTGCTTCTTGAGTAAACTTTAAAGAAATATAGTGGAATTGTTGTTTTACATTTATACTCTATTTTAAAAGATTAACAGTTTTGATCTTCATACGTGCGATGACAAAGAGCGCAATACTTTTATTAGTAACATTGCACTGGAACCTTTTAATGCCAAGCACTCTCTCTGCAGCCCTCATGGGATCAAAGCAATGATTGTTGATGTGCAATCAAAATAACTTGATTCATTTTTTTGTAATCATAATAAATGAATATGGCCCCCATTGAAGAGCAGAACCTTAGCTTCGTCGTTCTTTAGGTGATGAAAGTACGAGGAAAGCATTGTTTTAGATACGTTTAGGGAAAGTTTGAAAATGTTCACTCAATGTTCGCTTTTGGAAGTTCTACTTTTATGGGTTAGTGAGGCTTCTGCGGACTAGGCTGTCAATGCTTTTATATTTTTTCAGTGAATGAAGCAGAAATAACGATTGTAACCTTCTTGTAACACTGGCTCTTAATATTGTAGTCTTTATCAAGACATATTTCGTAACAAGTGTGAATGAATGAAAAAGTTTGGCAGATCCTTCCTACAGTGCGATTCAATAATATGCGCAGTACAAATGAGAAATTTTGACATGTCACATTAAAATAAGCACAACAGTATCAAGTAGAGGTAAATGATACCGTACATGAGTTCTGTGTCATGATTATCATGTTTGTATGTGTCGTTTACCTTCGTCATCTATTCACGTCACGTGATACCAAAAGTATATGTGGAGCTAGCGAAACGGGTGCGAGCACGCTATAAGCGTCGTATGTTATCATGTTTTTACATGACAAGCGTGTCAGGATTACCATGTTTGCACAAGTCATATATTTCGTCAATCATTGACGTCAGCAACTTTGGTATATGTGGAGCTAACAAAATGGCCGTGGGCGTCTCATGAAGGGCCCCATATTCACCTTATCATAAACGCCTCCCTGGGTGCCGCCATAGCCCTCCTTGGGCTGTGCAAATCGGCGCGTCCCCTCGAAAATGCACTGACAACGCTGCGCCCTTAGTGTTTATACTCCCGGGCACAGCCCATAATGGTTGTGTTTCTTTCCTTCCTGTGAAAAGGTGTATACTCCAATGTAGCGTTGACGCACGTGCATGCTGGGCAGAGCGACGCTACGTAAGCAATGCGCGAGCACTCTATGGTCTGACGCCAGATGCGACCAGAGTTCATCGGCGCGGCCCGATGCCAACCGGCTCAAAATGCGACATGCTGCATTGCACGCCGATGCGTTACCAAGACAACACTGCGTCTCCCTCTTTTCATGATGGAGAAACGCCGGAGGCGCTGAAACTCGCACGTGTCAAAGCAACGCAGCGTGGCGTGCGCCTACGAGTATATGGCAGGATCGGCGCCTGGCGTGGCAACGCTAAAGTGCCAACCACTAGTACGCGTACGCACGCGCCTACGCGTCAAAACCGTCTAGTCGTGCCTGTGGAGAAAAAAGCGCGCACCGACTGGTACGCGTCAACCACGTTGACGCCAACGCGTCGAAGGCCGATGCACAATGTTGCTTGATATTTTGGCTTAGAACTGTCCAAGCTCAGCACAGAACGGCACGTTCCTAACTGGAGCTGGTTTGTATGTTTTAGAGGATGTGAGAGCACGTTAAAAACTGATAGTGCTTCACCCACAATAGTTTAGAATATTTTAAAAGCAATTGACATTCCAGTGCCCAAAGTGACTATAGTGTATGCACCAGAAATCAACATTGGTGCGCGTGCCGCTCCCGTGAATGAACATTTGCGGCTAGGATACTGTACGTTTATTATAGGCGTGTGCAGAGTTCTCATTAAGGGGAAGGGGCAAAAATTCATCACAGTGCCCCTCCCCCTTCCTATTAGGTCCATGTAGGAGCTGACTTAGCACCCCCTCCCTATTATGTTAATATATGGAGTTGAGATTGAGCCCCTTCCTCATCTATTCGATGAATGAGGTGGCAGCTGCCCTCCTAATCAGGTATACAAACCACTGGGTTTTTATAATTGTACTTCCAAATTTATTAACAATATCTTGAATATGCTGGCACCTTCAGTACTTTTACACTACATATTTTAAAGCACTCCACTTAATAATCACGCCCGAAACTTCATGAACTGACAGATTTGAGTCATAAGACTACAATTTAGGCCAGAGTAGGAGGTTTTCGGCTGGTGTTTGTGTAAGACATATCGTCTAATGCAACAAAGCACACCTGGTTCTTATTTATACAATATTAATTGGTCATAAGACAGGAACCAATTACTGTGTAGAATGCCTTTGGGCATTTTCCATAGTCTGAATGTGCTCTAATGCAACTAAATGTGCCTGACACTTCATGAGGTGACAGATATCGGTCATATTTTTGCAACTGAACCTTGTATAGAATACTTCTGGACGTTGTCTTTTTTCAAAGTGTTTTCTAAAGCGATAAACCACACCCAACTGTTTATGAAGTCACAGACATCGGTCATAATATTGGAGCTGAACCCTGTATGGAAGACCTCTGGACGTTGCTTTTATTCAAAGTATTCTCTAAAGCAACAAACCGCACCCAATATTCGTGAATTCACAGATATCAGTCATATTATTGGAACTGAACCCTGTATGGAAGACTTCTAGACGTTGTATTTAGTCAAAGTATTATCTAAAGTGAGAAAACGCACTTCAATGTTCATGAAGTCACAGATATCGGGCATACAATTGGAATTGAATCCTGTATGGAAGACTTCTGAACGTTGTCTTCAGTCAAAGTATTCTCTAAAGCGACAAACCACACCCAACTGTTCATGAAGTCACAGTTATCAGTCATAATATTGGAATGAACCCTGTATGGAATACTTCTGGACGTTGTCTTTATTCAAAGTATTCTTTACAGCGACAAACCACACTAAACTGTTCATGAAGTCGCAGATATCGGTCACAATATTGGAACTGAATCCTGTATGGAAGACGTCTGGACTGTTTTAGATGCGGAAGCATCTTATACTCGCGCCTTGTAGTGCGCCGTCCGCGCCGTCCGCACCGCTCCTCGAACATTCGACAGCTGACGCGCGCGCATGCGCCGTCGCGCCGTCGCCCACCATCTGTGCCGCGCGCGCTTCTCCTTCGAGAACATTCGACAGCTGACAGCGCATGCGCCGTCGCGCCGTCGCCATCTGTGCCGCGCGCGCGCTTCTCCTTCGAGAACATTCGACAGCTGACAGCGCATGCGCCGTCGCGCTGTATATATACTCAAGGTCTGCGCTCGCTCGCTCAGTTGCCGCTCGTCCGTTGGTTTGTACGGCGCGTCGACGTCCGAAGTCGCCGTGAAATGAATGCCAACGAATCCACAAACAGAATGATCGACGTCCCTTCGACCAGCGCCGGCCAAACTGTTGGCGGAAACGCTTCCGCATCCTCCTCAGTGTTCCCCCGAGGGAAGCTGCGGGCAATTTTTTCACTCAAAGTATTCTCTAAAGCGACATACCACACTCAACTGTTCATGAAGTTAAAGATATCGGTCATAATATTGGAACTGAACCTTACATAGAATACTTCTGGACGTTGTCTTTACTGAAAGTATTTTCTAAAGTGACAAACCACACCCTACTGTTCATGAAGCCTCAAATACCGGTCATAATATTGGAAATGACCCTGTATGGAAGACTTCTCGATGTTGTCTTTACTCAAAGTGTTCTCTAAAGAGACAAACCACACCTAACTGTTAATGAAATCGCAGATATCGGTCATAATATTGGAACTTAACCCTGTAAGGAAGAATTCTGGACATTGTCTTTAGTCAAAGTATTTTCCAAACGACAAACCGCACTCAGCTTTTCATGAAGTCACAGATATCGGTCCTAATATTGGAAACGAACCCTGTATGGAATACTTCTGGACGTTGTCTTCACTCAAAGTATTCTCTAAAGCGACAAACCACACTCAACTGTTCATAATGTCACAGTATCGGTCATAATATTGGAACTGAACCCTGTATGGAAGTCTTCTGGACGTTGACTGCAGTTAAAGTATTCTCTAAAATGACAAACCGCAACCAACTCTTCATGAAGAGACAGATATCAATCACAATACTGAAACTGAACCCTGTATGGAAGGCAGCCAAAATGTTCTCTAATGCATTAAAACACACCCGACACTTCATGATGCAACAGATATTAGTGATCAAATTAGAACCGAGCACAGCGTGGAACACTTTCTGATGGTACGTTTATTTATTTTCAACCGCGGCAGCGCAAAGTGAGGCTACTGCAGGAGTTGTGTACATATATACAAAAAAGAAAGTATTTACACAGGAATATCACAATAATTGTGCCAGCGTAAACAAATACCTCTACCTCCTGAGTACAGCCCGGTAAAAAATGAGAGAAATAGAATATAGTTTTGAGACAAGTGCCTCCAAAAAGTCAGACACACTGGTATCACGAACCAAACCAAGTAGATCATTCCAGTGTTTGATAACTTTATTTGAACGTGTTAGAGAGCACTACCAATGGCTTCTAAGCAGGATTTTGATTGCATATCAGTGCTGTGTTGAAAGTTTTTGCACTCTGCTGCTTGTTTGAATATCCTTTAACATCTACAAAATGCATCTGACACTTCTTGATGAGACAGAGATTTGTTTTGAGATTGCAGCCAAGCACTTTATAGAAGGCTTTTTAATGTCATCAATAGTCAAAATAACCTATATTGCAGTAAAGCATGCCCAAAGTTTTTGATGGGACAGATACCGGTCATAGGAATGCACCAGAGCACCGTACAGAAGTTTCGGCAAGTTTTATAACACATCTAAATTAAATATCTTGATATTTTGATTATGCTTAAGTGCATGCGTATATAGTCCAAGTTAATGCGTATACTATAAACTGAACAGAAATGAAGCAGCCCGTGGAAACGCATACAAAAGTTTAATGTTCGAAACCATATAATGATATCTTCAGCTCATTACAGTCTGGAGGAACAGATAAATACATGCACAGTTCTGAAAGGTCTCATAAGTCACATGAGGTACTTTTTGTATTTCTTTTATACAAAGTGCAGTACAGTACTAGTGCACCTTCATTCATTCTGTGCATACATGTGGTGAACTCCTCTTCCTACTATAGTGTCATCGTGCAGCTGATTTCAAATCAGGTGTTTCTCACATGGTTTTCAGTTATCTGTCAGGCTGTAAACAAAACTTATGATAAAGTAAACTGTGAAACGAGGGAGAAGTGCCATTGTATGCCTATAGCTATGAGTATCAGAATGAACTATAAGCTAAGAATGTGTGTGTTAGAATGCTTTCAAACAACGTATGTGCTACTGAACGTGGCAGAGAAGCAGAACAGGCGAGAAGTGAAATAGCAGGCAATAGCAGCAGCACTTAATCATGCAACTTTCTTTTTCGATCACCCCAGCAACGCACGCTCAAGTTTCTATCTTGTACATGAATGGACATCAGACCGCTGAGAGCTGAATGTGTCAGCGTCACTGGTAACCGACACGAAATCACATCACACTGCTATTAACCAGCGCACGATTGTTATTAGCTTGCCAACACACAAAAACGATTTGCCCCGAAGCCAACGAATGCTTCAGCGTCATACAATTTGCGAATACACTTATAGAAGTTCGTGCTATTTCACATCACCAAAATGTGGTGGCTAGTGCGAGGTTCGCTTTCAGCGATGATGAATACCGATGTTGAAAACAGAGTGCAGATAAAAACTACGTATGCACAAAGCGATGCTTCGTGCGTCGTATATGGTGTCTTGTTGCGACGAAAACTACCGTAGATTTTTTTTTCAGCTAATGTTCCTCGCATGTGTTGGTTTATACGATCTAGACGGTAGAAGCCTAGGCTGTATGCAGATGACACCGCTCTGAATTGCCTCTGCAGTAGGCGAGGGGTAACGCTCGAAGCTTCAAACCTCTGAAGTCTGTTTACACTCGTTTTTAGCACAAAAATCGCAGATCAAAGAACAAGAACACGGACATGCTCCAGTAGTCTGTGCGATAATTTCACTCGGCCGACGACGGCACTCGGGACTGGCGCCTGCATTCGCTGGATTTGTCGGCGTCGCTCGAACTCGGCACGAAACTGCGTGACGCTGGTTGCACTCGCAGTCATTCGTCGTTTCGTCCTCGTTCTAGATTACGAAGTGGTCATTCAGGAACGTTTGGAGTAGTTTCCGTGCTTGCTTCCAGCCCTCGGCCATGCCTTCGAAGCAGCTACCATTAGGCATAACATTTGGAGGCATCGCGGCCTCTGGTAGGTTGGCGCGCAGCCCCTGGTTGGTTGGCGCCACTGTACGCGTATGACGTAGCGTACGCATGCCAAAAATATCAAGCCCGGCTTGATCCCTCGCGCCTCTTCGCGTGTGCCTCTGCGACGCCGACGCCGACGCCGAGAGGCTCATTTGACGCTTTTGACGCTTTTGAGGCGTAGACGCGTGCATACGCGTGCCAGTGGTTGGTACTTAACCTGACGTGACGAAACGAACGTCGGTGAGCACGCGCCCCGCGTCACGCCGGAATATATGGGCGCCTTGACTGTGACATGTAGTCTTGTTGTCACATGACAAGCATCTCATGATTATCATGTTTGCACCAGTCACATACCTTCGTCATCCATTGACTTCCCGTAATACCGAATTTCACATATTGGAAGCTAGTGAAACAACCGTAAGCGCATCTTCAGTGCGGAATGTAATCATGTCACATGATACGCAAGTCGAGATTATCATGTTTGGATGTGTCATTTACTTATGTTGTCCATTCGCGTAGCATAATGCCGAGTTTGTTAAATGTGAAGCTAGCGAAATGGCCGCGAGCGCATCATGAGCGTAGCATGTAGTTATGTTGTTACCTGACGCGCATGTCATGTTTATTATGTTTGCACAAATATCATACCTTCATCATACATTCGCGTCCCGTAGTACCAAATTTAGTATAAGTGAGGCTAGCGAAACGGTCGCCAGTGCATCATGAGCGTGGCATGTAGTCATGTTGTTATTCGACATGCATCTCATGGTTATCATGTATACACCAGTCACATACTATCGTCATCCATTCACGTACTGTAATGCCAAATTTGGTATATGTGACGCTAGGGAAACGGCCGCAAGCGCATCATGAGCGTGGCATGTAGTTATGTGGTTGCATGACACGCACGTCATAATTTTCATATAGGGTCTGTCACTTGTGTTCGCCGTGCAATCATGGCATACCATACTAGTTTTGCAACATGCCTTGTGAACGAAACCACTGCAAGAGCTGCGGGACAATGAAATGTATATCATGACATTCATGACATACGTGTTGTAACTTTCATGTTATGACAAGTCAAATATGTCCTTCATACAGTCATGTTATGTTATACTAAGTTTGGTATTGATACCAATATTGAAAAAGCCAGGAGAGGTAAAAGTCGTAGGCGGCTTGATATATATATATATATATATATATGTATAACTATATATATATATATATATATATATATATATATATATATATATATATATATATATATATATATATATATATATATATATATATATATATATATATATATATATATATATATATTTATATATATATATACATACATACATATATTGTAATGAATTAATGAATCTGAATAACGGACGCTCTGCTGGCAATGAAGAAGACGATGATGATCGGTGGCTGTTGTAGTACCTCGCGCACGCCGCTCGCCATTAGCCAGACCTACCTGATAAAGCACATTTTGCCAAGCTGCATCCAAACCTGTTTCGACGTACAACAACTCTATTTTAAGTGGTGGAGGAGCCGGGGTTCCCATCAACCTGGAACTTCGCAATCGGACGCTACCCTCACCGTTCACCATAACTGCTTCTGGCCCTTCTCAAGCTGCCTTACCAACGACAGTCTACTGTACTGGCGTGCTTCGGCAACGCAACCCACCAATTTTTCGCGGCAACGACGAACAAGACGTCGAGGACTGGCTCGTCGAGTACGAAATCGTAAGCGCTTCCAACAAGTGGAACGCCTGCGACCAGCTCACAAACGAGCGCTTTTACCTCGCTGATGTGGCCAGCCTCTGGTTCAAGAACCACGAAGGCGAAATCACCAACTGGTCCGCCTTCGAGACCACTATCGCTGTGGTCTTCGGTCGTCCCGCCGTGCGCCGGCTTCGCGCGGAACAGCGTCTTCGTAGTCGAGTACAGCGCAGGGACGAGACCTCTACAAGTTACATTGAAGATGTCTTGTCTCTTTGCAAGCGCGTCGATGAATCTCCAACCGAACGCGACAAAATCAAGCACATCATCAAAGGAGTTGACGACGATACCTTCCAGATGCTCGTCGCTAGAAATCCACAGACTATCACCAATGTTGTCCAGCTTTGTCAGGAGTACGACGAGTTGCGTAAGCAGCGCGTCTCGACGCGCAGGGCCGCTGAAGATTCGGCTGAAGTTTCCGCCTTCGTGCATGACGTCGCTGCTGATCACACCGTCTTACTGCTCCACATCAAACAATTGATTCGTGAAGAAGTTGCGCGTCAGCTTTGTCTTGTGGCAGAAGCATCCGCGCCAGTGACCTCGTTAGACCCACGCCTACGCCAGGTCATTGAGACACAGGTCAAGCAGGCACTGCCTCTATCGCCATCTGTCCCTACGCCGCTGACCTACGCTGCCGTAGTTGCTAGACCCCCAGCCCCACCTGTCTCTGGCGCATACCGAAGCACCGGGTCCTCCTACCCTACGACGCTGCCTACATACACGGCACCCCATCCCGTTTCGCCCCCAGCACCTTCTGTCGTTAACCCATGGCGCAGCTTAGATAATCGATCCATCTGTTTCGCATGCGGTTTCGTGGGACATATAGCACGCTACTGTCGCCGTCGCAACTTCTAGCCTCCAAACCATGGGAATTCTGCAAATTACCAGGCTGCCCAGAATCCCCAGCGACCATCTTCTCCTATCACCGACTCATTGTCCCCACGACGCTCTGTCGATTCTCGATTCTCGATCTGTCTCCCCGATGCTTCGGCGCACGAGCCCCGCTCGAGAGGAAAACTGACAGCCGCAGTTCCGGAGGCAAGAACTGCGTTGTCGTCGAAATTTCTAAGACCTCCTCTTTGTCCGACGAAATTGATGTGCTAGTAGAAGGTGTTGCTATACGTGCACTTGTCGACACAGGCGCCGTCGTTTCTGTAATTAGTGAAAAACTGTGTCGCGATTTGAGAAAAGTTACAACGCCGCTTACGAATCTTGCTCTGCGTACAGCCACCTCCCATTTCATCGCGCCGATAGCTCAGTGCACAGCACGCGTACCTATTCAAGATGTTCGGTACGCCGTCAACTTTGTTGTTATTCCACGTTCATCTTACGACGTCATACTAGGATGGGATTTCCTTTCTACCCATCAGGCCTTCGTCGACTGCTGTCGTGCTGAACTCACGTTGACTAATCCGTGCCTTGATATCGACCACCACAGTCCCTCGAAAGTGTTTGCCGCAGCTGACATCCGCATCGCGCCGTTGTCCGCCGTTCTAGTGCCTGTGTTTTCCCCTGCTGCCACTAACTCGACACTCCTGCTCCAACCAACTATAGCTAGTGTGCAACGCCGAACCATCGTCCTCCCGTTTGCCGTAATCAACTTTTCCAATGGTTCGGCGGTACTTTATGCATGCAACGTTTCCGCTTGCCCGTACATTCTGCTACGCGGCGAGTGTCTGGGATGCCTCGAGACCTTAAATTGTATTTTCGAAGACCCGATCTACCCAGACAAGCCATTGTTACCGACTTGTGCCAATACACCCGCAACTGACGCTAATGAACCTATGGATGTATTCCGCAAGTCCATTGATTGCAACCTCACGCCTGGGCAGCAGGAACAGCTGATCAAGCTCCTACAGCGTTTTCGAGTCTCGTTTGACCACAATCAGCCTTCCTTAGGTCGAGCGTTATCTGTTGTCCACCGTACAGATACCGGTCAAGGGACGCCATTACGGCTGCGTCCATATCGTGTGTCAACTACCGAACGCCGTGCCATCAATGAACAGGTTGACGACATGCTGACACGTGGCACAATCGAACCATCAAGGAGTCCCTGGGCCTCTCAAGTTGTGTTGGTGAAGAAGAAGGACGGATCCAGCAGGTTTTGCGTGGACTACCGACGTCTCAACCGAATCACGCGCAAGGATGTCTATCCGCTGCCACGCATTGATGATGCCTTGTACTGCCAACAGGGAGCCGCATTTTTTTCTTCCTTAGATCTGCGCTCTGGATACTGGCATGTACCCATGGCAGAGGCCGATCGCGAGAAAACAGCTTTCATCACGCCCGACGGGCTTTACGAATTCACAGTCATGCCCTTCGGCCTCTGCAACGCACCAACTACTTTCGAGCGAATGATGGACTCTATCCTTCGAGGCCTCAAATGGAACGTTTGCCTTTGTTATTTAGATGACATTGTAGTCTTTTCAACGGATTTGGCAACCCATTTAACCCGCCTCGAGAAAGTGCTCGCGTGTATTTCTGCCGCGGCGCTGCAACTGAATCTGAAGAAGTGCCATTTCGCCACTCGAAAGCTTACGATCCTTGGCCACGTGGTTTCAAAAGACGCCATTCTTCCTGACCCTGCCAAACTTACAGCCGTTTCAGCGTTTCCCAAACCGACCACCATGAAAGAGCTCCGAAGCTTCATAGGCCTGTGCTCTTACTTCCGGCGCTTCGTGCGCAATTTCGCGACGATCATCGCTCCTTTGACCAAGCTCCTTGCCGGCTCTGAAAGCCTTTCAGCCTGGTCTGCCACCTGTGACGATTCTTTCAATGAACTGCGCCGCCTCCTCACGTCGCCGCCTATTCTGCGACACTACGACCCATCAGCACCCACAGAGATCCACACCGACGCTAGTGGTGTCGGGCTAGGCGCTATTCTTGCACAGAAGAAAGACGGCTTCCAAGAGTACGTGGTTGCCTACGCAAGCCGAACTCTTAGCAAAGCTGAAATCAACTATTCCGTCACTGAAAAGGAATGCCTAGCCATTATTTGCGCGATAGAGAAATTTCGACCTTACTTGTACGGGCGCCCTTTTGACGTCATGACTGACCACCACGCCCTCTGCTGCTTGTCGTCACTGAAAGATCCAAGCGGTCGCCTCGCCCGATGGGCATCACGCCTCCAAGAATATAATGTTCGCGTGGTCTATCGCTCCGGCCGGAAACATTCGGACGCGGACGCGGACGCTCTATCCCGTTCGCCCCTACCCTCTGACCCGGACTGCTGCGAAAGTCTAACCTGTGATGCCACTGCCGTCACCATCGCCGACATGCCATCTGAGCAACGCAAGGACCCTTGGGTTGCTTCGATTCTAGACATCCTGGCTGGGCGGACGGCTTCCCCCCCTTCTCGCACGTTGCGTCGGCAAGTCGAGCACTTCGCCACTCGCGACGACGTGCTGTACCGACGCAACTACGCACCCGGTGGACGTCAGTGGCTACTCGTGGTTCCACGTCGTCTACGATCTGAAATTTGTTCCACGTTTCATGACGACCCCCAACGTGGCCACGCAGGTTTCCTGAAGACTTATTCTCGCATACGTCTCCAATATTACTGGCGTGGCATGTACCGTTTTATACGACAATACATTCGGGCCTGCTCGACGTGCCAGAGACGAAAAACTCCTCCTTATCACGCCAGCGGTACCTTGTTACCCTTACCATGCCCATCCCGACCATTCGACCGCGTCGGCATCGATATCTATGGTCCCCTTCCTAACACTGCTGACGGTAACCGCTGGATCGTAGTTGCCGTCGACCATCTCACGCGGTATGCCGAAACTTCATCCCTTCCCTCGTCTACAGCAAAAGACGTTGCGACTTTCGTACTTCACAACATCGTATTACGTCATGGAGCACCTCGGGAGTTACTGAGCGATCGTGGTCGCGTATTCTTGTCAGACGTCATCACAGCATTGCTGCGTGAGTGCCACGTCGTTCACCACACTACAAGCGCCTATCATCCCCAGACCAATGGAATGACAGAGCGCTTCAACCGCACCCTTGGTGACATGCTGTCTATGTATATCTCGTCAGACCACTCCAATTGAGACCGAGTGCTCCCGTTTATCACGTTCGCCTATAATACAGCCATTCAAAGCACTACTGGGTTCTCTCCTTTTTTTCCTCCTTTACGGACGCGAACCTTCTTGCACTATGGACACCATTCTTTCGTACAAACCTGACTCCTCAGAGTCCACGACTTTGTCTTAAGCCGCTACATACGCTGAAGAATGCCGCCAACTGGCAAGATCATTTACAACCCAAGACCAAGGACGCCAAAAGCACCACCATGACGCATCAAATTATACTACTTCCTACGATCCAGGTTCACTCGTCTGGCTGCATGTCCCTTCTGCTACACCTGGCCTTTCTACCAAGTTGGCCCCCAAGTATTATCACGGCCCATATCGTGTGCTACAAAAACGTCACCAGTGAATTACCTCATTGAGCCACTGAAACCATCTTCTGACCAACGTCGTCGTGGCCAGGAAATTGTCCACGTCTCGAGACTTGAGCCCTGCTACGACCCTCCCGTGTTTAGTTGTCCATAGGTCGCCAGGATGGCTCCTTATTTCGCGGGGAGTAATTGTGATGAAATAATCAATCTGAATAATTGACGCTCTGCTGGCAATGAAGAAGACGATGATGATCGGTGGCTGTTGTAGTAGCTCGCGCACGCCGCTCGCCATTAGCCAGACCTGCCTGATAAAGCACATTTCGCCAAGCTGCGTCCGAACCTTTTTCGACGTACAACACCTATATTTTATTATATATATTTTCTCGCACGTAAATAAATAAATAAATATATATATATATAAATATATATATGTATATATATTGATAGATAGATAGATAGATAGATAGATAGATACGCTCGAAGTCGCCGAAGTTTGCTGAGAAATGCTTCGCATATAACTTAAGATTGTCATAGGTCACACTAGTGTGCTAGCCCGAAGTTGGTCGCTACAACGTTGTCACCGAAAGGTCTAACCTTGCAGCCACTTACGCTTCGCGAGCCTCTTGAACTGCCCATAGTTATCCCTCTAATGTAGAACAATGTAAAGTTGAAAACAAGAAAAAACCTGCAGATTGCACCACACTTAAGAACTGATGTTATGCGAATCATGTGGAAGGAAGGTGCGTGTCGTAATGTTTTTTTTATTTTGGGAAACATTAGTAATGGACGCCTAAGGTACGAACAAATGTTGTGCGCACATACATAGGTTGAACAGTCACAAGTTTTATATAATGAGTTTTTTTTACTTGTCTAAGGATTCCAACCGCAACATAGACATTAGCAACACCAGAAATGGTAAGCTGACACTCAATCAGCACTTGTGCTCATGAGAATGGTAGCCCGCGACACTGCTGTATAAATCAACTTCAGTCGGTGGCGCTGATTTACAATTGACGTTGACTCGGCGTGATCCCTGCATGATATAGGAACATATATGTAATAATAATAACATTAGATAGACATCAGTAAAATCGCTATGGACGTTTTAGCAATATTGCGCATGTATAAGTGTTTTTGAAATGTAATTCAGAGACTTGGCGTGGTTCTGTATTAGAATACTTGGTTGACACACGCAAAATCCTGGGATTTAATACCGGCTAGTAGGCTGACATTTATTCTTTGGAGTCGATTCTCTGGCCGACGTGAAGCTCACTCTAAAAGCTCGATGGTCCACCATTGTCATGTAGCGGCTACTGTGCTCGTCTGCAGACGCGAAGGTCGCGGGTTTCATCCCGGTAACGGCGTTTAAATTTTGTTGCAGGCTAAATGGTAGAGGCTCATTTGCTGTGCGATGTCAGTGCACGTTCCAGAACACTATATGATAAAAATTTCCGGTAACATCCACTCAAGCGTCCCTCACAAACATATACAGTTGTATGACTCTAAACGCTCTATTATTATTTTTATTATAATATTATTTACGCACTTTCGTGAAAAGAAGCACGGTCCGTTCTTACTGTTACTTGGTAGATATAAACTGTTAATCATCTGTGGCACACAAGCGCCCATGGTATATGGCTATCAAGGCTGAGCAGGCATACTCGGAAAAGTATGAGTGAAAGCTGCTATGAGATCACAACTCGGGTTACCCACGGCGTCGTAGTTGTCCGCCGCCACCACCACCGCCACCACCACCGCCACCACCACCGCTACCACCACCGCCACCACCACCGCCACCAGTGGTCCTAACGACATCGCATAAAATAAGAACGAAACTTAGTACCAAAGACACAGTTCGGCTCAGACAATGGTCCGCTGCGTGCCAGCCCAGTATTCTACCAGTGAGCACACTGGTGCTTTGCACTTGTTCGGAAACTTGCCTTAGGCAGGCTTGATGTCGGGAAAGGAGTCACGTTAAAGGGCCACTCACCAGGTCCCATACCATATTTTAGTTAGACCATGGAAGTTGTTGGGTGTCCTATGAGGAGCACTTGGCACAAAAAGTTTCTGAATCGGTTCGTTACAAGCAGAGAAAACTGTTTTTTTGAAGCGGCAAGAAACGAGGCTGAGAGGGGGCGATGGAGCCCTGGACTGAGGGTCGCACCCAAGGGAGGCTCAGTGTTCATTTGTTATTAATAAAAGTTCATTCTCTCTCTCTCTCCCATGCTCCAACTTACAACAAAAGCTTGTTCATCACCTATAACTGTGGAACATAGCCACTTCAGGCATAATTCCTGATCGTCATCAGCCACTGCATGAACAATGGGCACATAATTTCGTGCAAGTGTATAGTGGATACCACGCTTCTCAGAAGAATGACGAAATATAGCATAGCAAACGCCAGCCCACTACCCAAAAAGTATTACTATTATTGCCATTGCGGCTACCCAGCAAATTTGCTTGCAGCAGTTACCACTAAGTGTATAGAAAAGGCGCTAAAAGGCCGCTCTTCTAGCTTTTGCTGTGACTGTGCGGCGCCTTCTGCACAGGCCTGGCGTCTTTTCTAAATACACGTGTTGAAATACATAGACTGGAAGCCTAAAATACTTATGCTGAGATACATTTGTCTTTGACGTAATGAGATATTTCGAAGATACTTTTGCAATAGGCCCTAAAAGTATGCCGGTTTACAAATACCGCGATTGTACTTGAATGCTTCCTTTTGATTTCTGGACGCCCATACTCCGCGAAATCATTTTTGGGGGCAGGGTATTGTTGCAAGAGGTGCCATTGATTAAATGTTAATTTTGTTTGTTTATTACTTATCACTACCCTCAGCGGAATTCAGATATTACAGATGTGGGAGGAGGTTTACAAAGTTCATACTTGGCAATATTCACATGCTTACAAGAGTCATTTGTAGTAAAAAGTTACACTATCTTGCACTAAAGGAAACAATGTGCGAATGTGGAGCAGTATAGGAGTTCACTTGTGTTTTCATTTGTATATTTCCGTGTATGTGTAATTTCTTTGTGGAGTTGTAATATTTTGTGTAGAAGTTGTGTTACCTTTCCGATTTGTGTGTATTTTGTGTGTATTTGTGTGTGTAGCAGGAGTAACAAACGTCTAACACTGTAATCAACATACATTGTCACAACAAAATTATCTATGCGACAAATAGCATAGCTCAGACAAATCACTGGATACGCTAACGAACACCAGTGAATTAGAAAAAAAGTGTACTTTTGGGTGCCTACAAATCTTTCCTGAGAAAGTTGCTGTTTTAAACAAACAGGTGCTCCTCGTATTGGCTGTCTTTGAAATAGCGTTGATTAGGCTCCAACCTAGGACTGGCAAAAGTATCTCTGCTTCTGCAGGCGAACACAACTTCGTGTTTAAGCTAATGAATGCTACCGTCTTTGTCAGATGGTCCCGGAGCACGGCTCACTTCTCGATTGAAAAGCACTCTAGCCCCAACGTGGGTAAAATGAGCTCACTAACGTGAGTCTCTCCTGACCCTTCAGAAGCCAAATTCACTCCCCATCTTTGAAATTCTTCGTCGCCCATGCCAGACAGACAAACCTACGCCTAGTCATATATAAGTCGTAGTCAGAATTATAATGACGCATGGTTGAGTCTAAAAACTGCACAAATCAAACACTGGCTTCCGAAAACTACGTTTTCGTGGGTGAGCTTTCGGGAATATTTCAAAACATGACTACTATGCTGTATTGGTATTTGATGCAGTTAGAGCAGGAGGAAAATCATAAGACACCACCAAATAAATCTCTCCTTTTGTCCAAGGAGCCAGGGTTGCCACTAGCAGCTACTTTTCGCCAAATTGGTGAATTCTAGAGGGCCGTGGTTACCTAAAATTGCGAATGGCGGCATGAATGTTTGCGACTTTTGGATGTTTTGGCTTTTTGGCAAGTTTCACACCAACCAGAAGCGGGCGCACTTTACGCGCACTTTACTACGTCTGTACTTTTTCTCGTGGGCATCTTATCACTCGCCCAGATCCTGGTGGCACTGGCAAACTGACGCGTCTGCCAGCGAACCCCCAGAATAATTGCAGCGAAATTCATGTCAATACACTGCTTCCCGTGGCACTAGGTGGTCGTGTTTTGTGTTGTTTTGAAGGACATCAAGAGCTTTAAGCTCTGTGAAAGTTTCGCTCTTGAAGTGTCTTCGTGACTGTTAGGCTGCATGATCTAACCACAATTCCAACTGTCGCGAATAGCTTGTCGAATTATCCCTTTGTGTAGTAGCCCCTAATTTGATATGTTGAGTGTAAATTTAGTCTTGAAAGACCTTTCAGGTAGGCCAAGGAGTCGGGAGGTTTTATGCAGCCTTCAAGAGCTGCAGCGAGCCGAATGTATAGCTTAAGCATGACCACACAGAAAGCGTGGTGTGGGTATTGCAATGGTTACGCAGTACCTTCGAATTTATGTAAAATTTTTTTGTGATTGATTTCTGCAATTATCATGCACATGATTTCACTGAAATGCAATTCTCTAAATCGGCAGGAAGGCTACGCATGCCGTACTTCTTGTTATAGCGAATGCTTCGTGCTGTATTCGCTACAACTGAACTGCGAGAAAGCTTTATTATGAGGCTCTAGCATTCAAGCACGATGCTGTGCATGTGCTTCTCAGTGCTCTCATGGTGAAGCGGGCGATCTGACTGGCATTGAAAGACGTCAGTATGATTTACGGCTTATGGATGGTACCACACTCCACGCGGCTATATGTAATAAGAAATTTTAGATGTGAAGCTGCTTAAGATTTGGGTCGTCCCCATCCTATGTAGTATTGCTGCTAGTAGCAGTAGTAGAAGTACTATTTCTACTACTACCACTACTCGTAGTAGTAGTAGTAGTAGTATTAGTAGTATGTAGCCATCTCTAGTCTATGAATGGCTAATAGATGGAGTTGTGTGTATATGTTCTTAGAGTAACTGTATATAGTTCCTACGGGACCAGAGTAGCGCAACTGTTTTTCAACGCCGCTGGCGCCGCCAGCAACCATGTATTGTGGAAAAGTTGGCATTCAGGCCAACTTTGTGTGTTCCGACGCCGCCGCGACATTGGTGCGAACCATCGCTAGCCAAGTTCAAAGCAAATCCTACTGGATACACTTTCTGAACGCCGTTGATAAATGCGTGCGGGTGACTCTGGATCAGCTCTTTGTGTGCACCAGCTCTGCAGTTTTACGTTCACAGCCATAGGAATGCTAGACTGACTGTGTAAACTGGAGAAAGAAGTTTTGTCAGTCTTACCAGTTTACCAGCTGCTGTGTGCTCTTTCGTTTGTAGTGTACATGCTAAATAAAACTGCACCTTTCTTTGTTGCTTATTCATATCTGTTCAAACGGAGCCTGATTATCTGTCTTTATGAAAAGGAAATACATTTATTCGCCACTGACGTAGCTAAAAATGCGCGGTTGTCGAATTCACAGAATTTTACAGCGAAAGCTCTTGATATCACAAGGGACGATTCCAACCCCGTAGATGGTCGCCGCCGTTGGTATCTGTGACCACTATCGCAAAATTAAAAACAGAAAAACCTACGTAAAAACATGCAAGCCGCAGTCGCGAATCGAACCCTAGTTTTATTAGTGGTAGTCCATTACTCTACCACAAAGCTACGCCGAAACTTGGCGCTGAAGTTCAAGCTAATTTTCTTTATGCTGCATATCAGGTAAGAATCTGCGTTTACATGTGAAAGAAATTGTTTTAGAATTGTGGAGTAACAACCGTGCATCGCACAACGCAGATTGTGGAAAGAGTGTGCCATTATGATCTTGCGCACTTCAAAAGCCTAAGTCATAACTCTACTCATCGAGAATAATCGGGCGGTTTCGGGTACCCCCAAGGTCAACGAAAGTCGCGATTCACCAGCGTAACGTAAATACTGAATGTTTCTGCTCGTTATTCGGTCGAAAATTCTGAAAATTTGCGAAATGTGAATGTCGCAAGACAAAAAAAAGTTGAAAATTTTCGCTTTTCGCTTTTCGCCACACGGTGAGCAAGAACCTCGCTTTTATTACCATGCTACTTATTCAGCTCTTACATTGCACTTTGTTGGTAATCGGACAGAAATGTACCCTTCAAGCACTGCAAACAGTGCGTGAAGGACGCAAGACAAGTATGCAATATGCAACACGGCATAAAATAATAAAACACGGCAGTGATGTCGCTTGCGAAAACAGAGGGCGACTTCGCCGCATAGCTGGCCGTTAGCCCGGCAAGATGGAGGACCTATGCGCTACTCTGGTCCAATAGGGACCATATACAGTTACTCTATGTCCCAGATTCCTTGTTTGGCCTGGCACGGTGGATGGACGTGTTTTTTGAGGGCTCCCAGTCGTCTACGCAGATAAAGGTTCTTCCATGTTTTGAGCTTGCTTTTACAATTATTATGGCTGCAGTGTACCCCTTCATAGCACTTATTACATTGTTTGGCTTTTTGGGGGTTATTCACTACGTATTTACTTGTTTCTGTGTGTGGGTTTTTCTCCTCCCTTCTCGTGATGGAGGCGCACGTACACCGAACATGCAAATCTTTAAGTAGAGATTAGACGTCTTTTGCTTAGGGCAGGGTTTGTCGTACGCCGTGTTTTGTAACTATCGAGTGGGACAATTCATAAGGGCAAACGGGGTCAAAAAGACATGATTAAAACATTCTAAAATGTTCAGGATTTGAGGTTGGTTTGAAAATGAAGGCTAGTATAGACGCGAATTCAAGGGAGGCTGATGCTAAGCATAGACAATGTGATGTTGAGGAAAAATGGGACAAATGGTAGTTGCCCAGAGTGAACTGCTGATGAGAATTGCTGAGCTGGAGACTGCGTTGGCGACTGAGTGAGAAAAAACAAGGGCTAAGGGAGAAAGGCTCAAGTCAGCCGGGGAGGAAATAGCAAAGGTGAACAAAGAAGCGACCGATGGAGAGAACAGTTGGGCGATGGCGCCCAGAACGGCGGAGAAAAAAGAGAAAACAGTTTCGAAAAAAAACAGGTTCAGCCGGTTCAATGGTCGCAAGACCCAGCTGCAACGAAGTAGTGCTGGGGGTGGGAAAGGACAAAGCAGCCGGTGTCCCGAGTGCAAGTGACCATCTGGTGCAGGACACTGCAACTAAAAAGTCACAGCACGTGATAATCGCCGGGGACTCAAATTTAAATTGATGTGCAGAAGCAATCAAAGAGAGGGCAAACGATGAGGAGAAATGCAGTCGGGACGTTACCAGGACGTAAGCTGGAAGCAGTCACGAGGCATGCGAGCGCAAAACTAATAACTAAAGATGATGAACTAAACCTCGTGATAATTGCGGGCGTTTTAAACGATGTCCTAGTTGAAGACTCAGCAGGACTAGTGACCATACTGGCGAAACGATTTGTTGACATGTGCGCCCTTTTCCACCAGGTACAAGTAGTGATATGCACGAGCCCGGAGGTACCGGTGCGTGATGGCAATCTGCAAAAAGCGGTTGTCAACGCAAACAAAAAGAAATGACAGATGAGTCGAGAGGAAGGCCTTGAGGTAGTGGAAATTAACTGCAAGGTGTATAGGTGGGGTGGTTTTCAACGAGACAGAATTGACTTCGATAGGAGGCTAGGTCATGAGGTGGGTTGGTGACTTGCAGGACGCGCTATAGCTTTTTTTTGGGAGTCACGCGGGTTCTTCGGGGTTCAGGATATCTAGTAACGAGGAAAACAACTAGGGGACTCTTTGGCAGGTGGTATTGGCAGATACGATTCCAAAGAGGCACCAATATTTAAGGCACGTAGAGTCCGGGAGAGAAATCCACTTAGGTAGGAGGACCGAGAATATTCAGACATATGGTATATTAACACGCAGGGTGTCTGGGATATGATAAAGTGGGGAGGGATAAAAGAACAGCAAAGGCAGGAGAAGGTGATGATGTATGGTTTTGTAGAAACACATTTAAGGGGCATGCAACAACCACCTTGCAATCTAGACTAAGCGTGGCAATATTGTAATTGAGCAGAAGGCGGCAGAAAGGCGGGTGGTACTGGGGCATACCTTTATGAAAGTACAGACTGGTAAACGGTCAAGCAAGAGTGGAGGGAACATTTATGGCTGAAAGGGAAAGTGGCAGGTAGATGATGCTTCTGGGTTTTGTTTACTTGTGCACAGGGGCAAAAGCCAGAGATGAAAACGAAGAAATGATGCAGTGCATAGAAAATGACATTGACTAAGAGGAGAGTGAGAGGTAAATATATCAGAAGATATGAATGCCCGCATAGAAGATATGAATGGATGTATTAACAAAGTATGCAGAATGCTAATGGATGTGTGAAAGACATGATTTAACCATTAGCAACAGCACCGATAACTGTGAAGGGCAGATAACATGGGAGGTGGGAAGGCTGCAGTCTACGATAGATTACGCCTTGATGTCACATAGATGTCTGATCGGCTAAGGATGATGAACATAGATAAATATGGGTGCAGAAGCTTAGTTAGGGAAGCTTAGTCAGAAAAGGAGACACAAACCCAAAAGCTGGTGGGATGTGACTGTTAAAAGAGCCATAATAAGACGTAAGAAAGCCTCCAGGGAAGACAGGTATGCTAAACAGAGGGTTGTACTGGAAGATGATGTCAAAATAAAATGGAATAACTTTTTTGAGCTGCAGAAGGGAAGCGTCCGATCTGATCAGTGAACATATCAAAAGAAAGGGAGCCAAATGAATGGGGAAGCAAACAAAAAGGATAGAAAGTCAGCTGCAAAGTTTGGGAACCGTCCTGATTTTCCGTGTAAAAAGGCAAGCGAGAAACACTGGTTTATAACTGCAGTTCACGGGGTTAGACTAGAATGGGATCAAGTAATTAAAAGTATAAAAACAATGATGACAGAAAATTTAAACACCCAGAAAGCAGTGCATACACCTCACCAGATGAAGATGGACCAATTAGCACAGTGGCTCCAATGGGACAACGAGATTGGGAAAGGGCCGAGAAAAAGAATAATAATAGCGCATCAACAAGCCCGGATGGCATAGAAATTATGCTAATAAAGAAACTATGACCAAACTCTAAGGAAACATTAAGAAAGGGTGTGAGCAATGCAATAATAAATGGTGAAGATATTGATACGTGTATGGAACTGTCGCCCCGACACAGCTGAAATGGCACCCAAATGAAGACGACAACGTGGTTCTTGTGGATTGAACTCTCGAGCTTCTCCCGTTGGCCTGCTTGACTGTGCGCTCTCTAAGCCGTTAGCAAGACCAGCTCTCGCTGAATAAATCTTCCCCGTAACATCTTTTGGTGGAGGTGCCGGGGTCTTCTCACAACCTGGCTCTGGAACTCTGCAGTGGACGCCAGCTTTGTCCAGCCGCGATGCCTGAAACCGGGACTCAGGCCTCGCCATCTGCGCCGGCTCCATCACCTGTGATTCCCCCCCCCCCATCTTCTCGACCCTGGCACGTTTTTCGGGACAGACAGCATGAACGTCGAAGAATGGCTCGCATCATTCGAGCGCGTCAGAAGCACTACAGGTGGTACGAAACGCTTATGCTGGCAAATATTCTATTCTACCTATGGGGTACGGCACGCGCCTGGTATGAGACGCATGAAGAAGAACTAACCAGCTGGGACACATGCAAGCAAACGCTTTGCTATTTGTTCGGTCGGTCAGTTGCTCGTCAGATGGCAGCCAGACAGGAACTCGCGTCGCGTGTTCAATCATGGACGGAGTCCTACGTCACGTACATTCAAGACGTACTGGCACTGTGTCGGAAGACTGACAAAAACATGTTCGAGGCGGACAAAATCAGCAACGTGTTGAAAGGCATTGCTGAGAATGCTTTCAACATACTAATGTGCAAGAACTGCGCCACTGTCGACTCCATCATATCTGAATGCCGACGATTTGAACAAGTTAAAAGCAGGCGAATAACCCACCACACCACGAGACTACCAAATACTGCTGCGACTTCGTCTTGCGAGGATTCTGCAGCGTCCCGTTCACTTGCGCCTCCTGCCAATATCGCAAGGATTGTTCGCCAGGAGCTTGAAGACATGGCACCCGCTTCCTATCAGCCCCCTGCGCAAGACAACTGGGCAACAGTCTTGCTTATTCAAGCCGTCGTACGTCAGGAGTTTGCTAACCTGGGCGTCCAGGTTCCCCAGCCTGCCAGACTTATGCCGCAGCCCATGAGCACTCCCGTCCACAACGCTGATCACCACTCTGCTCCACTTGTAGCTGCGGCAGCTGTGACT
The DNA here is from genome assembly GCF_043290135.1 of Rhipicephalus microplus. Taxonomy (NCBI): domain Eukaryota; kingdom Metazoa; phylum Arthropoda; class Arachnida; order Ixodida; family Ixodidae; genus Rhipicephalus; species Rhipicephalus microplus. The sequence continues at coordinate 46,019,023 of NC_134701.1, forward strand.
CCTCGATTTCCACCACGCTACCGAAATCCATCTGAGTGGCGCATGCACGATGATCGACCCATCTGCTTTTCTTGCTCTCGAGTTGTCCCGCCATTGCCGCAACAGGTGGTATTTCCGGCCAAGCTTTCCTAATGTCGACCGCCGTCAGGACCATGGACACTATTCGCAACGCCGTTTTCCAGATGACCACATTCAGGACCCTTCAGCTCGCCGTTCATCTCCACGCTCTGAACCGTCCTACGCCGACATCGTCGCCCAAAGAAACTGGTCTAGCCACTCGCCGTCACCTCAGGGTCGCCCGTCACGCTCCCCTCAACGCCGCTGTTCTCCGTCACCGGCTTATCTGGCCATTCCCCGGGAAACTGACGAGTGCAGCTCCTGGAGGTGGCGCTGCGTTGACGACTTGGAAGGAAAACTCTCAACCGGCTACAAATTCAAGACGCAATTTACTTCGGGTGTTTGTTGATGGCCACGTTGTTACTGCTCTAATTGACACTGGTGCCCAAGTATCTGTTATGAGTTCTACACTTCGACCTCGCCTGAAAAAGGTTCTCACACCGGCTATGTTCTCTACTGTTCGAGTTTCCAACGGAAGTCGAACATTGGTGCTTGGTATGTGCACTGCCCGCGTTACTGTTGCTGGCCACCACACTTCCGTTCTCTTCGCAGTCCTCGATGCTCGCCCACACGACGTCATCCTTGGAATCGACTTCTTAACCGCCCACTCCGCCCTCATCGATTGTTCTACCGGTATCTTACGGCTCGAATTGCCTTTGTGCACCGATTTCACTCCTCCAAGTCGCACTCGGCTACGATCCGTGGAGTCTCTACGGCTACCACCACAGGCTGCTATGCACATTCCTCTGTCGCCCTTCCCGTCCGTTCCTGATGGAGACTATCTGGTGGCTCCCCTCATTGATTTGACCCTTTCGCACCACATCGCACTACCACATACTATAGTGGTTGTTGCTTACAACACGGTGCTACTTTCAGTTCTGAACTTCTCTACGTCGACCCAAGTTGTTCCCCAAGGCATCACTTTAGCCGATCTTTCCACCCTTGATGAATGTTCGATTTGTTCTTTTACCCCTGACACTAAGACCATGGCGGAACCTGTCATCACGTCGCAATATAAGGCGTTCCTCGACAAAATGATATCCAGCGACCTCTTACTTTCCCAAGTTGCAGCGCTCCGAGGTGTTCTATTTTCTTACCTGGATATCTTTGATGTCGACGACCGTCCCCTGGGCCGTACAAGTGCCATAACCCACCGCATCGACACCGGCGACGCCAGTCCACTCCACAAACGCCCTTATCGCGTGTCACATGCTGAGCGCCAAGTTATACAGACGGAGGTCGAGAAAATTCTGAGTAAAGACGTCATTGAGCCTTCATAGAGTCCTTGGGCATCCCCTGGGGTCTTAGTTAAAAAGAAGGACAACACCTGGTGCTTTTGCGTCGACTATCGCCACCTGAATCGGATCACCAAGAAGGACGTTTATCCTTTACCCTGAATCGATGATGCGCTTGACTGCCTCCACGGCGCCAACTATTTCTCGTCTCTCGACCTTCGATGCGAATACTGGCAAATTTCGGTCGACGACCGCGACCGCGAGAAGACAGCATTCATTACACCCGATGGCCTTTACCAATTCAAGGTCATGCCTTTTAGGTTGTGCAATGCCCCGGCTACTTTTGAGCGTATGATGGACTCTCTTCTTCGCGGTTTCAAATGGTCGACCTGCCTTTGCTATCTGGATGATGTAATCATTTTCTCGCCCTCCTTCGAAAGCCACCTGTCTCATCACTCAGCAATTTTTGACGTTTTTCGTTGCGCTGGTCTCCAACTGAATTCGTCGAAATGCTCATTTGGACGCCGGCAGATTAAACTACTCGGCCACCTTGTTGACGCCACTGGTGTTATACCCGACCCTGACAAAGTCCGTGCAGTCCTAGAATTTCCGGTTCCGCGTTCCACACAAGAAGTTCGCAGCTTTATTGGGCTCTGCTCATACCTCCGCCGCTTTGTCTTCAACTTCGTGGATATAGCTAGGCCCCTCACGGATCTCCCCAAAAAGAATGTGGCTTTTTCTTGGGGAAGGAACCAAGAACATTCCTTCGCGTCACTAATTACCGCCCTCACATCACCATTTGTGTCGGCTCATGTTGATCCAGCGGCTCAAACAGAGTTTCGCACCGATGCAAGCGGCCATGGCATTGGTGCTGTACTCGCTCAGATACAGAATGGCACCAACCTTGTGATAGCCTACGCTAGCCGCCTTTTGTCGCAAGCGGAACAAAATTATTCGATCACTGAGCGGGAATGCTTAGCCCTTGATTGGGCTATTGCAAAACTCCGTCCGTATTTATACGGACGTCCGTTCTCAGTCATCATGAACCATCATGCGCTTTGCTGGCCTTCGATGCTTAAGGACCCTACAGGTAGACTCGGCCGATGGGCACTTCGATTACAGGAGTACACGTTCTCGGTTGTTTACAAATCTGGAAAGCTGCACAGCGATGCTGACTGCTTATCCCGGCACCCCGTTGATCCACCTAGCTCCACTGATTTGAAATCCGATGCCTGCATTTTAGCCATCACTGACTTTCTGAACGTGGCCGACGAACAGCTCCGAGATCCATCGCTGCTCACCATCATTGACCACCTTCAATCGCGTTATGCTGACCCTTCTCTTAGCAGGTACCCACTTCAAGACAACGTTTTGTACCGCCGAAACTTACACCCCGACGGCGCGGAACTTTTACTCGTCGTACCGCATCACCTGCGAAAGGATGCTCTGCGGCAATTCCACGACGCTCCAACTTCTGGACATCTAGGAGTCTCCAGAACTTAAGACCGGATTCGACGACGAGTATTCTGGAAGGGCCTCTACCGCTCTGTTCGCCGTTACGTCACATCATGCGACCTCTGCCAGCGCCAAAAGAATCCTACGACTCCTCCTGGTGGTCTTCTTGAACCTATTGAAGTTCCAGCCGAGCCAATTTATCGAGTGGGGTTGGACTTGCTAGGTCCCTTTCCTACTTCTGCAACTGGAAATAAATGAATCGCAGTGGGCACAGACTATGCCACTCGGTATGCAATCACTCGAGCGCTACCAACCAGCTGCGCAATCGACGTTGCCGACTTCCTGCTGCACGACATTATTCTCCACCATGGCGCTCCGTTTCACCTGCTCACAGACCGTGGTCGCTACTTTCTATCTTGTGTGGTTGATGATCTACTCCGATCTTGTGCTACCCGTCGCAACTTCACCACATCTTACCACCCTCAGACTAACGGCCTTACGGAGCACCTAATCCGCACATTGACAGACATGCTTGCCATGTACGTATCTACCGACCACACTGATTGGGACATAGATCTTCCGTTTGTAACCTTCGCCTATAACTCGTCACGTCATGAAACAGCGGGCTACTCCCCTTTTTATCTACTCTTCGGACGTCATCCCTTACTGCCCTTCGACACACTGATTTCATCAGACCACCCATCTTCCACTTCGTACGCTCAGGATGCGATCACCCGGGCCTTGACGGCACGCACGGTAGCGCGCGCTCGGTTATCGTCGTCGCAGACAGCACAGAAGTCCCTTTATGAGCGTCGACATAGAGATGCCGTTTTTTCTGCGGGATCTCTTGTTCTCCTGTGGCTCCCATCTCGAGGCGTCGGCCTCTGCGAGAAACTACTATCGCGCTATGCTGGGCCCTACCGAGTCATTCGTCAAGTCATACCTGTGACCTACGAGATTGTCGCTACCACAAACTCATCAGCTGCTGCACCCAGAACGGAAGTAGTTCACGTTTCTCGTCTCAAGCCCTACAACGCCGAATCGCTCATTTAACAGGCACCGAGACGGTGCCTTACGGGCCCGGGTAATGATACGTGTATGGAACTGTCGCCCCGACACAGCTGAATTGGCACCAAAATGAAGAAGACGACAACGTGGTTGTTGTGGGTTGAACTCTCGAGATTCTCCCGTTGGCCTGCTTGACTGTGCGCTCTCGAAGCCGTTAGCAAGACCAGCTCTCGGTGAATAAATCTTCCCCGTATCAATATCAATTGTTGGAAAATAAGCAGGATGAACATGATCACAAGTGAACTGAATAGTTGGCAAAATCAAAATACTTTAGAAAAAAACAGCTTATCTACGAGTGAATGATGATGAGTGAGGAGAAGCTTTGAAGGGATTTATTGACAAACAGTGAATAATCAGCTGGCCGCGTCTGTCCGCCCATCTGTCTGTCTGTCTGCTCATCCATCCGTCCGTCAGCCTGCCTGTCCGTCCTTCTGCCGCATGTCCGTCTGTCTGTATGGCTGTCCATCCTTCCGTCCATCTAGTGAACACTCCAAGTACCACTATCTCGCATCTTCCCATCATATATGCATCATATACAAGTACTGTCATCTAGCAGACATTTCAAGAACTAAAGAAAGAGGCACCGACTACATATCGGAGTTGCACGACCCATGCCTTTAGGACCTTTACCCCTAAAACTACTACAAGTACATCAGTGCATTATGAAAAATAGGGGGACCCCTAAGCTTCAGCTTCAAGAGTTGAACGCGATAGCGAATTTCGGCCCCGAGTGCACCCTTACACCGCTAAGTGGATATTTATTAATATGTTTTGTTACGTACACACGCACGCACACAAACACGCACAATGTAGTTTGGACCAGTGCGCGCCATTATCGCCGAATGAGCTTGTTTTCGTCGTGACACCTGTCAAACAAAATGCGTTAAAGGGGCCCTGAAACCCTTTTTCAATTAACCATGGAATGTAATTACTAGAAAAGTTTATTGCCTCACGAGTTCAACGCAGCCAAAATTTTAAGAATTCGTCCAGTGCGTGTGGAGTTACGAAGGTTTGTCGCATGCTCCAATCGCACTTTCTCTTCTCTCGTCCCGATGAAAGTGCTGGAAGCCAAGCAGGGAGGGTTGGCAGGGCAAAGAAACTACCGTGCATAGTGACCTTAAGCACTTTTTTTCTTCGAACGCGCTGCTTTTTCAGTGATCGTGCGCGCATGCGTGGACAAGTAGTAGCCTCCCGCGGCTATCTCGGTTACTTGATTTTTCAGTCACAGACGCTCAGGTGACTTTTCCCTCGCAACCTACGTGTCCGATTCCGTAGGCGGGTTTTTTGCGACACGACCTTTTGAAAGCTATTGTGTTAAAAAGCGCCACAAGAGAAAACAACGGTACAAGTAATAGTCGATTTCAGAAGAGGCATGCCGCGATTACACTTAGTTCAGATAGTAATACCTAAGATCAGTTTTAAAGACTGCAAGGGAAACATGAAGTTTAATAGCTGTAGGTAAATCATCACAAAATGAAATTGCAGTGAACGAAGATAATTTTTAGCGTAATTACTATGAACTGTGGGTAACGAAAAAATCTGTAGCTGCTTATCTTGTTACGTTCTTATTGTGAAAAATATCACGTAACACGAATGAAAGCACGAGGTTGTTATGAAGTAGCTTGTCGAATAAGATTGCTGATCCGCAGGTCATGGGATCGAATCTTGGCTGCGGCAGCTGAATTTCCTAAGGAGGCGGAATTGCTGTAGGCCCGTGTGCTCAGATTTGGATGCACCTTAAACAAACCGAGGCTGTCGAAATTTCCGGAGTCCTCTTCCACGGCGTCATAATCATCTGGTAATCTTGGAATGTTAAACGCCGCATATCAATCATCAATCGTTGTGGAAAAAGATGGCTAGGTTTAACTGAAATAAATAAACAACCGGCAAGATACATGGGGAAATTCAGTGTAATTTCAAGTGATGATGCTTATAGACTAATTTTGGATGCATTGAATTGATTACAAGTGACGAGCATACGTGTTTCACCATGAAGCACTAGCGTAGTTAATATGAGTATGAATGAAAGCAAAGTACAATACTAGCAGAGCGCCACGAGGAAAAAAAGGGGCAAGCTTCGATCAATGCACGGATGCCAAAGGAAGTTTCATGCTCCTGTAGCCACTGGTGTGACTGAGGAGTGCGGTCACATGCAGTGACCCAGGCGCCGGGAAAGAATAACCCTTGCGAGACTTCTTGATGACACAAACACAAAATTTATTTACACATTATAGGTGTCAAGCACACTAGGCGTCGAGAAACACCTTTACATCAGACACGACCGGCCGTAACAAAGGCAACCGTGAAAGAGCCCTGAGTGAACACGTGACGTGCTCTCTATATCCTTGTCCGTGCACGCGCTTCTTGTCCGACGCTGACTGCGCACGCCCATGCGCGTTCAATGTGGCGCACCCGGACGTCTATCGCGTCGCTACAGAACGCGGACCGCGTTAGCATGCCTCACCGATTACTGTCTCTTTTAGAGTATGTCCTTGCTCTGCCACTCATAACAGCTCGTCCACGGCCCGAAGAAGTCACGTAAGGGCTGTTGTACTACTGCTCTCTGAAGTAACCCTTGTACGTGGTTCGTAGCGATCGTCCATACCCGTCGCTCTGCTCTCGACCGCAACATAAACAGACACGGCACAAAACAGGTCGCACAACAACCGCATTTTGGCGTCGGCCGCATCCAGAGCACACCAAAGGCCGCTGGGTTTAAACATGTAGCTCCATGAAGTGACTTTTGCATGTACGTAGTTTGTAGAGATTGTCTATTCGCGTCACACCGGTTGTCGCGCGCAACACACACATAGCACAGAGCACATCGCACAACAAGCGCATTTCGGCTTCGCGACGATCAACCACAGACCAACGCCCGCTGGGTTCCAACATACAGCTCCACACCTGCCCGGTACGGCCACTGTGGTCTGGCTGTTCTCTGCTCGACCATGGCACGAAGCCCGTTAGAAAAGCCGCAGTCCACACTCTGGTGAAGTGTTCCCTACGTGCTCAGCTGCAGGGCTAGTAGGCGTAGCTGGACTGTAGATGGGTTAGGCACAAACGGTGCACTCAAATCCAATACCGACACCGAAAAGCCCTCGCTTTCCCAAAGATCACCATGTGTGTACTTACTTCTGGGCTCCTTGCTTAACTTTTTGCACACGGAAGCCTACACCATGGTGGTGATCAGTTAAGTAACTTGACGCTCACGTGATCACATTCCAAACTAGACGGGTGAACCTTTCTGTACGCTCAAGAGACCCTAGACAAAAGGACGTCTTGAAACACGTTATTTGAGGCGCATGTCTCAAAGCCCGCGTTAGACAACCCGGACGCTTCATGTAATCGCCCTCGAGGGTGCAGATATGCCGGGGTTTCCACCGAATAGTTTGTTTCCATACGCACAAAGACGGTAGCATTCGAGCAACCCGGACATCCATACACACGCATTCCTTCAGCTCAAAATCTGAAGGACTAAGTATCCTTGAGGATGTGGCTTCTGTAGCCCGAGGCACTACCGAGAATACAGCAGTTTCATCCCCACTGAACGCGCTGTGCTCTTGCAAATTATCACTTACCGTGTCACTTTCTGCGCCTTCATCGCTGAATTCCAGAGAACTCAATGTTTCATTACGGCAATCCTCCCTATCCAAGTCACTTTCTGCTGACAATAGCACCTCCAGCTGTCTTTCTGGTTTTACAAGTGCACCTGCACACTCCTTCTGCTTAGTCGGAGTTACCACATCTGCCACAAGCCGAGAAAAACCTTCATTTACGAACAAGTCAATTTGTCATTCACTCATGCGTAGGACACCTGTCATCGCCGACTGGCAACGAATGCCGCACTCACCAGCTAGCTGAACAGCGCCTTCCGAGTTTGTCGTGCCTAGGATATCTCGAATATCATAATTTGCTGTGGCCTGACCACCACAACGTTTCGCCAGGACACAGGGAAGATCAAACCTATATCTCCCCATTTCTATTTCATCAGCTGCAGCTTTCTCTTTGCGCCTACCGATCTCTCTTTCAAGCGCAAGCCGCTCTTGTTGTTTGGTTTCCTTACGCCTGGCCTGCACGAACTCCCAGCCATCGCAATACCTCTCCTCATCGACGCTGGAATCCATAATCGCCTGTATTATAAGCGGCTTCCCATGTATCTTCGCCACGACAATACCCAGCTCCTCGTACAAAAGCACTAAATCCAGGTCACCCATGCAGACTTCCGTGGCTCTAACTGCTGTGAAGGTCCCTCTAATAAACACTGCTTCCACGAAGCAGCAACAAATCTACCCCTTCGAATAGACATCACCATGTATCCAAAACACCTGATAAAATCTGTGCGGAAAGTGAGCACTCACTGCATTGGTACCAGGAAAGAACAGCGCCGAATGCAACGAAATCCCACTGCTGCCACCAATTGATGTGACTGAGGAGCGGCGCTACAGGCAGTCACCCAGGCGCCTGAACAGAAGAACCTTTGCGAGGCTTCTTGGCGACACAAACACACACTTCATTAACATACTTACAAGTTTGAAGAACACTAGGCGTCGAAAAGCGCCTTTACATCAGACACGACCAGCCGTAACAAAGGGCACCGAGAGAGAGCTCTGAGTGAACACGCGACGCGCTTTCTATACCTTTGTTTGTGCACGCGCTTCTTGTCCGACACTGACTGCGCGTGTCAGTAATGCCGATGCGCGTTCGAAATGGCGCCCACGGACGCCTCTAGCATTGCTACGGAACTCGGACCGCGTTAGCAGGCCTCACCGATGACTGTCTCTTGCAGAGCTGTATCCTTGATCTGCCAGTCATAACACCGCCAATCAGTTATCCTCATCCTAATTATTTCTACCCTTTTAAATTATACCCTAATGCTTTGGTAAATTTCACGCCATTATTTTGGAATATATGGTGGAGTCCTTTAAAGAGCATTATCAAATGTTCAGCCGCTTCCTTCTACTTTCCACAAGCATTACATACCGTGTCTCTGCCTTCATATTTGACTCGGTACGTCTTCGTCCACAATACTCCCCTTCTGGCCTGGAACAGCAGATAACTACCCAGAAAATCATCGTACATTTTTTTCTTTTGCCGTTTCCTGATTGAAAGTTCTGTAGGTCTCCAGTGATGATTTTGTAAGCATCCCAATTTTTCACACATTCCTCTTTGTTTCCTTCACCTTTTTCTCTACCGATTTTTCCTTTTGTCTTGGATTTCTGCTGTTGCCTAAATACTTGCTTGACAATTTTTGAGTTTGCTTCCTACATTTATTATTAAAGAACCCCAGGTGGTCTAAATTTCCGGAGCCCTCCACTACGGCGTCTCTCATAATCATATAGTGGTTTTGGGACGTTAAACCCCACATATCAATCAATCAATCCTACATTTATTATCAACATTTTTCATCTACAAGCAACTAAATACTTTCAAATAAAAGTAGCGCCTTTCAGCGGACATTCGGGGACTGCAACGAGAGGTGGCTACTGAGTACAGAAGACGCACGACCTACGCCTTAAGAAGCTTCTCCCCTAAACCTCCATTTCTTTTTCAAAAAACCGCCTCAGCTCTTTTCTGTCAAAAGAAGGTGACGAGAAACCCGTGTCAGACATTGTATTATGATACAATCGATACATTGTACAAGTATTTCAACACACATACAAATACATTTTTTTCCAAATGTATCTTGATACTGAAATACAGACACTCTGAAGTATATCTGAAAAATTCGGCACATACCATGTATCTTGGGAATCAACGTTATGCGAAGCATGCGGAGGGTGTTGATCGTGTCGCAATTGTTTTTACTGAGTGACACGTCATAAAATGACGCTTAATATATGTACAAATGTTGCACGCACAGAAATATGATGAAAAGTTGCAGATGTTTATATAACAAGTTGTTTGCACTTGCCCAACGATGCCAACAGGAACGTGTGTATTAGCAACACCAGAAGCTGATATGAAGCGTTGATGCTCGCGAGGATGCTGGCCCTGGACACTGCCACATAAATAAGCTTCAGATCATGGCACCTAACCACAATTTACGTTAACCCGACATGACGGCTGTATCAAAAGAGTACATATGTAGTGTTTATAAAAGTGGATAGGTGGCAGTGATACCACTATTGACGTTTCGCAAAGATTAACGTCAGTTTCAAAAGTAGTTCCGAGACCTGGCGTAGCTCTGTGGCAGAAGGCGTCATTGCCAACCAGAATGCTTGGGGTCGTTTCCAATTGGGACACTGACTTCTATTCTTTGCATTATTTGGGTCGACGCTACCGATGGCGGGTACTTAACGCTCAGGCGTTACGATTGTCCGTGTGTGTTCTCCTCGTTCTTCGGTAGATATCAATCACCTGTTGTACTTACACGCATATCAGGGGGACATACTCCCACATGGGTATGTGCCACTGTCTGGCGGGAAGTGTTTGACGACAGACGCGACGGCAATGTGACATTAATCATGGTTTGACCAGTGCGTCGTATTCGTCAAACCATCTTACTCTTCTATGCTTATGCTGGTTCACGCCAAGATAGCGGGGTGATCACAAAAGCACCCAAACGTAAGCAGCTAGATAGATAGATATGCTCAAACTCACCGAAGTTTGCTACGAAATTCTTCGCAATGAATATTATCGCAATAAAAAGTACCGCGATACTTCTCAAGGTTCACGGGTGCCACACATGTCTGGCGGATGTGGCTTGGCGACATACGCGACAAAATTGTCCCATTATTATATTGTAACGGAGTCGTGATGGTGCAAGAAGAAGACTGCCGGTCCAAGATTTTACCTTTTATTAGGCTGAACTTGCGACCATTGAAAGGAAGGTGAGATTACAGTGATACACAATGGCACTGATAGCGGTGAACAGAGCGCCAGCCGTCGATTATCTGATAAGCGTTGAAGCGCATCAGTAAATTTACACATGCCGTCGAATTTTCCAGCGTCTTTTCTGGTGGCCACATAGGCTCCAAAATAATCTGTGATGTTCGGGAAGGGGGCGTTATCTTTACAAAACTGTCTACTACAGTTTTAAAGCTTTCAGAACACTGCAGGTGCGGTTTGCGTTGAGAATCAGTGACAGTGTTACGGGGTGGTAAATAGCTTGCGGAAGAAGCGTGGCATTGGCCCCTTCTGAAAAAGGCATGGTCCCGATGTTTTAACAAAACACGAATGTACAAGAATATAGCCGAGAAAGAACAAGCAATAAATTACAATAGAACAACATCAACGACAACAAAAATGTGTATCAAAATGTTCTTTTGAAAAAAAATTGGCAGACATCACGTACAGGGGGGATCGATGGTATGCTAGCACAAATAAGAAATGTTGATATGTCAGTTTCAATGCAGCTCAACGTTACGAGGTGGAGGTAAATGATGCCCTACATGACTTCCTTGTCATGATTATTATGTTTTGATGTGTCGTTTATCTTCATCACCTCTTCACGTCACGTGATACCAAACTTAGTTTATCTGGAGCTAGCAAAATGACCGCAAGCACGCTTTCAGCGTGATATGTTTTCATGTCCTTACATGACATGCGTGTCAGGATTATCATGTTTGCACCAGTTATATATATGTTCAATCATTGACGTCACGTATACCAATTCGGTATATGTGGAGCTAGCGAAATGGCCATGTGTGCATCATGAAGGGCCCGAAATACTCCTATGCATCGTTGACGCGCACGCACACTGGGTGCAGCGACTCTACGTTAGCAAAACGCGATTGATTGATTGATTTGTGGGGTTTAACGTCCCAAAACCACGCTATGATTATGAGAGACGCCGTAGTAGAGGGCTCCGCAAATTTTGACCACCTGGGGTTCTTGAACGTGCACCCAAATCTGAGCACACGGGCCTACAACATTTCCGCCTCTATCGGAAATGCAGCCGCCGCAGCCGGGATTTGATCCCGCGACCTGCGGGAGCAAAACGCGAGCACTCTATACTCTGACAACAGGCGCGACCGGCGCGAGTAGCGTCCGTATACGCGGCGCGACTGCAACCGGCGCGAAATGCGACATGCTGCATTTTTTGCCGATGCATTACCCAGAATGCACTGAGTCTCCTTTTTTTTGACGGAGGGACGCCGCTGAAACGTGCATGCGTCAGAGCAACGCGGTGCGGCGCGCGCCGATGAATATATGGCAGGACCGGCGCCTGGCGTGGGAACGCCGGCGTGGCGTAAAGAAATAAACGCCGGCGAGCACGCGCACCGCGTCACCTCAAATTGTATTGGTACCTTGACTGTGGCATGCAGTCATCTTCTCACAGGACACGCGCCTCATAATAATAATGTTTGCACCAGTCACACACATCTGTCATTCATTGACGTCACGTAATACCAGCTTTGGTATTTGTGAAGCTTGCGAAACGGCCGCAAGCGCATCATGAGTGTGGCATGTATACATGTTGTTACTTGACACTCATTTCATAATTATAGCGTTTGGATGTGTCATTTACCTATGTCATCCGTTCGCGTCACGTAACACTGAGTTTGGTACATATGAAGCTAGCGAAATGGCCGCGAGCGCATCATCAGCGTAGCATGTAATCATGTTGTTATATGACACGTATCTCATGTTTATCATGTTTGCACCAGTATTATACCTTCGTCATCCATTCACGTCCCGTAATACCAAATTTGGTATAAGTGAAGCTAGCGAAACGGCCACCAGCGCATCATGGGCGCGGCTTGTTGTCATGTTGTTACATGACATGCATCTCATAATTAGCATGTCTGTCCCAGTCACATGCCTTCGTCACCTATTCACGTACCGTAATACCAAATTCGATATATGTGACGCTAGCGAAACAGCCGCGAGCGCATCATGAGCGTGGCATGTAGTCATGTTGTTACATGACACGCGAGTCTTGATTTTCCAGTTAGGGTATGTCGCTTGTTTTCGCTATGGAATCATGTCATACTATACCAGTTTTGCAACACGCCAGGTGAACAAAACCACCGCAAAGGCTGCAGGACCTTTTAATGTATATCATATTATTGACATACATGTCATGATTTTCATGTTATGACTAGTCAAGAATGTTCTTCATACAGTCATGTTATGTCATACCAATTTGTTATTGATACCATTATCGAAACGGCCAGGAGCACTCAATGTCGTAGGTGGCTAGATAGATAGATAGATAGATAGATAGATAGATAGATTAGATAGATAGGCTCAATGTCGCCGAAGTCCGCTAAGAAATACTTCGCATAAAAAATGTATGGAGAGCCCCTATTTACGCTATTTTGGTTTGTTAACGCGCATAAAACTGCCTGAGGCACGCAAAATGAACGACTTCACGTTGCCATTGGTGCCGTTGGGAGTTCGTGGTGCTGTTAGGGACAACATCGTAGTCAATTGGGCTAGACGTACAACCACCATGTATAGTCCGAAGTACTATCGCAGAAGCTTTTCACTGAGTGCATGCCGGCGTATCGGCCCGCACACCCAAACACGTTCATCGCGCCGATATTCCGTGAAGCGTTGTCGAAGGTTGTAATGGCAGCTGTGACTCGTGGAGGCGGGCATTATTTTGGGGTTCTTCGGTGCTGGAGGGAGAGTCACATGGATGCTTTCTTCATCACTGACGTTGGATAACATGCCGTTGAACGTCGTTGCCGAGGTCGTCCATAGACCTTGAATGGCGTCATCTTCATTGTCTCATGTACGGCTGCTTTGTGTGCGAAGGTCATGTATGGAAGAATTTGTGTCCCACGTCTTATGTTTGACGTCGGCGTACATGGCCAACCTGTCGGCGATTGACTTATACAGACGCTCCCGCAAACGATTGGTTTGTGGGTGGTACGTGGTATTACGGGAGTGCCTTGTTCTGCTCTGTCTTACTTCCTGAGTGAGGTGAGCAGTAAACGTTGTACCTCTGTCGGTGATGTGAACCTCTGGGGCGCCATGTTAAAGGATGCTGTTCCCGACGAAGAACTTGGCAACTTCCGCGGCACTGATTTTGGGGAGGGCTCTTGTTTCGACGAAGCGGGTGAGGTAGTCAGTAGCTACGATGATCCAATGTATTGCCTCAAGTCGACGTCTTGAACAGCTCAAATAGGTTCATCCCGATCTGCTGGAACGGTCGCCGGGGAGGGTCAATTGGCTGGAGGAAACCTGCTGGTCTTCTCGGTGGTGTCTTCTGTTTCTGTCAGTGTCGACATGTCCTCACTAACGAGTGACGTTGGCGGTAAGGCATGGTCAGTAGTACGTTTTTTGCATCCTCATGATAATGCGGCAAACACTAAGGTGTCCTGCCAGGGGATTGTTGCGCGGAGCCTGGAGGAGGTCTGACTGCAGGAAGGAAGGCACCACAAAAAAATTCTTGACTCAAGGCGATGAGGAGTTTTCATTGAAAAGGCTGTTTCGCAGCAACAGTGACGCAAGTACACGCTTTATTATTTTCCAAACAACGCCGATCACGCCCTCGATGTTTTATTTTAGGCCCCTTAGTTCCAGGTCAGCTCGCGTTAGTTCAGTGAGGTCGTCAGCAGTTATCATCCCCAAGAAGCACTCGTCATCCGTGTTGCCCGGCGGCGCTGGGTAGACGGGGACACTAGACAGGCTGTCGGTATCAGAGTGTTTTCCGCCGGATTTGTGAAGGACTGTAATGTCATATTCTTGAAATATCAGGCTTCAGCGTGTGAGCCGCCCTGACACATTCTTCAAGATAGCTAGCCAACACAAGTCACTGACAACATTGAAGGGTTAATCATATAGTGGTTTTGGGACGTTAAACCCCACATATCAGTCAATCAACATTGAAGGGTGTGCCACTGATGTAGGGGTGAAACTTCGATGTAGCCCAGTTGATGGAAAGGCACTCCTCTTATGTGTAATAATTGGCCTCTGCATTTGATAGTGACCAGCAAGCGTAACTACTAACTGTTTCCAGTTCATAGTCCATAGTGTTTCCAGTCCTATAGTGTTGCGTCAGTGTGTTTCTCTATAAGGGTGAATTTGTCGAAATTTGCAGGTAACGGAGGCGTCTGTAGGTGTCGTTTAAGTTCCTCAAATGCCCCCTCCTGCAGTGTCTCCCACTTGAACTCCACGTTGGTCCTGATATAGTTAGTGAGTGGCTCTTTAATGCGGGTGAAGTTTCTGTCGAACCGTTTGTAATAGGCGCACTGGCCAAGGAATCGACGCACGAACTTCTTGTCGGTGGGCGATGGGAAGACGGCGATGGATGCAGCTTCCTGCAGGTCGGGGCAAACTACGGACTTGCTCATGAGGTGGATCAAGATTGAGAGCTCCTCGTATAAAAATCGGCCCTTTTATGGGTTCAGGATTAGCCTTGAGGTCTCGATAGCTTGGAGTACAGCTTCAAGGCGCTAGAAACGCTCGTCGAACATCCAGGAAAACATGACGACGTCGTCCAAGTACACGAGGCAAGTCTGCCACTTCTATCGTGCTAGTAACCTACCTAGTATTATATTCCCAATGCTTTGAAAAGAGGTGGGCACCGAGTAAATACCATAGGGCATAATTTTAAACTTGAAGGGACTGTGGGATGTTAATAACGGAATCTTATTTCGGTTTCTCTCGTCGACTTCTATTTGCCAATAACCAGTCTTGAAGTTCATCGACGAAAACTACTTCTGGTTGTGGAGCCGATTCAACGCGTTCTCAATCCATGGGAGAAGATACACGTCCTTTTTTGTAGTTTTGTTCAGGTGGCAATGAGCGACGCAGAAACGTAGGGTTCCGTCCCTTTACTAAGGTCCCGGGGGATGCCTATGGACTCTTCTGCAGCTGATGTTGTGGCGTTGCATTTTGTCGTCTTGTCTCTTTACGGCCTTGCGTTCTCGCATCAAAACCATGTACGGACTCTGACGGAAAGATCAGGCATTATTCTCTGTTGTGAGGAGACGCTTGAAAACTGGGGTATGCCAAATTTTCGACGAGGATAAAAAATAATCATGGAATTGCAGGGGCAGGGTCTTGAGCTGTTACTCCTGAAGCTTCTGAAGACTCCGATTGACATCAAAACTGAGGAAAAAGCTTGGTTTCTCGGAGCAGACTCCGCTGAATCGGTGAGGGCAAAATCACTAGTGGTTTCCCCAATATCGTCGATGTATGCGACCATCGTGCCTCTTTACACATGTTTAAACTCATTGCTGAAATTCATGAACATAACTGCTGCTTTGTCTTCTCGCACCTCACAGATTCCTCTTGTGACGCAAATATCGCGGGTGACTAACAGATGTTGACTGCCTTTAACGACGCCTTCCAGGTCTTCTGATTTCAGAATGCCGGCTGAATTATTCACGCTGGAGTGAGGCAGAATGGTGACTTCTTTTTCAGGCCCATTCAAGGTGTGGTTGTCAGAACTCCAAACCAAGAATGACATCTCTCGAGCGATTCTGTACGACTAGGAAGCTTGCGGCATAGGCATGGCTGTTAATGCTATATGTGGCTCCGCAAACTTTTGTCAGAGTTAATATAGGTGACCTCTAGCTGTGTGAATTTCGATGCCTTCCCAAGCAGTCCTAACTTTCTTCAACTTTGCGGTGAGCGACTAACTGATGCCCAAATAGTCTCCAGTATTGACGAGAGCAGGGACATTGTGGCCATCGATGAGAACGTCGAGGTCGCTAGTTTGTCACATTGCGTCGCAGTTAGGTCGTGGTGCCGTATCAAGGTTATGTCGGCTTACTGAGCTGTTACCATGTCGCGTCGTCTGACCCTTCTAGCCACGAGGCTTCGAATTCAGGTCTTTGACCTACTTGCGGCGTATTCTTCGTATTTCTTCGTGGCGTCGTCGTCGGTGTCGGCAGAGGATCTTCGGTAGATCGTCGTGCAGCAAACGAACCTTAATCGGTTTCTGCCCTTTGTTTTTCTGGCAAGGGCTCGAAGATCGGCCTCCAGCAGGGCCGTTGTACTGCATGTGGTGTGGTGAGATGTAGCGGCTGGTGGAGGGCGAACAAAAATAATACTCGGAGTGTGCTTTGCGCTCCGCTGAGATATATATAGTCGGTGATGTCGCGTGGACTTCCACCTTGCCGTGGAGTCGGTGCGTTGACAGTGAAACCACGCTGCCCATCTGGCGGTACTGACAGCGGTGGTAGGTGTGGCAAACACAACGCCTCAATACTGTATTGCAGGCAATCAACTGCATCATACTTCTGCTACTTGAGACTAAAGAATGGTTCAATATAACCTGCTCATTGATGGCCCGAGGGGAAAGACTTCTGTGAAGAAAGCACTACTGCCCCGTTTCGACGTTATATATTGCTGTATTACTAATGTAAGTGACACTGGTTGCGCTACACATATTATTCGCTGCCGGATAGCCACCGCTGGAACTTCGCGCAGACATGCTATGCCGTGAAAGGGAACCAAAGGCAGGCCTCGTATTACTTTGTGGTTTTTTAGTTGAAAAATGTTTTTCTTCTTTAAAACAAAATCTACTCTTCTGAAATATTCTGCTTGTCTTACTGAAAAAGTATAAAACTATATGCAGCAGTATAAAAGGCACACTTTTATTCGACCACTACATTGCGAAAATTAGGCGCAATATGAAAAATGCCGTTTTTCGCAAATTTGCCACAATATCTTGGCAATATTTGTGTTTCATTGCTCTGAAAGTAGCTCCGCCACGGTGGTCTAGTGGCTAAAGTACTTGGCTGCTGACCCACAGGTCGCGGGATCAAATCCAGGCTGTGGCGGCTGCATTTCCGATAGAGGCGGAAATGTTGTAGGCCCGTGTACTCAGATTTGGGTGCACGTTAAAGAACCCTAGGTGGTCAAAATTTCCGGAGCCCTCCACTACGGCGTCTCTCATAATCATATGCTGGTTTTGAGAGGTTAAACCCCACAAATCAACCAATCAATCAATTGCTCTGAAAGTATTGCATTCATTTATTATCGACGCATGTAAAGAAATACTTGTAAAAGTATTACTGGCGAAAACATTACCGCTTTTTATGAAAAGCGATAAATGTGCAGCAGACTGCACATTTATCTATCTATCTGTCTGTCTGTCTGTCTGTCTGCCTGTCTGCCTGTCTGTCTGTCTGTCTGTCTGTCTGTCTGTCTGTCTGTCTATCTATCTATCTATCTATCTATCTATCTATCTATCTATCTATCTATCTATCTATCTATCTATCTATCTATCTATCTATCTATCTATCTATCTATCTATCTATCTATCTATCTATCTATCTATCTATCTATCTATCTATCTATCTATCTATCTATCTATCTATCTGTCTGTCTGTCTCTGTCTGTCTGTCTGTCTGTCTGTCTGTCTGTCTGTCTATCTATCTATCTATCTATCTATCTATCTATCTATCTATCTATCTATCTATCTATCTATCTATCTATCTATCTATCTATCTATCTATCTATCTATCTATCTATCTATCTATCTATCTATCTATCTATCTATCTATCTATCTATCTATCTATTTATCTATCTATCTATCTATCTATCTATCTATCTATCTATCTATCTATCTATCTATCTATCTATCTATCTATCTATCTATCTATCTATCTGCCTGCCTGCCTGCCTGCCTGCCTGCCTGCCTGCCTGCCTGCTCTAACGGATTTCATCCACGGAGAGTTCCAGCTGGGAGTTCAACCAATGATGGCTCCGCGTCCAGCCGAAGATCCATTTTTAACGTACACAGAAGCTTTGCGTACTGCTGCACTGGCTGCAGGCTATTCGACCCATTCATCCACCTAATAGATGGCGCCGTTCTGCTCAGGCCCGCCGCAATACACGAACCCAGCACTTACTATACCAAAATGCAGCGTGCGGCGTGCTCCCGGCAATCGGCTGCTGTGTTAATATTGTTACGTACAATCCAAATGGTGTACGAATAGCTGCTTATTGGGGCTAACTTGTGCCTGCAAAGTAAAGGAAACTGTAGCGGGGTTTTCAACAGGCGATTAGCGAAAGGGGATCAATCTCCAAGAAAACCCTCGAGCAATGCACCACTTCTTTTTCATCAAAATCCCGTGCTGAGGAGGCGCGCGCCGTCATGGCCTTTTCTTGTTTTGTCATCAAGCCGCTGGTCTCTCGGGAGGCGCATGAACTAGCCCACGTAGTTTGAATACTGCGTTTGCCTTGCGTCATTATCCCTCCTCCAAAAACGCATCGTCCCGATGCATAAAAGCAGTGTTGCTGAGATGGTCTGAATGCGTGGTTTCCATTGGACAAATAGGTATTCCTCATGATCGGGTGTGTATGGTTCAATGTTCATTGCCTGTCACAGTAGGGCTTCATTCTGTCTACATGCACGATTTCTGCGCTCCTTCGAAATCTTGATGAGCTCACTTGTCCTTCCGGTGACACCTCGTAGTTCAAGGAGCTGACATGACGAAGGACTCGGTAAGGGCCGAAATAGCGGCGCATGAGCTTTTCGGAAAGGCCAGGCGTCCGCACAGGAGTCCAAATCCAAACTCGGTCGCCTGGTGCGTAGTCGGCTCCTCTCTAACGAAGGTTGTAACGGTTTGCATCCACGCGTTGTTGTTATTTTATGTGATGTCGCGCCAGCTACCGTGCTTATTCGGCTCGCTGAATGAATTCGCTGATGTCTGGCTTGTGCTCTGTATTGTCGCCTACAGGCAGCATTGCATCTAATGGTGTGGTAACTATTCGACCATAGACTAGCTGGAAGGGCGTCACTTTAGTAGTCTCCTGCACAGCAGTATTGTAAGCGAAAGTGGCGTACGGCAGTATCTTGTCCCACGTACGGTGCTCCAAGTCAACGTAAATGGACAACATATCGGTTAGAGTTCTGTTGAGTCACTTGTTTAGCCCATTAGTTTGGGGGTGGTAAGCCGTTTTTTTCCTATGACATGTGCGGGTAAGTGTCATAATGGACTGCGTCAGATT
The DNA here is from genome assembly GCF_043290135.1 of Rhipicephalus microplus. NCBI lineage: Eukaryota > Metazoa > Arthropoda > Arachnida > Ixodida > Ixodidae > Rhipicephalus > Rhipicephalus microplus. The sequence continues at coordinate 46,038,760 of NC_134701.1, forward strand.
GGCTGTGAATGCAGTTCCTCGATCCGTGATAACCACCTTTGGGGCACCATGCCATAGCACAATGTTAGTGACGAAAAATTGAGTGACTTCTATAGCCGTGCCCCTGGTGAAAGAGGATGTCTCGGCATACCGGGTTAAGTAGTCTGTCGCCACTACTATCCTGAAGTTGCCCTTCGATGACGTAGGAAATGAATCAAGTAGATCCATTCCTACTTGTTCAAACGGAGATGCAGGTGGTTCGAATGGTTGGAGAAATCCTGAAGGTTTCAATGGAGGCGTTTTGCGTCTCTGGCAATCTCTACATGTCTTTACATAATGCTGTACAGCATCCAGTAGCTTTGGTCAGTAGTGCTTGGTGCGGATGCCAGCCAATGTTCTACTCACTCTGAGGTGTCCTGCTGCTGGGTCATTTTGGTAGGCTTCCAGAATTTCGGGTCGCAGGGCCGAAGGAACACGACAAGTAGGAATTTCTCCCTGCTGTGCTCGAAGTTTCTCTTGTATAAAACGTTGTTTCTCATCAGATGCGAGGACAATTTCCGGACGAAAACTCGAGGAACACACACAAGTTGCCGTTCCAGATGCTTGATCAGTTTAAGCAACTCTGCGTCAGATCGTTGATATTCAGTCATGTCTGCGTTGCTGACGGCCCCAAGAAACGGAAAGTCGTCTCCATCTTCCACAGGTGCAGATTCCATTGGTGCGCGTGACAAGCAATCAGCATCGCTGTGCTTGCAACCCGTCTTGTATATGACTGTTATGTCGTATTCTTGCAACCTGAGGCTCCATCTCGCAAGCCGCCCAGAAGGGTCCTTTAGTCCAGCGAGCCAGCACAGCGAGTGATGGTCGCTCACTGCTCGAAATAGTCTACCATATAAGTACGGTCGGAATTTCTGTATGACCCATATTACCGCCAGACATTGCTTTCCATCGCCGAATAATTTATTTCAGCTCTCAAAAGAGTGCGACTAGCATGTGCAACCACTCTTTCCTCTCCGTTTTGCAGCTGCACAAGGACGCCGCCTAGTGCCAAATTGCTTGCGTCCTTGTGAATCTCTGTTTCAGCTTCTTCATGGAAATGTGCCAGGACGGGGTGGTTTAGGAGTCGCTGTCGTAGCTCATCGAACGCCTATTCTTGCTCGCTTGTCTAGGTGAAAGGCATGTCTTCTTTCGTCAGTCGGGTTAGTGGTTCCGCAATCTTCGAAAAATCTTTGATGAATGTTCTGTAGTAGACACAAAGTCCTAAGAATCGTCTCACAGCCCTTTGATCCTTCGGTCTAGGAAACTTTTCGACAGCTGCTGTCCTTTCGGGGTCAGGTCGAATGCCTTCAGAGTTAACCACACGACCGAGGAAAAGCAGTTCATTAAAACCAAAATGGCACTTTTGGGGTTTTATCATCAGCCCTGCTGAACTAATCGCTTTGAGTACAGTCCGTAGTCGTTCCACATGCTGATCGAAGGTGGCCGAAAAGATCACAACGTCATCGAGATAAACAAGGCAAGACTGCCGTTTTAACCCGGACAGCACAGTATTCATCATCCGCTGAAATGTGGCGGGTGCGGAACACAGGCCAAATGGGAGTACCTTGAACTCATACAACCCATCTGGGGTCACGAAAGCAGTTTTCTCGCGATCTCGTTCGTCCACCTCTATCTGCCAGTATCCGCTCTTGAGGTCTAGAGAGGAGAAGAATTTCGCGTCTCGTAGTCTGTCAAGGGTGCAATCGATCCTTGGAAGGGGATAGACATCCCGCTTTGTGACGACGTTCAATTTTCGGTAGTCAACGCAAAATCACAAGGTCTGGTCCTTTTTTTTTACCACTACTAGAGGTTAGGCCCATGAGCTGGCCGACAGTTGAATTACGTCGTCCCTGAGCATTCCTTCAACTTGGCCTCTGATGACTTCTCTCTCTTTTTGTGACACTCAGTGTGGGTGCTGGCAAATAGGTCTAACAGATTGATCGATTATGATACGGTGTTCGGTGATAGGTGTTCTTTGCAATTTTGATGACGTGGAAAAACATGAGGCGTACTCCCGTATAAGGCTCTCGATTTTTCGTTTCTGGTTCAGTGATAGGGCTGCTTGAATGTGGATAGATGCGAGTATGGAATCTATACCGTCAGGGTGTAGTGGTGCAGTCTCGGAAGAATTCAAATCCGTAAGCGGAACGTAATCGTGCAAGTGACCAGTAAATGTTCCCTTCGCAAGATGCTGCACCTCATTTCGGAAATTTGTCAGGAAGACACTCGTACACCCATCACGCAGTCATACAATACCTCTTGCTGCACAGATCCCTTTCTCGAGTAATAGCCTAGTATTGCCTTCTGCCATACCTTCATAGTCGTTGTACACATTGCATTTTACGGGGACAACGATGATGGATCTTGAAGGTACTGTTACATCATCACCAGCAATCTGGAGCGCATCGAATCGTTTTTCACTCTCGAATGTCGCGATGGCGTTTCGTCGAGAACCAGACGCACGTTTCCTGCAAGTTTATTACTGCACCATTAGCCTGCAAAAAGTCCATTCCGATAATTGAACACTCCGACAGGACAATGAAGCTGGCGACGTAGGTGAAGCCGCGTATCCCGACTGTAGACGTACACATGCCTGCCGGATCGATAAGGTGTCCCCCGGCGGTTCGCACTTGTGGTCCTATCCAAGAGGTCAGCACTTTTTTCAGCGTTCTGGCAAGTCCCCTGCTCATGACGTAATAGTCTGCGCCTGTGTCTACCAAAGCATTCGTTTCGTAGCCGTCTACAATTACCGACTAATCAGAAGCGACGTTACCGTTTCCGCTCGTAGTCTCGTGTCCATCATCACATTTTGAAGTCGGCACTGGAGGTTGTTTTCTTGCGTCGGCAGCGGCTTTACCTCTACAGGTCGCCGATTCTAGTTTTCCCGAAACGGGCTTTAGGGAAGTCGCCTGGAAGAGTTTGAAGATGGGCGCGGACTTGGTGACCGATACCTTAGTGGCGCTGTCGACCGAGACTAATGCTGCTGCGAGGAGTGAGCACCTTGACGCGTTTTGACAAGTACTCCTCGATTTCAAAAGGTCACTCCCCATTCCGTGGACAGGCAGCGTTTACGAGAAAACCCCGAAGTCCAGCTCGGCGATATTCACACATTCGGTAAAAATGGCAAGCTTCGCCGCAGTGATAACAAAGCAGAATTCGATCAGGAGTGCGCCATATATCAGCTTTTCGGATCCTAGTCTCGGCTGGGGACGGCGTAAATTGAGGTTTCGGCAGATACGTGCTTGCTACGGCGAAATAAGGTCCAAGGGCGGCGAAAGGAGGTCCAGGGGTGACGAAATGGGGTACAGGGGCGCTCTCAGCACCTCGGCGTACAAGACTGCTGGCTGCATCAGCACCAACGCTTGAACAGGCTGGGCCTGTGGCTGCTGCTCACAGACTGCCTGTCTCACCTCCTCCTGAACAACTTCCGCTAAAGACGAGACCGTTGAGGGGTTACCGTTTAGCTTCTGGAGCTCTTCTCGAACCACCAATCGAATGAGCTCTCGTAATACGTCGATTTCATTTCCGAAGACTGCTGACACTGCGTCTACGGATGCGACGTTAACATCTCAATTGTAGTGCCTCGCTCGCTGTTGCAGAGTCTTTTCAACCGCTGTCGCCTCGGTGCGAAATTCAGCGACGTTCCGCGGGGGGAATCGGAGCAAACCAGCAAAAATCTCCTGCTTCACCCCACGCATCAGGTGCCGAAGTTTCTTGTCCTCGCTCATATTTTGATCAGACCGGCAGAGTAACCGGCACATGTCTTCCACATACATTGCGACGCTTTCATTGTTGCGCTGGTTTCTTGCTTGCAAGGCAGCTTCAGCTCTTTCCTTGCGGTCTGTACTAGGGTGTGTGGCCAGTAGCTCCGGTCGGAAATCATCCCATGATCGAATGGTACCTTCATGGTTTTCGAACCACGTTCGTGCGCTGTCCTGCAATGCGAAATAAACTCGGCGGAGCTTCCGTTCTTCGGTCCATCCGCTGCAGTTGGCAACGCGCTCAAAACCCTCCAGCCAATCCTCGGTGTCTTCACGAGGAACGCCATGAAAAGGGTCCGGAGTCCGTGGCTCATCGACAACGACGTGCGTGGCAGCGACTGGAGACGAAACAAGGTGCGCAGCAGCGGTTGGAGACGACATTTCGGTACTGTCAGCGGAAACAGCTGGAGACACTTTGGGCTCTGGTGGCAGGGAAAATTCCGGTGGCTCACCACGTAGACGACGGCTGGAGCGCTGATGAACTGGCGTGAGCTCAGTTGGTTCAACTGCTCGTGATTCCGGGCTGCTTCCTCGAAGTCAAACTGGGTTTGCGATCATTACCCGGCTCTTCCACCAGAACTCTTACGTACAATCAAAATGGTGTACGAATACCTGTTTATTGGGGCTAACTTGCGCCCGAAAAGCAAAAAAAAAAATGTAGCGGCGTTTCCAACTGGCGATCAGCAAAGGGGAATCAATATCCGAGAGAACCTTCGAGCGGTGCACCACTTCTTTTTTATCGAAATCCCGTGCTGAGGAGGCGCGCACCGTCACGGCCTTTTCTTGTTTCATTATCAAGCCGCTGGTGTCTTGGGGGGCACACGAACTAGCGCGCGTAGTTTGAATACTGCGTTTGCCTTGCGTCATTATTTACCGTGAGTGTGCATACGGGTGCATGGGTCTTCCTGAATTTCGCCCGGATGTTCGTCGACCCCGAGATGGTGAGCGGCCTCATGCTATCGCTAAATACTTCCAAAGTCAGCAGTCCCACATTTTTCAGCGACGCCAATCCCACTCGCCATCTCCATGGCACTCCACGTCAACTGGTCAGCACTCGACCTTTTCGGATGTTGTTGCGAGACAACTGCGTATAGATTCCCGAGCCCGCGCCGGGGAAACTAAGAAGAGCTACCTCTGGACGTGAGGCTCTTGCTTATCGACCGTTATACGACCCTCCCCCAAACGGCCTGCCGACATCTGACGATTTCCTTTCGTCGACGTATGCCCTAGATGACATACGTTTATCTGCTCGCATCACTGTTCTTGTCGACAAACTTCCGGGAACTGTTGTGGTATACACGGGTGCCAATTTTTCTGTGATGACCGCTGACCTCACTGCTCTACTACGAAAAGTAACGACGCCTTGGGGACATGAAAGCCAACCTCCATACACCAGGAGTTCACCTATTGACACCACTGAGAAGATGCACCATGCTGCTCCGAATTCGTGAGTCAACGAACATTGCGTAATTTGCCATGATGCACGAATGTTCAAAAATGTATTTTCGGAATAAATTTCCTCCGTGAGAAAAAGCCGTTATTAAACCTTGTTACCAGCTCATATCGTTTTCTGACGACCATACGCCCAGACAAAAGATACCGTGGCATAGACCACAACACTTCGAAGTGGTGACATCATCCGCCGCGAACCAGTATGTTGGTAACTGTGGAGAGCAACTGCGATAGCAAGAGTAGAGAAATTGCCGAAATCGACCTCTCGGCACTCCTGGCTTGGTCAATATGTGTCTTCCAACTGAAACGTTAGAGAACTCCTCTTTTGATCCCGAATTTCGGTGGTGTACTAACACTTGGGAAAGCGAACAGCAATCGCGAACTTCAAAGCCACATTGGTGACCAGCATTTTTTTTTATCGCGCGGATTGCCACGGCCGCCAAATGTGACACTGTGTTTTCTAGCACAGTTGATGTGGATCACCGGTCATCCTCCGCGCATAAAGAGCAGATACACGAGACTATGCGCACGTATCGTGGCTATTTTGCATCCATTTCAAAAATCAAACACCAACAGGGAAGCATCTCATTACAATGAACCTTACCGAACGTCGAGTACAACAGCTCGCTACCCACGTGTCACGAAAAGAACAAGATGCGATATACGCTCTCAGATGAAACAGATGCTCTACGACGACGTCATCTAACCTTCGAGCAGCTCATGGGTCCCCCGTCATAGTGCCACGTTCTATTTCTCAAGTTTTGTTATCGCCCCAAAACACTACACAATTCTCAGCGCAAACCGCGCCTGCAGTTTTCGAAAAGCTTCCGGAGTTTAGTAGATAATTTCGATAAGATCACGCCCACGCTGCGAACTGTACAGATTATTTTGGAACCTACGCCACCGCCAACGATAACGCCAGAACATTCGATTGCAAGAGTCTAAATGCCGACGCACTTCGCTGCTTGTGAGTAGTTGATCGATGGCTGATGCTTCGTTCGCCGCTATCAGTCCAAGACTGCTACTGTAATCGGATTTTTGTTTACCGGGCACAGGTTCGCCGAAATAAACAGTTAAATTCCAACACAAAGTCTCCTGTCTTCGGCCACGTCATGACCTCATGACAATATTTGTTGAAAAAAAGACGACATTTTCCACTTTTGCGTGAATTACCAGAAACTCATTGAATAGACGAAGAAAGACCTCTGCCCTCTCGCATGCATGGATGAGTCATTAGATCGACTTAGACATGGCCGATATTTTTCATCAATCGCTTTGCGAAGCGGCTGCTGGCAGATCGAGGTCGATGAAGGTGACAGAAAAAAAAAAGCGATCATAACTTCCGATGGCCTTTACGAATTTGAAGTGCTACCCTTCAGATTGTGCTCCGCTTCGAGAACGTTTTAAAGAATTATGTACACCGTGCTGTCCGCTCTGAAGTGCAGTGAAGTTTATTTTCCTTTCACACAAAGGGGGGTGGCTTCGCTTAAAGGCTGGAGTGCCTGGCTGGAGTTGATGGCTGTAGGCTGAGGTCCCTTGCACAGGCTAACATCAATAAACAAAAACACATATGTACAAAGTTATCTGCATTTGCTAGTGTAACAAAATGCTACTGTTAAACATGCAGCGTAGACAAGATAAAAACATTACAAGAAACACAAAGTGATACAAAATACAAGCTTACACAAAGCACAAATCACATTCGAATAAATATGTCTCTGAATAATATTTATCTGTAATAAATATTTCTCTGAATAAATATTTCTCTGTCACGAAATATTTGAACGTGATATTAAGCTTTACATTCGTCATCGTTTTAATAATAGCCATAGTTTTCAGATAATTACATACTTTCTGTCCTTCTTAGAGGCTTGGTAGATTTGTTTTCGAAAGTGGTAAGCATCATTGGACCAAGTACAGTTTTGAGTGTCTAGTTGATTGCTCTTAATACTCTGAAACAGTAGAAAAAGGTAGATTTGGTTCGCTTTAAGGGAATCGTAACTACGCAATAATGAAAACGTAGACAAATCTCTGGGTCTGCCCTTGTACACATGAATGCACAGCAAAACTCTCTTTCGTAGTACTAGTAGTTTTTGATAACTAGAAGACCTAGTTGTTCCCCAAACGAGAATTCCCTAGGTTAACTGAGAACGCACAAGTGCATTATACATCTGCACTCTCAACCACACGGGTACCAGGCAAGCTGCTTTGTAGAGGATGCCAAAACTTCTATACTTATTTCGGATACTAATTTTGACACATGTGTGTTTCAGGAAAGGTTCTGGTCATACCAGACGCCAAGAAACTTAGTGCAATATATCTCACGTATTCTTACCCATCCAAATTTAGTACTGGCTTATTAAAGTCAGCAGTGCTGTCCCTGCAGGGGCGCCTGCGTAAGAAGGCATTTGGTGCGTAGCGACACTATGGACCCGAGCGAACGAGGGAGCTTCGACTCCCTCCTATGCCTAGCCGTGCGTGGCTTTGGCGTGTCCGGGGAAAAGGGTATTCTGGGGGTTGAGCCGACGCCAGGTGATGGGACCTTTAAGGCCACCCAACAGAGGCAACACACCCCTTTGGCCCCGGCTTCACGTATACGGCACCCCTGGACTGACCCACCCAGGGGAAATCGACAGTCGCCCTTTTCTATCTCACTCTCCCTACACCTTCGTATTTATCTCTCATTTTCTATCTGTCCTGTCTTCTACTCTCTTCCGTGTACTTCCAAATATCTTGGTGGCAAGGGTTAACCTTGTGTGGATGCCCAGTCTTGGCTCTTCCATATTAGGTTAAAGCAGCGCTGTACAGCTGGTGTCGACAGGCCTTGTCCAGAATCTCCTGCCACGTCCCCTAGTTGGGCTCGGCGGAGGGTGGCTGGCACCGCTGCCAAGCTGTATAGTATATTTATCACAAATTCTCCCGCCCCCTTCCTGATCGCTTCCTGAAAAGGTGGCGCACCGAACACACGCTCATGCTCAATACACCAAAACTAACCTTCCCAAAGTACCATGTTATTCATAGAGAGAAGGAAAGAAGACAGTACGTGTGATTTCAGCTTTTCCCATGTCGATAATGCTCACTGAACCAATAGGTCCAGGTTATAAAGTGACAGAGATGGGAAGTGGCGATCTCCTTCTGGAGGTTCATGACAAAATTCAATAGGACAAACTATCCAGAATTGTAACATTCGGGGACGCTCCTGTTTCAGTGGGCCAACACAGGTCTATGAACACAGTCCGGAGGGGGCGATTTCTGATGACGATCTTATCAATCTGAGTGAAAGCGAGCAGTTAGAAGTATGGCACGACCAAAACGTTGTGAAGGGACAGAGTATAGTAATCAAGCATGAGAACAAACAGACCCCTACAAAACACATAACAATTATCTTCGGAACCAGTGACTTATCAGCATATATTGAAACCGGCTGTTGTAAGCTTCGTGTAAGGCCATACACTCCCAATCCTCGTCAACGTTTCAAGTGTCAACGTTTCGGGCATGGATCACAGAGTTGCAGAGGGCGCGTCACTTGTGCAGTGTGCACCCATGCAACACATATCCGACAATTGCACCTCAGAAACAACTCATTGTTCGAACTGCGAAGGAGGTAATGCTGCCTACTTGCGATCTTGCCCACATGAAGAAAAGAGAGAAACAAATAGTAGAACTTAAGGTCAAATTTCGTCTATCATTCTAAGAAGCACGTCAACGGTTCGCACTACACAAACACTCTTTTCCCTCCTTCGCCGATGTGACGCACCGGAGCACCACGCCACACACTTCTGCACACGCGATTGTCACACAGAGTGCGGCCGCGGTCGTGCCACCAGCACCCTCGGCTGGAGCAGCCTGTACTCCCCCGCCATCTGACAAACAGGGTCAACAGACCCCCGTATCTACTGGACCTCAGACCACTGAAAGCGCAGTTAGCTCCGAAAGTTCTGTGAACGTGCCTGCCAAGCAGGCACCATCTACCACCTCACAAGAAGTGATGTATACAAGTCCCACTTCTTCGACGCCTCACACGCCGAAGGATAGGCGCAACTCCTTGGAGCATGCCAAAAGAAGACAAACCCCGAATCGTAGGGTCCCCGAAAGGCCCTGTAACCTAACGCAACACTTTCGTACACACAGAACCACACAATATTATAAGGACACAAATACTACAATGGAACGTCAGAGGACTGCTGATAAACCTCAACGATATTCAGGAACTTTTACACAAACATACACCTAAAGCGCTGTACGTACAAAAAACACACCTAAAACCTAAACACACCCACTCTTTGCGTCGTCACGTTATTTTTGGAAGGACAGGAATGATACCATTGTGTCATCCGCTGGTGTTGCCATTACAGTCAATCAAGGGATGGCATGCACACAACTAGCACTACAAACATCCCTTGAGGCGGTGGCTGTTCGAGCAGTTCCTTTGAATAAGCTCGTCTGAGCACAACACCGTCTTGAAAAGCATGAATGCCAGTCCCTCATAGACGAACTTCCAGGATCGTGCCTTGTTTTTGGGTACCTTAATGCACATGGTAGCCTCTCGGGTACTCTCTCTGCGATGCACGAGGTCGCCTGATTAAACAGTTCCTTTCATATTCCAGTGCGTGCCTCCAAAATCGTAAATAGGCAACATATTACAACATCGCTAACAATACGTACTCAACAATGGACCTCAGCACAACATCCCCAACACTTCTGCCTCTACTTAAATGGGAAGGTATTATTATACCATACGGTGGTGACCATTTTCCTATCGTTATCAGCAAATCAATAACAAATACACGTCCTGCACAGGCTCCCAAAGGGCTCACCGATAAAACCGATTGGGAATATTCAAAACAAAAGACTCTATTAACTTAGACTGACATGGCGGCATTGAGCATAAGAGATGCTGTGTGCTACTTTACAGCTATCTTGGTTGATTCAGCAACAAAATGCATTCCCCAAACATGTGGACCGTCAGGCAAACGACGAGTCTCATGGTGAAATAGTGAGTGCTGTGATGCGCGAAAAAACAAAAAACAAAATAGGGCATGCAAGTTGCCTATAGACTCGTGCACAGTTGGGAATCTTGTAAACTTTAGAAACATTAAGTCGCTAGAAAGGAGGACTCACCGACAGGCGAGAAGCGAAAGTTGCAAAAATTTCTATCAGGTATAACTCATGCACAGATGAGTCGAGCGTATGAAACATGGATGGTAAGGTGGCATGACAAAAAACGCATTCGCTTTCTCTAGTGAACACACAAGGGGAGAGTTTGGAAGACCAGGCTAACACTCTCGGAGCACTCTTTGCGCAGGTTTCCAGCTCATCACGCTATAGTGAAGTGTTCCGACGTTACAAAACCAGAATATAAAACAGAGATTAGAGCGCAAAGCCACAGCACATGAGGCATACAGTGAACCTTTCTCTTTGGCTGAATTCCAAGCCTCACTCACCTGCTGCAATAAATCTACGCCAGCCCCGCACCGTGTGGCATATTAAATGCTAAAACACCGGCCCACTAAAACCCAAAAAGCTCGCATCTCCCTGTGTATTGCGATATGGTATTCCGGCGACATACCCTCAGCTTGGAAGGAAGCTATCGTTATCCCAATTCTAAAACAAGGCAAGCACCCGGTGTCAGTTTCCAGGTACTGGCCCATAGCGTTAAGCAGCTGCCTTTGCAAGGTCATTGAGAAATGGATAAATAGGCGCCTGATGCACTTCCTTGAAATTAATGGCCTACTTTATCCACACAAGTGTGGGTTTCGAGGGGCTCGCTCCACCATTGACCACCTCGTCCGTAACGAGGCAAGAATTCGCGACGCTTTTGTTCATAAGCAATTTTTTCTTCCTGTGTTCCTCGATATTCAAAAAGCATGTGACACTACATGGCGCTTTGGCATATTGCGAGACCTGTCACATTTACGTGCGCGGGGTAGAGTGCTGACAATCGTCGAAAGCTACCTGTCCAACCGTACATTCCGTGTCCGAGTTGGCACTGTCTTATCTCGAGTATTTGTCCAAGAAACAGGAGTGCCACAAGGAAGTGTACTGAGCTGCCCACTTTTTTTACTTAAAATGAATTTCTTGTACCTATCTTACCCACATAATATTTTTTAGTGCATACATGTCGATGATGCACAGATTGGTTTCAAATCGTTCAACATCTCAATGTGCCAGCGTCAAGTTCCACTAGGATTGAACAAGGTATCTCAATGAGAAGATGAGAATGGTTTTATACTCAACGCGCAAAAGAGCACATGCGTCTTGTTCTGCCGAAAGAGGGGCCTCCATACTGACCCCGACGTTGACTTGCATGGTCAACCTCTGCCATTGAAGACCAACCGCAAGTTTCTTGGACTAATATTAGACAGAAAACTAACATTCATTCCACACATAAGCATAAAAACAATGAATATTTTGAAAATTTTGTCACGCACTACGTGGGGGAATGACAATAAATGTCTGATGAATTTATATAAAAGCGTCGTACGCACACGCCTAAATTACAATGCTATAATCTATCAGTCGTCAACACCTTCAGCCTTAGAGATTCTTGACCCTGTCTACCATCTAAAAATTTGCCTTTCTACGGGTGCTTTTCGAACTAGCCCTCTGGAGAGCCTGTACGTGGATTCTAATGAATGGTCGCTCCACCTTCAAAGATGTTACCTGTCTTTTTTTGTACTTTCTGAAAGTGAAGGCAGACAAGAAACACCCCTCTCATTTCACAATTAATGATTTGTCTTGTTCTGCTTGTTCAAGAACCGACCTTCGTTGAGGCCGCCCTACTCGCTCCGTGTGAGGAGCCGGGCCGAAGAAACAGATGTGCCTCTTCTCGAACACAGTTTGATGGCTCCTGCAGCATATCTTCTACCACGGCAGTGTCAGCCTATAAACTGTGATGCCTCTTTTGTTGAAGTCACAAAGCACGCACCACTTGCACACATACTTCCTAGAACTACAACATAAATACACATTCCCTGAGTTCTTGAACGATGCCTCAAAGTCCAACACTTCTGTGTCATATGCAGCGGTAGGCCAATCCTTTTCCAATGCCGACCTTCTTCATTCTGATGCAAGCATTTTCACAGGAGAAGCCTATGCAATACTGGCAGTCGTAAAACACACCAAACAGGTAAAATTACAAAAGGCGGTAATATACACAGATTCCCTAAGAGTGGTCAAAGCCCTGAAAACCCCTAAAAACGCAAGAACCTCGTGCTGGTGGTGTCACTTTACTCACTTCTGTGCACGCTGTACACATCAAAACAGCATGTCTTCGTCTAATGGGTGCCAGGGCACCGTGAGATACAAGGAAAAGTTCTGGCCGACAAGCTGGCTGCTTCCGCCAACGACACTACTTCTACTGCATCAATAGCAATCCCTGCACTTGACTTGAAACATTTTATAAAACGAGAGCTCAGGGGGTATTGGCAGAGCAAGTCGGATAGACACACAGACAATAAACGCCATGCTATTAAGCCGCAACTAGGTAATTGGCCACCACTATCAAAATCACGACACACAGAAGTAACACTAACAAGGCTTAGAAGAGGACATACACACTCTACACATACATATCTTCTTTTTACAGGCGATCCACCATATTGTGAAAGATGTAGAGAACCACTTATGGTTCTCTACATTCTCCTCTAGTGCAATGAGTTAGATGCTCTAAGAAAAAAGCACTTTTTACTGCCCTACCGAAAGCAGCTCCCACTACACCCTGGGATGCTTATCGGTAGGGCTCCACTTTTTAAAATCCAATCACTTTTCACGTTTTTAAAGCATGTTCATAGCTTTCACCCAATATTTCGAGGTGATCCGTAGCACCACCAATGCACCTTAGTCGTAGCTTCGGTGACTACATCTGCATCATGGTTTTATTATCATAACATTTCGCCATTCACTTTCACTGCACATATCTCACGCCATTGTTAGGATTTTAGTACTGCCATGTTTTTACCCGCATTAGATCGAGAAATTATAAGGACCCTTTACAGCCACGCATCATGCCATTGTTAATATATGTAGTCTATTGAAATGGCGCTTTTTGGCCATCAATGAGCCCTTGCGGCATTAAATACAACTCATAATCATCATCATCATCAGCAGTATATTTGGCCTAAAGTAATATAGTTTCTTTTGGATAAAATTAGGCATAACTTGTTGCGGGTAGCAGCATTTAACATACGCAGCAAGGCGCCAACCTCTTCCACTGGGACGTAGGAGACCGTTATAAGCACAGTTACAGAAATCAAGACGGCTGCTGCGAAAATACCAATGCATCTAATTTCGTTTTCAGAGAGGTAAAAAATTATCAAGGTGGTCAACTTTGTTTTCGAAGCTTAGTTTGGTAAAGTGGATGAGAGACAGTCTCTGGTGTCGGTTATAAAACTTAGCGTTGCAAGATTGAAATTCCAATACGTCGGCTCTTGGTACATAACCTTGATCTATGAAGCAATAAATGATGCAGCTACGGTAATACTCTGCACAAATCGCTTTCATCGGCAATCCTGATGGCATTAGAAGATTGATTCTGTCTGGCTAAAACTTGCACCCGCTAGTCCAAGCGAATTTTCAAGACATTTCTTTCTTGCGAGCAATTGTGGCTTAGTAGCACGGGTTAAATGGCAATTAACGCACCTCTGATCAGATCCAGGAAGCTGTAGCATTTTGTTTGTGATCTGACACTTCCTAGCTTTCGCGAGAATGGCCTGTCGTTTATCTCTGCACAAAACGAACGATTGTGTTGCTCTCGACTGTTACTCGTATGGCTATCTTGTGACATGTGTCAATGTCAGCAGCACAAACTGGTTCATCAATGACTTTGCCAAGTCTTCGTATGACATCATATCATGCCTTGTTTGTTTAGATGACATTGTTCCTGACATAAGATTTGAGCAACATTCACAGCGACTTCCGCCCGTCATTGGCGTTATTCAAGCGGCAAGCCTATCTGGAGAATTTTCGTTTTGGCTAAGACGAATAGAAGTTTCTCGGCCACCTTTTCAGTCACAATGACATACAGCCAGACCCAAGCTTCATTACCGCGCCCCCCCTCTCGAAAAAAACAGAACAAACTGAACGTGTACTGGTTTTTGGGTCTCGACATAGTACAGGTGCTTTGTTCAAAACTTCCGCATCATCGCCGAACCTCTTACTCACCTAACGAAGAACGATACTGCTTTTTGTCTGGAGTCCAGAGCAAAGAACTGCTTTTTCTGTGCTTCGGAAGCGCCTTCAGTCTGAGCGCTTATTATGACACTTTGATAAATTGCGCTACAAAACTGCACACTGATGCAAGCAACATCGCAGTGCTCATGCAGTGGCAAGACGGTGTAGAGAGTCCCGTTGCTTTTAATTGTGGCCTTCTGTCATCTGCGGAAACCGACTACGCGACCATGCTGAAAGAATGCCTTGCTGATATTTTAGCGATATGAAAGTTTCGACTTCACCTGTGTGGCCGTCGGTTCAGAGTATTTACACAACACCACGTCCTCTGATGGCTAGCCAATGTCAAGGAACCTTCAGTTGGCATTTTATCTGCCTGCCACGACGAGCCTTGGTCTGACCCATTGGGTTTCACGGATACCCTTACTTAGTGTCACAAACGAGTGCTCAAGAAAGCGCGCACCTCCGAATTGTAGCGATGGCGACAATTTCTGGCGCCGTTTCAACGCAGAAACAACCAGTGTAAGAAGAAAAGAGGCATTAAAGGACTCCTCGGGTGCACCGCCTCTCCTCCTCAAAGGAGCCACGCTACGCTTGTCAACCTCCTTGCATGTGTCACCGAGCGAGATCTGGAAAAATCTCGAAGAAGAGGGGCATGGTTATGCAGAGTTGTGTCGCCTTACGAGAGAGTTACCACCCTTACACAGCTTTGGCTGTGCAGCATGCCGATGAAGCTGTTCGAAGCCTAGGCGAACGTACGTAAGCGAGCAGCGGATGGCGGTGATCAGGAGATGAAGAAACCTTTGCGCCAGCGTTCATAGGGCAGGTGATGAAGAAAGTTTCCCGCCGTCGGGCGAAGGTTTATGTCTAGATTGACAAAGCGGGAGATGAAGAGGTTTTTTACCTGTGGGTGAACGCTTGTATTACAAGCAGAAGAGTGTGTGTTTACCGCCAGTGAGCGAAGACGCGTTCTACAGTCGCAGCGCGTGAGTAGCCGACGTGTTACCGGTGTAGAAGTTTCGTTATTGAAGTGAATACATTTGACTACACCAAGTTTCATAGAATAGAAAATTCGGGGGTAGTGGAACTACAGCAGCGCTGGACTTTGAGTGAGTGGTTTCTAAAGAAATTCATTGAAACTGTGTTCCAAAAACTTTGGACTGAATGATTTTGACGAAGTTTTAGTCTTTAAATGTCTTGGTTGGTTAATGCATGAGATTGCACGGAAACACGCATCGTTGTTTCGTATACGTTGATGTGAGTGTATGTAGTCGTGATGTGTAGACTGTTTATTTGAGTATCATGCGATTGGTGCCATATTTTATTGGACTACTGCGAAAAGTGCATACTTGTCTGTGGTTTGTTCTGCCGCATTTCAGGTATAATTTTGTGTTGTTATGAACTCTCAGCTCTGACTCGTCCTTTGAACCACAATCGGCGTTCACTGGTGCTAAAGAGGACCACATTAAAGCTGTTCGTGCTTTCAAGGTACAATTCAGGGGAACAATACTACAGGCCTTGGAATTATCTCGGCAATTGCCGCCTTAAATAACAGGACTAGTTAACCCAGATTCATACTAAGTATTATTGACCAAAGCTCACTTAGGATGCCAAGCGTTCCGTTAAAACGTTTAATGACTTCCAGTGCCATAAAGCCCCACTTCTGAGCTTCGTCCGTTTATTAAAGCCCATCGCACCACCATCGCAACCGTTGGAACTAACCGGCGTAGACTTGCTGGGCCCTTTCCGAAGTCTTATGATGGCAACCACTGGATCATGGTCACTAGGGACTATTTGACGAGGTACTGTGAAGCGAAAGCCCTACAGCGAGGCAAAAACAATAATATTGCGTACTTCGTACTTCATCATAAAGAACATCGTCTTCCGCCAAGGAGCGCCAACCATTGTCACCACTGACGATGCAACAACACGACAGCCTAGCTGATGCAAGACGTCACGAGACTTTGTGAAACCACTCATCGCGAAACGACCTAATACCATCCATAAAGCAATGGTCTGACAGGTAGATAAAACAAGATGCTGGCTGATGTTATCCATGTTCATTGACAGCAATCACAAAAGCTGGGATAACGTTCTGCCATACATAACGTTCCCTTAGGACACTGCGGTTCAAGAGACTACAGTGTTTATTCTTTTCAGGTTGCTCCATTTCCGAGAAGCAATTACGATGTTGAATGCTATGCTCTTACATAACGTCACTGACATTACTACTGATGCGAACGACCTTATATGGCTCGCTGACGCGGCCCACAAGCTTGCACTCAAGCGGACCCAAAAACAAATGCACATCGCCTTGCGGATGTACAATTCCCATGTTATTTACTGACCCAGCGATCTAGTGTGGCTGTGAATTCTCGTTCACCAAAGGGACTGCTCGGAAAAATTACTTTACTGCTGCTTCGGTCCTTATAGAATACTACGGCGTCTCAATGTCGTAAACTACAAAGTTCTTCCTGGAGACATACCTCGGCAATCTCATCGTTTACAGAAGGTGGGCATTGTTCATGCATCGAAGATGAAGTCACACTACCGGCGAACAACTTTACACGGCTGCGTCATGCGTGTTTGTGCGTGTGCGCAATTATTTTCGGGTATATACAGCATCAGGCATCGGGAGGATCTTTCTTTTTTTGGAAGGGGTAGTGCCACAAGCATAGAACGATATTGAGCTATGCCATTGCTTGTATGTGCCCTTGTGCGAAAGAAGACAGGACAAGGAAGAAGAGCAGACGATGAGCTCATGGTTTAGTTGATCGGTTTGGTTCGACGTCCAGTGTTCTCGTGGACAGAGGTTGCGCTTTACCCTTATGCACGTGACAACATTTTCTTGCATTAATATAAATATGTATTGTCAAAAAACAAGAAAAAAATAAATTAGTTCTAGGTTTTAATTTTGGTTTACATATAAAATACTGGAAGGTAGGTATGTAAGCGTCGGATATGCAGTCATCATAATATAAGTACTGAAAAAAAAACCAAGGAGACCGCAAAGGGTAAAAATTACTTAAATAAAAAGAAATGAAAGAATCATCTCGATCATTACGTACATATATATGCGGAATGCATATAACGCATCTGCAGAGGCCATAGGCATAGTCGAACATATAAAGCGTTGTCGTGTTGAGGATAGAGTCCATATAGATACAATTTTTTATGCACTAACACAATGTGAATCAATCAACATAATAAACAGCTTTTATTTGTGGCTGCGTTTCATTATTTTGAAGCACAAATAAGTATCTGTGACTGATTCAACTGATTTATCTGGTAAAATTTTTTTTGGAAGCTCACACCAACTGCGGTAAGGTGCATAACTCCCGGCCAAATGTTAGTCTGTGGGGTGAATGCCAAAAAGACTAAGAGACTAGAAGGATAATATGTTCAAGTCTGACTGCATGGTCGGCGATGACTGAACATATTGCTGCTATTATTAAAAGTTGATAATGAATGTGCGAGCAGTGCTACTCCACTCAGAGCCATATAACCAACCCCCGTTTTTCGGCTCTTGTTTTACAGTGTGCAAATCATCCTTGTAGCACATGTACACCCAGTCCATTCACGCACGCAGGTTGCCCGCGTTCAGCGTGTCGGCGTGCTGCCCGTCGGGCTTATTGGCAAGTTCGGTGTTAGCTCCCCCGTGGTGTCACTGGATGGCCGTGTGCTGGGCTTCCACGACGCGTACAAGCCCGAACGCCGCTTCGCCATGGACATGGCTGGATTCGCAGTTAACATGCGGCTCGTAATGTCAACCGTGAACATCACCCTGCCTTATTTGCTAGGCCAGCTCGAGACTGCATTTCTCGAGAGCCTGGGCGTCAATATAGACGATTTAGAGCCGCTTGCCACTAACTGCACCGAGGTACGTGATATAAAAGTGTTTTGCCTTCGGAAAACAGCTTAGAGAAAGCTCAAAAGAGGCCAGTATTCTTTCTTTTTGGGAGCAAGTTGAGAGAAGGTGCTGACATATTTGCGAAATGGTTGGTTTCAATTTTCTGTATTTTTGCCTTGGAAATACTCACATGAAATAGGACACAAGTGTTAGCTTCAAGAATAATCTCACTACAAATATCCCAGGTTACTGGATAGAGCTGAGTTAGAGAGGTGCGGATCCCACGCAAGGACGCTGCGTTAGCTTTTGTGATGCTATGCACGAGTTAATTCTATTTGTTGATGTCATGCAGGAGCGATGCTGGAGCTAATTGTATTTTTGATAGAAGTAAAAAATACAGCTTGCATATATTTAAAAATCACTCTACATATAAAGCAACTGCTATCACTCTTGCTTTATAGCTTCTAATAAATATGGTTAGCAATTGGGGGTTTCAACTCAACGGTGATCCTCCGCAAGCCAGGCACGCGACCACCACATAAAAGAAACCGCTTCCAGGAAGACGCACGCAGAAGTCCAGCATGCGCTATTAGTTTTTTTAAAAATCATAGCATGCTTAGGGTGCAGTCCTTTTGCAATGTACTTTATTGGTTTTTTTTTGCTTTTTGTCATGGAAAGGACAGGGCAGTATGGCTCAGATTGAAGGTTGTCATGTTTTGTGGATCCCCACTTTGGCTCACACTATTTTTATATCTCTGCGTAAGATTTATGGATGGTTGCACATTCACCTCCAACGATTTGTATAAGAAGCAGCAGCCGCAGCATTATAGCAAGCATAGGTTATTTAAATTCTGGGGTTGCACAACAACATGACTATGGGGCTTGCCGTTGTGAGTGGACTTTGCCATAATTTGGTGTGGCTGCCTTTCAACAACAGATAACTTCCTGACCGCATTGTTTTTCATAATCTACAGTTTTAAGGGTCCATCTCAGAGGAACAGTGGCTATGGTGCTGGGCTGTTCACTCAAAGGTCGCACGTTCGATCCCGACCACGGCGGTCGCATTTTTATGGAGGATAAATGGTAGAAACCCGTGCACTATGCAATGTCAGTGCAGGTAAAGAGCGCCCGGTCGTCAAAATTTTTGAAGCCCTCCCCTACAACGTATTTCATAATCAGATGCTTGCTTTGGAACGTCAAGCTGCGATAGCAATATTATCAAGGTCCAGATTTAAAGAACAGCCACACCAGCAATATTACCCGTATTTGTGACATTAATAATACTTTTTTAAATTTGCGTTCAAAAATGAAGTTATATTTACGAGAGACGCCGTAGTAGAGAGCTCCATATTTCAAACGCCATATGTTCTTTGTCAGCACACGGGTGTTTTTATCACATTGGCCTCAGTGCGATGCAAAACACGGGTGGCAAGCAGTTTCGCTGCCATCAAAAATGCGACCGGAGCGGCTGGCATTCGATGTCACAACCTGATGGCCAGACGTCGAGCACCATACCAAGTAGGCCACGTATCCTAAGCCATGCAGTTCCTTAGCCACTCATTAAGCTGACCTACGTTATATACGCGCGTACTCACTTCATTGAAGTTTCCAAATCGATCGCTTGAGTCAACATGCATGGAGAAATTCACGGAGTGCTTTATGCAGTACTACTTACAGTGGTGGTCACCCACCAATATGTTTCACCAATGTATTTCTGCAGTAAATTTGAGAGCCCACATAAGACACCTCTGCCGAGTTCCTGGTCATCATGTTGCAGTGTTGCCGCTTCAAAGACCACAAGCGATGTTTTGAAAGATTGTTTCTGCTCATAGAGAATGCCTTTTTTTTGGCTTGACTCCAGCAACAAGACCAGCGCCACCTCCGTGGTGCCTACAACAAACACAGGTGGGCCTCACTATTCCAGGAATAACGAACAAGAGCCGTCATTCAACAGTGGTTCCACGACAGCTGACATTGTCGCTACTTAACAAAAGATACAGCCAGAGGAGCCACATTTACACCGATGGATCGGTCTCGGCTGTCAGCTCCACAGGTGCTGTTGTCATCCCGACGTACCAAGTCATTATAAAGTTCTAACTGTCACATAGGACAACATACAAAGACGCGGAGCTTGCCTCCTTACGTGCTGCTATACTTTATATCGCGGAAGCCTGACCTCAAAAAAGGGCTGTGTTCTGCAACTCCAAGGCATCCCTTCAGAGCTTGCAATCAGCATTACGACAAAGGGTGCATCAACAACTAGTGAATGAAATAGGAGAAATGCTTCACGAAGTTTTACCGAAAGAACATGACGTGCTGTTCCAGTGGATACCGGGACATTGTGGTATTGTCGGTAACGACCTTGCTGATAATGCTGCGCGATCCGCCCACGTGGACGTCCAAGCAACCCCGATTCCATTATCGAGAACCGACGCTGCAAGGGGCCTTCACTCGTTCGCTAACACTATGTCGGAAACTTGGCTGAGTGACCACAGTGTAGGGAACCACCGCCTACACAAATTGGACCCATCGAGAAAGTTTCAAGTTCTATCAGACCTCTACAGCGAGGATGCAACTTTACTGTGCCGCCTGTGGTTAGGAGTAGCTTTCACGAAGGTGTGCTGCTTTCGCATAGGAATGGCGGATAGCTCCCGATGGGAATCGGGCGACACGGACGAGACAATAAAACATCTACTGTGTTAATGTGAACTTTTTTTGAGTGAACGCAACTTTCTACACGAAACGTTAGAGACACTAGACGGTAGACCTTTTTCCGAAGAGAAGATCCTTGGTTCATGACTCTACGCGTCGTTGGTCAGCAAAGCGACGCGGGATTCGCTAAGTTTTCAAAAGACGACCGGACTACGCGACCACTTATAGGCGTGCAATGGACAAGGTCACATCTACACACACGTTGCCCTTGACTTCTCTCTCTCTTTTCCTTCAATCCCCTCACCCCTTCCTCCAGTGCAGGGTAGTGTGTACGAGACGATATCATGGGTCGAACAACGCTTTATTGCCTATAGTGACGAGTTTAAGTAGGCCAGGCGGGTGACGTCACGCTTACGTAGGAGCGACAGCTTGCGCTCGCTATCGCGACCGTGCCAACTCGGTTACATCTTCCTTTTCTTGGGGCAATATAGGTCGCTCTGGCATGGGGTACCGACGAGGCTCGCGACGTTCCCGAGTGCTTCTCCGTGGTAGTGGCGGCTCTAGAACGGGACCAGAGCCTGGCAAGCCTGAGGAAGGTGTGGTAGTGTCGGGGCATGGTAGCTCTGGAACCTCCCGGAGATGTTCCCGTGTGCGTCGCATTTCTCGGCCATCTTCTGTTTTTACCAGTACGGAGCGTGGAGCTCCCGCTGATCCCAGCCCAACGACCGGGGACCACGTCCGAGTGTGCGTGTCGTACAACGAGGCCCTCTGACCCGGTGAGAGGGCGCGCAGGTCCCGAGCACCTCGATTGTACTAGATCTTCTGCTTGTGGCGAATCTCCTGGAGACGGGAGTGCACCTTCCTGTTGGGCAATGGTGCCGGCTTCAGGTGGCAGGAGGGAACCGGGAGCAGTGTTCTCGTCTGTCGACCCATCAGCCTCTGCACAGGTGACATCAAAATAGCATCACGTGGAGTATTGCGCAACTCAAGCAGAGCTAAACGGAAGTCTGGGCTGTTATACGAACACTTCTTCAGCAGCGTTTTCGCTTTTTGAACTGCCCTTTCGGCCATGCCATTTGCGCGAGGGTGATAAGGGCTTGACGTCACGTGGGTGACTCCTAGTTCCTGCAGAAATTCACGGAACTCTTGGCTACTAAAAGGGGGCCCGTTGTCACTACAGAGCTTCACTGGTAAGCCGTGGACAGA
Organism: Rhipicephalus microplus; assembly: GCF_043290135.1. NCBI lineage: Eukaryota > Metazoa > Arthropoda > Arachnida > Ixodida > Ixodidae > Rhipicephalus > Rhipicephalus microplus. The sequence goes on from NC_134701.1 coordinate 46,060,867, forward strand.
GAAAACTTTCGCGCACTACTCCTTCAAGTGCCGGGCTGTTGTGTTTCGAAACTCCTTTATTTCAAAACAAAAGGAGTAGAAGTCTACAATTTAGGCAAACTCTTTACCACCGTGATGGAATAAGTCCATGCCAATCATTTCCCATGGCAGACTGGGGACATCATGCGGCAGTAGAGGCATCTTAGTGTTTTGCTTTTGGTGAGCCTGGCAAACTTTGCATGATGCTGCAACCTGGTCAATGTCACTCGACATGGATGGCCAAAACATGACACTCCTAGCCCGAATTTTCATCTTTTCCGCCCCCGAGTGGGCCAGATAAAGAAGCCGAAGGATTTCAGTTCTCTTAGCGCTTGGTACGGTTACCTGGTTGCTGTAAAAGACGAGGCCATCTTGTGTATGCATCTCTTCTCCATACGCCCAAAATGGCCTGGCACATGCTGGGACGTCCTCTTTGTTTTCCGGCCAGTCAGTCTCTGCATAGGATCGGATGGTCGACAGAGCAGGATCCTTGGCGATTGCCACACGTAGTTCCTCGAGGCGACGCTCAGTAGCTGGAACAAGGGCAATGACGTTAACATTGAAGCGCTCGGTTTCTTCCGTCAATAACGCCTTGCTTGGAAAACGAGAGAGCGCATCAGCCAAAAACAGCTCTTTTCCTGGCTTGTACAGTAGATTAATGGCGTATCGCTGCAATGTTAGTCGCATTCGTTGCAGTCTAAGTGGGCACTGGTGAAGTGGTTTACTGAAAATTGGCACCAACGGACGATGGTCGGTTTCCACCGTAACCTCAGATTGGCCGAAAGTATAGTCGTGAAATTTTTCGCAGCCATGCACAATCGCCAGAGCTTCCTTTTCAATCTGTGCGTACCGCGTCTGAGCATCGCTGAGCGATCTAGACGAGAAAGCGATAGGGCGGCCGTCTTGTATCAGAACGGCGCCAACGCCCATGTGGCTGGCGTCAACAGAGAGGCCGACTGGCTTTTTCGGATCAAAGTAAGCAAGCACTGGCGCTGTTTTTAAGGCTTGGCGCAGCTCATTGAAGCTGCATTGCTCTTTTTCTGTCCAGACCCAGGCAATATCTTTGCGCAGCAATGTTCTAAGTGGTGCGGTGAGTACAGACATTCGAGGAATGAAGCGCTGCACGTAATTCATCGTTCCGAGGAAGACTTTCAATTCCTTACTGTTACTTGGCGCTGGCATATCCAAAATGGCTTGGACGCGATCGGGTCCCAGGCTCAGTCCTTGCGTGGTGAAAACGTTTCCCAAGTAGCGAACTTGCTCCTGCAAAAAGACACATTTCTGCGAGTTCAGACGGAGGTTGTGCTCACGGCAGCGTGCAAGCACCCCGGTCAAGTTGTTGTCATGTTCTTCCTTCGTTGTGCCCCAGACTAATATGTCGTTCATTACAACCGCTACTCCAGACAGGCCCTCCAAGAGGCGGTGCATGGCTGCTTGAAATATTTCCGGGGCGGAAGCAATTCCAAAAGGCATGCGGATAAACCGATAGCGCCCATAGGGCGTGCTCATTGTGCACAATCTGGAGCTGCTGTCAGAAAGTTTTATTTTCCAGAACCCGGATGTTGCGTCCAAAATAGAAAAATATTTAGCTCCAGCTAGTCGTTGCGCGACCTCTTCTAGAACAGGCATAGGGTAGTGTTCACGCAGAATAACCTTGTTAAGCTCCGTTGGGTCGAGACAAATTCTTACTTTATTACCTTTAACTACGGCTACCATATAGCTTGACCATTCTGTTGGTTCGGTTACCTTGGTTATGACGTTGTGCTCCTCCATGCGTTGAAGTTCGGCCTTTACTTTTTCTTCAATGGCGACCGGAACCCTTCTGGCTGGCACAACAACACCAACGGCGCCGGGTTTGAGCTTCATTTCGTACTCAAAATTCTTCAGCTGTCCCAATCCTGAGAAAACATCGGTGAAGGGCTGAGCCGCCGGGTAGAGTTGCTGCGTCTCGACGCTATCAACGCGATAAATCAAGCCAAGGCTTTCTGCTGCTGCTCCGCTGAGGGTCACCGGCACGTTTTGCTCAATGACGAAGAAGGTTTGATCGTGCTGTTTATCGTTCACGGATAGCGACAACTTTACTTTAAACTGCGCAGTCGTTTTGTGGCCGAAAAAACTCGTTAACGTGGCTCGGCAGGCTTCACGAGTCTTTCTCGGAAGCGAGAAAACATCTTCCTTTGAAATCACACAACAGTTTGCCCCAGTATCAAGTTTGCAGACCATCGGACGGCCTTCAATGGAAACTGTCGCGGTCCACTGGTCGCTAGCGAGTGCGTTCACGGTTAAAGTGTCCAGAAAAAAATCTGACCTTTCGTCAGCATGTAGCTCTCGTATTTCCCTGCGCTTTGAATCTTCGCTGTGCAAGAAGGATGACTGCGAGCATGCTTGGGCGAAATGATTCAATCCTCCGCATTTCTTGCACGCTTTTCCTGTTGCTGGGCAGCGGCTGCCGCGGTGAACTTTGTAGCCACATTTGTTACATGGCTTTGTTACTCTGGCCAACGCATTTACGGCTGCAGTTTCAGCGCCTTCAGTGGTGCCACGTATCTGTCGAAACTGCTCCTCGCCTTGCTCTTGGATGCGACAGATTTCGACTACTCTTTGGTAAGAGGGGTTTTCAGAAATTAACTTCTTTTGCAGTTCCTTGTCCCGGATACCGAGTATGATGCGGCTACGAAGCATGCGCTCTTCTAAGTCTCCAAAATCGCAGTGTTGGGCTAGCGTTCGCAATTCGACAAGCCAGGCATTGAAACTTTCGTCCTCTTTTTGGTCTCGGGAGCCGAAGCAAAACTCGTGGTAAGTGAGGTTCTTCGCGGGCTGGTAGAAGTCTTCAAATTTTTTTATTATAAGGGTTACATCGGTTGTGTCGTCTCCTGGCTCAAACTTGAACTAAGCGAACACTTTTCTAGCCTCTTCCCCAATGCTCACTAAAAGCGTCGCCGCCTGCACTTCTTTTGGTTGCTTGTTCAGCTGAGTTGCCGTGGAAAACAGTTCAAACTCACTTTTCCAGGTCTTCCGCCCAAGCCAAGCGTCTCGCGATGTGTCGAGGGGCTTTGGAGGCGGCAGGAGCGTTGTCGGCAATGCAGGCGGTGTCGGCAACGTAGGCGGTGTCGTCATGCTGGCTGTTTTCCGCTGCAACCATGTGTACGAGACGATATCATGGGTCGAACAACGCTTTATTGCCTATAGTGACGAGTTTAAGTAGGCCAGGCGGTTGACGTCACGCTTACGTAGGAGCGACCGCTTGCGCTCGCTATCACGGCCGTGCCAACTCGGTTACAGGTAGCAAACCGGACGGGCACCTGGTTGACCTCCCTGCCTTTCATTTCTTCTGTTTCTCTTCCTCCTCCTCCTCCTCCTCCTCCTCCTCCTGTGCAGTATGTCAACAATATTGTTAGTAAATAGACCAGGAGATATTGATGCACGCGTCGGCAAAATTGCTATACTCTCTAAAGTAAAGCTTAACAAAACGCACGCGATCCGGAACAGCTATTTTCTGCTTTAAAAAATTTAGAAGTGTATATGGAAGTTAACAGGGTGAAAGCCCAAATAGCGGGAAAAGTCTGACCCTGTATATGGGGAATTAAGGCTTCAGTTAAAGTTGGCGTCAGTAAAATTCCACACGGGGCTACAAGCCGAGGAGGAGAACGAAAAAAACAGGGATGTTAGCCAGTTCTCAGATTGTCTGCTCTGAGGAAAGGGGTTAGGTTAATAAATTATGAAAAAGTTCGCAAATCGAAAAAAACTAACAAACGATTATTTTGATAACGCTTCTAAGAATTGGTCTTCAAGACTAGTTGTTGGTACAAAACACAACGTTTTGAAGGCATTATGTGCCGAGGATGGTTTCGGCCAGTATCGAAAGACTGCACGCTTATACAATATTCATCTAGATAATGATGGTGATATATGGTGTTTATAGGCGGATGGACCATATCATTGGTTATAGAGCACCAATACAGGATACAGAAGGTGCGGGCAATGGGTGGGATGACTGGCTGTAGAGAGGTATGATATTCCTCGCGCGTACGCTGGCTAAAAGAAAAAGTAATAAAATCATGAGAATAACATGGCATATCTTCAGTGAAGATGAAGGGCTAACGGTTCTGATAATGATTACTTAGGGAGATGATACAGAGCGAATGTCTCTAAATGTCCTTGTCTCCAAGGGCTTCGAAACAGGTGATTTGTAATGCATCTTCTGCAGCAGCGACCCCTCTTTGGAGGTCGGGCTACACATTATCAGCGTAGATGACGTTAAAACTGCCAACACCTTTTAAAGACGCAATTAATGACTGACGATTGAAAAGTGCATCCCTGCCGATGAACATTGATTGAAAAAGTGGTATTTGCTTTCAAAAGGGTAAAGGGAATTGCTTTTTCCTAAATGTGTGCAATTCGTTGCATTGAATTGAAATGTGGAGAATTGTGAGTGATTCACCACATCTCTCGCACCACAATGATCACCACCGGACTGAAGATATGAATGTGTACTGTATGAGTGTCCTTATCCTAGCCTTGTTAGTGTTACGTCTGTGAGCATGACTTCGATACTTGCAGCCAATTGTCAAGCTGTGGCTTGATAACGTGTGTTTATTTTGCTTGTAACTATCCCACGTACTTTCCCAATAAGCTTTGAGCCACCGTTTGAGAAAAGATTTGATGTTAAGTGCAGGGGTGGCTGTAGATGTATTGGCAGTGCTTACACGGACGAATCCAGCTAGCTGATCTACCATGACGTTACTTTAGATCTTGCGATGCCCAGGCCCCCAGCACACTATGATGTTTTGTATGAGGTTGTACACTGTGCATACCAGTGAGTAAAGTGAGACAACTACAAAGTGTTTGTGCTTTTACAAAGTTTTCAGATCTTTCACCACACTAAAATAGTAGGTGCGAACTATTGCCTTTGTGGTTTTGATTCTTTATTGTGTGTTAACAGCCGCAAGTATCGCATACGCTTCTGCTGTGAATATGCTCGTATTAGGGTGCAGAGCACCGGCATCCGGAAAGGATGGACCCACCGCTGCGTATGACCTAGAGGAGTGAGACGTTGAGGCAGCCGTGAAGAATTGCGGACGATTATATTTGTGCTGAAGTTCTAGAAAGTATGTGTGGATATGTGCAATAGGCGCAAGTTTCGTGAATTCCGCAAAGGACACATCAAATTCTACGAGCCGCCACTTCCATGGCGGGATATGTGCAGCAGGACCCATCAAACTGTGTTCAAGCAGTGAAACACCGGTTTGCTCGGCTATGTCTCTCACATGAGTGAGTAGGGCTTTATCAACGAAGCACGGTTTTCAAATAGGGCGAGCTGGACAAATCAGTGATTGTGAACTACGAAGGGTGTTCCTTGTCTGCGATCGTTTTCAGGTAACATATTTTCCTGGGTATAAAAAGGTACTTCAGGCATGGGTGCAGAAATGACGAAGACGGAATAAGGACGACGATGACAATGGTTGTTGGGTCATGTCTGGACTGCCCTGCAGTCATTCTTTTTAACAAGCACAACAGGCGATGCCCAAAGCCTGGTTGAAGGCTCTGTGACGTCATTGTCGAGCATCTTCTCTACCTCTTCCTGGATTATTTGGCACTCTGATTGAGTGACACGGTAAAGACGCTTATGGAGGGGACTGGCGTCGCCAGTATCAATAAGGTGGGCTACGGCGCTCATGCGGCCCAAGGAACGGTCGTCGATATTATAAATGTCGATGTAAAGAAATAGAAGACCGCGGGGCGTTTCAACCTGAAACGGCGACAGGCCGTTTGATATCATTTTGTCTAGAAAAGCTCTATTCTGTGCGGCTGCGACAGGTTCGGCTACTTTCTTGTAGTCAGGAGTGAGCGATGAAATTGTACATTGCTCCCGAGTGGAGAGTTCTTCTAAGGCAATATTTTGAGGAACGCCCTGGGTCGACACGGAGAAGTTGAGAACAGGCGTCTTGTTGTCGCTAGCCACACTAAAGTATGAGGAAGTATGATGTTCCGGGAAAGGGTCAGGTCAATGAGTGGAGCTGCCAAGTAGTTGCCATCAGGAACTGGTGCGAACGGCGACATAGAAAGGTACACAGCAGCCTGAGGCGAAAATCGTAGACACTCCATGGACCGTAGCCGCGTGCGAGCTGCAGGAGGGACATTAGAGTACAAAGGCAACTTTAGCTGTAAGGTGCCAGTTGAACAATCGACGAGGGCTGAATGCGCGGTCAAGAAGTCAATGCCAAGAATCACGTCATGTGGGCAAGCATCTAGAACAGCGAAGAGGACTGAAGTGTGAAGGCCGGCAACAGTAGGGTGGGCAGTCGGTTACTCGCACAGTTGAAGACATGGCAGGAATAAGAACGTTTTTCAGGCGGAATCGAAAACGTGATCTCATTATGAACATGTGCGCACCAGTGTCTTTTAGAGCTGTAATAGTGAGGCCATAGACAAGAACACCGAGAAAATTTCATATGGAATTAGTGGTCGGTAGAGGTTTTTCGGCGCGAATTGTCAATGCAGCGCCACCTCCAGGAGCTGCATCTGTTAGTTTTTCGAGAACTGCCCAGAATACGCCGGTGATTGGAGCGATGGCGTCGATAGGAGCGTGGCTGGTGACCTTGAGGCGAAGGCGAGCGGCTGGACCGGGTTTCCTAGGCGGCGACATCGGCGTAGGATGGTTCGGAGCGTAGCGTAGAACAACTAGGTGGAAGGTCGAGAAGGTAGTCATCGGCAAAGCGAGGTGGTCAATACTCCCTACGATCCTGTCAGTGGTTGTCTAGAAAACGTTGCTGGAAAGAACCATCTGTTGCAGCAGTGGCGGGAATTGTGGCCAACGCGATGGCAAGAGAAGCATATTGGTCGATCATCTTGTGTGCGCCATTCAGCTGGATTTCGGTAGCGCGATTAGAACCGCGGGACCAACGCGGCAGCAGCAACAAGTGCGGTGGCGTGGTAGTGAGCGTTAGGATTTATGGGCTATGGTGTGTGGCTGGAGTTTTGGGGAACTAAGACGCCCATGGTGGCAAACTCTTGTCGCACAACAGCCTGAATAAGAGATATTCCGGCCAAGTTGTTGGCACAGGGGGTTGATAAGCGGAAGGAGCCATGGCTTCCAGCTCCTGGTGGACAATTCTTAAGGTGTTAGGAGGATTCACGAATGGACGTGGTGCCACAGGATCCTCGCAGGATGAAGTCACAGCGGTGTTCGGGAGTCGGCCAAAACGTTAAGTGATTCTCCTGCTTTCGACTTGTTCGAACCATCGACATTCACTGACAATTGAGTCAATGGCGGTACAGTTCTTGCATATCAAAATGAAGGCATTGTCGGCTATGGTCTTCAACGTAATGCTGACCCTGTCTAGTTTGGTCATGTCTTTGTCGGCCTTCCAACACTAGGCGAGCACGTCTTGAATATAGGGGACGTACGACTCAGTGGAAGATTGAACTCGTGACGCGAGTTCCTGCCTGGCTGCCATTTGTCGAGCAACTGACCAGCCGAAAAAGTCACGGAGCGTTTGCTTACACACGTCTCAACTCGCCAGGTCTTCCTCGTGCGTCTCGTACCAGGCGCGTGCAGTACCTCGCAAGTAAAAGATGATGTTGGCCAGCATAAGCGTCTCATCCCACCTGCATTGCTCGCTGATGAACTCGTATAACGCGAGCCACTCGTCAACGTCAGTTGTGTCGGTGCCGCAAAATGTACCTGAAACGAGAAGATGCGAAGGAATCACAGGTGACAGAGCAGATGTAGACAGAACGGATGGCCCACTGCCTTCAGACATCTTGTCTGGACGAAGCTGACGTTCGCTATGGAGATCCAGAGTCGGAATGTTACCCAGCACCTTCACCAAAATTATATAACGGAGAGTATTTAATAAGTTAACGCCGGTTGGGCTAACACTGCATAGAGTTTGCAAGGCTGCAGAACAACAGGGCAGTCCAGACATGGCTCCACAACATCGTCGTCTTCATTCCCTCTGCTTCATTTCTGCACCCATGCCTGAAGTACCTTTCTATACCCGTGACAATATAAAAGACAAGCCATATTTCTGCACATGGAGCGACCACTTATTTGATTCAACTTAGAGGCTTTCTACAGGGCTTGTGCTAAAAGCACTCATAGACATAAAGACGCCCAAATGGTGGACAGGATCAAGCATTTGCTAAGTGCTTAGTGTGGCTAACTGATGATTCATTGCACCATAATTTAGACGTGTTCGTATGAGGTGTTTCTGGAGATTCATCAGATATTTTCTCTCACTTCTCCACGTAGTGCGTGGCAACACTTTCAGAATGCTCATAATTTTTATACACTTGTTTTGAAGATTGTCGATGTGGGGTACAAATGATGACTTTGTGTCCAACAAATTTCTGTTCAGATTTCACTGGTAGCCGCTCACCATGCAAGTCAATATACCTCTCTTTCTTGAGAATAAAACGCAGGTGCTCCTTTGTGAGTTTAGGGTGAACCCATTTATGTCAGCCCACTTTGTTACCTTATTCAGGCGAAGTTGTACTTGCCACTCGCATATTGCAAGGTTCCATGATTTAAACCCTAACTGCACGTCGTCTACATATGTGCAGTAAAACATATTGCGTGAAATTTAGCAATGCAGGCAATTCATTTTTATACTGAAAAATGTGCAAATTAGTATACCACCTCGCAGTACCCTGGTCTCTTGGAGACAAGAGATTCCCCACTCGAGACAAGACATTCCCCACTCCGACATGAAAAGTGAGATTTGGCAAATAGCTTTCAAACAAGATCAGCATGTTGCCTTGGACACTCGAATGTGAGAGGTCTCACAGGATGCGAAACCACCATGTCGTGTCGTGCGCTTTTTCCACATCTAAGAAACACGAAAAGAAAAAAAAGTGTTTATGAACAAATGTGGATTTGTGTCTCGATGCGTAGCAGGTGGTCAGTGGGGGATCTATCCTCCCGAAATACGCACTGGCATGCAACCAAACTGTTTGTTTCCTGGAAATGTAAAAGCTGGCGGTTATTCTTCGTTTCAAAAAGTTTACAAAGGTAGCTTGTGAGTGCGATTGGCCTGTAGGTAGTAAAGGATGATGGATCCTTGCATTGCTTTAGAATCGAAATAATAATAAATTTTTTTGAGGCAAAGGGAATCTCCAGAACACCAAATGACATTATTGTACAGAGACAGAAAGACTGATTGTGTTTCTGAGGGCAGGTGTCTTATCATTTCACAAGGTACTCCGTCGCAGCCTGGGCCAGCTTTATTGCAGCAGTTTAGTGGTGTTTATAACTCAGCTAAGACGAAAGTATCGTTGTATGGTACGTGTTTCGTGGACTTGCGGCATATTTTCTGTTTTTTGATGATTGTTCTGTATTGCTAAAACAATGTGGTATGATGCGAAGAGCTAGAGACGTATTTGAAGTTCACCCCAAGGGAGTCCGCCTGGCCCTCCAAGCTGCCGCCTTGTGTATTCACAAGAGGAAGTAGAAAAGATTGCCGTCCGTTACCTTACCTACCGTGTTCCAGATTCTCGCCTCCTGTTTATACGAACTGCTTCTAGTTAAAAACTTATGCCGCTTCTTTCTTCTCACCTCTCTACGTGTTCTTCTGCCTTGAAACTTTATAATCTGAAAGTTGGCAGTGCTGGCAGTGCTGGCTGTTGGTGTGTTCTGAAGCCTTCTTCATGCGTTATTTCGCTTTTTTCGAGCGTTCCGACAACCACTGTTCCACCAAAGGGCACGTAGTTTTGTAGACAGCCCAGTTTGCGGGATACAATTGGTGGCAGCGTCAAAAAGAGCTGTAAAGTACTCCACAGCTACATCTATACCCAAGGCACGCATATTAGACCAAATTAGGTCAGTAGTATTTTGAAATTGTTCCCAGTCAGTCTTGTCGATATGCCATCTGGGAACCTGTGCAGGACCTTCATTATCATTTGGTTTACTCCAAATTTATGAAAATGATCGCTTCCATAGGAATTAATAATAACGTATCTCTTGAGTACAGGCAGCAGTTATGGGGATTCAAAGCTGAGATCTATAGATGAGTAGGTATTGTCGGCCAGGTTGTCATATGTGGGCTGCATATGATTCAAGAGACAAGCGCCTGTTGAGAACAGGAACTGTTCAACTAGGTGACTTTTTGCATAGTAGCGAGAATTATTCTATAGGTTGTTTTGTGCATTCAATTCCCTAAGGATTACGAAAGGTTTTGATAGTTATTCTATCAAGGACTGGAATCAATGTTTTTTAGGATGGTACTGTGGAGGTATGTGAAGAGAGCAGATGGTGGCGAGTTTCTTCAATAGAATTGCTTGAACAGCAATTGCCTCAAGGTATGTTTGTAGTGGTAGATGTGTACATACTGCGCCCTGATCAACTGCACTCTAAGGCGAAATTACCCGAAAAAGAAGTAACGGAGCCGAATAGGCACATGTGAGGAACAGATAGACCGTTGAGGAGTAACCACAGAGGGTTGCGTGTGGCGTGCAAACCACTTAGTCTACCTTTTTCATGCAAAGAGATGAACCACGCGGGAAACGCGGGTCGTGCGAAAACCACCGTCGAGGCAAGTAGCCGTCCTCCTCTTTCCTGGCTCAGGCTTCTCTCCAAATTTGCTGTTGATGGCACCCGTTGCGTCGGGCTCGGAGAGCGCGACAATCTAAGATTTACGACGCGGTTTTGGTGTGTACGCTCGAATGAGCGTGCGCTGTTGCATTTCTGTTTTACCGCACCCATGAAATCTGGAGGCCGTCTCGACAATTCGCCACGCCGCGCTTTATATCCCTGGCTTGGTCAAGATGTTTATGACAAACTAACGACACCACCAGCTGAGAATCATGGCCAACATGGCGGCCGAGAAGACATCAAGCCTGTCGGATACATCATTTCAGTCTGACTCAGGGCAGAAACAGCGCTGGATTCTTTCACAAGTAGGTGATCATTTTCCATTCTGCTGTACTGGTCGGGTGTGCCATACCTATCACAATCGCGGCAATGGGCTCGGTCGTTTTGTATATCGCCCGCACGACATGCACCGCGAATGTGGACTTCGGCGTCAGCAGTTCACCTGTGCTTTTTGACCACTCGGAAATTCGCCGCCGTTGCCCTGGCCGCCTGGACGCTCGCTCATCGAGTGCTCGCCTGTCTTCACCGCCGTGATTAGCTCCGGGCTGAAGATATTTGGGCGGAGACCTCGTCGCCGTTTTGAGAGTCGTCCAAAACACGTTTCGGTTGCTCGTTGCGAGCTTGGTTGTAGTATGTCGCGCTCTGTAAGTGCACCGGCACGGGCTGATGGTGCTTTCGCTAGCTTTGGAACTGAGTCTGTGAAAATTGGTCGCCATTACAGTTGGCTTCCCCGTAAATTGGTCGCCAGCAGCTCGGCGCCGACCGTTGGCGGTAGCCACCGCGGTGGACTCGCGTTTGCTCACTGCCCTCGCTCGAATTTGTGGAGAAGGGCCACATTACCGTCGGTTTTTTAGGCACTCGCTCCAAACCAACCCAGCGTACGGTCCATCTCCTCTGCGAGGTTATCTGGTGGCCGACGCTCCGCGTGCTACTCCGTGTTTGGTCTCTTGTTCGCTTGCTCGAGCTGAACGGCGGCGCTCGCTTAGAACTCGCTGCTTCGCTGGCGGCATGGTGGTTCGCGGCGTCTCGGAGTTGTGATGGCGGCTACCGCACTTAAGCTGTTGCGCTACGGGGATCGAAATACATTTTTGACGATGTGTGACACCACGTTAAAATATTTACATGTCCTATTATACACGCATGTTTTCATCTCACCTTGCACGTATTTGTAATACCCATGCATATTCATCCTCTGTCACGTGTGATTAACTATTTTTACAATCTTATTGTGAAACTGTGGGCACACATCGTGCAGAAGGCTGTTGCTGTGTGCGCTTGCGTCTGCGATCCCTGTCCTCTATCGCTTTTGTTGGACCAGCTTTAGAAGGACTGTAAGAGATGTGAAGGTAAAGTTATTTGCGTGTCATATTTTACACGTATGTTTATATCCATTTGCACGTACTTGTCATATGCGTGCATCTTCATCTTCTGTCACGTGTGACTATATATTTTTACTATCTTATTGTACAGCCGTTTCCCCACAACATGTAGAAGGCTATGTGCGCTGGCGTCTGCAATGCTTTCATCTATTGCTTCCGTCGGAGGAGCTTCACAAAGACTGTACAGGATGTGACAACGAGGCTGGAATTGTACGTTTCATCACAAATTATCTTAAAGAATGGAGAACCTTCGTGTGTATTGATGATGATGATGATGATGATGAACAAACTTTATTCAATTAGCAGAAAGATCCCCGTCTTCTCTAAGGTTCGAGAGGAGAAGAGAGGACCAAACCTAGACGACGGCCATGATCTCATGGGCCCTGGCGACGTCTTCGGCCTGCCGTATTAAGCGAGCTTGTAATTGAGAGTCAGAGCTGAGGAGCGCGGGATTCCATAAACTCCCGTCTGGAAATTCACCTCTCATGGGGGCCTGCGGGCATGCCCATAAAATGTGGCTTAAGTCGGCCCTGTTGTGGCAAAATTTACACTTGTCCGAATGAAGTTCTGGCACGCAGTGGTTCATTGTTACTGGACTAGGAAACATATGTGTCTGGAGTAGGCGCCATGCCGCCGCCTGTCTTTTGTTCAATGACGAGTGTGCGGGAGGATAAATTTACCTGCTTAGCCTGTAATACTGCGTAATATCTCTGTAAGTGGTCATCCGCTCAAAATTCTCATTGTCCTCCCCGCTCGAGCAGGGCAATCCAGAGGCACGGTCTGTAAGTCCTCGAGCTGTCTGGTGTGCAGCCTCATTGCCGGGTAAGGAGGAGTGAGCGGGTGCCCGGAATATTTCTATTGTTCGTTAGTCTTTGCATCCAGCTAATATTCGTAAAGCTATTTTGGATATTCGCCCTCGTGCGAAGTTTCTCACAGCCGTCTGCAAGTCGCTAACAATTAGTCAAGTCGAGGTGGATGCTATGGCCATTGCAATAGCTGCTTCCTCCGCCTCTTCTTCAAAGCTCGTTCTCACCGAGCCGCTGACCTTATAATTTCCTTTGTAGCCCACTACTGCTATAGTCGTGTTGTCATTTCTTTTGCATTTGGCCGCGTCTACGTATGTTGTTTCCGGTAAATCTTTTACGTTGTTATGTATATTTTTTGCTCTTTCAGCTCTCCTTGCCTTGTGATGGTCGGGCTGCATGTTTTTTGGAATCGGTAAGATTACTAAACATTTCCTGATCTCATACGGGGTATCCTTTTTGGCGCCAAATTGATTTGCGTAATTTATACCCAGTTCCTCTAGTATGGCTCTGCATGTTTTACTCTGCGTTAGTCTTTCATATTGTGCGATTCTTCGAGCTTCTATAAGCTCTTCTGATGTGTTTTAAAGCCCTAATTGAAGTAATTTCTCATTAGGGGTAGTTATTGGAGGTCTGATCACCTGTTTGAAAACTAAACTTGTGTAATGATTCTGTTAATCCTTTCTCTCTCGGCCACTTTCAGTCTGAGTTGCGGAATCACATATACAATACGACTGATGACAAATGCTTGTAGCAGTCCTATCATAATATCTTCCTCCATACTATAGTGCCGGTTTGCAATTCGTTTAAGTAGACGCATAATTTGCGGCGCACTGGTTTCAAGTATTCTAATCGCCTCTTCATTACGCCCGTTCGAGCTGATATGGAGTCCCAGAATGCTTATGCTTTTGACCGTAGATATTTGTGTTTTTCCAACAAAGACTTTAATGTTAGGCTTATCCTAGATACTTTTTCGACCCATACATGTCAGGTTATAGATAAGAAGTTCCGATTTTTACGGTGAACATGGTCATCCTGTATGGGTGGCATATACTTCTACAATATTCACTGTGGTTTGTAAAGTTTTCTTTATGTATTCGTCACTACCCTCTGCTACCCATAGGTAATGTCATCTACATAGAGGCTACAGTGGAGTCCTGAAATTTCCTTCAGTCTGGTAGGGAGACCTATCATGGCCACGTTAAAAATAAAGAGAGATAGGACTGAGCCTTGCAGCGTACCTCTGCGGCCCAGACTAATCTCTTGGGGTTCTGCTTCGCCTAGTATTATTCTTGCAGTCTGGTCAGGTAGAAAGTCTTTTATATAATCCTATACTTTTTTCCTACCCATAACGCTTGAAGATTGGCAAGTATAGCTTTATGTGATGTATTATCGAATGCCTTTTTAAGATCTAGGCCAACTATGACCTTTGTGTCGAGTGTATTGAGACCCAAATCAATTATTTGATGCTTAATCTTAAGCATAATGTCCTGTTTGGACAGTTTTTCCCTGAAGCCTACCATCGTATGGAGAAAGAGCTCATTGTCTTCTATATAATTTGACAGGCGAGGGAGGATGACATGCTCTAATAACTTCCTTATGCAGGGTGTCAGGAAAATGGGCCTAAGGTTATCAAGATCTAATTTCTTGCCTGACTTGGGAATCATTAGGATTATTGTCGTTTTCCATTGCTTGAGTATCTTACCCCTTTCCCAACACTTGTTTATATATTCGGTGAGGGCTGTGATAGATTTGTCCTCTAAATTCCTGAGCGCTTTATTCGTGATTTCATCGAGGCCCGGGGCAGATGTTGTGCTCTGTTTCATTAGTTCCGACCGTACCTTGGCCTCTAATATAGGTCGGCCTAGGGAAACATTTTCTTTACCTCTGTATGAGCATAATTGCTCTTTGGTTGTATTCCCAATGTATCCCTGTCTGATTTCTTCAATCAGTTTTTCCTCCGTACCTTTGTGTTTATGTACAAGTTTAATAAAGTTTTGTTGTTGTGGTGTATTGCTCGCTTCCGAGTCAATCAGACGTCATAACAGGTTCAATGTTTTGGAGAAACCTACTTGTTTTTCTATCTTATCACATTTTCCCGCCCATTGTTGTCTGCACAGTTGCTCCACGTACTTTTCAATATCTAAACTGAGGATGGCTATCCTTTTTCTAAGGCGTTTTTGTGTTTTTGCGTTTTCCACCGTTTTTCTAGGTCCTTTATTGCCTCCCACATATGTAGGAGCTTACTGTCTATGGTTTCTAGTCCTGGTTTTGGTATGGTCTTAGTTGCTGTTTGAATATTTTGCTCAAGGTTTCCTAGCCATTCATCTAAGTCTTCCATGACATCGCATGCTTCCTTATCTCTGAATTTTCTAAAGATATCCCATTCAACCATCCTTAATTCGTTGCCTCTTCTCATAGGTGGACCTGCTTTAAATGTGGTCTCAACTTTATAGTGGTCACTGCCTATATTTTCTTGTGTGTTAATCAATAAGGTTAAATGATATTCTTAGTAAACGTGAGGACAGGAGACGTGTCTGGATACGCTGTTTCTAATCCTAGTTGGGAAAAAGGGCCGGTTAATAACGTAATGCCCTCCTCTTGGAACTTGACACAGAGATTTCTACCTTTAATGTTTCTTTGCCATGACCCCATGCCGCATGCAGTGCGTTGAAATCTCCTACTATAACCAGTGGTTGGTTTTTATAAATGCCTATCGTTTTTCTACAAAGTGTTACGAAATTTGGTTTTTCGTCTAGGGCTGCTATACCCATTTAATATGAATAGGTTGTCGCCACTCTTCTGCGATGGAACTAACTCAACAAGAACATGATCGACATCGCAGATTTCTGTATCATGTTCTATCACCGTGAAGTTTCTTTGCACGAGGGTTGTTACGGACGTTTTTTCATCAGGGGTACCATAAGATTTGTAATTCGACAATTTAGCCATTTCTCCAGTTTCCTGTAAGGCGATGACGTCTGGCGCCTCCTTTTCGTTGAGAAATTGTTGTAAGTTACCCCGTTTCCGGTGATACCCACGACAGTTCCACTGCCAAATTTTATGCTGAATACATCGTGCCATGTCTAGGAACGGTTCCTTTCCCTGTGATTTTGTTTACTTCGGTAGTAGTCGGCTGGTTGTAGGGTTTAGTAGTAGCTTTAACCGGGCCGGCTCCTATAGACCTCAAATCTGTTTGCGTATTCTCCATCAGCGTTATTCGATTTTCTATGATCTATTCTTTGTTTTATTTATACAAGCTGCAACTGCAATCCTGCGAATTGTTGTTGCATTACCTTAGTAAGTTCTCCGAGCATATTCTCGACTTTCTTTTCCAGGGGTTTTGAGAGGTCTGCAGTTTCTACAAGAGATATTTCTTCTGCTCTTCGTTTCGCTGCATGCGCTCCTGACTCCTGTGCAGGCACAGGAGTTGAAAATCGACTACACGATGGTATGGAGATAGTTGACTCGTGCAGCTGACTTTGACTGAGTTTAGCGTTCTCTTCCTTTAGTTGTTTCATTTCATCCCTCTGTTTCTCGTTCTCACGGGCGAGTTGCTCTAGCATTTTCTTAATATGATTTAGCTCTTGACCTAGGGTGGACCCTTCTGCCACAACCTCAGGCAAACTCTCAGACCGGAGAGATTCCCCTGATACCTCGCCCACCTAGTTAACCATTTGTCGACTGCCCCGACCGCCATCAGGATCCTCGTGGGACTGTCCGTGAGATGATGTCGTTGCCCTTGTCTTGCATTTAGCCCATTACCTGGATCTGTGTTGACGAGTGGACCTTGATTTGGATGAGGATCTGGGTTCAAGTTGAATTCCTTTTCTTTCCCCTGCGGTGAGTCGCGGGAAGGAGCTGGAACGATCTCTGCGTCATCCTCCTGTGTCCTGGGTGGCACAATTGCCATTCTCCTCTGTTGAATTTTCTAGTGCGTACTCTTCTCTCCGAACTCTGTGGCCCTAGTGTTCGACAAAATCTTAATTTCTTTTTGTTCATCACCTTGTCGTTGTTCCTTTCCCCACCATCTTTTCTTCAAAAGGTACGGGGTCCTGAACAATTCTTTGCATTTTTTTTGTCCCCTGTAAGATGACCTTTTCCGCAAAGGCTACCCCTAAAGTCGCACTAGAGGTTTTCAGTTGGATTGAGCACCCCACAACCACTACATTTCTTGCTGTGAGGCTGTGGGCAGACATCCGTCCGATGCCCAATTCGTTCACAAGTAGTGCATGTTTCATATTGCTTCTTGTATAGGAAGCACCTACATTCAGCACCACGCTAGTATATGAAATACGACACAAAAAAGCATTCGAAAACAATGACCAATGAATCCGTAGGTCCCATACGTCGTGCATGTAAAATCGTCGGGTTCTTCTGATTGACCATGCTTTTTTCTATGTCTTCTTGATTATCATACGTCGGTATTCTGTGGATAACCCCTTAGGATGACTTTTCTAGTGCTTTTATATAGGCGGCTGTAGCGTAGCTCTTGTCATGGATCTTAATTTCCTTGATGTTGCTGTATTTCTTCGCATTGGCCAGACTAGGCGTGCTCATGATCATGGTATTTTGTCGCATGTTGATTCTGAGAGTATCTTTTCCAGCAATGTCAGGCTGTACTTTTGCTGCTCGTAGAACACCGTCTCTTATGAGCGCTATACTCTGTCGCGTCAAGTACAGACCACCTCCTGGGCGTATTACTACCTTGTAATCGTCTTCTGGTAGTTGCGGTTCTTTTGGCACTGGCTGACGATGCGAAAAATTCTTCAGTCTCCGAGACGCCTCCTTGGACGCACCTCCCACGTTCGTGGCTAGTACCGTGTTCGTCTTGTCTTTTGCCTTCTTGCGTCATTCACGGGCCACAACCCATCCTTGAATGTCGTTGTACTCTTCGGGAGCCAGCGTCTTCCCTCAATTTCCACAACATTCATTTCACAGGCTTCCAACAAGCCGGGAGCCTGGCTTATCGCCGAGCTGCCAGCGCGTCGATGGCACTGCGCTGGCACTGCGATGGCGTAGCTAGGGCGACACCGCTGTGAGAACGTGAAAGAAGAGTCACGGCTCAAAAAAGTAGGCCCACCTGGTATATCCTGCCGTTGTACGAATCGAGTGATCGTCTGGCGACAACTGTATTGGTCTTGAATACCGTGGTTTTCCTTATCTAGCCACGAAAAGAAAAAAAAAAACTGACGGAGCCCATTCGAGAAGCATCCGAGTGGCTCGGCCCCCTGGCGGTAGACCCTCATGTGTGTAGAGAAAAATAAAAGATTTTAATGTATCACTTTTGTCTTTTGTCGTTGCAGTGACTGCGAAAGCAGCGACACACAGGTGGTAAATAACTTTTCGCCCGCTCTTTTCCGCACCATTTGTTTCTCACTGCGCAGAAAAACAGGCGAAAAAAGTATTAGGCCTGGTGGAGAAAAAATAGAAAAACAATATTTGAGCTGTAAATAAAACTCTTTCTGATGTAGGCGGAAATGTTGTAGGCCCTTGTACTCAGATTTGGGTGCACGTTAAAGAACCCCAGGTGGTCAAAGTTTCCGGAGCCCTCCACTACGGCGTCTCTCATAATCAAATAGTGGTTTTGAGACGTTAAACCCCACAAATCAATCAATCAATCAAGTCAAATTCGATCCGATTTGGGTATTTGAGTGGACCAACTGTTCATCCAGCGATGTGCAACTGTGACGACTAATAGTTGCCCGGTAAGGTTTAAATGTGGAAACTAATGGTAGTACAATAAGGTGTGAATGTAAAGAATAAATGTTAATCCTGTGAGGTGATTTGTGGAACTAACGGTCACCTGCTAAGATGTTAATTGTTAGTCCTCTGAGCTGATTTGTGGGGACTAACTGTTAGACGCAGTGCCGTTAATCTCTAAATATATTAATGGTTGTGGCATCCCCATTAGTCCCCAAAAGGACGAACGACACGCACCCTTTTAACACGTTTTTGCCTTGAAGTGTATAATGGCCATCCCACCAGACGACACGACAGAGTCATCGCGGTCCTTTCTGTATAATACATAACGACGTAGAAAATGGCTGTTCATGGAATTTAGGTGCGTATCTTGTACACACAGCACTTTTGGTGAAGGTTTGAGTAAGAGTTCTTATTTATTTATTTATTTATTTAGTATACCTCAAAGGCCCCAGTTGGGGTATTACATGAGGGATGGGCATAATTAGCAACATATTAACGATTCAATCACGGTCTTAAATACATGTGGGTCGGCGTGGTGCATGGCGAAGGCAGGCAAGTTGTTTCAGTCCCGGGCGGTTGCAACAAAAAAGGAGCGAAGGTGGGCAGTAGTTTGTGCTGGCGGTGGATAAAGGGCTCGGGGATGGTTTGTACGGCTGGATAATCGATGAGCAGGTAAGATGGCTGGAACGTTAAAAGGAGCGTGATAAAATTTGTAAAAAAGACAGAGCCGAGATATATGACGACATGATTCTAGGTTGTTGAGGTGGGCACGAGTTTTAAGTTCGGAAACGCTGGAATGATAAGAGTACACGGAGTAGATGAACCGGGCTGCGCGATTTCATACAGATTCGAGAAGGTTAGATACATTAGATTGATGAGGGTTCCAAACCGAGCATGCGTACTCCAATTTAGGGCGAACAAATGTGGTGTAAGCTAACAACTTTACTGATGAGGAAGCAAGTTTTAAATTCATACGAAGTAAATCCAGCGCACAATCAGCGGAGGATGCTACGTTGTTAACGTGAGTGGACCAGGTGAGGTTGCTTGTGAATGTTACGCGGAGGTATTTATAGGATTCGGCAGTTAAGATTGTAGAGCCCGAAATGGTGTAAGTCGCTTGCTGATAATGTTGCCTACGGCGAAATGATATTCGCGATGTCTTATTTACGTTTAAAGACATTAGCCAGTCGTTACACCAGGATTCAATAAGGTTAAGGTCGTTTTGAAGTATAGCAATATCGGTAGGTTTTTTATTAGACGGTACACGACGCAATCATCTGCAAACAGGCGAATATTTGATGAAATGTTAGCTGGGAGGTCATTTATATAAATTAAGAAAAGTAGGGGTCTGAGTACTGTGCCCTGTGGGATGCCAGATATTACGGGAAGATGGTTAGATGAATGGTTGTTAGCGTACACAAATTGTTGCCGATTAGTCAGAAAACTACGAATCCAGTTGAACGTCGATGTATTAATGTTTAAGCAAGAAAGCTTGAGGAGTAGCCGTTGATGCGGAACTTTGTCAAATGCTTTTTCAAAGTCTAAAAAGAGGGCATCGGTGGGTATATTTAGGTCAACGCTAGAACTGAGGTCATTGTAGAATGAAGCAAGTTGTGTGTCGCAGGATAATCCTGAGCGAAACCCATGTTGACTATGATGAAAGAAGTTGTGGCGGTTTAAGAACTTGACGGTGTTAGAGTAGATCACATGTTCCATTAGGTTAGAGCAAGTGCTAGTGAGCGAGATGGGATGATAGCTGCTAGGCTGGGATGAAGGGCCCTTTTTAGGGACTGGAACAATTTTACCTACTTTCCAGTCTTCCGGCACCACTCCTAAAGACAGTGATTGCTGAAAAATATGGCATAATATCACACTGACAATGCGTTGTGTGTTTTTTAACATTTTAGCGTTGATGCCATCGGCGCCACAAGAAGATGTAAGCTTTAATGAGTCGATTAATTTAGCAATGCCCTGCTGAGAAAACGTGATGTCCGGCATTATGTCGTAATAACGAGGATAAAATGAAGGTAAGTTGCCGTTAGGCTCGATAGTGAACATGAAAGAGAAAAAATGATTTAGTTGTTCGGCGGCTTCATCGTCGGCGATCGGAAGGTTATGATTATCAAACAGTGCCAGTGGTTGGGAATTTCGAGGGTTGATAACGCTCCAAAATTTTTTCGGGTTATTTTAATTTCAATTTCAATTTCAATTTTTCATTTTTCTGTACGTGCAACAGAAAAAACGAAGCAAAAGCAAAAGGCTACATAGCCTGACGAAGGCTTTTGCTCCGAAATACAGTCTGGCAAAATAAAATAAAATAAAAACTAAAAATAACATGTCATACACAACTTAGCCGCAAAATTAGAGAACATCATTATATACAGATACAATTTGCAAATTCTGATCACACATGTAACCATCACAAATATAAAGAAAGAACAGGACAGTAAATAGTAATGAAATACCTAAAAAACATCGTAATATATACAATAGGTGAGGTAAGGAAAGCATCTGGAGACACATACATTCCTAAGCACCTTGAACAAACAATAAGCAAAAAAAACAACAACAAAAGGACACAAATAGTGTACTCTAAGCAATTGGGACACAGAAAGTAATAAATAATCCAAATTTCTGTATTAAGTGTATTCAATACAATTGAAAAGGAGAAATTCCTTGAACTTATTTTTGAAAGTTTTCTTATTTAGGTCAAGTACGTCACCCAGTTTGTTGAGGAGACTCAGTATTTGATAATCATTATGTTGTTGACCATAGGTTGTTCTAGTTTTCGGTGTTCTTATACTATGTGTACGGAGATAGTACTCAGCACATCGAGAAGAATCGTACATGGGGTATAGTTTATTATTTTGGATATACAATAATAAGTTATAATAATATATTTGGTTTGCTTGTAATATGAGATATTTAGGGAATAACGGACGTGCGCTAAGACCTTGTGGCATACCGTAATATCCCTCGAATAGTCTTAGTACCTTCTTTTGTAGTGTAAGTAATGTTTTATAGTTTTGAGCCGTCGTTGTTCCCCAACATAAGACACAATAACTTAGCCTGGAATATATCAGTGTATAATATAACACTTTCCTTAGCCAAAGTGGTAATAACGGACATAGTCTGTACATACATCCAACGCTTTTACTTAGATCTGCTGCCAATTTATTTATATGTTCATTCCAGGAAAGGTCTTCCTGGAACGACACACCCAAGAATTTCTGTACCTTGACTTGTTCTAAAGTCTGACCTCAAAGGAGACACTTAAACTTATATTCCGTGGCTTATTATTGGGTGCAAACAATATATATTTAGTTTTACTCGCGTTTAGCCGCAACTTGTTTAGTTTGATCCAGGAAGACAACTTATTTAGATATGTGTTTACAGACGTTTCAAGTTGAGAGATCGATGAACCAGCAAAAAATATATTGGTGTCGTCAGCATACATGATTAACTTAGGAGAATCCGGAATGCTACAGAAGTTATTTACATAAACTATAAACAACAGAGGACCAAGTATCGATCCTTGTGGGACACCTTTGTTGACCCTCGCACGGGGAGATGTCTCTTGATTAATAGCGACATACTGATAGCGGTCTGTTAAGTAATTTTGAATTAACCTATTGGCAACGCCACGGACACCGTAGTTATTAAGTTCTTATAAAAGAACACTGTGGTGCACGGTGCCGAATGCTTTGCGGAAGTCAACAAAAAGACCAAGAGTATATAACTTTTTCTCAAAATTGGTTAGTATCTCGTTTTTAATATTGAGTAATGCAAGCTCGGTGGATTTACATTTTTGAAAGCCAAATTGGGCATCACTTATTACATTGTACTTCGCAAAAAATTTTTGTAATCTAATATTAATAGCGCTTTCAAAAACTTTTGACAGAATCGGAAGTACCGATATCGGTCGGTAGTTTCCAATCTCTAGGTCATTACCCCCCTTGAAAACCGGATATACGCGAGCTATTTTTAATTCATCGGGAAATACGCCGGTAACAAGAGTTAAATTAATAATATGTGACAACGCAGGTGACATAACATCAGCGACGTATTTTATTGGTATAGCTTTAATATCATTGTAACCTGCTGCACAATTGTTTTTTATCTTTGTTATTAATTCTTCGGTTTCATGACATGAGATAGTGTGCAGAACTATAGAGTTAGATAAGCGACGGTCATTTACAGGCAGTTGTGTATCCTCGTCATACCCCGCATCATCGAAATCACAACTTTTTATGAAGTAGTTATTTATTGCCGTTGCCACCTCTTGGTTACCAAGGCCACTAGAGTTTTCCAAAACCCTAGGAATGTGGCTTTGTTTTATTTGACCAGAAAGATTTCTAACCTCGCTCCAAATTTTGCTCGGATTAACACTTATTCTACTAAATAAATTCTCATAATACCTGAATTTAGCGCGCCTTATTTCACCATTTAGATGGTTTCTGTATTTTTTGAACTCACTGAGTAATTTGATTGGTAAGCATGGCCGGCAAAGTCTGTGAGTAAAAAGAACGTTTTTCTTTCATAGCATGCGTGCTGAATGCTTTTTCCGCAGCGTAGTAGTTGTTCCATGCAGAAATTTTATTAGATCGTTTTGCTGATCTAAAAAGTCTTTTCTTTTTATTATTGAGTCGTTTTAGTGTAACTGTGAACCATGGGGACGTCTTTTTTTCGGTGACGGTAATGGTGGGTATGTATTTTATGAACAGGTCATGGATTTCATTTTTGAAGAGCAACCAATTAGTCTCGACAGAGTGCTTAGAAAAAATTGGCTAGCAGGCAAGTTGCGAATTCTGCAAATTCATTGTTCAGGGCGGAATAGTTTCCTTTGTTATACAATGTTATTGTTTTTGTTATTTTAGACGAGTGTGTTAGTTGGCAGATGTAGGTACCATGAAACACTGAATGGTCACTTAAGCCAGGCAAGAACGTCATCTTGGAAACCTTGTCAGGCTCGGAAGTGAGGATAAGATCTAGAGTGTTGGAGGAGGTAGAATTTTGACGTGTGGGTTCAGTGACGAGTTACGTTAGTCCAAATGTTAGGCATGAGTTGACGAAATCGCTTTCAGGACCGTGTTTGGCGGCTGTGCTTGCCAGATTATTCCACGAAATTGCTGGAAAACTGAAATCACCGAAAAGAAGTATCGGATAATGATGAAAAGTTTTAGTTACAGAGTAAATAGCCACGTGGAAATTCGGTACAAAAAGGGGGTCAAGACCGGGAGGGCGGTAACAAACTCCAATTATCGTGGTTGGATAAGAAGCATTGCAGAAAATGAACGTGATTTCTAAGCATGAAGACACACGACTTTCTGTACATTGAAGGCTTTTATGACTGCCTATCAGCACTCCACCTCCACGTTTGTTAGTGCGGTCACGTCAAAAAATGTTGAAGTCCGGGAAGTATTGTAGCAGCTCTGAGTCTGCTATCGAAGGGTTAAGCTATGTTTCGGTTATTACGAACAAATCTGACTCTGAAGAGCTAATTAGATTTTGTAAGCCATCAACTTTCGGAATAATGCTTCTAATGTTAGTATAAAGAAAGGAGAATGATTTCCTGGTTGGAATAGTACGGCTGGGGCCTATATGTTTAACAGGCGCAGAACGCCTTTGTTAGTCTTATGATCGTAAATAAAAGTTTTGTTGCCAATGATAAGCTTATCATGACGGAGTTTGTAAGGTTGCTGCTGTGCCCTTCCAAACTCACTGAGAAGTTTTCTGGCTTTAAGTGCTCTTAGATATCGTTGGGGTTTTAAGCAGTCCTCTGAAGCTTCGTTGTATGATGTGTGTATCCGTTATGAGTGTAAAGGAGTGCTGCGTGTACTACAAGAAGTACTGTGTCAAGTCAGGGAGCCCTTGTCAGGTGCCGTGATGATGGTTTCTGACTTTCTGGCGCGCTCCGATGAGCTGCGCTTCTCCTTCTGTGCCGGAGACAGTGTGGATTTGCTGTTGTGTCCATCACCTCGGACGAGGTGCTGGACACCCACTCGCGGTTCACACGTACGGGCGCAGAAGTTTCAGGGCTATCCATAGGAACAGAAAGCCCTGGGAATGCAGGTCCAAAGGCCTGCGAACCCTGTGTTGGCTGAAGAGCCTGGGCTGTTTTCGATGAGGGGGTGAATAGTGCTACCACCCATCCACTTTGTGTGGTACGCGCGGGTGCCGCGGATTCTGGTGGTACTGTCTACTTTTGTGCCACCTCCACGAACAAAGGACGCTGCAAAGAAAGACACTTGCGTGCCTTCTTAAACGGGATGTTTTCATTTACTAAGCTCACTCTTTCTCCGGTCAATTAGGTCTTGATCAGGCGGAAATGCTGTAGGTTCTTGTGCTCAGATGTTAAAGAACCCCAGGTGGTCAGATTTTTTGGAGCCCTTCACCACACCGCCGCTCTTAATCATATGGTAGTTTTTGGACGTTAAACCCTCATATCAAACAATTATTCAATGAACAAATCAATCAATCAATCAATCAATCAATAAGTCTTGATTAGATACTACGCCTCGAGAACTGTTCTGGGAATGGTGCGGTGTTACATATACAAGTGTGGTTCCAGAAGAGGCGAGTTTTGACAAATTTTGGTTCTCGGCCTTGCTTTGGTCTTGTAGAAGAAGGTCCCCACTAGCCATGCGTGTAGCCTGATAACCTGAACCAAGGGTATTGGTGAGGCTTTTCATCACAATAGCGTTAAAGAGCTCGTGTCGCAGAAAATCCCCTCTGGTGTCTGCCCCGTTGGTTCTGAGCGAAAAATCGTCTGTTCGTCTGTCACTGAAAAATCAAGTTACCGACATAGCCGCTGGAGGCCGCTACTTGTCGACGCGTGCGTGTGCAACCACACTGACAAGACCTCGCATTTGAAGAAAAAAAAACGCTCAAATTCACGAGGCGTGTAGTTTCTTTGCCCTGCCACCCCTCCCTGCTTAGCTTTCAGCGCTTTCATCGGGACTAGAGAAGAGAATATTTAATTGCAGCAAGCGACGATTCTTAAAATTTTTTGCAGCGTTGAATTCATGAGGCAATAAGCGTTTCTAGTTAATTCATTCCATGGTTAATTAAAAAGTGTTTCTGGGCCCCTTTGACGCATTTTGTTCGACAGATGTCATGACGAAAACAAGCCCATTCGGTGATAATTGCGCGCGCTGGCCCAATCTACTGTGTGCGTGTTTTGTGCGTGCGTGTATGTAACAAAACACATGAATAAGTATACACTTAGCGGTTGAAGGGTGTGCTCGGGGCTACATTTCGCTATCGCTTTCAAATCTTAAGAGTAATTTTTCGATTCGAGAAAAAGCGAGATTATTCTTGCGTTATTTTGTGTCTCACAGTGAATCACATGGAAGCGCGGGAAGATTTCTTCGGTTTAAGGAAGCCTTTCAGGGTTGCTTCGGAGTACCCTCTTTGAGGTGGAGGGCATTCAGACAGTTTGGAAAATTAAAAAGACGACATCAAATAACTATAAACTTGGTATTCATGCTAGCTGAAGTAACGGAACGTTGCCGGCAGAAGGTGCAGAAAGAAGGAACGTTTATTGCTCCGTGTTACGGGCTTTAAAATTACACAAAAAAAGGTCACGTGGCTCGTCATGATAATCAAGAGTACGGCACAAGAAAACAGTACTGCTCTTGTTATACATCAGTGCGCGTGTTTGATAACACTGCATCCTTCCACCCTAGGCTAGAGTAGGCGAGACGATCCGGTGGTTTCTGCTGGTGAGTCTAATGTCGTAGCGGTTGTTGGTCTTTGGCTTGAGAGTTGACTTCTCGTACGCCCATATCTTGACGAGCGTCTGTCTGCTTGGGAGAACACTACGCTTCGTCGTTGACTTGGCTCCGCTTGTTGGTTGATGACCCCGAGTCCAGGCGTGGCCGCAGTTGATCTACGTGGCGCCACTGTGGTCCCTCTGGTGTTTTTAGTGTAACCATGCGTGCTCCCGACGTGGACACTACAGTCGCTGGCATTCATCTTTGACCAGACTGATACTGGCGCGACCATACACGCCTTGCTGGATGGAAGCGCATTTGGGCTTTTGGTTGTACAGGTTCACTGGAACCATCAATTCCGGCCCCCTTTTTGTCTGTGAGTCCGGCCGTCAGCCTGGTTCAGGGTCGAAAGCCCAACAGCAGTTCTGCTGGCAAATTTCCTCCTTCCTAGGGAGTCGTTCTGTAACGTAATACTAACTTCATCAGTCGTCCTTGCAACGTACCTGTCGGAGTTTTTCGAAGCCCGTCCTTTAAGGTCCGCACGGGCCGTTCCGCCAACCCATTTGACTGCGGATAGTATGGGGTTGTTCTCATGTGTTTCACGTAGTTTTCCTGCAAGAAACGTGATATGGTGGCACTTGAAAACTTTGGTCTGTTATCTGATGCTAAGCAGTACGGGAGGCCCAAACGTGCGAAAATACCTTGAAGTACGTGAATAGTGACCTCCGCCGTGGCGGTCTTCAAATGTATGGCCTCAATCTATTTAGTCTCGGCGTCCACCTACTCAAAAACTTTGTAGCTGTTGATGGGGCCCGCAAAATACTTGTGCAACCTGTACTATAGTTTGTTGCTCACCGACCAAGAAGACGGAACTTCTGCGGCAGGCATGGGCCAGGACTGTATACACTGTGGGCAACTTTGAACCAACAGTTCAATGTCCCTGTCTAATTCAGGGTACAGAAAAGTGCATGCGCTGTGCGCTTTATCACGCTAATACCGGGGTGACATTCGTGCAGTTCCCTTACCATGCACCGTCGTGCCGCATCTAGTTGGCCCCAGTAAATCAGATCATGACTGGCCGTGAGCTCGCCACGGCGAGAAAACTACGGCGTAAGGTGTCACTGTCCTGAAGGCAAGTGCCGTGGCCAGCCGTCCGTTAACCATGCCCTGATCTGCTGAAGCATATTTTCCGTACGGCTCATGTCCGTTAATTGCTCAGCCGAAAGTGCCATGGAATTTAGGCTTCGTTTGTAGAGCACGTCTACCATGGGTTCTTGCATTCCTTGATCCACCCAGCACGGTAATGGTAGACGACTGAGAGCGTCTACCTTAGCATTTAGCTGTCCTGGTCGGTACTCGATGCCGAATTGGTAAGCCAAGAGTAGCAATGCCCACCGTTGAACTCTCGTAGCTACCATGTGCGGAGTCGTCTTCTCCGGGAAAAACTGTCCCGTCAGTGGCTTCTGATCTGCCACCAGAGTAAATTGCTTCGCTGAAAAATAATCTGGAACCTTGGTAACGCCTAACACCAAGGTCAACGCCTCTTTCTCTAATTGCGAATAATTTCGCTCAGCAGCTGTCGGGGGTCTCGAGCGGAAAGATTTGAGATAATCTCAGTCCCCAATACGGTGTGACAGCAGCGCGCCGACCCCAACCGGTGAAGCACTGCATTCAAGCCGCAACGGCTTTTCGGGATCGTAGTGTACGAGAAGTTCCGCTTCCACCATAGTGCGCTTGGCCCCCTTTAATATGACTGAGTGTGCGCGCGTTTGCTGCCGAATGTGCTGTGTTTATCTCTTTCCTCTCTGCTCTCTATCTTTGATCTCCTCCTCCCCCTCCAATACGCAGGGTAGCAAACCGGCTGCCTATAGGCTGGTTAACCTCTCTGTCGTTCTTTTTCTCTTATTTTCCTTCCTTGAAGGCTTCCTCGTGTTCGGCTCTCCATTGCCATCGCGCTGCTTTAGCCAGCAGCCGATAGAGTGGATCCAACGTGGTGGCAAGTTTAGGTAAAAGCTTGGCGTAACATGTAATCATTCCCAAAAATCATTTCAGCTGGCTCGCCATCTCCGGTCTTGGTGCCGCGGTGATGGCCTCTGGTGTTGGAGACCCGTTGCGTCGATCTTGTGGCCTAAAAACGATACATGCTTCGCGCGAAACCTGCATTTGTCGAGGTTCAACTTGAGTCCATTGTCCCGTAACCGCTCAAGGACTCGCCACAGAGTGGAGTCGTCGTTCTGTTCTTCGGCTATGATGATGTTATACAAGTAAACCTTGATGCGAGGCTGGCCTTGGAGAATGGACTTGAGGCAGCGCTGGAACAAAGCCGGAGCAGATGAGATACCAAAAGCGAGGCGGTTATATGCAATCGGCCCCAGCTGTGTGTTCAACACAGCCATTTTTTGTCCCTTTTTGTCCAGTGGAAGTTGATCGTAGACGTGCCGTAAATCCAAAGTTGTGAACACTTTGCCACCGTACAGAGATGCGAATATGTCTTGAATTTTCTTGTACGAAAATTGTTCCAAATGTGATGCCGGATTCACGGTCAATTTGAAATCCGCGCATAGCTAGTCTAGAGGAAAATCTTCAAGCCGTTACAAAAAAACTTGATGAACTGGAAAACAGTAGCCGTAGGTCGAACCTCATAAATTATGGCGTAAAGGAACAGCCTAACGAGTCCCCAGTAACATAGCATCGTGTAGTATCAAAGGAAATATTTGAGGGCATACTAAAAGTAAATACCTGGGATATAGAAATGATTCACTGCCTAGGAAAACAGTCTACTGAAGATGGTAATAAGATAAGACCTATTATTTTGAAATTCTCGAATTACCAGGACAAAAAGAGAATATTCAAAAACTGCTCTAAACTGAAAGGTTCAGGTTACTCAGTTAGTGACGACTTTTCCCGTAAAATCCGAGACCTTAGGAAGAAACTCTGGGATAGAACTAAAGGAAATCGAGACAAAGGTGAAAAGGTGATGCTGGTTCATGATAGAGTGAGCATTACTAGGAAACTCTACGGCTGGGACAACAATCATGGTGATCTGGTTGCTTTGTCAAAAAACGAAAAACGTATGGTTCTGGAGGGTCGGGTCACCAGAAGCCGACCCAACTGACGTTAATTAACGTTAATGCATGAAGTCTTGTGAACAAAGCCTACCAGTTTGAGGCCATTTTGATCGCCAATCAGCCAGACATTGTAACTGTCTCAGAAACTTGGCTGCACAAAGAAATATACGACCGCGAAATTGTTCCGATTAACTACGTAATTGTTCGCAAAGATAGAGAGCATAGAGGTGGGGGCGTTGCCATTGTTTTACGACAAGGCATAAGCTACTCAGTCATGCCAGATGTTCCGGACGTCGAAGCCGTCTGGTGAAGGGTTTCCCTAAATGGTGTCACTATATCTATCGGTGCGGTATACAGACCCCCACAAGCGCAATTGGCTTATCTGGAAACTTTATATGACTACATGCACAACCATGAGACCGGTGGCGCTGTTATCATGGCTGGTGACTTCAATCTGGCCGATGCAAATTGGGAACGTCTGAGTACAGGAACAGCTAGGAATGACCTTTTAAGCGATTACCTATTATCATTGAATCTCACACAACATGTTGACACGCCAACCCTTGAACAACGGGAATCTAGTTCTTTACTAGATCTCATTTTTCAGTGATCATTTTCCATCAACGGATATCTTAACGGAAACCCTGAAGGGGTTATCTGATCACAAAAAGATTTCATGCAGCCTGCCTGTACAATGCCCCGCTCGCATGCGAGGACCGGTTAAGTATGTCCCGGTGTTTTACAAAGCCGACGACGCTGCAGTTATGATGTATTTAAAGCATGAATTCAACGACTTTCTCAATATGTGTGCTGATGAGTCTATGGCGATATACATAATTTGGGCTAAATTTAAAGCTATCAATATTCATTGTATGAGCAACTTTGTTCCGCAGATTGCTGAAGTCACAAAAAACACAATCCTTGGATCACACGTGACATCATTCATACTAAACGTAAAGTAAAAAGACTAAGAAAATGTAACAAATTAAGCCCAGTCTATGGGTTTCAAGAAAAAAATAGCTTACTTGTCCCGGTCATTGAGGGTTAAAATCTGTTGTGCCAAAGAGGGCTTCTGCAGCACAACACTAAGTAAGTTTATAAGAGAGTCGCCCCAGAAGTTCTGGCAAACTTTTGGTTAAAAAAAAACAACCTCCCTACTGTCGTTTCAGCGGAGCAGGAATTAATGAAATCTAATTGATTTAACACTTACTTCCAGTCTGTCTTTACAGCTGACAATGGTAAACATACGTCGTTTCTGTTTCGGGGTAAAAACTTAAGTGCTCCAAGCTTGCCTCAACTGTAGGAGCTGGTTTCACTATCACTCTTATTGAACATTCATGGGAAGAAAGGTAGTGGACCCGACGGGGTTCCCAATGCGTTTTTAAAGCGTTACGCTGAATCTGTGTGTAAATACCTTTTTCTTATACTTTCGAAATCACTTATGGATTGCCAGGTTCCATCGGAATGGAAAATTGCAAAAATTCTTCCCATTCACAAAAGTGGTGACTCGTCTTGTCCATCTAATTACAGACCAATTTCTATTACGTGTACTTCCTGCAAAATGCTTGAGCATATTATTCTAAAGTCTCTTACCGATTACGTGGAAGAAAACGCTATTCTCCATTCCAATCAACACGGTTTTCGTCGTGGACAATCTACTGTCACACAGCTGGTTGAGACTTTGCATGACCTTGCCAATGGCATTAATGATCAATCGCAGATTGACAAAGTATTTTTAGATTTGTCAAAAGCTTTCGGCCACGTTTCCCATCCCAAAATGATCCAAAAGCTAACCGGTATATTGGGAAACGGACCTATGACCAAGTGGATCGAAGACTATTTGACCGGCCGCTACCAATTTGTTCAATATGGTGCTCATGTGTCTGACACGGTTCCAGTATTATCGGGAGTGCCCCAGGGTTCTGTTTTAGGCCCCATGTTGTTTCTTCTTTTTAATAATGACGTTGCAGACGTATCCGATGTAAAAATCAGATTGTTCGCAGATTATTGTATCCTGTACCAGCGAATAGACAGCTACCAGGATCATTTAAAACTAGATGATTTGCTAAAGAAGGTCGAAACCTGATGTAGAGAGTGGCAAATGGAAATAAATACTGAGAAATTTGTCGCCATGTCAATTACAAAGAAAAAAGCGAGGGCAAAATTTTTGTATTCACTGGGAAATGTCCCACTTCGCAACGTCGCTGCCTGCAAGTATTTAGGCATCTTGATATCGTCCGACTTAAATTGGTCTGCGCATGTCGAACATATCACAAAAAAGGCTTTCGGGAGGTTATTTTTTCTTAAGCGAACCCTTCGTCATTCGACACCCCAAACAAAACTTTTAGCATATACCATGCTTATCCGCCAAATCCTCGAATATGCGAGTGTGGCCTGGTTCCCCTTCACAAACAAACATGTAGCCGCGCTTGAAAGAATACAACGTAAAGCAGTCCGTTTTATCTATAACCGTTATATGCGTACGACTCACCTACTGCTCTTTTTATAAGAGCGGATCTGCCCACACTGGCTAGCCGCGCCAAGCTTCATAGCCTGAGATTTTTGTATCTGGTGCTACACAACTTTCTGAAAATAAATCCGGCTAATTATGTTAGGGTTAACAGTAAGCGCCAAACACGAAATAAACATTGTCACACACTTGATGAGTATCCCTTCAGGAGCTATGTTTTTGGCCAGTCTTTTTTTCCGCGAACTATACGTGCCTGGAATGCCCTGCACCCCATCGTGTTGACACAGCCGACGGTTGACGAATTCGTTAATCGAGCGAGTGAATGTGTGCTGTCTTTTATTCAGCCATGATTTCCTGAATTGACGATGTCGCAAGTTTTAACTCTGTCTGTAGAATTTTGTTTTGTATTCGTTTTTTGCTTGCCCCAGCATTTCATCTGATGTTTTTATTCATAGACTCTTTGCCTATCACTACGGCGAATTTTGCATTATGTTGGAGATATTCGCTTCAAATTTCAAGTGCTTGCAACATGTATTTTTAGTCTGTGTATTGCTTGTTTGAACTATGTACAATGTGACACCACTCCTGTAATGACCCCATCACAGGATTGACAGTATTTTGAATAAATATTCCCGTCATGTTCACTACGAGCATGACAGGCGTAGTCCACTCCGGTACTCTCACTGGGGGAAGCACTTCTTCCTCTACTTGGCGGTCGATTTCTGCCGACACCTTATCTCGAAGCGCAAATGGCACTGGTCGAGCCTTGCGAAAGCGTGGCACAGCAGCCTCTTGTTTGTGTAGTTGCACAGGCGGCCCCTTGCAACAACCCAACCTCTCCTCTAAAATTTTCGAAAATTCAGCCACACGTTTCACTGTGGCTGCCTCGCATCGAACCATATTTACGTTGTCCGGCGCACATTCTTCCAGTAGTGCCATGCCAGCATTCCGGAAGACATGAATGTAGTTGCGGCCGCACAGCAGAGGCCCATCGCAATTCACTACAACTAGCGAGCTCTCCACTTCCGTGTTACCGCATTGGACTTTAATAGCTACCCAGCCAAGGACTGGCAGTGGCCCCAGGAAGCACGTCAGGTGCAGTAAAGTCTTCTTCAGTGTCGGCCACAGTTCACGATGGTTCTCGAATACTATCTTTGGAATCCCACTGATAGTGGATCCTGTATCCACCAGCAAGTGCAGTTTCCGGTCCTCCGAGATGAAATCCCTTTCGAATGGTAGAACGAATTTGTGCTACTGTAGCTGTGAGCCACCAAAGCGTAGAGCATTTCTTCTTCACTGCCGTCTCGCTCCTTGACAGCGTATGTTCTAGAGGGGTTGCCGCGACCACTGGAGCATCTTATCGCCAGGTGTCTCTTCCTGCCGCACTTGTGGCGCGTCACCTTCTCGTGCCTACACATTTCCCAAGCATGGTTCGAGCCACATCTCCAGCATTGAATAGACTCGGTAGTGGGTGCATAACCTTTTCCGGATTTCTGCTGATTCCTCCTGTGCTTCTGTAGAAAATTGGCGGCACCGCTGTCGGTTGAACCTCCTCTCTTGAATAGCCCGCATGTTTGTTTCCGCTGTTTCTGCAGCTAGAGCAAAAGCCTCTGCCACCGCCAAATTCAACGACCTTAGCGACAGCATGTGTAGTCGAGCTTGTTCGTCATTTATTCCGCAGACAATCCGATCCCGCAACATGCAGTCTAAGAGCTTCTCGAAATTGCAATTATTTGCGAGACATCTCAGGTCAGTGATGTAGTCCCGTACCTTTTCGCCTTCTGCTCGATTCCGCATCAAAAAAGCGTAACTCGCTGCAATCTCATTAGCTTGGGGATCGAAGTTGTTGTCAAGCAACTGTACGACGGCATCATAGCTCAGGATGTTCACCGAGTTGGACTGGCACTTCCCTGAAGCCCGCGAACAACGCTGTCACTTAGTGCCGATATCCTAAGCCCACGCTGTTTTCCTGGATCTGTGATCCCATGGCCCTCAAAAAAGGCCTCTAAATGGACACGGTAAGAGCTCCAGCCGTCCGTCGTGTCATCGTATTAGGGTTCTCTGGCTCTCATTGGGAAACTATCCCATCCTCGTCGCCACTGAAATAACGGAATGTATCCGGCAGAAGGGGCAGAACGAAATAACGTTTATTGCTCGGTGTTACGGGCTTTATAACTACGCAGAAAAGATCACATTACTCGTCACGATAAGCAAGAGTACGGCACATGGAAACAGAACTGCTCTTGTTATATATCAGTGCGAGTGCTTATTAACACTGCACCATCCACCTACCATGGAGCCGAACATGGGGATGCGGCAGCATAATTGTAAAAAGGCATGCCGTTGCCAGCTGTACAAAGTCACTCTGACACAGTATGTGACTCAGGCATGGCATATAAACAAGGTTAACCCTTGCTGCCTGGAAGAAGGAAGTAAAATTAAGTGAGGAGATGACAGAAAAGATTCAAACATACAAAAGACGGAGATGTAGGAAGCGAGAAATAGGAAAAGGCGACTGCCGATTTCCCCTTGGTGGGTCAGCCCAGGCGTGCTGTCTGCGTGAAGCCGGGGTCAAAGATGTGTACTACCTCCGCTGGGGTCCTCAAAGGCCCGATCACCCAGCGTCGGCTCAACCCCCAGAATTTCGTTTTTCCGGACACTACAAAGCGACACACGGCTAAGCGTGGGAGACAGTGGGCCCCCCTCCCCCTCCCCGGTAGTTCGGGTCCGTGGAGTCGCTACACACGAAACGCATGCTTACGCGGACGTCCCTGCGGGGTAGTCATCCACATAGAATCTTTAGGGGCGAAGCTCTTTAAGACCTCACGATGTCCGCCGTCTCCTGTCTGTCCGTAACACTATGTTGCCTTCAACTCATAAGCAACAGAGGGCGTTGGTGGTAACCATTTTGCATGTAACCTTCAACTTATAAGCAACAGAGGGTGCTGTGGTAATTGTAGATTATTTATTTAATATTTATTTATCAAATACTGCCGGCTGCCTTTTGGGAGCCATGGCAGGAGTGAGTACATCACATCGCATTGTTTCAGTCGACAACCGAAATAAAAAAAGAAAGAAAAACAGAACAAATGCACATATGTCTAATGATAACAACACATGCGGCCGAATGTGACCTCAAGGCGCGAACATAAAAAAACAAGCCCAACAGCATTTGCAGTAATACACTGAGGTATGACACAGGAGCAATAACACATACAGGATCGAGTGATTGAACACCCGAAAGACACATACATTTCAGAACATGAGTGCAACGGCCAACGAACCAAATAAGCATGTGAACCAAAGGACAGCTTACGTCAACAAAAGAATACCGCGAAATAATGGTTACCCGCATACATTTCAAGCTGTAAAAGAGAAAGAATTACAAGAACTGCGCATAACATCACAGATAATCTTGCACGGCATTTGTGAACGCATGAACTGATGATAGGCCGACTATGTCACATGGAAGCTCGTTCCATTCTGCTATCGTTCGAGGAAAAAACGAAAATTGATACACCTTCGTCTTAACTCGTGGCCTTACAATCGTCTTAGTGTGCTTCTATCTTGTTGGCCTTGCGCTGTTATACTGCATGTAAGCAGTGAAGCCCATTTTAATGTTACCGTTTACACTATTGTAAAGCATTTGCAGTCGATGCAGTTTCCTGCGTGATTCTAGCGTTGGAAGTTCGCTTAAATGTCTGAGGTTAGTAATTGACACGTGCCTGCCGTAATAGTTGAAGATGAATCTTAGCGCTTTTTTTTGAATGCGTTTAATGCAATCGATGTCACATTTGGTGTGCGGGTCCCAAACTACGTCCGCATATTCTAATAGCGGTCTAACTAATGTCGTGTAGGCCACAAGCTTAGTTTTAGGAGTACAATGCATTATGCGATTTCTTAGCATGTAAAGTTTTCTCAAAGCCTTGGAAACAATGAATTGCACATGACCACTACAGCTTCGCGTAGAACTGATATGCAAACCCAAGTATTTAAATTGGTCTACTGAAGCCAATGGAACATTATTGATGCTATAGGTGCAAACCAGCGGCTCCTTCTTGCGTGTAACACTCATCTGAACACACTTGGAAACGTTTAGGAGCATCTGCTATTTTATCACCAGTTGCTAACAGCTGCTAAGAAGTTGTTAAGTATTTGTTGATCTTTCACTGACTGAATGTGCATGTATGCAACGCAGTCGTCTGCAAATAAACGGCAACATACTGGTGATGTAATCTGTAAATCATTAATATAGATTAAAAAAGTAACGGGCCGAGCACCGAACCCTGAGGAATGCCTGAAATAACAGATGCAAATTCTGAGTCCGAATCGCCTATGTGACCAAACTGCCCTACGCCGTGTAAGATACAAGTCGAGCCACTGTACTATCCAAGTATTGTCAAAAAGGCATCGGATCTTTAACATTAAATGTCGGTGTGACACATGGTCGAAGGCTTTTTCAGAATCAAGAAAAACCATGTCAATCTGTCCACCCTTGTCAAGCATTACCATTAGATTATTTACAGTGTGAATAAGTTGCGTCGTAGTGGACAAACCGCGCCGAAAACCATGCTGACTACTTAAAAAATAATTGTTGTCCTCTAAGAAAGAACAGATATGTTTAAATATGAAATGTTCCAAAACCTTGCTACAAGTACACAGTAGCGAAACTGGTCTGTAGTTGATTACGTTAAGTTTGTCACCAGTCTTATAAATAGGCACCACTTTTCCAGTTTTCCATTCTAAAGGTATTTCCGCTGTCCGTATACTTTCTTTAAAGATTATGTTCAGATACTTCGTGCACCATTCGGCGTATCTGTGCAGGAACATATTTAGTATGCCATCCGGGCCGATAGATTTTTCAGTGTCTAATTTGAGTAGCGCCGAAAAAATGCCGCTTTCGTTGATTTCTATATCCGGGATAGCATAACTAGTTTTCGGATATGACGAGGGCTGAACGGTGGCGCGAAAAAACACAGACGAAAAGTAGTCATTAAATGTATTGGCTATACAGTTACTGTCATCGGTGATAGTGTCATCAAGTTTCACTTTGCTAATAGCCTCATTCTTATTCGTTAGGTGCAACCAGAACTTTCTGGGGTCATTTGCCAAAAAATGATGCATTTTGCCGTTGAAGAAATGGAACTTGGATAGCTTTATCTTTGTGCGCAATTCATCTCGGAGTAACTGTAGGGACACCGCCCCTCTGTTCCCAGCCGAGTGATGTAATCGCTTGACGCGGCGTTTCAACTGTAATATTTCGCGAGTGACCCAGGGATTCCGCCGACTACGCTTTTTCGTCTAGTAGGACATAATTGCTAATGCATTTATTAACAACAGCCTTGAAATGAATCCACAAATCTTGGACAGTAGAATTTTCAGTAGCATAAATATGCTGAAAAATATCAAAACCTTCTTCCAGAAGGTCTAGTACACTCTCATCTTGAGCACAGTTAAAACCAGGGAATTTTTATTGACGTTTTCGCCCTTTATCCTCGAGACTCGCATACGACCAGCAGAAAGGACGATGTCGTGATCGGATAGCCCAGGAAAATACGACCTATCATAGCCTTCAGCACTAATTTTTTTCGAAACAAAAAAAAAGATCAAGAATTGTGCTAGAAGTAGCTGATACACGCGTAGGCTGATCCACAAGCTGCTTCAGACGAAACGAGAAAGCAATATCAAGGATCAACTCGGAATGCTGACATGATGAAGGAACACACAGTAGGTCCCAGTTGATTTTTGGAAGGTTGAGATCACCGCACAAGATGACATTAGCATTGCTTTTACAGTGCTCATACATGAAATCATGCAGTTTTTCTAGAATTGAAAGATCTGCATCCGGCGGTCTGTAAATTGCACCTACGAAAACACTGTATTGGCACAGGCGAACACGAATCCGTAACATTTCTACGTTGGTATTGTGAGATATCACTGTGTACTCAATGTTTTTCTTCAACACAATTGCGACGCCACCGCCCCTTGCACCGCGGTTGTGGAGAATAATCTCATGCGACCTTGGCACGATGTCCTCATCAGAAACGTTATCGTGAAGCCACGTCTCAGTTATTACCGTCATGTCTGGGTTATACGCTAGAAGAAGGCCCTCCAAATCAGCAGATTTAGGTAAAATGCTTCTTGCAATAATATTCATAATGAAAAACGTATTCTGGGTGGCGCACGGTGGCAGTGGCGTTATGTCGTTTTTTTTAGATGTGCGATCATTATGCAGGGAAGAATCGTGTCATTTCGAGTGTAATTGAACCATCATGTTGCTTCCTTCATCCCATCTGAACAGTTTTGTGTTTATTTTTACTTTATCAAACAAAAGAGCAACCTTTTCACCTCTCTCTCTATTTTCCTTCGTAACTTCCCATAGTTTTTTCCGGATTGCCTGAATACGAGGGGAAAAATTCTGGGAAATACTATAGTTGGTACCTTGAAGTTTCCTGCAATTTTTCAGTATTCTCGGCTTGTCTCTCCCGTCCACTAACTCAAAAATTACCGGACGGTCCTTGCTCGAATTCGGCTTCCCCAGTCGGTGGATACGTTCACTTTTAATGTCATGAACACTCAAGGTATCACGAAGTATTTTTTGAGTATCTTCTTCCAACGACTCGAGTTGCTCTCCCCGAGGCTCTGTAATACCATATATAGTAAGGTTGTTCCTTCTACTTCTATTCTCTGAATCATCTACCTTCAAAATTAGTTGATCAATTGTCTTCGGCAGGTCGTCAACTCTAGATGTGTAATGGCACACAGTGGACGAAAGGCCGTCCAGTTTAGTTTCATTTGATGTCAGCTTTTGCGTTGTTTCGTTCAAATTCAAGCTAAAAGTACTGATGGTCGCTTTCAT
This sequence comes from Rhipicephalus microplus, assembly GCF_043290135.1. Taxonomy (NCBI): domain Eukaryota; kingdom Metazoa; phylum Arthropoda; class Arachnida; order Ixodida; family Ixodidae; genus Rhipicephalus; species Rhipicephalus microplus. The sequence goes on from NC_134701.1 coordinate 46,099,476, forward strand.
TTCCTTCATATCCTTCATTAATGACCTCAGCATTTCTTCCGTGTTAGGACCCGGCTTTTCCTCTACGTCACCACAACAGGTCAACAAGTCAACGAAACAATGATATAAGGCAAGCATATTTGAAAGCAGTGACCGTGGGCACGGTAGATGCAAAAGGCACACGTTATTGCTTTTGTAGCAGGAAACTGAACGGCTGTCTCTTACCTGTACAAAGAACAAAAAGGGGTTTGATGAATGTGTGTCCATCGTGCCTCCACCGTGCCCACTGGCCCAGTCAGCTACGGCGACTGTTCTTATACCAGATGCACACGATGACGTCGACGAGAGTGGCGCCAGTAGTCTTCCGAATGGTGCAGTACAGATGCGCATGTCCAGGTCAGCTGCGTTATCCCTCTGTGTACCGATGTGCCAGTCGAAGATACGTTCCGTCACATTCGGCCCAGTGCGGTTGACACGTGTGTCGCCTGACGAGGGGATCAAGGTGATGGCAAGCACGGTCTGTACAAAAAACAAAAAGGGGTTTGATGAATGTGTGTTCATCGTGCCTCCACCGTGCCCACTCATGATGTGATGGTGCTGATGTGATGGTGCTGAAGTCAACGCTATATATATATATATTTAACGAAGTTTCATACCACACATTCTCTTCTCTCATATGGACGAGGACAAACGTAGGGAAGCGCGACGTCCTGAGTATCAGCGTCGCCATCGACGGGAAGCTACCATGGAGACAAAAGAGAAGGAAGCGCATGCAAAGCTGCATTGGCGACAACAAAGTTCTACACCAAAGACTAGGGTTAACGATGCAAAGGCTAAGTGGGAAAAACGCCAAGTTGATGCGCAGTTGAGACAACTTGAAGCGAATGCAAGGCGGCAATGCCAACAAGAAAATTGATAGATAGATAGATATGTGGGCTTTAACGTCCCAAAACCACCATATTATTATGACCGACGCCCAACAAGAAAATTTTACACCGCAGACGATAGCTAATCAAGCTGTGATTATGAAGTCTAAACGTAACCCGGAACTCGGAACCTCATATCAGCTATAAAGTAGAATCACCGCTATATCAAAATCGGTCTCAGCACTATCTCTTTGAATAAAAATATATGAGTATCACAACCACAATCAGTCTCAGTACTATCTCAACTTTAATCAGAATAATCACCTCCGATAGCTTCGCCCCCTATTTATTTTCAAGCAGCTTGAAATGCAGTGATTTTTTTCAATCGTTAAGAAATGATGTGAATTTTCGTGAGCATTGCCAAGTTTATATGTTCCCCTAATTTTTGTATAAAGGTGTGTTCTTTAATTTTTATTTTGTATCTTACTGCATTGTATTATAGCCTTCATTTATTTCTCTGCCTTTGTACAACTTTCTTCTTTTTTCCTTGATACTGCTTCTGTTTAAGCTTTATTTATGAAGCATTTTTCGTAATCCCTCCTTCCTTACTCAATGCTGCTCGGTGCCTGTAGGGTACCATGAATAAATAAAATTATGCCTGGCACACCACGTGACAGTGCAACAGAGTGAATAATATTACCACGATAACTGCGTGCTGTCTCGCGCACACCAAGAACCAGGAACCACCAAGTTAGTCCTAGACCCTACCGATGCAATTACGTGCATAATGCCAACATTACACTTTCTTCCAGAATTCACCAAATTGCTAACGATAACGCTAGAGTATTGGACGGTGCAAGTATAAATGCAGACGCGCTTCAACGCTGGTCACTTTATCGACGGCCGGCGCTCAATTCACCGCTAACACTTCCATCGTTTATTGCTGCAAGCTGAATTTCCCCTTACAGGGCCACAAATTCTGCGAAACGAGAAGTTTCATCTTGGGCCTACCGACCACTGCCCTCGTTGACTTGGGGCGATATGCAGCTGTATTGCTCCTTTAAGAAACCTAACTCGATGAACCATTATAGTAGCAATAATTATGAGCAACGTCAAGAGCCAGAAATGAAATAACTGTTCTCTGTTTTAGGACACGTGCCACAGTTGAAGTGCACAATCTTGTGTCGCTGCTACATGTAAATGTTGTCCCGAAAGCGCAGAAGTGAAATTGTACTCGATGACTTTTTATAATCTTTGTCTTTTCACGCAGGTGCTGGTGTGGCATACGAAGTCAAAGCCAAGCAGGTTTCCCTCAAGGAGTGTATTACGTGGATTGAATGTGTCGTCCCTAAACAATTTGCCGCGACTTTATAGTAATATATTAGACAAAGAAACTTGATCAGGAAGCATTTTGTGTTCCTCTTGAGAAAATATTTATCTTTCTAAATGCACGAGCCGTACGTTAGGCAGCCCAAGCAGATATCTAGTGTTCTGCTCCTAGGCTGATGGCATGCAGTCAGTGTTGTTTGCCAGCCTTTAACAATGAATATTTTTTCAACAATTCCTGCCTATTTAAAGATATACTCATGCAAGAAAAAACAGCTGGTTATTCGTACACCACGAAAAAAGCATCTGTTATGTGATCAATACAATGGGTAAACAAGGATGCCTGCAGGTGTCTTTTGTACAAATTCTTCCACACGTGGCCAAGAAGTCTTTAGATCGTTATTGGGTCAATTCCCCTATCCATGTAAGGGATAGCTGCGATTTTTGAATTAATGCTTTTCTCTTTAGGGCGAAAGAGCGTGTTCGAAAGATTTGTCTTGTGTAGGATGTCTTCGCATTTTCTGAGAATAAGCAAGGTCGCGATAACTTTATGCACGGTGGTTGCATGCTAATCAGGATTCGGGTCAGCAAACACTTGGGAAGCTATAACAATAACCACTCACGTTTATTCTGCTATACCATTTTCGCAGCACGCTAAGCACATACATCCCACTTGGTTACATATTTGTTTCGCTAATCTTGAGCTAAAGCACACCCAGGAGTATGAAGTGCTGGCGCCACGGTTTATTTAGTCAACAACAAATTCAGTAGCTATTCACTGAAACCCATATGCAACCAAGTGGGAGGGTCTTATCTAAATCAGCTTGCCTCGCATTAGGACGGAGACTAAACATTCACAGCGAGCCAGAGAGCAATTCTTGGGTGCTTTGTCTCTGCCCAAGCAGCACCGGTGTGGTAAGTCCCGTTAAGTGCCAGGTGGCGTCTGCAGAAAAATAAAAGAAATAAACATGTGCAGGTGAGCTCTGCCAAAAAAGAGGAAAAAGCTGTAACCGGAAACGGCATTCAGTCGGGTTTTTTTTGCCGATCGCTAGTTTTTCTTTACATTGTGGTGCCTAAACTTCTCGTGCGGACAAGTTTCTTCCATCGCACGACTCGACGGGACCTTCTACTCGGCAGCATCATGCTGCGGGTGGCGAGGACTGCAATGGATCGTTCCTGATCAGCGTGGATTCAGACCTCATCAACATCAACAGCATTTCCGATGGATCGCGTGAAGACAAAGTGCTCAGCTCGACGAGCCCAGGACACGAAGCTCCTGCTAGAAGAAGGGTCACTCCTCACGGACCCTACCACTGATAAGCCCAGGCTCACAGGTATTTACGACCGTTTTGCAGCGCGGAACAACGAGCTCTCGAGAACACACCTGGCTGACGAGGAGCTCGAAACGGAATACGTCCGGGCAGCAGAGTATAACGGCAAAGCTTTAAGCATGTTCGCCGAGATTCCCGGCAAGATAAAACGGTTTGCGATGCGGGCACAGTACAGCAGCGACTGCTCTAATGAACGTGACAACAACAGTTCCTAACACTAAGACCAGAACTGGTCCCAGGCTGCGGAACCTTGGCATGCTAACCTTTAGAAAAAACATACAGGAATAGTCGGCTTTCTGGGAGCAGTTTGAGCAAACTTTTCCCCTGAACAACGCTTTGTAAACAATGACGAAGCTCTATCTACATCATTATCTCGCGGGTGAAGCGGCAGCGGCGATATGTGGTTTTCCGACTTCCGAATAGTGCTATGCAGACGACATCGGTTTATTGAATGAATGCGTCGGAGATAAAAACGGATGAAATAACTCCACTTATCAGCGCTTCGCAATCCACCTCACGTTGGATGGGTTATCACATGCTCACCGAACAATTGATCGTGCTCGGTAAAAAACGCAGGTAAGGAGTCAAATATATTTTCATACTTGTGAAAACAGGACTGTAAGCGATTATTGAGTCCTAAATAAGCTGTAGAAGTCATCAGCTGCAAACTCTGCCCACCACCACCGACAACCATTTCGTGACGGCATGCGTGACGTCACAAGGTGAAGGAGCAGTGCCGTCGTCTGCTACGAAACAAGAGCTTTCGGACGCGAACAGTAATGCTTGGCGCCTGTTCCGCACGTGTCAGTCGGTTGAAAGGGTTGCGGCGTGTTACCAGTGCCATCACCACATGCGGCGGCTATGTCGTGTACGTTGTGCATTTTGACTTCGACTCTATCGCCTCAAGCTGAAGCGACCAAGAAAGTGTCGAAGGCGGTGTGAACCAGGATACCAACGACACCGCCGTTGTGGCAGACGTTGGAGACGGCTTTCCGCTAAGACAAGTACCAATATTTCAAACGTGTTGAATGAAAAGTGAGCTTGGGGTCTGTCGACACTGCATTAGCGAGCAAGTATTACTTAGCTCAGTGGAACTGGAAAAGTGTGCAGATTTTTGTTGGCTCTAACGTGCATGCACGACTTTCGGTGCAGAACATAATAATAATAATAATAATAATAATAATAATAATAATAATAATAATAATAATAATAATAATAATAATAATAATAATAATAATAATAATAATAATAATAATAATAATAATATAAAATAAGGGGTCCTAGCAATGCTGCGTGGTGGGACCATTTTTTTTCATCGGTCGTTGATTAGATATTGTCGTGACGTGCAGACAGAGGTCGTATTTGATGACGCTGAGAAAACAGCAGCGGGTCGGTCTTTTTATTAACCGCGCGCGCGAGAAAGTTCCTCGTCTTTCTCGTTGTTGTGTTCTGCATAAAAGCGTGCAGATGTGCGTATGCGCTGTCGCCTTCGTCTTTTTCGCGGGACGCACGTGACATTTGCCTCCCTCCAAAAATGGCATTGTCCCGATGCGCAGCCAAGGCGCTCTACTTATAAAAATTCACATATGCACCGGCACCCACAGGACAAACGAGAGTTAGCTGGACAAGTAGGGTTTCATCCGGATGACATGCACGATCTCGGGTGAGCAGTTTCGGCGACGGGAACTGCAATCGCCGTCAGGAATAACTTCGTCATTGATATTGTTCAATCATCGGGTGACTCGATATGGGCCGAAGTATCATCGTAATAACTTTTCTGAAAGTTCGCGTCGACGTATTGGGATTCAGACCCACACCTTGTTGCCTGGTTTGTAGGTTATCAATTTATGTCGTAGGTCGTACCGTTTCGTATCTTTGTGTTGCTGGTGACAAATACGCACGCGGGCTAGCTGTTGGGCTTTTTCGGCGTGCTGACCAAATTATTCAGCCTCAGCATGAGTGTTGTCCCACTCGTGCAGCAGCATAACGTCCAACGTTGTAGTGACTTCGCGCCCGTGTATTAAACTAAAAGGCGTCATTCTGGTAGTTTCTTGCCGGACAGTATTATAGGCGAAGGTCACATAAGGCAAGATTTCGTCCCAGTTCTTGTGTTCTCTGTCGACATACATGCAGAGCATGTCTGCGAGGGTCTTATTAAGCCACTCTCTTAGTTCGTTCGTTTGTGGGTGGTACGCCGTTGTTCTCCGGTGAGCTGTACCACTGAGCCTGAAACCGACTCCAAAAGTTCTGCCATGAACACAGTCCCTCTATCCGTGATGAAGACTGTTGGAGCACCGTGCCGAAGGACGACGTTTTCTATAAAAATGAGCCGCTTCTGCTGCTGTGGCCCTCGGCATGGCTTTGGTTTCTGCGTAGCGAGACAAGTAATCGTTGGTGACAATGATCCATCTGTTCCCGGTGGTAGAAGCTGGGAATGGGCCCAGGAAATTCCTTCCGATTTGGGCGAATGGCTTTGCTGGAACTTCAACGGAATGTAATAATCCTGCCGGCCTGCCGGGTGGCGCTTTGCGTCTTTGACAGTCGGCACATGTTTGGACGTGATGTTTCACAGCAGCAGGTAGGTTAGGCCAGTAGTAACTGTTTCGCAGACGGGACAATGTTCGAGTGTAACCGAGATGACCAGAGGTGACTTCATCATGGCAGGCTTCCAGGATTTCCTTTCGCAGTGATGCAGGGACGACGAGCAAGTATGGGCTGCCGGTGGGAGAAAAGTTTTTCTTGTATAGGACGTTGTTCCTTAAACAAAAAGATGGCACTCCTCTCGCAAAAATTCGCGGCACGCATTCCCGTCGTCCTTCTAAGAAATCAATAAGCGAAAGCAGGTCAGGGTCACGGCGCTGCTCTTGTGAGATAGTGGCCGCGTTGATGACTCCCAAGAATGCAGCGTCCATAGACTCGTCAATAATAGCGGCAGGCTCGACGGGTGACTGTGAGAGACAGTACGCGTTGGTGTGCTTCTTCCTTGATTTATAAATAATGGTCGTATCAAACTCATGGAGCCCAAGGCTCCAGCGTGCTAAACTGCCGGATGGGTGTTTCAAGTTAGTTAGAAAGCAAAGTGAGTGGTGATCAATGACGACCTTGAATGAGTGGCCGTACAGATACGGTCGAAATTTGAGAACCGCCCAAACCACGGCGAGGCACTCTTTCTCGGTAGTCGAGTAGTTCTCTTCCGTGCGAGAGAGAGTTCGGCTGGCATAGGCTATCAATTTATCGGAGTTATCTTGCCATTTTATCAGTACGGCGCCCAGGCCTACATTGCTTGCGTCGATGTGAAGTGCTGTTGGCGCTTCCTGGTCAAAGTGCGCAAGAACCAGAGGTATTGAGAGGTGTTGGCGTAATTCGTTGAACGCTGTTTCTTCCTTTTCGCTCCAAAGGAAGGGGACATCCTCTCGTGTGAGCCGCGTCAAAGGCGCCGCTAGACGAAAAGTTGGCGATGAATCGTCGGTAATAGGCGCAGAGGCCTAAGAAGCGTCTCACTGCTCTTTTGTCATCCGGTGCGGGCAACTTTGCGACAGCGTCGATTTTGCCCGGGTCAGGTCAAACACCTTCGTGGCTGACCACGTGGCCTAAGAATCATAGTTCTCTGAAACCGAAATGGCACTTCTCTGGTTTTAAAGTCAGGCCAGCCGAACGTATAGCTTGTAGAACTGCGAATAATCGACTTAGGTGTTCCTCGAATGAAGCTGAGAAGACGACAACGTCGTCTAGGTAGACCAAGCATGTCTGCCACTTCAGTCCTGATAGCACAGTGTCCAATAAACGCTGCAAAATGGCTGGCGCTGAGCATAACCCGAATGGGAGCACTTTAAATTCATAAAGACAGTTGGGCGTCACGAAAGCAGTTTTCTCATGGTCTCTCTCGTCGACCTCTATTTGCCAATAGCCACTTCGCAGCTCCGTCGATGAAAAATAGCGTGCATGCCGCAGCTGATCAAGAGAGTCATCTATGCGTGGCAGTGGGTACACGTCTGTCTTTGTTATTTGAATTAACTTGCGGTAATCTATACAGAAACGCAAGCTGCCGTCTTTCTTTTTAACCAATACCACGGGGGATGCCCAGGGACTCTTGGAAGGCTGTATTACGTCATCTTGGAGCATCTTCTGAACATGCTTTTGGATCTCCTCACGTTCCTTCGGAGCCACGCGGTATGGGTTTTGATGGATCGGTCTCGTATATTCTTCAACGATGATTCGGTGCCGGGTCAGTGGTGTTTGCTTGACTTTCGACGTGCACGAAAAACAATTTTTGAACTGGTGTATCAGCTCTAGTAGGCGCTGTTTATCCGAGGCTGACAGGGTTTATTTATTTATTTATTTACAGTAGCTCAAAGGCCCCAATGAAGGGGTTTTACATGAGGGGTGGGCTATTACAATCGGTTAAAGGAGTAGATGCTTGATCGCTGCTTTGAAGTTGATGATACTGAGCAAATGTTGACAGACAAAGGTATCGAGGCTGGGATGGTCGACTCGTCCGGTTGAAAAGCGAAGCAATCTCTGGCTTGGTCCACGTCGTCGTAGTAGGCAATCGCGGTGCCCTTCTGGATGTGACCACGCTCGTTGCTGAAGTTGGTGTTGAGCACTTCTGCCCGCCCATCAATTAGTGCCAGAACACCTCTCACTATTGAAACACCTTGCGTAAGCGATAGCGTGTCTATTCGCTCCGCTATCACCTCATTACGGCACGGCCGTTCACATAACACCGACACAAGGCAGCAAGATTTCGGCAGGAGCATCGCATCATCGGCTACACGTAAACGTTGCAGTTGTTTTTCAGTGGTGGTGTCTACGTAAGGATGGGCGGAAAAGGTGACGATACGTTCTGAAATTTTGATGACAGCATCGTACTCTCGCAGAAAATCCATACCCAAAATCAACACAAAATCAACACTGTCCGGTAAAATGACAAAAGTGGCGACGAAGTTCGAATCATCGATTACGAGCCGAGCGGTGCATTTACCAGTTGGCATCGTTAGCTCTCCACCAGAACTCCTTATGCTAGGCCCACTCCACGGCGTTTGACATTCTTAAGGCAGTCGGCGAGCTCTTGTCTCATAGAGAAGTCAGCACCAGTGTCAACCAGTGCTGTTACGTGGTGTCCGTCTATATTAACGCTGAGGTAGGCACGTACAATTTCATTGGCATTAACACTCGCAGTTGTCGTCGTCTTTGTCATCACCGTCGTCATGTCGTCTTTGTGTAGAGGCAAGGGGGTCTTTTTTTGGCGTCTCGGCGACTGGCAACCTTGCCCCCGGAGGTCGCGGCAGTTAGTTTCCCTGGCACGGGCTTGGGGAGCGGTTTCTGACGGCGTCAGCGCATCTTTGGCGAGCTTCAACGTTGGGCTTCAGCGTCCCAAAACCACCAGATGATTATGAGAGCCACCGTAGTGGAGGGCTCCAGAAATTTCGACTACCTGGAATTCTTCAACATGCACCCTAATCTGAGCATACGTGCCTACAGCTGTTCCACCTTCATCGAAAATGTAGCCGCCGCAGTTGGGAATCGATATCGCGACCTGCGGGTCAGCAGCCGAGTACTTTATTCATTAGACCACCGCGACGGGGCAATCCATCGGTTGTTGCGTGTGGCATATTAAAACCTAAGCCTAAACGAACGGCATGTAAGCACGGCACTAGGGTTACTCGCGATATACCTTTTTGCCGATTCTGCTTGAACTCTGCTGATTGCGTTTGGTTCCGGTAAAAAAAATAGCAAGTGTGATGCTCAATCTTGGCACTGCCTCCAAGGAGTTTAAATAAATATTTAGGCGTAGTGGTACATGGCATACGCATTGCACATTCACAAGACACTTTTCGACTTCGAATTCGCTTTCCACAAGTACCAGCGCTACATGAATGACGTGGTGGCATCGTTTCAAACCCTGGAAGTCATTTAGTTCAGGTGGCAGGTTGAACAATGCAGAAAAAGTTCGATTGGAAGCGCAGCTGACCACGGAACACTATCATTCGGCGGAATGCAGACTGAGCAGCATCTCGCCCAGCAAGTGGTTCGTGACGTAATGGCTAGCGAGTGCGCAAGTGTGCCCAGGCAGCACAGAAGGTTGGCCTAATATTGGGGATAGATCGGCATTGCCTGGCCCATGAACGGCCCAGTTTTCACAACGTACCGCCAAGATTGGCTATGCCAGCCAAATAGAACGGCGACGTTGGACCAGCGTTGACAACGTACCCCCAATATTGGTTCTGCCAGCCGAATAGAACGGCTATGTTGGACCAGCATTAACAACATTCCGCCAATGATGGCTGTGCCAGTCTATAAGATTGGTTATATTGGGCCAGCTTTCAGAACTTTCCGCCCATATAGGCTGTGCCGGCCTATTAGAACGGACACATCGGGCCAGGTTGTACAAGTAGCAGCCAATATGGGTGGAGCCATCCAATAAGACCGGCATTATTGGCCCGCCGTTTGAACGTTATTGCCGGCGTCAGCTGAAAAGTCAACATCACGATGTCATAATATTAAAATATGAGCCAATTTCTGCGTGTGCTGCTTTTTGGCGCTGTTCTGGCCCCAATTCACGCGCCGATTTTTCAAGTTAGAGAGAGAGTAATATATGTGCCGGGCACAATATTAGAACTATCTTTTCGTCATTAAACCATGCCCCGCCGCGGCGGTCTAGTGGCTAAGGTACTCGGCTGCTGACCCGCAGGTCGCAGGTTCGAATCCCGGCTGCGGCGGCTGCATTTCCGATGGAGGCGGAAATGTTGTAGGCCCGTGTGCTCAGATTTTGGTGCTCGTTAAAGAACCCCAGGTGGTCGAAATTTCCGGAGCCCTCCACTACGGCGTCTCTCATAATCATATGGTGGTTTTGGGACGTTAAACCCCACATATCAATCAATCAATCATTAAACCATGCACAGCTCGTTGAAATGCATAATCGTTGGTTGAAGTTGTGCAAGGTAGACTTTTTAAGTGAGAAAAAATTACCGATCAAGTTTCTCTGTCAGACGTGACGTCCGATGCGGTGCTATCCGTACGTATGACAAAGCTGCTGCGGATACCGCTGTCTTACGCGTGCATGTAGACGTCGAATATCTGACGCAAATCTTATCGTATCATGTGTCGGGCTAGCTATCTACGCGACCTATTCGAATCTGTTTTGCGTTCACAGCACAGTACGGTTAACGGCACTTGCTGCTGCTTGACGTGTGGGAAGAGCGGGGGTCGTCAGTTGCGTTATGGTGACTGAATCATACAACATATGCAGTTGCCGTGATCTAACACACAGACGCGCGTGCGCACGCACGCACGCGCTATATTTATGCAACGACCTCACGAATTCCCAACAACATCGCAGCGAACGATTGGTAAGGTGTTGCGGAGTGTGTGGGCGTCGTAGGGCACCCTGTCGGTGCCCAGCTCGTTGCGAACGCGAATTTCGGCGTGGAACGCATCTTTTTTATGTACTTTTTTTACGTGTGCCCAAAACAGTAGGCTGCGCGATACGAGAAGTACGACACACAAAAAAAGAAGAAACGTGAATGCACAGGGCAAATCGTTAATAACAAAAAAAAAAACACGCACGCTCAAGTCACTGCAGTGGCGTGAGCGTAGGTGTTTTTTTGTTATTAACGAAGCACATATGCTTCCATAAAACATGACAGCCAAGAATGATGAAGTATTCAATTTACATACAAATTACTATGAGTTGCTGGAACTCACGCAAAAGAACATAATTTTCTTCCTTGGATATTGATCGAGTGCCTTGGAATTATGCTATGTGAATTTGACACATCAACAGTGCATTATGATTCCCACCATAAGGGGCCACAATCTTGGCAAGTAATAGAAGTACTCTTCCCACCTGATGTGCACCTAACGTAAAGAGGCCTTGTTTCTCAAGTTAGCAATATATATATATATATATATATATATATATATATATATATATATATATATAACCACTGGAAAAATATACCAGGTGTAACCAGAAAAAGGTGAACCTGCAGTTTTAAAGTTTAAAAGAAGCAATGACATGCCAACCATCCAAAATAGAACGCCCGAGAAAGGAGCATCAATCAGTATCACAGCAGCTAAAAGCCTGCTAACAGCTGAAGGTAGTCATGCTGCTCTTCCATTCAAGTATAGTGTACACTGAGAAAAGATACTGAAGATACACCACCAGCAAATGACAAAAGCAAGACAGACAGAGCTTTCTCTTATAATACAAAAAGTCTTTAGCTGAGGAGGCAAATAAGTCATTGGCACACAATAAGTGCACAAAAAAAAAAAGCTGTCGCACGAGGCTGTCAGCGCTTAGACAACACAGGCAAAAATACAGTAGACTGAAGAAGGGAAAACCCATAGCAAAAGTTACCATACTCCTGAGTTCTTGCTTTGCCTGCAAATGAAGGTAGCGTGAAGTTGAACACTAGATTAAAGCACCACAATCAAAATCTGGAAGTCAATGCTTTAGGAATAGTACAAAGTACTGAAGAAGCATGCAAAGAGCATTCCTGTGAAGGCAAATATAAAAAAAGACTGAAAGCTCTGTGGCCCTGAACAAGACAACACCACAACCAATCGAAGAGCCGTTCGGACACACCAGCAGTTCTGGCCAACACTAAAAAGTCAGAAAAACGTACCTTTAATGCCTTTTTTACAAGAGAACTTCAAAAGAAATGTGCATACACCAATGCCAGAAGTATCGATGGAAGCTATTACTCATATTCAGCTCTTCATTGAAACACTGACAGAAGATACTTGTACCTAAATGCTTAATTACTTTGGTACAACTCAAGAGCGTCGACGCCAAGTGGCAAAAAAATTATGATGGAAACAATGTGATCAAATGCACACGTCAACCACCAACCAAGATTCTATGCTGGAGTGAATATCGCAAAAAGTCTTGAACGCCTAATGTCACTGGCTCATACTCAGCGTTCTCAATCAAAATCTTGACCTCCCACACAGCATATTATTTCAACAACCTGCCACCTCTCACCATGTCATGAAACAAGCTCGAGTATACACAAACCCTCCTCACCGTTAGGTAGTTAGATAGCTCCACTAGTGCTTCACTCTCGAAACACATAGACCAGGGCCGTAACTAGACGGGTAGTGAGGAGGTTCTGAGCCCCTGAAGTATTTTCATGCTCTGACTTTTCGTCAACAATAGCTTAATCTGGGCAAGTTGGTTCATCGTGGTTGTGTTCTAGTAACAGTGAGAGAAGTTCTGGAAGAGACAAAAAGGACAGGAAAGAGCGCTGACTGCCAACTAAATTTTATTGAAGGTACTACGCCCACTTTTTTACAGAGTACAAGAACAGTGCTCATGCACAACGACACATGTGAGACCATGATAATATAATCTTAACTGAGAAAAGAATACTCTCTCTCCGAATAATTGAGTGAAGGTATACTGATGCACTGATCCATGGCCTTCCTGACAAGAAAATGCTTTCACAGTCTCTCTTTCATTTCTTGTTCTTGCTTTTTTCAAAAACAGTGTTTTATGAAACATAGAACTGCACTTACATTCTTTACAGTGTATGGCCATGCGACTACCATAGCCATTCTTAACATTTTAAGCATGCTGTCTTGCTCAAACATTGGGGCATTGCCCAGTTTGTCTTACGTTTACGTTTCCACGTGTCAATAGTATCTCATACACAACATTATATTGGCATTCAGTATACCTATTCTCGTGACGAATGGTGAAATAATGGCTATTCCTGTTGCTTTTTAGTACACACACTTTTGAAAACTTGCAAGGGATGGCAAATAACAAGATAAAATCATATCGGCTCGCTATTTTCCTTATATTGTGAAACACCTTATGTACGTACGGTATAGCATGCAAAGATCTTTGGTCATTCTGTTTTTATTTTGGTCCTGTTTTGTTTAACTTGACTTTCGGCAGGAGGGTTTAGCACACGGGTGTTATGGTGCTGTTGGGATATCCAGCATCCTTTAGTCTTTTAATCTGGTTTTTAAGGCTTACCTCATCCTTGTGCTCACATGACTTCTAAAGGGTGGCCTCAATGCACGTGGTGGCAATTCGTCTGTGTAAATTCTGTAAATGTGTAATCATGTGTTATGATGTACTAAAAAAGATGTCCCAAGAATCAGAATAAGTGACAGTAGTCAAAGTTTTTGTCACTGCCTTTATACAAATACCAGTTTATTTGTTGCCTCCTGCAGTATTTTAGGGCCTCTTATATAGATAGGATGTTTTCTCACTTTTATTACATTTTTGTATTGATGATGCCATATGCTCAGGAGGTAGAATGTCGTTATGTTCTTTCTGATAACTTCTAGCTTCTGAGCAAAGATAATGTTTCAGAAAAATGAAAAAAGGCTAGCATAATATTAAGACATGGGAAGAAAGCAGAGTTTATGAAAAATGAATGCATTAGTTGGGAATGAGAAAAAAAGATGGATGACAGGTCAGTAATGTCAATTAATTTATATTAGGACACATGAAATGTAGCAGAGGGTGGCAGGCGATTAGTTCCAATGAGATCGAGAAATTATCAGCCATAATATGAGATTGGCTCATACAGGACAGGGAACATTGATTGGGCTTCCACCCTGCAGTGGACATAATATAGGCTTAACGCTAACAATGAGCAAAGCCTGTGAAATTAATGCTCCATGAAATGAGCAGTACTGCACAGATTGCTGTGCTAGACTTCCCATTTTGCATGTTTTTACCAGCTTATCCTGCTCGCTGTTCAGACACAAAGCTCCACCAGAAAAACAATGTTATACTTGGTGAGGATAATGCCAGTGAATCCAGTGTTTTATCTACACCTTTCCTTGCTTAAGTCCTCCTCCAAACTATACGATTTTTCTTGGAAATGTTCTGCTTACAGCACACCAACCGATCAAGTGAAACAACTTTATTGGGGTCCTGCAGGACGCGCCCTAGTATGCAATCACCATTTCACTTCACGTTACAACATATATACTGGTGGTAAAAATATTCTCTGGCAGGGTACAGAAGTGCATGCACTGAGCTAGCTTGTGCAGCGCGGTCTATTCCAGAAAGCTGAACCTATGTTTGGTACAGAATTTTGTAACCACACGATGCTTGCACAGATTAAATGTGGCCACACATTGCAACTTCTGAGCTTTTTTATGAAATGATCTCGCAGTATCTGAAAACATTTGTTTTTTTGTTTACTTCATAGTTCCCAGTGAAATATTTCTCTTGTTCCTCTCATTGAATAATGGCATTTGGTGTGACTAAGGTGTTCCTAATGCCTCACTATGAGATCATAAAAACGATTCTCCTTGAAATTGCTTCACAAGCATTTCCTAAGATATTGAATGACACTGCTTGCACATGTACAAACATTTGCTAGTTTTATTGAGGGTTGATGATAAAGGGAATAAGTTGGTGCATCCAAGCCGGACAGAGATTGACTGGCCCTGAAAAGGGCCGTTTAGCTATATATCTTGCAGCTTGTTCCAGGTAGACAGGACTTCATTTTGTAGAAATGGTAACTCATCACACAGCATGAAGAACATAACTTGATGCTAACACTGACTCAGTTGTTCTGAAATGTCATAGAGGGTACATGAAGGCTGGGTACATGAAGGTTGCAGTTACACTAACTGTACAGTCAGCATGCTTGTGTGATATGTGCATAGCTGCATCAAAGCCACGTGTGAGAATTGCGTGAACAGCTGAAAATCTCAATGGCAGCATAGCTTAAGAAGTCTGTCAACCCTTTTTTGCCAGTTTCCAATGTCATCCTTCCCTTTTCATGCATCTTCTTTCAATATATCTGGGGTTTTAATTCCCAAAACCACGATATATTAATGAGAAGCAAACTTTGAACATCTGGTGTTCTTTAATATCTTCACTTGTTTGCAGCACAACACCAGAAACACAGGACAGGGAAGGAGCAAAAGAGAAAGAAAAGACGGCGCCGACTCTGAAAAAGACGGCACTGACATCATGACACGCACATGTCGTGATGTAAGCTGCCCAAAGAGTGGCCTCCCGTGAGAATAGTGAAGAATTGGGAATAGGATCTACCAGTAAGGGCTTTGTGTGCAATTCACAAACAGTGAAAAAGATCCACCAGGGGTGAACCACAGGTACATGCTGCACTCTGGTTGAGAAAGAGCAGAGTAAAACAGATGTGCCAGACAGGAGATTATAAATGGTTTTGTCTGGAGCTGGTGCCAGACCGAGCTCTGATTAAGCGAAAGGGAGTATTGAGCGCCAGGCCAATCTGATCCCATTCCTGTGATGGGGTGCAATGTGATGACAGGTGCAAATTCCATTTTCTTTTTTTTCCATGGGTTTAGGGAAATAATTTTTCAGGGATCAGATGAAAATGCCTCCGACATACATAATAACATGCTTATTCTTGGGCGTAGTCATGCCTAGCCACCAGATTGGGAGAAAAAGGAATGTTTTCCGAAATGTGCGATAAAGTGTTTGGTGCTACGCCTTGACGGAAGTATTGATAGGTGCTTTGGAAATTGGTACGCCATTTCTGTAATCGTTAAATATGCAACTGCATGTGCCACTGCTAGGGATAGCGTGACACTCCCAGCCATTTCGGGGTAAGCCGTTTTAATCTACATGAAGATGTTAATGAGCCCGTTCTCCATCACAGCAGTAGCTGTGGCCATTCCTTCAACTAGGCCTACTGCAGCGCCAACTAAACGTCTGCATGAATTCAGCACTTGTACCGTACATAATAATCAACACGTGCCTTGGGTTCACTTCGATGGTGTTGTGAATTCATCTTGCGTGACAATGGTTTAAGTTGCATGCGTGCCTTAATCATTATTGCAATAGGAGACCATGATTTATCGTCACGCATGATGTTGCTTAGCTCGGTCCTCAGTGCTCGAAGCAGGTTCCGCCTTGTGAGTGCATGAGAGAGGCACAAGAGTTGATTTCTGCTCTGTGTTTCTATAATTCCCTAACCTGTATTACCTATACAGGAAGCGAATAGTGCTGGTGTGCGTCAGCTGCCTCGGTGCGCTCTCAACCGCCTGCCTGGTAAGACTGATAGCTCATTCTATCAGCGCCTTGTCGTACTTCCTCCTCACACTGCGACATGTCCTCCACTTGGAGGACATGATGACGGAACAAGATGATACGAAGCCTAAAACCGCAATGTTTGCAAGCTAGAACCCGAGCAAACAATTCAACGGTGAGGCCAGAAAATCTACCTGACTAGGCCTGGAGCAACAAGCCAGAGAGCATATTCTTGGCTGGATAGATGGATGGATGTGGCCGTACCCTTTAGATCGGGCGGCGGCTAACGTCACCTAGCCGTAATGCTTAGTGAACTAACCACTAGATTTTTTTTCCCCTTTAAATAGTAAAGTTGGACAGGTACTTTGAAGTGAAGGGTTTAATTTTCAATCGTGCCTTGACTTTAGCCACCAATCAGATAACCTCCTTCTAGTTAAGTCTACCCGCTTAAAGTCTATTTTGCCCTCCCTGTCCCTAAACACCAGTGCTTTGAAAAACTCTGCGCCATCATCTTGAACTATAAGGTGAAGCCCTTTACAGAGCATTGTCAAGTGTTCGGCAGTTTTTTCTTTTTCTTCGCACGCACTGCATATTGTGTCTACCTCTTCATATTTGGCCCGATATGTCTTGGTTCGCAATACTCCCGTCCTGGCCTCAAACAGTAAAGAACTACCCCGAGTATTATCATAGATCCTTTTCTTGGCAATTTCCTGCTTAAAAGTTCGATAGATCTCTAGTGCGGAGTTCTTAATCATGCCAATTCTCCACATGTCAGGCCCTGTTTCCTTCACTTTCTTCTTAACTGATAGTTCTTTTTGGTTTGGCCACCTGCTGTTTTCTAAGTATTTACCAATCAATTTCCTGCTTCGCTTCCTCCATTTTGTATCGAAATTTTTCATGTACAAGTAGCTGAAAACCTTCCTAGCGCATCGCTCCTCCCCCATTTCTCTCAATCGCTTCTGAACTTTTATCTTGCTGCTAGCTTCCCTGCTCTCAAATGATGTCCAACCCATATCACCTTGTACTTCTTGATTTGGTGTATTCCCGCGAGCCTTACCTATTCTACGTTGCTTAATTTCTAATCTTGCTCGAACCTCTGATCTCATGCACAAAACCGCGTCAGCCCAGGAACCATGACCCCTTTCCATATTCCTCTCACAACATCATACCTATTGTAATTCCACAGTGCCCTATTTTTCATCACTGCTGCATTCCTGTTACCTTTAGACGTCACGTATATTTCGTGTTCCCTTAGGTACTCGGTCCCATCGCTTATCCATATGCCCAGATATTTGTATTTATCTGTTATCTCTAGCGTGACTTCCTGCTTTCTAAGCTCACTACCTTTGTTATTATTGAAAATCATGACTGCCGATTTTTCCTAACTGAATCTAAAATCTAACCTATCTCCCTCATTACCGCAGATGTCCATCAACCTCTGCAAATCTTCCTTGTTGTCAGCCATTAGCACTATATCATCTGCGTAGATTAATGCTGGTAGTGCCTGATCAATGAGTTTTCCTTGTTTGACTAAAGAGAGGTTGAAGCCAAGTCCCCTTGCCTCTAACTTGGCCTCTAATCCTTGTAGGTACATCATGAATAAGAACGGTGACAGTGGGCACGCCTGCCTAAGTCCACGTTTCACCACTGTGGGCTTGGATACCTGTTTTCCCACTTTTTAACTACCTTGTTAGTTTTATAGATTTCCTTTAAACGATTAGTGACTCCATCTTTTACACCCAGTGTGTCTAGTATTCCCCACAAGTCCTCTTGAACCACGCTATTGTACGCTCCCTTGAATTTCTGCAGGCCGGTAGGAAGCTTCACAGCGCAGCGCCTGATCTTGTGAAACGGCTCAGCCATGCAGGCAGGGCATTCAATTCCCTCCCTATTTTTTGTATACTACTGTCCTTGTGTACATCGTAGAACACATAACAGTAATGATAGCAAACAGATCATTGATTCGGGTAGGCTTGGTGTTTTTATTTAAAATGGAACAACGAGGAAGCTGCTGAAGCCCGTGCCTGGATACAGCTGCTTTATATGGAGATGAAACTTTAACGAAAAAAAAATGTAATGATAAACAGTAGGCTCATAACAAACACCATTTCTCTGAGGGTGCATGGAATATATGTCCCATGCAAGGCTATGCATTGCAGTCCTTACTGCATTAATTATGTACACGTACTGCAGGGCATGCAAGTGTATGCAGACACACGCTGACGAAATGACATTTTTTGCTACATACAAACGTGCACCGCACCAAATAAGACGCGCGTGTTTGTATAGTCAGTGAACACTCGTGAATATTGATGAAATCACACAGCTCGCTTACAGTATAAAATAAACACAATTGCGAACAATAAAATGCGACGCTGTTTAAAGAGGCGGACCCAGGTTACTAGGAGAATTATCAGTATGGCATACACACCACGTGTCAAGCTTTTGCAACATCTAAACAGACTAAATATGGAAAGTTGCCTTTGTAAGGTAACATGACAGTACCAAATGGAGAAGCCACACGAGAGAACAATTCATCGTGGGCTAAAGAATGTGTTTTAAATGTTATACACAGCTTTGCAAGATAATATCGACGAGTTTTACTCGTCTAGGTGTGGGAGGTGTAGGCCTGATAAAATGCGATGTTGCTTCAGAGCCTTTCTTTCGTAATATTGCAATTTTATTCAACTCTCTCAAACGCGGCACCGTAAATTTCTACTGGGTGCTCGAACACGGCAAGCAGGTCGCGGGGCAAAATCTTTGTAACATTTTATTACCGAAACAGCGATACTAGCAATGCTTGAGCTGCACTTGCTGTTTTCTAAATTGTAACCTCCTCAATCTCATCACTGTGATCAGGAAACAGAGAGGAAAAGTACAGCAGTAGTACGTAGAGAAATATTCAATTTCAAGCCCTTTAGCAATATCATCTAAACAAATTGCCAGTTCACTGTTGAATTCTCGATGGAAACAAACAGCTGATCAGGGACGCAAGCTTGGCTTGGCACTGGCTTGGCCGTTCATACAGAGCCAAAAGCCGCTGCAGGAAACTGGATTGCGGGTCGTATTGAGACAAAATATTTTATACAATTTTGTTTTCTTTGTTTCATTTCTCTAATTGCTCTTGTGATGGCGTGGACCGCGCTTCGTGATCTCATGTACCGGCGCACTGTTTTTAAGTTTAGTATGGCGCACGATAATACATGATTGCGTGCTTTAATTTAAAAAGGTTCGCGAGTATGGCAGCAACACTGCAATGTCGGGAAGAGGCACGGGGAAGAGGATAGTAGTAGAACCAGTAGCAGCTGCATGCCCGGGTGGAGCGACTGATGCCCAGATGGAGGAATGTCAACCCGATGTCTTTTGTGTTGGCCGTTCTGGCAGTTCCGCCGACTTTATAGAAAGAGACGACCCCGTCGCTTGTCCTCTTCTCTTTTCCTTCGGGCATCAGCGACAACATTGACGGACGACGTGTTCGACTTCACCGTGCACGTGAGTATAGGTTGGTTTTTCATTCGAGTGAATTCTTGTTCAGATTTGCAACTTGTCGACTTCATCCTGATCACCTGTCACCGACAATAAGTCACATACGTGTGATATTTAGGTGAAATAAATGATAATGCACATTTTCTGCTCCATTTGCGTGAATTAGCTACACCAGGACATAAGGTAAAGCCATTGTCGCCTAGCCAATAGCAGGCAAGATCGATCACTCGCATGCTTCAGTTCACGAATCAACGCTCCTGCCTTAAAATTGGTAAGCTGCTCGCAAAGAAATCTTACCGAGGCAATTTTGTTTTCTGTGAACCATGCACCGTAGATTTGTCTTGAATAACAAAAAAAAAAAAACTTGAAAAATAAATGTCGCGACCTTTTAGAAAACGCCGTGTCTAAGAGCTAGACGCGGCATTTTGTAAAAGGCTCATTAAATTCAGTATGTTTTCGTAGTTTCTGCTTGAAATTATTATTGTCTATGAATTTCATGGCCCAATCTTTTGCTCTGGCTGAAAATCTCGGCGGCAAAAACTTTGTTCAGTGTCCCTTTAAGGGCAGGTGTAGATGCCATCATTTCAGTCGCAAATCTTTTTGCTAGTCGGTCGGCTGGTTAACAATAAGGGTACTAACTAGAGTTCCAGATTTCATCAGCAACACATCGTCATGGCTTCATCAGATGCTGCATTATATACATTCTATCCTCGTTTTTAAATAGGTGTACCGTATGGTCCACTGTTACAGGAAACAAGCGAGCTCATGGACAGTGAGCCATGTGGTGCTAACTGGCAGCGAGACTTGTGAATGGGACGCATGCGCATAGAATCGGGGTGCGCCCAGTTTTGTCTGCCATTTCTCCGCCTGTACGCATGACAGCATTGGAAAGCGCATCCGTATTTTAGCTGCGCAATTTATCTAGCCCAGTGCCTCCTGCTTCAGGGATTTCCCGTGAGCACAAAAAATGCATGATTTTAATCGTTGCTGCAGTGTTTTGCAAGTTGTCACCGTAAAGCACATCATATTTTTCGCATAATGCTCGCTGCAACTAGAAAGTTTCGATGACTCAAAATGCTGTTCAGGTTTGATGTAGCAAACATTTTAAGCTCGTCCTCGTGACCATGAAATATTGGTTTATTAAATAATGGAAGGCAGAGTTGGTATCAGTTGATTTACAGTGTGAAAATGAAAAGTGCGAAGGACCGTGCCTCACAGGTAAGCCCCGAGAGCATCAGCAGAGAAGTAGCAGATGAGGACGCTCATGCGCTGCATTTCCAAATCTCAGCAGCACTAATGCTTGACGGACTGCTGGCCACGCACTAGCGTGTTCTTTCTGAAACAAGACTTTGGCCCTGTAAGCAAGTTCTTGAAGGGCATAAGTAAAACGTAGAATGGGCCCCCTAAATGCACCCATCCTTGAACCATTGGGCTTATGATTTAGTGCCCTTTTCAAGATACAACTATTCTGAGCTATAAATTGTGACAGAACAGTGCACGAAGTTTATAAATGGGAAAAAAGTCTTTAAATGTCCCCTTTATACATAGTGTTCTTGTGATGTCACTTCTGCCATTGTCGCCCTCTCCCGCCATGCCCGGGTAACTCCCTGGGTACCTACGGCAGTTCACGTGCTGCAGTGCGGTTTGTTGGGGGCTCGTCATCTGTTGCTGTGAACGATGTGGAAGCATTGTGGTTTTTTGTTGTCTAACTTTAACGAGCCCATTGGATTAGGAAGGCCTCGCTCGTTCACTTCATACAAGACCAGATAATCAAGATGTGCGACACATACACCAGCCACGGCGTACACCGGCTGCCCGCCACAACCTATGAGGGCCTATTATCTTGCTTTCACTACAAATTGCCTGGCCCAAAAACAAGTGAAAGCTCAAAATCTCTCGAGCCGCAATTTTAAGAGTGGATGTGCGAAGCGCAGCAGCTCCCATCGAAAATTAGTCGTGCAGAGCTAGGCAAGTTTACAAGAGATATAATATTATGAATATATTGTCACGGCCTACGCCACCAAAGTAGCAATGCCACCCCCCCCCCACCCCCCCCAAGAGTTTTAAACAATGCTGATGTTGAGCTTGAGCCTCTTTGATTGCAATTTGTGGAAATAGTCGAGGAAAATATTATACAAGGCAGATAGCGACTTTGCATGGTGTGTGCCGCGGTAATGCCAGTCATCACTTTATTTTTCGCGTATGCTTTAACACACTTTTCACTTTGTATTTTGCTTTTGTTGTACGCTAATGTACAGTGGAGTCACTGAACATGATAGAGACCGTGTATAGAATTAATTGACTAATTAAAAAAAATCCTGACGCCCAACTTGAACCGATCGGCTATACTTCAAAGTGAACAAATATTGTTTCCCATTCTTTATAGTTTGTTTCAATGCAATACCAAATCTCCGCGATCGCCATCACGATTTTAACCGCCTTCCTCGCCATCATCATTTTAACTGCGGACAAGTTGGTATGTACAGCATCTTGGTAAGCTATATCTGTTTGCAGATAAATACTTGGCTATGGCACTTACCCGTAATAAAGTGTCACCTGAAGATGCAAATATTGCAAAGTTTCTTCAAGTAGCTTTTGTTAATCTGCACCAGCCAAATACGCTGGTACTTTTAGGAAAATCGGAATGTGCGTTCTCAATTTCAGGTTATAACTTTCAGCGAAGAAACACCCTAAGCTCTGCTCCCTCTGCGTGGACTTCTAAATCAACTTGCCTCACTAGCAGCTCATAATTTTTCAAACTTGCATCGTGAGGCAAAACTAAACGGGTGCAAGCACTAGGAGACAACATGGCAGTTGTAGGCGATAGATTCGGTTGGTGCCCGGGCATGTTGGTGGCGCATTTCGGAAGTGACGAAAAGGCGCTGCGAGATCCACGTGCACACTTTGTATAGTTGCTGTATTGGACAGCAAACTTTTTTTCTTATCTGGGCAGTTTTACCAAAGGAAGCTTCATCGTATGGCGTGATAAATGAAGCGAATCCACAGGTTGAACCACATCATAGCCTCGCTGTGCTTTTGTACTTTTTTTAGCTCGCAAAATTTATTTGTACATATAAGTGACAACTTGCCAGTAATAAGGTAGCACTCGTTTCGTTACCATATGATCATCTCCGGTGTGCTGCTGCCTCAATATTTCAAATTCTAAGCATTTACACCATTGTATGCTAACTTTTCCTTCAAAGTGAGACAAGCCACATGTGTATCGTAGATTAAGAAGCATGCCAGTTTCACGTACTTGCAAGGTAAACATCAGAAATGCACAGTTGATCAAAAATACTAGTTTAATGGTGCATCTACATAGCAGAGCACCTGTGGCACCTCGGGAACAAGATAATGCCACATATGTTACAACAGATAATTAAAAAAAGACAGGGGACGTGCCGTGAACAAATTGAAACAAAAATAAAATGGCACGTGGCAGCGAGCGAAGGCGGCAAGGGGGGGGGGGGAGCCCGTGGGACTGCAGCGGATGAACGTAGGGTGTGTGTTTAATATGTGGAAGAAAAAAAAATTCAAAATTTTGGCGATTGAAATGAGGGTGACATAGTGAGTGCGCTCATGACGAGAGTAAACACGGTTATTATTTTTTTTCAAATCTCTTTTGAAAGCCACGAAAAATCTGTATGTGGTGCAGCCTAACAGAAGGTCTGTGAAGGCAAATTATGAATTCGTCATTGTACAAAGGCCTTTTTTTTTTCATGCGCACCATCCTCGCCGCGATGGTCTAGTGGCTAAGGTACTCGGCTGCTGACCCGCAGGGCGCGGGTTCGGATCCCGGCTGCGGCGGCTGCACTTCCGATGGAGGCGGAAATGTTGTAGGCCCGTGTGCTCAGATTTAGGTGCACGTTAAAGAACCCCAGGTGGTCTAAATTTCCGGAGCTCTCCACTACGGCGTCTCTCATAATCATAGTCGAGAGTTCGACGGAATGCCGTCTGGTCAGGTAAAGGCGTTGTTGAAAAAACAGGTCACTGACCAATGTCAAACAAAACAATGACGTTTCGGGACCCGTACGGGTCCCTTGTTCACAATGGAATGACGGCTGAGCAACAGGTTCTTATGTAATGTTGAGCGCATGACGCAAAGTCCGGGAGTACACGTGGTTTAGTGTGCCAGATGATCTATTGATTGTGTTACTTGTCGTCTGAATGATTAGTGATTCGAGGTTCAGCCTGGTTGTAAAATTCTTCTCCGTGGCTACGATGCGTGCGTTGTCCCAGCTTATCTCGTGGCCCGTCTTCTCGGCATGCTCTGCGAGTGCATTTGTCACTGTGTGGCTCTTGGCGACGTCATTTTTGTGTTGCATAAGACGTTTGCAGTAATTTCCACTCGTGCCAATGTACACCGATTCGCAATCGGCGCATGGTATCTTGTAGACCACACCAGGAAAGTGTTGCCGAGGGAGAGGATCCTTCACATTTAGCAACTCAGCCTTAAGCTTGCTTGCTGGAACATGCGTGATCTGTACACCACGTTTTCTGAATAGACGGGCTAGGGCTTCGCTTATATTTCGAATATAAGGAATCGATGCACGCTTTTTTGTAGACGATGTGTTATGCATGGCCTGACTAGTTGATTGCAGTTTATGCATGACGGATTTAGTTGTTTTCCTAATAAAAATCTTGGGGTATCCATTCTTGATCAGGTCATCTTCAATGGTCCAGAGCTCCTCCTGCAGGCTTTCTTCATCGGAACAAATGCGAATCGCTCGTTGAACTAAAGACCGAATCACTGAGAGTTTGTGGGCTACCGGGTGGACTGACTCGTAGTCGAGGTATCTACCGGAGTGCGTTGGCTTTCGGCTGTGTTGGCTGTGTACCGAAAGCCAACGCACTCCGGTAGATACCTCGACTACGAGTCAGTCCACCCGGTAGCCCACAAACGCTCAGTGATTCGGTCTTCAGTTCAACGAGCGATTCGCATTTGTTCCGATGAAGAAAGCCTGCAGGAGGAGCTCCGGACCATTGAAGATGACCTGATCAAGAATGGATACCCCAAGATTTTTATTAGGAAAACAACTAAATCCGTCATGCATAAACTGCAGTCAACTAGTCAGGCTATGCATAACACATCGTCTACAAAAAAGCGTGCATCGATTCCTTATATTCGAAATATGAGCGAAGCCCTAGCCCGTCTATTCAGAAAACGTGGTGTACAGATCGCGCATGTTCCAGCAAGCAAGCTTAAGGCTGAGTTGCTAAATGTGAAGGATCCTCTCCCTCGGCAACACTTTCCTGGTGTGGTCTACAAGATACCATGCGCCGATTGCGAATCGGTGTACATTGGCACGAGTGGAAATTACTGCAAACGTCTTATGCAACACAAGAATGACGTCGCCAAGAGCCACACAGTGACAAATGCACTCGCAGAGCATGCCGAGAAGACGGGCCACGAGATAAGCTGGGACAACGCACGCATCGTAGCCACGGAGAAGAATTTTACAACCAGACTGAACCTCGAATCACTAATCATTCAGACGACAAGTAACACAATCAATAGATCATCTGGCACACTAAACCACGTGTACTCCCGGACTTTGCGTCATGCGCTCAACGTTACATAAGAACCTGTTGCTCAGCCGTCATTCCATTGTGAACAAGGGACCCGTACGGGTCCCGAAACGTCATTGTTTTGTTTGACATTGGTCAGTGACCTGTTTTTTCAACAAAACTCTCATAATCATATAGTGGTTTAGGGACGTTAAACCCCACATATCAATCAATCAATCATGCGCACCATAAATAGTGCTCAAAATTTAATTGCATATGTTGTTTTCATCCTGGCTGTATTCCGTGCTGTTTATGATGTAAAAAAAAAGTAGCACGCTGAAGTGGTGCTGCTTTTGGGCAACAGTTGAAAATGGCGGGGTGCATGAATGCGGAATACTGCCGCTTACACTCAAATCACTGTTGTAGTCATCTCCCACTCTTTGCAGCATGTGTTGTGTATACACAGCTGCATATTTCCTAGCTAGAAAAATTTGATTTTAGGTGTTTAACGCCATTTTCCATGTAACTATTCCACAATTACACACACTGATCAGCAGGCTTTCAATTGCGCTGAAGGACACAGGTGCCATAAAATTCATAGTCAATTCTTTCAAGAAACCGTATGTAAAGGCTGAAGCGTCATGCATACATACACATACACACACACATCATATTGTTTTTTGTACTTTATGAAAGCTGCGAAGGTCTCATGTGCCTCCAAGCGTAACCTGTCTTATTTATTCTCCATCACCGCAAAAGTTTTGTGAGTTTCAAATAAAACTACTTTGCGCATGGCCACGTTTGGGTAATTTTTTGTGTAGGTGTTATTTGAGCAGCCTACAGTGTTTACTTTATAAGCCTGTATGTATATGTTGCATTATAAGGATGCAGAATGTGTGTGGCTGTACAATATAGATGAAAGTGAAAATTAAGTGTGTCTATTGTAGTGTTCTTGCAACCAATCTTACCCCCGTATTCTAGAACGTCCCTCCACTCAACGCCTCACCTTCAGTTGAGATGGCTGATGGGAGCGCCGTCTCTAAGCAGAGAAAGTCGCTGCATGTCAGCAATAATCTGCTGTGATTCTCGAGTAGCACAGCGTCGCTTTCAAACGAGCAGCGGCACAGTGCTCAACTCTGTCAAGTGAAGGGTGAAAGTCGAGTCGGGGGAGCATTTATGAATATGGGGTTTAGTTTTGTTGTCTTGTTAACCTGCCATTAACACTGTATTGATGCTACTTTGCTCTAGCTGTACAGTGCTCTCCAAGGCACAAGGAGGCACCGCAGGGGGAAGGCTCGGAGCAAACCATGCGTGAGTTTCCTTTCATTGTTACACTATGCACGTATTAAGTGATAGACTTTAATGTATGCTATTTGTATTGTGCAAGTATTTGGGGACATACAACTTCCAACACTTATATGTTCTGACGAAAATCACGCAAGAATGAGAGAAGCTTGTGCAAAAATTATGCAAGAGTGTAAGAAGCTTTTGCAGAAGTCTGTGAAATGAAGTTTTGAAAATTTGTGGCAATGTGTCATTGTACAGTGGTCAACAGTCTTGCTCAGCATGCTTGACTGCAGGGCTCCCGGCTGCACAGGCGCATCTACGGAGTGCCTGATGCATGATGGGCCAAATGTCAGCCTGCACACTGGTGCCTCTTATCCCCGTTTGTCTGTTACATCAGTGTCTCTTGTAAAGGGGATCAACTGTGCTACCTTTTTTTTTTCGAATGTAATGAGTTCTTTTTCCAGATTATTGTTGTTTTAAGGTAGAGCCTCACATTTCTATCAAATACTGAAGATTCTATTTTTCCTTCTAGATGCTATGAAGTCACTCCTTGTGTTACAATAGAGTGAACACTGTTATGAGAAAAGCTACTTTATGGAGTTAACTCACTCCATATTGACTTAACACACAGAATTGGTGAAAACTACACTCCATTCCAGCTGCATTAGGAATAATATTCATTTGCATACTTCTGTTTTTTTGTTTGTTTGTTGGCTAGAGGTTTGGAGTATTGGGTGGCCAGAGGGCACTGTGTAGTCTTTCTTCATCTTCCCAATTTTGTGAACATCAATTGATAGCCGTATGGGAAGCAGCCAGCATGCTGAAACAGCGGTGCAAGCATGCAAGATGTTCACCATTACATGCAGTCAGTTGCTGTGAGCAACCTACTGCATACAATTAACTGCGAGTGGTGAACTAACGCTGCACTATGTGTGCCTCCTGGAAAGCTGCAATGGTAAAGTGCCACAATCGTATAGTAACATGGATAACATCGCAATTTGTTTGTTGAATAATTTTGCAACAGAATCAATGGAGTTTTGGATAAATTTGTGTATCTGCCTGGTTCATCAAAGCTACAGAGTCAAATGCGGTATATACTCGCGTATTATGTGTACTTTTTTTGTCAATCCGGTCTTGTGCGAAGCTAGTAGGAATCGCTGGCCTAAAAGCTCAACTGGGAATATATGTTGCAGGCGCTGTCACAGCTGTCTCAAAGCGGATTGTCATTTGTTTGCTAAGCCTGTTCAAATGCCCCCATTTTCTTGAAGTTCTTCCGAACAGTGCTCACAAAAACCAGTTCCCACGACAGGGTTATACCAGAGAACATAAGTACTCTCCAATAATTGTCGGGAACCCAACGTAAAGTAAGATGCAGACAAGGAAGTGCGATGCCAACACAGGGCTGTGTGTGTCGCCCTTCATGTGTGTGTGTGTCCATTCCTTGTCCCAGTCTTCTATTGCGTTGTATTCCCTCCGATATCTAACCAACACACCCAAGCTTCTATGCTAAGTCTTATTCAACGCACTCTTCTGCTGGCTCCCATACTGAATATTGCATGTCGAAGAACTCCACGCTGATGTGCTTAGCGGTAGCACGGTTTCAGTTTTCTTCGGTAAGCTTTATAACAGCAATCTGCCTCGTATATAATTATTGTAGCCTATCACAAGGAACGGTAAAAACGCAATGGCCAGATGGCGAAACCGAAAAAAAAAATGAGTGCGAAAACCTGCCTCATCTAGTTGATGTGACAGGTCCTTGCACGCGTTCAACATCTGTGCTGTGTCTCGGGAATACATTCTTGCCGCGGAAGAGGTGGGAAGATAAGAGGCAAAGCTTTAGGCATTTCGGACTACACATAAACAGGTTTCAGTTTTCAAGTTCGATATTCTAGGTAAAGCATAAAAGTTCATGGAAGAAGGGACCTTGCACTCAGTTCATTTTGTGTAAGACTGCACTCGCCTGCTCGACAAGAGATGTGCCTGACCAGAGCATCATGAAGTCAAATGTGTCTGTGTGTGTGCAGGCAAGATGGCTCGGGCTGGTTGGGGAGGGCAAATTATGCGAGCAAAAAGTTTCTTGTAGTAAAGCAGGCTGGCTAATTATACTGGTGAGCAAATTATGTGAGGATGAAAATTGTGCGAGTAAATATGGTATGTACTCTTGTATGTTTCAGCTCTATTGCTACGGATCCTGCGGATCCAACTTGGCATCCGGCAGCAACAAAGACAGGTTCTGCAAGAGGTGCGACAGCTGAAGCACGGCTCTTGTCCGTGCCTCAGCACGCCCAGCCAGCACAGGGCCCCTCTGACCTTCTCCGGCTGCCTGCTGGTACAATTGGAGAAGTGGAGGCAGCAGAGGCAGCTGTGCAGAGTAAAGCTGTGGCTGTGGCTTTGGTGTATATTTCTTGATTTTTAATATGCCTATGTAACATGCAGAAATTTAGTACTGCTTTAAGATACTGTGTTTCGGGAAACAAACTAGTCAGGTTATCTCATGAGCCACTGTACTACAGTCGAATATGAATAATTCGTACTCAAAGAGGCCAGAAAATTTGTTCAAATTAAAAGAAGTTCAAAAGAATGAAAGTTACCGTAATTACTTGAATCTAACACGCACCTTTTTTCCGGTTAAGAGAGTTCATAAATCGCATGTGCGTTAGAATCGAGTACGAAAAAAAAATGAATATGGTCATTCTATTGTCATCGCCACTTACAAAATTGCCGCCCCCTACGTGCGTCGGCATGGCGCGTCGGTCATTTTTGCCTATGTGTTTCCCATGCGCGGCACTTCATACGTGTGCTGAGGAGTTCGTCATCTTGTAGTACATTAGCATCGACGGCATGGTAGGGCCGACTCCAAAAACTCGACGAGTGCACCACAATGCTGCTTCTAAAAGAAAAGTCGTCGCGTGTGCCGGAACGGACAGAAATCGGGCCGCATCGCGGTCATTCGGAGTTCCCGAAACGTGCGTGCGGGACTGGCGGAAACAAAAGCAGAATATTGTCGACAGCAAAGATTCACGCAAAGGCTTCAGTGGACCACAGCAGGGTCGGTTTCCACAAATTGAAGAGCTGCTCGGCGAGTATGTGATTAAGCAGTGTGCGGCACAGCGGCCCGTGACGACAGAACTGCTCCAAGTGCAGGCTATGCAGTTAGCCTTAGAAAAAGGGCTAATGCAGAGCCATTTTAAAGCGAGCAGGTGCTGGCTAACGATCTTTATGAAGAGAAAAGGCTTTTCCCTCCGAAGGCGAACGGGCATATGCCGGAAGTTGCCGGAGGAGTACGAAGAAAAGCTTCAGAGTCTTCAGAGGTTCCTCCTAAACTTGCGGCACAACAACGGCTACCTGCTTGGGCAAATCGGGAATGCCGATCACACGCCTCTTTACTTCGACATGCCTGGCACCACAACCGTCTAGGAAAAGGGGGCGAAGCAAGTTTGTGTACTGACATCGGGCCACGGTAAAACTAAAGTGACAGCAATGCTCTGTTGCACGTCAGATAGGCATAGGCTTCCCCCGTACTTCATATTTAAATGGAAGATGCTCTCAAAAAGAGTCGTTTTCGCGAGTGGTGTGATCAAGCGGGCCAACGAGAAAAAAGGGTGCGCGTTGCAACCGATGTCTTAGTGATTTTTTTTTTGTCGTGGAAACCGGGCGCGCATTACAATCGAGGGCGCGGTAGAATAAAGTAAATACGGTAAACGAGCGGAGGGCTCACCATGCAGTGATGCATGTGCATGGAGAAGTTTTATTCACAAATTACAGGACATCCGTCATTAAGTAAAGTAGTCAATACGTGTCTGTACACGTCGGCCTTGCAACGAGTCAACAAGTTTTGCGTGCAGTTTGCAAAGCATTTGTACTTCGGCTTCAGTATTCCCCTGGCAAAAGAAGTTGCGCGCGGCAATGTCCAGTGCTGACACTCTTCGAAGACAACTGTGTTTCCACTGTTACCATCTGCGCTGCAGCCGGAGCGTGGCCAGCACATGATGAGAATGGAGGAGCGTCTCCACCTTGAGAAAAGCAGATCGGCATTCGAGAGAGAAACACTCCGCGGCAGCTTTTTTTTTTCTCTCTTCATGCGTGGTGTTGAAAGGAGAAGAGTCTCTACATAGCAGGAACGAAAAACAGGGAAGCGTGACACCGGCGCGTTGCAGATCGGCATGAGAGAGCCAACTCTCTGCGACAGCTTTTTTTCCCCTCTTTCTCTTCATGCGCAGTGTTAAGAGAAGAAGGGTCTCTACGTGGCAGGGACGGAAAAAGCCGAAGCGGGGCACAGGAATGTCGCAGATTGGCATTTGGCAAACATTCCACCGCAGTCTTTTCTTTCCTTTTCTTCATTTTCTTCTTCAAGCACAGCGATGAGGTGTCTGAAGTGCCACCGCAGGATTGGGCGGGGTGCTGAGAGAATTTTCGGAGCGCGGTATAGCTTTGATAGGACCACAGCGTCAATTCGAATTAAGTGTGTGAATTAAGCTAGCAGACGATGTAGGCGGCATCGTGTGTTTGATGGGCAGTGACTAGCAATAGCCTGCTTAAAACAGACATTCAGTAATTTTGTTCATTTATCACCCTATTTCGTGTCCGCTGCGGCTCTCTCTACTTTGAGCTACAGTTCACCCTGCCTTGTGTTAGCCGTTTTCTTACTTTTTTAAAAATCTAACATGCACCCAATTTCGCAGTGTGAAGAAAAATGCACCTTTGTTTATTGTGATGAGATTTCTATAGCGACATGCCTCTTTGTTGGCCATCACAGAAAAATATAAACAGCAAATGGTGCGACCATCTAGTGCGACCTTTATTTTTCTATCAGTTTCATCTATGACCAAGATTTGGTCGCTCTAAGGTTGCCTCTTAGTACACCTTGATCATGTTCATTTATCTTGTTGTGCTCTGCTTACAATGCATTGATTAAAAACATGTCCAAGCTTCTTTTTGAATTCCACATATTTTATCGTTTTTCACCTATAGAAGCTACTCCTGGTCAACATTCAGGCAAAGACATTGTAACCTCGAAGAAACGTGTATTGGAACTTGAGCACTGTACAAAGTAATTATACTATTTCATAGCTAGAATGAATATTTATTAAGGGTTATAACAGTGTTGTATTTGATTTCATAACAGCGAAACTGCATTCAGAGAAGGACTCTGAAAAGTTCTCACACTGAGTGTGAGAGGGCTGATGTGGAAACCATTTTAGGTCAAGTGAGTTGAAGTTAGCGTAAGAAAACAATGAAATGTTGTAATGCCCAAAAATTCAAGTTGTTGTTTTCAGTGTCCTCTTCTTGCAGATTTTTATCATGAAAACATTTCGATGTGCTGTTGCGTCCACCCCATCTATGCTTCTTGCATTTTTTTACAGTGCAAGCACCTCCTGCTGATTGGGGGACGTGGCCTCCGAGAAATTGGTGTGAATGCCATGAAGGCTGTATTGGCACATGACGTGCAAGTGCTGTACTGCCTTCATGGCAGAAAAGGGAAAAGGGCCTTTGTGAATCTGAGGCTCTGTAGATTAGTGACAGGTTAGACTTGTTCATTGTTTAATGTGTGTGTACCCTTGTGTATTCTCTGTACTGCAGTGCTTCATGTGTACCATGGTATTTCTGTTCTTGTATGCAGATGTCATCTGCCAAAAAGCAGGGTGCGACCAGGCGGAGGCCCTCAAATTTATTAAGAGGTGGCTGCCAGGGTCTGGTGATCGCTGTGGGGGCAGGAAGTGGCGCTTCAGAGAAGCATCTGTTGTGGAGCAGCCCGATGATCCCCACTCTGAGTGCAGATTATCGGCTGCTCGCGGCAGCTGGCTTCCTGCCCAGCCACAGCAGCCAGGGCCTTGACAGCACCACTGTCACTGTGCCCCCAACGCAACCTGACCTGCAGTAGAGCGGGCCTTTTTTAGTTGTGTATATATATTTTTCAATGTATACATTTTTTGTTGTACCAAATAAATAAATAAAAAAACAAAGAATAAATAGTCTGCAGACTGTCGGTGGTGCACTGTTCGGCTAGCTTATGCTGATTCGGAAGCACCATCACCATGTTTTAGTTACAAAAAATGCTCTAAACTATGAATATTCTCGATTACCATGTGGGGGCATATGTGGGGATTGCAAGTGGGGGACATACGCTTTCAACATTTACTTCCTAACGACTTTTTTCGATCTACTGTACCAAATACCAGTACCAAATAAAGCACTCGCTATTGCAAAAGATAAATTGGTAAAAAAATAAACTACGCTTCTAGTGTTAGCAAAGGGAATGAGGTATAAAAGATGAAATAGATCGAGTAACTGCTTTCAGTTCTCAGCATTTTTCTGTTGCCCCAAGTATACAGGGCTGCATAGCTACAAGAGCGGGTCATCGAGGCATATTGTTTACATCTTCCGGTAAGAAAAATTACCTACTAATAATGGTTACGTAATGGCAAGCCAATCAGTAGCCAATATTCGTCGTGCAGGAAACATCGGTGTAATAACGGCATTTGATTGGCTGCAATGTGGCCCTGGATTGGTCCAATGTTGGCCGTACATCCGTAGCCAATATTCGTCGTGCAGCAAACGTCGGCGTAAAAATGGCATGTGATTGGCTGAAATATGGCCCAATGTTGGCCAAATATTGGCAGCTTTGTCGGCAAAACGACGGCAATACGATGGACCTTCGTCGGCCCAATGTTGGTCGCATACTGGCTAAAACATCGGCAAAACGTCGGCCCATCATTGGCTTGAACGTTGGCCCGACATTGGAAGAAGTTGCACTTCCGACGTCGGCCCGACGTCGGTGCCGATGTTAGTCGATGTTGGTCCAAGATTGGTCCAACGGTGGCGTGCTGCCTGGGTGGCCTGACTCTCCAGCAGCTCGCTAGTTTATAAGAATATTTTATTATAAACTAACGGCTCGACGAAACTCACTCACATTCCACCAGCTTGTTTGTTAAAGTACACACATCAACCCATTAAACACAGATATGGTTGAAAATTGGGTGTCATGACCCCTTCAAATCGAGAAGCGACGTCCATGGCTTCAGGTGAATTTATGACGCTGTGGAGCTGAATATCTGGTGTCCAACTGCGCTAAACGTTTTCACGCTTAGCTTTTTTGCTACGCTGTTTGAAAGTGTAAAGAAAGCCCTGTGGTACAAAATCATTTCGGCTTATACACGTGATTGATTGATATGTGGGGTTTAACGTCCCAAAACCACTATATGATTATGAGAGACGCAAGGCTTATACACGTGAAAAGCGCAGTTAGGCACTAAGAGAAAACGGGTCTGGTGCAAACGTTTTCGAGCCAGTTGGACGTCTGCTAAATCTTATGCGGAATTAAAGGAGCTGCTCACCTCTACACGCATAGAGCTAGAAAGTCGGGAGCGCTGTAAGCCCTTTAATCACTTACTGGTGGATGACCGTGCATTGAGGACTAGAGGCGACAGCATCAGCACAGATTTCGTACTTCACAATGCGTGGAGCAGCCGGAGTATGGTCCCAATATTCTAGGGGCCATAGCTTGAGTGTGTGTTCTTTCTGCAAGTGGAAGAAACATGACACGCGTGCTTATGACGCGAACCTTACCATAAATTCTATGAAAGGAATGCTGGCTAGAGACAACTGCCCCTATCGATGCGCGTCCCGAGGCCACCAGGCACGTTTGTGCTGCGTCAAACTCACCTGCTGGATTTGCCACGGAAGACACACATCAAGGATGTGTGACCCGCATACAACAAACCAAATGACACCTTCTCGTTTAGTGGGCTCCTCCAACAGCACAGTAGGAACGGTGTCGTCACAATCGGTTATGCTGTCTGACAAGGATTCACTGAGCGGGGGCACGACAAATGACAGCGAAGTATATCTACCAACTTTTCGCGCAGTTGTCATCAATAACGGTAGCAGAAGATATGTCCGAGCGACTTTTGGTGGAGGGAGCCATCTATCCTTTGTCACGAAAGATCTCGCCAGAAAAACGCCTACAGGTGCTGGGAGAAACACAAATTGCGCTGAATACGCTTGACTGTTAATCGCTAAGTACTGTGGAAAGACGTGAGGTGGTCGAAATTCCCTTGCGTAGCCAACAAGGTTCTGAAACCAGCACGGTGCGTGCAATTGTTGTCCCAGTTATCTGTCAGAACACTGCTTCCTCAAAGCTGACAGCAATTTCTATCAGAATCTGCGTCTTGAAGGAAAAGTCATTCCCAACAAAAAGAAGTTCGATGCCGAAACAGAAAATAGCCTCAGCTTGTAAATTGAACAAAAAGAAGTTCGATGCCGAAACGGATAATAGCCTCAGCTTGTTGGTCAGTGCTGATCATCTCTGGCAAATTATGTCGAGATGTATTGTCAAGAGCCTAGAAGTTTCAGGACTAGTAGCGATCGATACAGCGTTTGGATGAACGCTAAAAGGATGCATTCAGAAAAAATCTTTTCTTGACTGCAGCAGTTGCCTAACGGTCTGCGTTCTGAAAGTGGAAGCAGTTAGTGAGAACGAACCAACCTCTCAGATCTTGCAATCTCTAGGTCTTCCTTTCATACTTCAAAGTTTTGTCACGCAACTCAGTTACGATGAATCACCAATTCGCCCAGCAGTCCGTGCTTCTCGGGCATCACAGGTTCGACGGAATCTTCCTCCCATGATTCTGTTGCAAGATTTCATGGAAGTATCATTAAGAAAAACGACAGATACACCGTGGCGTCGCCTTGGAAAGAAGAAACCACTTCTATGAAATAACCAAGAGACCACGCTAGCACGTCTAAGAAGATTAAGAAGAAGGCTATCAAAAAAGGAAGAACTGTTGCTGCAACTAGACATGGTAATCCGGCAATATCCGAAGTTGGGTCACGTGGAAGTGGTGCCTAGGGATACTCCTCTGAATCGAGATCGGTGCCATAAGTTACATACCACACTTGGAAGTAAGAAGAGAGAAATCGTTAACTACCAAACTGCGTGTAGTGTTCTATGCATCGTCACACACACAAGGTGTGCAATCACTTGACGATTGCTTGGATAAAGGAGTGAATCCAATCTAAAATTGGTACTAGTCCTTCTTCGCTTTCGGTGGTTTTCTGTCGCATTAATTCCGACATAGAATTGGCATACGAGGGACTGACCGATATGCATTCCGATTTTCTTCGTTTGACTCTACTTACGTAACATACATCATAAGCTCTTCGATTGGCGCTTGCCAGGGGTGCCGTTTCGATTAACATAAAGCCTCTTATTGCTCGTGGCTACTGTTCACTGTTTTTTAGATAACGCGTGTGAAGACAACGAGCTCCCTTCTACATTTAAGATGATGTCGATGACTTACTGGTGGGGCGGACACATTCTATGAAGGTTGGCGCATCTATGAGCAGCCAAAAGCAATTATGAAAGATGCAGGCATGAACGAGAAGTGGAAGACCAATAACCATCAGCGGCTGAACAATATTTTCAACCAGGAGCAAGTAGAAGGAGCATCAATAGAAGCAGCTATAGTATCGAGAATGTAATTGGATTTGGGAAAGGACTACTTCAAGGTTTCTTCCAAATATGTGAGCGAGTATTTAGTCACTGACCAGCGTGACTCGAAACTTAAAAACCGAGTGAAGGTTGCATGACTCGCTTTGTATCATATCCCTTTTCACTGTCACTGCGAAGCTTTTTTTCAACGCTTTTTGATTCGAGGCCATTGGTGGGATAATGAATTGCCCAAGCAGACCAAAACGCAGTGGCCACCCTAGTGTGCAGACGTGATACAGCCCGGCCACATAAAGATTCCACGCTGCGTGACAGATGGGTTGCATGGAGTAGTTGAAGAGGCTGAACTGCCTATATATTCGTCGACGTTAGTCTGAACCCTTACGAAGCATGTGCCTATTGAGAGCATTCCATGAATGTGGGAACTCGGCTACCTCATTCATGGCGCCAGGACAGTAGCGATATCAAGAGTGGCACCTATTAAGACATTAACGTTGGAAAAACTGGAGCCTAAGGCTGTGGTAGTGGGAGCCACATTGCTAAAATACATTTGTTCCTCGTGAGATTTCAAGCACTTTTATTGTGTCATATGGACTGACTTCAATCACACTGAGCTGGATACGCGGAGGCCCTAGCAAGTGGAGTCAGTTTGCAAAACACAGTGACTGAAATTGCGCAAGTTACTGAACCAGCGCTATGGCGCTACTGTTCGAGCAAAGACAACCCGATGGATGTACTGACTGGAGGCATACCTTGAAGCGTATTGTAAAGAAACTTGTTGGGCTAGTTGGTACAACATTTCTACAACATTTTAGTGCGTTTGATACCTGGGTGTGTGCGAGAGTGAGTGTGTCGTGCGTTCGCGGTCAAATTAATTCTTAGAAATAGCTATAAGGACTCTACTTGCATGTCGGTGTTAATGGTATGGACCTGAATGGTTGTGCCAGCCGAAATCAAGCTGCCCTTCAGAACCTAACAAGTACACACGATAAACAATAGGGCGAAGACTGAGACGCAAGATGTATTTGCAAGTATCTTCTAGGAGCTTACACTCGGTGATTAATATAAAGAAGCATGGCAACCTGCAGAAGCTCTTGCGTATCACCACCTGGGTCTTTTGCTTTGTGGATCGATAATGTGGACTTCAAACATTGCTCAGCGAAACGATTTTGGCACTGGAGCTAAGCAAGTCTGAAATGTTTTGGGTACGATGTGTTCACCTGAAAGTATTCGCGACGTATTTCAGACAACTGTAGCTAAGACGCACTTTCCCAAAACAGTCTGTGCTGATCAATATTTACTCTTTATTAGACCAAAATGGACAGCTTCAGCTTGCCGGATGACTCGAGAGAATGGATGCCACATATGACGAAAAACAACCAGTCATACTGCGTAGAGACGTCCTTTCACGGCTCTTGTAGCGACTGAGGCTCACTGGAGAGATTTGCATGGTGGTGTGGCAAGCACTATGGTGCAAGTACGAAGGCGGTTGTGGGTAATTCGTGCTCGACAAAAAGTTAAGCAAATCATCAACACTTTCTCTGCCAAAGATGCAATACGAAACCTGGAAACGTGCATTATGCACCGATGCCCGGATTCCATCTTATCTCGCCACGGTCGTTTCAAGCAGTAGGGTTGCATTGTGCAGGCCCACTATATATAAATCAACAGGAGCTACATGATGACAAAAAAAAAGTTTATATTCTGCTTGTTAAGCGAACTGGCAGGGCGGCAGGAACACATAAATGAAGCAAAAAGGAGGCACACAGCAAGATCACTCGTGATGTGTGCCTCCTTTTTGATTTGTTTGTGTCTTCCGTCCATGCTTCGAGTACGCTGAACAAATATGAATTACCAACTAGCGCACCTTTCCATCCTGTTGCAATTATATTCTGCTGTTCAGCTTTGCGACGAAGAGAGCAGTGCACTTTGAATTGACGAATGCGATCTCGACCAGTGCCTTCTTGCTAGCGTTCCGGAGGTTTCTGGATTGCAGAGGAGTACCCGCAACAATGCACTCCGATAACGCCTTTGCCTTCATGAGAGCGTCACGGGGCCTCGAGACCATCTGGAATGTGATGAAGAACACTCCGTTCACATCTTTTTTGCTGACCTACCGCATCGATTGAAAGTGTATTTCGCCAGGTGCACCTTGGTGGGGTGGTTGGTGGGAGAGGCTTGTCCAGAAAGTCAGGTCATCGTTGCACAAGGTAATGGGAAAGAGCACGCTAACCAGCGAACAAGCGAAGACGCTGCTAGTAGAGGTAGAAGTGTTTGTTAAATCAAATCAGCGCCTCCTCAATTTTTCAGGGCCTGGGCGAAGGAGCGGATTTCAATGGAAGCGCCCGTCGGTGCTAGGGTGGCGTTTCACTGCCAGGCGCCGTATTTGGAGAAAAGATGCTTTTGGAATAGAGATGAGTAGAGATATCGATGTGGGATGGGCGTTCAGTGAGGACAAGAAAGCTAGCAGGGGTCCGAGGACCGTTCCTCAGGGAACGGTCCTCGGACTCCTGCTCTTTCTCATATACTTTAACGATCTTCCAACTAACATTTCTTCCGGAATACGATTGTTGGCAGACGACTGCGTGCTATCCATACTGAAAAAACCTATATAATTTCATACAGGATCCGTATGATTCAATACAGGGGTTACAGGGGTTAATACAGGAGCTGTGGGAGGACCAAATGGGGTATATAGGGCTTATACAGGACCTTCGTGGTGCTATGTAGGAGCTGAATGGGACCTGGGCAGAACATATAGGGGTATGTAGGAGCTATGCAGGAGCTGAATGGGACCTGGGAAGAACATATAGGGGTATGTAGGAGCTATGCAGGAGCTATGAGAACGCTATGTAGGTCACATCTAGCACAATATAGGAGCTAATGGGGCTGAATGGAGGCCATCTATAGGACTTGCATAGGGCTCAATGTCACATTTAAGAATGAATGTAGAACATGAATAGAACTTATTAGACAGAATATCTAGGCAAGTATAACTTTTACTGGTATTGAAGTACCCAAATTTTTAACTTCTTCAGCTATATTAGTTAGCTGTACACAACCTCAAGAAATAACCAATTTTAATTAGTATATACCATGAGATGCAAATATAAGCTACAGCAAATTAAATGAGTATATCATACAATTACCAAAGTAATTTCATTTGTGATCACCTTAGTTGTATGCATACTAACATTTGCACAATTTATGGTATGATATTTATGCAAAAGATCATTCACATGTATTTGTGCAATGAATAATCCTTTCATTAAACTGGTAAATAGCGAATAACTTCCTATTATATATACAATACACAAAAAATATAACAGACAATTCAACCTGAATTAACTTCCGGGGAGATACGTACACCTAGTGTCACTCACATGCTCTGGCATTGCCTCGAGGCACAAGGAGCCAGGATTACCAAGGAAAAGTGCGAATGATCTCTACGCACCTCGGATCTTGAGGCACAGCTCTGGGCTATCTATAAGAGGGCATGACACGGTCGTGGGGCAAGGCCTCTCACTTCTGACGTAGCAGCTGCGCTCTGCTCTAAACACTGAAAGACCTCAATAATGCATTTCATCAATCTATACTTTCCCTCAATAAAAAAGCACTTAAACTTTATTATAAAAGGTTAAAAAAAGGTCTTGCAGTACTAGGTTGTTGAAACAAAACTACGTCAAATTTTCAGTTTAAGTTTTCATGCATTGCTTGAAAAGGTCAATCGGAGAGTTTCGTTGGCTTGGCACAAGCTTGCTCATTTAAGAACCGTACTTGGATGTGTTTATTTGTAATAATATGAATAAGAGCAAATGATTCTCAAACTTTTGTTTCTTGTGCTTTCACTTGAACCTCTAAAACAGCTTGTTGTACGTACGTATGCATGTATGCACCAGCCAACCATGTATTTCCAACGGCAGTTATGTATTAAAACAAAATTGGTTCAAATATTCAGTTCAAGTTTCAATGCATTTCTTCAAATAGTTCAATGGTGTTTGGGTGGCACAAGCTTGCTTGCTCCTGAAATGTACTTGGCTGTACTTATTGCTTAAAAGCTGAATAAGAGCAAATAATTCTCAAGATTGTGTTTTGTGTGCTTCCATCTTAACCTTTGAAAACATGAAGAGCCTAAAAATGCCACATCTCTTAACTCAATTACTTTTATGTATATTCGTTTCAGAAATAACTAACGTAAGACATGTATAACAGTCCTTTGAAATTAGAAGGGCCTAAAAAAGACCTTAAGGTTTTAGCTCAATTACTTTTTGGTCCTTTTACATGAAGTAAACAATTTTTATTTTGTATATATCATGACAATAAAGTATATCCCAAAGTATATACGATATATTCCCAAAACCTTTTAGTTACATTTGAAATTAGCTTACTTGCCCACATGTTCAAGTCCATTTACATAATTTGTGCTGTCTACACAAGCCAATTCATACAAATGTTGTAAATGTGCTACTGATTGATGTTCCTTAACCCAACGTAAAAGAGTGAGTTATGCAACTATATCGGGCTAAATGGTGACATAGATTAGAATACTAGTGGAGGGTCTCTGGATAGGTAAAATAGCCTTCAGCCTGCTCTTGCTTGCTATATATTTTAGTGTTTGTGTCAGAGTGAAATTTATGTATGTCTATGCCATTTATTATGTTTTATGTCTCATTCATATGGCATGTGAAAAGGTTTAAAAATTTGAGCACTTTGTAATAAAGTTTTCCGTCCTCGTAGCAAATTGCTTTCCACACAAAAAGATGAAAAACATGTCTCTTTATTTTCACATATGAACTGGTCAATTCTGTATGAGTCAGGTTCAGAGAACTTGCTTCTACTCCAGTACAGTTATTACATAAAATCTTGAAATTAATACAATGCAAGGCAAGAAAATATTAAGATAGCTTTGTACTATTGGTGCAACATACTCCCCACTCAGTACAACTAGTACATGAAACCTCAAAAATAAACATTGACACTCAGTACAGCTACTACAGAAAACCTCCAAAAATAAACATTGCCACAATGCAAGGCTAGAAAAAATAGCTGCTGCTATTGGGGTTTTCTGCTGCTTACTACAAAATGATGCATGGCTTCAATTACATACAGGCATATATCCACATTCCACAGCAATGGTATGCAGAGCCATCATGTAATTTATCTATTTCTTCATACACACACCACTGCCAAGACAATAGTTGCAGTTACAATGCTGTAATATATAAAAGCACAAATAACAAGGCCATCAAAATGGTTACCCTAAATGAAGATTTTAAAATGCAACAAAAAAATGGAAGTCAGCTCTTTACAAATCATTGGTTTGCCTGATACTGAAATACACTTCAACTGTTCAGCCACCTCACAGTGTGACACAATTGCATAAATACCATGAATTAAGTTCATAAAAAAGCAATAGGAGTCATTTACACTTGTTACATTCACATTTTTTCAGCTTCATTGCATGCTTATGTTTTATTATTGCAGACATTAAAATGTGGGTGCTTACAACAACGAAATTCATGTGCTAGACTCCCCCGTTACAAACAAGGCTCTGCGTAACATCAGCGACGCTGCAGTCTCGGCCCTGACGAAGTACTTCAACGCCTGCTGGACGAGCGGAAGCCTTCCCAAGCAGTGGAAGACGGCCAAGACGATACTACTGCCCAAGCCCAACAAGCCGCCGGGAATAGAGGGCCTGCGCCCCATCTCGCTCACGTCCTGCGTGGGCAAGGTGTTGGAGCACGTCCTCAACAACCGGTGGCAGCGGTACTTGGAGGAGAACGGTCACTACAACGACTCCATGCTGGGATTCCGGTCTCGCCTGGGGACGCAAGACGCGATGTTGCTGCTGCAACGCGAGGTACTAGAGCCAGCCGGAGGCGTTCCGCAGAAAGACAACCGGGCCATTCTCGGCCTGGACCTGCAGAGCGCCTTCGATAAGGTGGAGCACTCGGCCATCCTTGCCTGCGTGGCAAAGCTCAACATGGGCAAGCGCACGTACGACTACGTAAGATCCTTCCTCACTCGTCGCACGGCGAGGCTAGAGGTGGGAGGCGAACGACTCGAAGAGAGGGAGCTAGGAAGCGTCGGAACCCCACAAGGGTCCGTGATATCCCCGCTTCTATTCAACATCGTGATGATCGCCGTCGCCAAGAGCCTTGACGCGCTCGGACCGAAGATCCGGTACTGCATCTATGCCGATGACGTCACGATATGGGCGACGGGCGGCAGTGACGGCGACATCGAGGCCGGACTGCAGGCAGCGATCGACGCCGTGGAGACCACGCTGAGAGACACGGGGCTGAAGTGCTCGCCACAGAAGTCCCAGTTATTGGTGCTCCCACCACCGGGAAGATGGAGAAAGCGGGCCGCGGAAGAAGCGGAACGCAACATAGTCGTCCGAGCCAGCGACGGCACGCCGGTCCCGCACGTCCAGAGCCTCCGAGTACTAGGCATGTACGTGGACGCCCACCGCACGAACGGGACGGCAGCCAACCACATAGTAACGAAGATCGGGATAGCGACGAGACTCGTCAAGAGGGTCACGTCGAGGTCCCGAGGAATCCGAGAAGCGAGCCTCCTGCGACTGCTGCAGGCCTTTGCAGTTAGCCACGCAGCATACGCGGGGGCCTTTCACAAGTGGACGGAAGCGGAGAGGAAGCGAATCGACGCGGCCATCCGCAAGGCGTATGCGGGTGCCATGGGCCTGCTCAACGGCACCAAGACGACGGCCTTGCTATCTCTGGGAGCGCACAACACGCTCTCGGAGATCGGCGAGGCCCAACGTACTGCTCAATTGACGCGCCTGGGCCGCACCGCGGTCGGCAGGCGGCTGCTGGAACGAGTGGGCCTGTCCTCCCCCGAGGAACAAGACCACGAAACGTCTCCACTCACGGAGTCAACCATGCGAAGACTGGTGGTGTATCCGCTGCCAAAGAACATGGGTCCCGGCGAAAGCGAGGGAC
Source organism: Rhipicephalus microplus (assembly GCF_043290135.1). NCBI lineage: Eukaryota > Metazoa > Arthropoda > Arachnida > Ixodida > Ixodidae > Rhipicephalus > Rhipicephalus microplus. Next base: position 46,142,663 of record NC_134701.1, read on the forward strand.
GACGAGCGGCGCGAGCCAGGGCGCTGCTGCTGCAACATCAGAACGACGAGGGCGCCGTCTACGTGGACGTGGCCAAAGTCAAGAACAAGGACGCCTACGTGGCGGCGGCGGTCGCCGCAACGACGGGCAAGATCGTCACGTCATGCAGCGTGCGTACGCGGAGCGCGAGCCAGGCCGAGGAGATGGCGATAGCCTTGGCGGCGCGCTCCCCGGGCGTGCGGACAATACTCAGTGACAGCAAGACGGCCATCCGTAGCTTCTCGCGCGGAGCCGTGTGCGGGGCGGCTGCTAGGGCGTTGGCAAGCGACGAGTCCAAGTCGAGGCTGACGCTAAAATGGTTCCCGGCTCACATGGGTAGGGACCTGATACCAGGATCTCCGAACCGCAACGAGGAGGCGGATGCCGCGGCCCGTGGTCTCGCCACGTGCCGGACCGCGGCCGCGCCCGCCTCCGAAGACACGACGGCGACCAAAGAAGAAGGCGAGGAGCAGCTGCTCGATTACGGCGACATCCTCGCGTGGTACAGGGAGCAACGGCGTGGCTTCCCGCCTCCGCACAGGGATCTTACCCGGTGGGAGGCGGTGAGGTTGCGCCAGCTCCAAACCGAGACTGTGCTGACCCCATCGCTAGCGCGACACGTGTGCCCCGAACTCTACGTGAGTGAAATGTGCAGTGTGTGCGCGAGCGCGAGAGCCACCCTGGCTCACATACTCTGGGGATGTGACGCAGACAGCGCGGACGGTCCGGTGTTACCGCCGCAAGTAGAACAGCGTGTGGGGTCTACGGACCCAGAAGACCAGCGAAGGGCCGTCCGGCAGCTCGAGGTCGCACTGGCGCTGCAAAGGCGAAAGGGGGACACCCTCAGTAACCCGAGCGGCGACGGGGCACGAAGGCCTTGAGGTCTAGGCCCGCGTGACATTAGGACTTCTAGTGTAACGTGAGATAGGGTGAACCCCACGCCCTGCGCGGCCGGAGGGAATCCCGCATGCTGGAACCCAATAAAGTTTATTCTCTCTCTCTCTCCCCCGTTAAGCCGTGAACCCATTCCACGTCGCGGTGAAGACACCCACGCTGGCCACAAGCAGCGAACAAGCCGCAGGCAACAATGTTTACTACCGGAGTACGAACCTCTACAAAACAAGGCTCGAAAGACCATAATGGCCGTAGTGCGGGAAGAGCTTCGCTGAATGTTTCTGTCATGTCAGCCACAAGTTTCATCGATCGCAGACATCGTCAGACAGAAAATCTGGCTCTCAATAAATATTCCTGGGACATCGCAAACGCAACCCCAAGCCATGAGCTATGCTGCTGCTGCCCGACACTACACTCCACCTCGACGTCCACGTCAAGAAGCTGCGCTGATGCATTTTTGTCACCAGACACCCCCGCTGCCATACTATCCACCCACAGGCCAGTGCTACGCTCCGACAAAAACCGACGTGTGTTGTGCCCCCGACCTTTCTGCTACTACTGCGAAGAAGCTGGTCACACCTACAGCCGCTGCCAGTACCACCAAATAAGACTGTGTGGCTTCGCTATCAAAGCGCCTGTCCACAATGAGGTTAAAGAATGCGCGCCATCAATGACTACCTCGCAGCCACACAGTGGACACCCCGAGAATCCTCGCATTCACCTTCATCTGGTCACGACATGTCGCCTCACTGCCGGTTTTACACTGGCTAGGCCTGGGGCCGGCCGTTTGGCTCATATTCGGAAAACTAAGCACAGCAACCTATAGAGGCGCAGTTGCTGCAGGACGAACAACCGAAGAACAATCACCGACGACGACAATACCGCTACACAACTTCAAGAACCCATCACAACCGCAACATAGTTCCGTCGTTGAAACTTCGCGGCCAGAAGATCTGATGACGCAACGTCGAAACAGTCGTAAAAACCATCGTAGCCGTGATTTGACGCCATGACCCAACCTCAACACCAGGAAACGAACTAGCGACCTCGACGTCCTCATCCATGGCCACAGCGTCAGAGCTCTCGTCGACATGGGAGCCGACTATTCCGTCATCAGCGGGACGTTCGCTGTGAGGTTGAAGTTAGGACTGGTTTCGGGGCTTAAGAAGGCCCGGAAACCCGTACAACCGCAGGTAATCTAGCGACACCGACCGAAATCTTCGGCCAAGTTCATCGTTGAGAACATCGTCCTTTGACATCGCGCTCTAGAGCTTCTCATCACCAATAGAATTACAGCATTTACTGCTGACCTGACTCAGGCAATCCTGAGATAGAGCCAGACAAGCCACCACCTTACAACTGCATACCACCAATAAACCAAAGGCCTGACCGAGCGTCTGTTTGGTTATATGGTTCATGATAAATTTGCTGCCCACTTCTGCTACTTTTGTGAACAGAGACAATATATCTAAATAAAAAAAATCAGAGGTCAGAAAAAAACAAAGCCCAAAGTGGGCTACCACCCTGATTTGAAAGCAAATCACTAATGAAGACTCTGGCAAGGAACGGCTTGCACATAACCATTGTACCATAAAACACCACCAAATATGTCAACATAATGCATGTGACATTTCATGTCAACCTAATGCATGACACACCAATTGGGGATACCAACGACAAAAAACTACAACAGTCAACTCTAGTTAAACGGACCCTGAAAGGACAAGAAAATATGTTCCATTTATTAAGAGTTAAGTTTACTGACCGATCCCCAGGGTTGCAACTGAGTTCATTCCCAATCATAATAGACGTATTTGTTCCTTTTGAGCAGCAACTTATTTTAGGGGAGACACTGCTCTTAGATGTTTCTTATTTCTTGATTGAGTTTGATGAAACTTGACAAGTTTAGGTATATTTGTGGGGTTATTTCAAATATGTAATTATTTCTCTTGTATTAAGTGTACTTTTTTAAGAAATACAGAATATTTTTTTCACCTTTTGGGTAACAATTTTTTTCTAAACTAAAATAGCTACAAAGCAAATTAGCATATTACATGAATGTGTAATCAGATCTGATTGCAGCGCAACAAAAAGAGATTTATTTCAGAAAATTATAGAAGGTTTAACATTTTTCAGTAAGCCAATTTCAATCTGGAATTTCATCGACGAATGTTCAACCTATATAAGTCTTCTAATGAATTTAGAACATCCAAATTTTTTGAACTAGTCAGCTTTGATTACAGATTATTATGATATGCTAATTTGCTTTTGCAACTCTTTGTTAAGAAAGAAAACTGCCTCCTTGAAAGGCAAACAAAATATTCTGTATTTTTAAAAACTACACTTTACAAAAGGAAATAATTACATATGTGAAGTAAGCGTACAAATATACATAAACTAACCAAGTTTCATGAACATTGATCAAGAAATCAAAAAAATTTTTGAGTTCCGTGTTATACAGATGTTCGTTTACTGAAAGTTCACTGCAGCTTGCACGTGCCAGCTAGGCACGACTAACTTTTACTCAGCCATCCGGAACTTCCTTCAAGCATGGGTGGACAAATATATCTTAGAATACTTTCAGGACCTTTCGCAAGACCACCCGCAGGTCGCGGGATCAAATCCCGGCTGTGGCGGCTGCATTTCCGATGGAGGCAGAAATGTTGTAGGCCCGTGTACTCAGATTTGGGTGCACGTTAAAGAACCCGAGGTGGTCGAAATTTCCGGAGCCCTCCACTACGGCGTCTCTCATAATCAAATAGTGGTTTTGGGACGTTAAACCCCACAAATCAATCAAATCAATCGCAAGACCAGGAAGTGACTTCTGTGTTGGGAGCAACACACTCACTCCTACGCCAGGCCATATGATACGCCTCGATTGATATGTGGGGTTTAACGTCCCAAAACCAACATATGATTATGAGAGACGCCGTAGTGGAGGGCTCCGGAAATTTCGACCACCTGGGGTTCTTTAACGTGCACCCAAATCTGAGCACACGGGCCTACAACATTTCCGCCTCCATCGGAAATGCAGCCGCCGCAGCCGGGATTCGAACCCGCGACCTGCGGGTCAGTAGCCGAGTACTTTACCACTAGACTACCGCGGCGGGGCATGGTACGCCTCAATGCACGATGTTGTTCGAGCTGCTGTTCAACGTTTTTGGCCACAACATGCTCGTATAGAGACAAATAAAAGTAATCAATGAGTTCACATACTACCATTCATGACAAAAACGAACCTGCCATATCAAAAGCAGCTCATTCAGTTACTTGTGTCATATGGTTCGCAGCAATGTGTACCTGCTTTAACTGGATGTGTTTCTCATCTTCCACAGAGGTTTGGTAGTTATGTTGCTCGACTGCAGACCAAAAGGTCACGGGATCATATGCTGCCCACGGCGGCTGCATTTCGATAAAGGCAAAAACTACTGAACCACTTGCTTGGATCAAGGTGCACATTGAAGTACACCGAAGAATCAAAACTTTTAAAGCCTTTCACTACAGCATCCCTCATAATCATATCGTAGTTTGGAAATGTATTTCTTTACCACTTCTGTGTCTGCCTGTGAAATTAGTGTAACCTTAGTCACGTTCCACTATGTTATGAACTGCACAAATGCAGTCTTCTTTGTCGTTCAAAGAGACCAGAACACATGCTTTGCCAATGTCGTTCATACTTAGAGGGAGGAGCGAATACACTAAAGAAAAAAAACAGTCGGAAATGTGTGGCGGGAGTCCTGCAACGTTGTTGCCAGCAACTATCCTTGTGCAAAGAAGGACAGTCCCACCATTCAAAGCACAAGTTGGATCTGTCACCTCAAATATTCTTTTAATAGAATAAAAGCCTCCAGTTTTGCTCTAGAACACACAGCTGTTTTTCTTTCCAGCTTCGTACGATTCACTGTGAAAGATTGTGCCCAAAATATAAAATCTGAAATGTTCTTGAACAATTTGCACTTGTCCACACCATGTCTGCAAGCAAGAAGACTCCTGATGACTGAGAGAAGGAACTTGTTTCGGTGTTACAAACAACCATGCAGCTCCAATGTGCCTTGCATGCTCAGTGATTAGGTTACCGAGCATGTTACTACAAAAGCTGAGCACGTTTGATGGCAATAGAAGCCCTGCAAGCAATAATTGGAGCTCTTGTGCCATCAATACTCTTTCCAGCACCTGCGTAGGCACAGCTTTTGCAGCACTAACAAGTTTTAAGAGGTAACCATTAGTGTTTCCGAATGCCAAAGCAGAATGGGCCCACAAAGGACCAAACTGTCTCGCAGCATCAGCCAGGTGGAGAAGCTGATGCACATTAAAGCTCATACATCGCTGTCCATAGAACCCGGCTGCCTGGGATACAAAGGATGTCAGAAGCCGTCCTGAAAAAAAGTAAGCATGCAATAAACAACTATTTCCTCAACGATGCTATAGAATATTACACCTTTTTGGTGCAGCCTGTCTTGTTCCAAAGAAGTAACATTTTCTGCGCAACTGAACGGCATAAGCCACCAGTGAAGAGAAGTAGATATTAAAAAAGCTGTATTTAAATACTTTCAAAAGTGGAATGGCCTCAAATAAACATTACGAATCAAGCGTTTTCTTGAAATCTATAAATATCGCAAAAATGCCAAAGTTCGCCTTTAAGCGTCATCACGCACTGGTGACAAGAATTTCAAAATATTGTGCAGAGCATCACAGGTGTACACAGGAGTTACCTTTCAGTAGAGGAGGGGGGTGAAAGTTCATAGCAGCATCCCCTTCCAAATACATCAATTTACGTGGCTGCCTTTGTGCACCCCCCTCCCAGTCACAGACCCCCTTCCTCTCTATTACATCAATGTTAGGGCTGGCTTTGCACCCCCCCCCCCTTATGCACACAAGGGCATTGCGATTATTAGCCAATACATGCCTCACGTCGATATGCCTTAGGTATATGTCTACATAAACACATGCGAACCTGTGCGTACTACGCCAGGCGGAGCCTGTGACATGGTGGCTATTCAACCAACGACTGACAGATGACAGTATTTTTACATGAGGTCTATAGTGTAATAAAGAAATCACTTTTTTTCTACGCTGACTTTTTCGTCTCCAATACAACGTCCCCGCTTGAAGAGGCCACAAAACCGCCTCTGATAATTTTTCAAACATTTCAAATAAACACGTGCAGCATGTGCAGAACGCCGTTACAATCAACGATTCTACACGTGGCAGCGCTACGAGCTGGCGGCATGCCTTAAATTAAAAGAAACAATCCTTCCTTTTTTTTCGGGCCTTTCGTGCCTCCGCGTAAGCGCCGTTCAACTATCTGTGATGCGCCGATCGAAACATGCTGTGATTGGTCGAGCAAGAGTCTACGACTTCTCATCATTCTGCAAGCAGCTGTCTGTGCTGCTTTTGTTCGTCGTATTGCCAGTGTGCATGCACCCCCCACTCACGAATCAGCTGCGGAGGCTGTCTGGTACGGCGTGTCCCTGTATGGGTCCAACGTGTTGGCGATCCTTTGAAGGCGTGCGCGCAACGCAAGGTTCATACTGGCTCGACTCGTGTGGGCGCGACAGCTGCAATTCGCCAACAAGCACTGCCGATCACGCTAATTAAAATAAATACTTATGGCTTGTTTTGGTAACTAATAAATAATTATGAACGAACGTAATGGTGGCACAGATACAGAATGAGTACCAATAGGGCTTAAAAAAGATATACTATGCTCTTTTTTATTCGCGTTTAAATTATAGTATACTAGTGTGGGGCACTACAAGTGAGAAGAATTTAAATAAACTAGAAATCTCACAGAAAAAAGTTCTCTGCCTATTCAATGATTATTATGGCAACCCAAGGGAGATTCCTAGCGGTCCATTATTCATAAAACATGGTATACTCAAAGCAAAAAAGGTGTGTGAATATAAGCTATTACTTTACATTTATAAAAATAAACTCCACACTATTACGGCACCGAAAGGCGCACTCGAATACTCGCTCCGTACGCAACAATTTTGCGTTCCTGCTACTAGGATTGGATATGGCAGAGGCCCAATTGCATACCGCACCCCACAGCTTATAAACCATTTAGGTGAACAACTAAATTTTAACCTCTCATTAACGCAATTCAAATATCACATAAAACATCTCCTCATTCATTGAGTATAGTAAACATCATGTTTCCAATAAACTTCTGGCTAGGTTCCACATATGCTCTCACCGTTAGGTACAAAACGCGTGTATATACAGTAGCATGTACGTACATATGGGCAGATGTATGTATTAACATGTGAGTGTATTATATGAATATATCAATACGTATGTGTTTTTTGATTATGTAATGAAAAGAGCCTCGATGTCTGATTCTGTGTCTATGCAGCCTATTTTTTTACTTATATGCCACCTATTTTTGCTTTTATGCTATATCTGTGTCTCTGTTATTAAGCTGCTCCTTGTATTGTGGTAATTATTATTCAATGTAGTACTGTTTGCTGAACTTTTTTCGCGTAGCGAAGCCACGTCAGGCCGAATGGCCTTCAGCTTCGCTTCATTTTTCTGTATTCTCTCCGGAAATAAAATCGGTTAATTTCATTTCATTTCAAATCTCGACACAGAGGGCAACTTGCGACTGACACTATCGCCTTATCGTCTTCTCAGCTTTCGCTCTCCCTCTCCCCCAGCGGTGGTCAAGTGCTGTTGCATGCTTTCCTTTTGCTTCACCAGCAGCCACTCCTCAGTGTCGAATCGCAGTCAGGGGGGCGCGTTCTGAGCTCGTTCGCAAAGCCGCAAAATAGGCCGTTTTCCTGGACCTGGGGACCATAAACTAATCTTTTTATGCTTCTGAAAATTTCGTTCGTGACAAGCACACAGCTACAATGCAACTCACGGAGTCCCGGCCACTGCAAGTACACGGTGTTTCAAGTAGCGCGTCAGCACTGACGTATGCCAGGCGAGATTGAGAGAAGCAAGGGAGGGGTGCTCAGCGAAAGGGTAAAGCAGCTTTAGGAGAGGATACCATGGAGAGAAGTGCAGAAGAGAACGAAAGGAATTATTGTCACGGTTTCGATAATCAAACGCGTCTAACTCCGCTATTACAGCACCGTTTCGAAAAATTCTCACAGCTCCGTGTTTGTCATACACTCGTTCACAATTTCCCACCACAATTAAATTTCGGCCTCTCAGTGGTTTACGAGCCCTCTAAAAGGGGTCTGCAACGCTTTTTCTTCTGAATTATGCAGCACTGAAGTTTGGTAGTGCCGAATACTGATGAACACAAAAAGAATTATTGAAATTGAAACACGGTAAAGGACGTTATTAGCCTTCAAAGTTCAAAACCTCAGCGGACAAAAAAAAACAGCCCCTTTCCCATTTCACTCTGAGTGTCCCACTAACATCAAAGGCCATTTCCATACACCTCTTATAAACACGGTCTTCTTGAGAACTTGATTATACTTTCAATGGCACGATTTTTTTTTACTGTAAACTGAAGACAGTTTCGTAAAATGCAAGTGATTGTGCTTTCAGTTGTCAACGTGTTCTTACCTGCACGATCAATGTGGTCAGATGAGAGCTCTTGCAAAAGCAAGATAAAAATTGCCTCAGACAGGTGGGCGAAGTGGCGGAAATATCTTGGCAGTAGCACAGGGTAGCAGCATGGTAAACAGTAAAATAGCAGCCAGTTTCGCCACTCGTGCGCCTTCCAATAGCACCTCTCTCGTAGCGTGCGAGGCAGCCGGGTGAAATTATGTGGAGGACGAATGTTCAGCAGGCGTTTGTTGATCACCCTCAATGTGCTTGGACGTCCTGTAGGGGGCAGCAAACAGTTCTAGTCAACTACTAGTAAGAAATTCTCCATATAATTTAATGGTCCCCTGAAGCATTCCAAAGGAAGCTTTTTATGCAGCACTAAAAACATTATTACATGGCAACTTCATGCATTCATGATACTGCTTCGGACAGTGACATAGTGGCCGCGGTGATGTTTGCTGACCCAATAGACATGAGTTTGATCACATGCATAGCAGTACCATTTTGACTAAGGCGAAGTGCTAGAAGCGCAAGAGCTGCATGATATCAGGGCATGCTTAAAGAAGCACTGATATCAAATTTCAAGATCAAGATATGCCCAGGATTTGATCGCTTGGTATGAGTAGGACTTTTTGGCCAAGTTTGAATGGCATGAGATGCGAGGAAGTCATTTTAATTTGATGACAAACAGCGTAGAGAAGCTAAGGAGAGAAAACTGGAAATATACTGCCCGGCGACATCAACACAAGAGCTGCGTGTTCGGTGTGATACATTCCACAAATACCACCCTGAGTGACGATGCGCTAGTAACAATGACGTCGACAATCTGAGTGTGTTTGGAGCCGACTCCCAGCCATGCTCTCACTAGTGGCTCTCCTTGCTGTGTTGAAGCGTGCATGCAATTCATTGTGTGGCATCGACTGATTTGACAAGTGTTCCACAGCATGAGTACTATCATTCAAAGTGACAATACGTGCCAGAATGTCGAGGAACTGCTGCGCAGTGACAACCGGCACGTCGAGGAGTGGAAAAAGAGGAAATAGCGTGGCGTTTCATGCCTTTCCAAGCCACTAACCTCAACATAGCCAGTGGGTTGATGCGCTGATGGACAGAGAGACTAGACGCCTAAGAATAGCCACATTTGCTCGCTTCACTTTGCGCCGAGCTGCTCCAGGGTAAATCCTTTGTTGGCGAATAAGGTGGGTTTCACTGGCAGTATGAGGCTCCTTCTAAGGGCCAGGGCAAAAGGAAAACGGGAAGAACGAGTTGGCACTGGTTAAGCTAGCCGGCCGAAAATGCATGGAGAGGCCTTAGTCTACATAATCGGAGACACAGCTGGACTGACTGCACGTGCGCTCTTAGCAGACGAAACGCCAGTGTGCGTGACGTCACCATTTATTGTGAAAGCAACATTAGCTATGCAGCGGCCTAGGTGTGGCCGCGAGGTAGCGCTGACAGCACTACAATTTGAAGGGCTTTCGACTCATTTTGAACCTCATTCGATAGCAGATATATAAATCAATATAACAGATATTCATTCGTACCTCAGATGCGTTTTAGGTCGCGAATCGCTACTAAAGGGACGATAGCTGCTCGTTGACGCGAAAATCTGGACATGAGTTAACTTGATGTCAGTGCTCCTTTAAGAGCTCCAGGTAGTAAAAATTTCCAGAAACCTCAACTAGGCTTGATAATCATATGGTGTGCTTGATAACCATATGGTGATTCTGGCGTTTGAAACGCCCAAAACAACTTTCCTGTTACAGCTAGACATTACGCTAGGTGGCATTAGTATTCTTTTTTGAGAAGACAATGTGCTGTTTACATTTGAACACTAGAAGGGGCACTTTGAAAAAGGCCCTGACTGGTTTTGTGGACCTAGATTGATTGATCCATAGAATATGTGCCATTGTTCACTACAGTATTTTCTACATTGGTCAAATGCCAGGCTTTTCTGAAACCAATTTCCATCATTTTCCAGAGGAAGCTTTCGAGAAAAAAAGTATCGCCCATTCAAGCACGCAAACCTTCAAATAGAGGAAGATGCCGAAGTGTACATGAGACGGCATCATACAAACACATGTATGTCAAAACTTTGGCAGCAAAACAAAAGTGGGCAATATGCACTGTTCTAAAATATTTATCCGCAATACTTCAACCATAAGGTATATGGTGCACTCACCCATATAGTATGGCTCATTGCTGTTTGACGAGTCGAACCAATAATCAGCAAACTGCCTTGTTACGCCCAGCAGAACACTAAGCACATACTCCACTGTATAGCCACACACAAGGTCGAAGTGTGGGAGTTTCACCAGTGGTGACACCCCTTTCAAGCCATTGACTGGGGTCTTTAGTCTAGATGCCAGGGTTGTCTCTTGGGATGCCTGCTGATGTTCTCTCCACATCAGGTTCTGCATTCAAGTATATTAGGCACCCTGCAGTAAAATAAAGCAAAAACAAGATAAGTATTTCACTGAGTAAATGCTATAGACATTCCTTAAGGACGCAAGCACCACCAAACAGTCGCACAAGCTACTTGTTCATGGGAAAGTGGGTACGCCGCAACAACGGCCATGACAAGCACACTGCCTTCACATATTTACTTTTGAACCTGTACCGCGCCAGCACTTTTGAAATCAAGCAAATTTTGCAAGGTGCAGCATATTGCAGTGTATTCAGTCGTAAATTTCTGTGTTCACCTTCGATGGTATCTGTGATTTCCACTGTTAAGTGTTTATGTGTGCCACTGTTGAACCAGCTGAGTGGTTCTGAAGTATAGTTTTTCTTTTGTTTTTTTCACCCGTTTGCTTTATGGCATAGATTAAAACAAAAAGATTCAAGTTGATTAATATGTGGCGTTTAATGTCCCGAAACCACCGAATGATTATGAGAGACGCCGTAGTGAAAAGCTCCGGAAATTTCGACCACCTGGGGTTCTTTAACGTGCACCCAAATCTGAGCACACGGGCCTACAACATTTCCGCCTCCATCGGGAATGCAGCCACTGCAGCCGGGATAAAAAAAAGGATTCAAGTCAGCTTCCTAGATAATGTCCAGGATCAGTCAATGAAATTCACGGATGTATTCGGAATAAAAGTTCATGAACACTCAATGAGCAAAGCCGAGGTTCTGTTGAGAATGTGAGAGGGTACAGTTTCAATTTATTAAAATGAATTACCTAATCTAGACAGTTAGCTTTCATCTCCACTAGAAGCAACAAATGATGACCATCTATCACCCTTTGTTGGTTTTAACAGCAGGTGTTGGATTTTACAGACGCCGGTGGTGTTGTGAAGTGTTTGCGCAAAGGTGACCATAATACCGTAGATATATGTACTGTCATAAGCAATATGAGATGCAACACTAATATTACTGTTTAAATGCAGTTGGTGAGTGCAAAAGTGTTCATGAAATTGACTGCTCTATAGAGAGAAACGATATCTTTAGCAACGTCATAGTGTCACGGGTTCGATCTCAACTGCAGTGGTTGTATTTCTATGGATGCAAAATGGTAGGGGCCTGTGTGTTCCCAGTGCAGGTTAGAGGAACATAAAATGGTTGAAATTTCCACAGCCCTCCATCACGGCATCCCTCATTTTCATATGGTTTTTAGGATGTTAAATACTACATGTACTAATATTTACTGTTAATATTATTGCGCTTCCACACGTCACATTCACCTCTGTACAAGCTAGATGGTGGAGCACCGGACCTGTGCACCACCCGCGAAATTTTATTTTGTTGTGGCACAGACCAAAAAATTACCACTTCAAAAATGTGACTTTACTACCTTCCCTCCTTCCAAGAAATTTCTGGCTACGCCTCTGCCGTTGACTAAACATCAATTTGGTATTTCAACTCATATTGCTCACAATGCGTTTTCACAATATCGGCACAATGGGCACATACTGCTCAAATGCCATATTCGACATACATTCTTTCGATAGTACCTACACTGACCGAATTATTTTTTTTTCAAATTTTGCACACAGAGAAGGGATATGTAGGTGCATTTGTAAGAATATTCACTAAATAGCAACATGTTCTTTCTTTTTTGCACTCCCACAGACTGAACAAGCAGTGAGCAACTGCAAAGTCTACTTACGCCATACAAACGCTTTTCCTCATACACAACTATTGGGCATTCTTGAATTGCCTGAAAAAAAGACTACTGATGATGCTGAAGCATTATGAAAGCTTGTTTAGACACTCTGCTTTATGAATTTTCATGCACTTACGCTCTTGGCTTTCTCCACAAGCCAGGCACCACGGGCAGCCAAAAAAGCCGTTGAACTGAACTTGTTTCCAACTGCTGCCCTCGCCGGTGCATCAACGCAGACACAGATGGTGTAAATCTTGCTTTGAATAACAGTTGAAGAGCATTTCCAAAAAAGTTCGCCACAGCCACACAATGATTCAATAAACTTCTCCAGAAAGACCAGCATGTTGGGGTGTTTTCGTCCGTACCATAAGCCTCCAAGAATAAAATTCTTATATCTGTAGGGCGCAGGAAGTTCATTTATTATCATTTGTATGGGCCATATTGAGGAATTAGATGATTTGTGTAAAGGGCTGACATCCGTGTTCAAGGTAATAGTGAAATCTCTCCACTTTAACACACCCTTTTCTCGCAAAGTGCGGTGTATCGTGCCACTTGTGATGTCACGAATCAAGCGGCACCCGACTTCTGCCTGGTGCTTCAACTTGGTGAGGTTCTCAAACAAAACACTAGAGAGACTTTCTATAGTGCTGGAAAGTTGCATTCCAACATCCAGAATGAAAAAACAATGTGCCCCCGCTTTTTACCTCCGACATCTTCACAGTACTCCGGCAGACATTGCAAGTCAAGTGGATTTTGTCGCTTGGAATGTCGAGCAGCTTGCCACACTGACTACAGCAATAATGGTATTTGCTGACGGAATCGTATTTCGCGGACCACAATTTCTTCAGTAGGTATTTCGACTGCGGCAGGCCGCACTTTTCGAAACCGAACAATGTTCGAAACCGAACAATGTTCGAAACCGAACAAGTTTCAACAAGTCGTCCACAGCAGACCAGGAGAGGCCGTGAGCCGCTACGAACGACATTATTACAAGGATAGCGACTGCAATTGTGGCTGCTGATCCCGGAAGTGTTTTTGTTCTAAAATCCGCGACGCATCTGGCAAGCAATTCTGATTCGTCGAACGAGGGCACAGAACTACGGTCGCCAAAAATGTCTCCTTCAGTTTCAGGGTTTTGGTCTCGATCTACAGAAGCGCCGTCTCCACAAAGATAGTCACCACTATCTTCTTTGGTTCCGGAGCTTGGGTCTTGATCTGTATCTTGGAAAGGTCGAGTGTCACCGTCTTCACTGTCATTTTCTGAATGATTGCTTTCGTTGTCAGGGCATTCTTCGGTGCTTTGGTATGCATTGTCGCCGACGCCTTGCGCGCTGTTGAAGGAGTCGTCACTTCCTTCTGGCACCTCTGTTCGTACTCCTATAGAACTCTTGTTAACAGAACAGCCGTCCGTGAGACATCGATCTCCTCGTGATGCCTGGGACGCGTGAGAACTGTCTGGTGGCGAGTTCAAAACACCCGCGAGACGAGTCGTAGCGGTCGCCGAAGCACTGCCGGTCGACTGCTGGCTGTACCATCGCGTCGAACGGGGTACTACAAATTCAGTGTCTGGTCCTAAATACAGCTTTCGACGTTTCTTTGCAGTTAGTTGACTCATGACTAGCTAAGCAAAGCACAACTGAAGACCACGATACGATGGTGGAGGCAACGATACGGATGACGAAGGATGAATGACAGCATTAACCGCAGTAGCAGTATAGTCGGTATAGTGCCTGTAATGTAAACGTATAAAAAATAAACATAGTGGCGGAATGCAGACAATGTAAAAGCAAAACATGTGACGATCAGCAACCCACTAAATAAAAATTGGCGCTGTCGTCGACAATGGTGTTTAGATTCTTGCAATTGACGTGTACTTTCGCTATGTAAAGCACGTAACAGGTGGTCATAAAAGTAGTCGCCTCAAGGAATGCACTATTTTTTTATCTGCAAGTTTATCACTGCACAGACTTTTTTTTTAACAAAGGACGGGACCGAGAGATTGTCAGTCCGTGGTTAGAGTTTTATAAAATAATGGTCTGCTCATAACTGTTAATATTGCCCACTGATGCGGCTACCTAAAAGTATTTTCCTTAATAAGCCCATCATTGAATGCTTCTGTATAAAGAGCCAGCTCCAAAACGAGAATGTTCCACCGGCAGCTGTCGATTGTCGAAATTTGTCATGTCTCAACAGCACTTCCCGGAAACCTGACCCCAAAGTTTATCCGCTGAATCAACTAAGAGAGCCGGAAAAAGGACGAAGTAAAATCCCTAAACACTGCCGATCGTGTATATCCGTCTTTTCTCAATGTTTGCAGTTCTCTGAGCGCAATGCTTCAAGCCCACATATCCGCTTTCTACGCACTCGAGCCACCCCAGGTCACACCTGCATTACTACCATGCAGGTCACTGCAGTAGCTGGGGGGGGGGGGGGGGGGTTCAAACTCCTGCCCCCACCCCAAAAGAAATCTTTGGCTGCATCCTGGGTCCTGGGTACAGGTAGACACCGGAGATAGTAAACACGCTAGATTGACGTAAGAAAATGTCGCCGCTTATAGTTGCTCTCAGCGCACATGCATATATTTGCAATAATTTAACATGTAAAGATGCAGACGTGATTGTTGGCCAATGTCAACATGCAACTCTTTCAAATTTAGTTATGCCGCAGGGCACCATCGATCGCTGCAGCATTACTGTTGGTCCTCCTTTGCCGAACTGAAGTACATGTACATGTTACGCACATGAGTATAGTCAAGGGATAAAACGGGCTATTATTTTTTTTGCTTTGACGACTTGTACGCGCAAATACTCGAGATAGAAATATTATGTCGTGACGAATGTGGTTTCTATAAAGGCAATGTTGGCTCTGATCTTCACGTTCGAGTCGAAATTATATGCCGATATTGCAAGACGGGCTCATTACTTAATAAACAATTGTATCGGACCAGTTGCTATGAATCCATCTTAGTAGAAAGCGCAGTCACTATTACACAAAACAAACAACACAAGTGCTTCAGAGACGTTAATAATGAAGAGCCCGCCGAACTAGAAATGTAAGTCAATAAACAATTGTATCGAGCCAGTTGGCATGAATCCATCTTGGTAGAAGTGCAGCTACTATTACACAGAACACACAACACAAGCGCTTGTGTTGTGTGTCCTGTGTAATAGTGACTGCACTTCCTACAAAGATGGACTCATTACTTAGCCCTAAATTAGCCTAATACAATCCCGAAGGTGGAAATTTACATGCCGTGTGGCATGTGCATCAATTCTTTCCCGTTGCTCCACTGCTGATCCTGAAGGTCTGTGTTTGGATCCGGATTTCTAGTAGAGGCGAATATGCTTGAGGCCCTTGTACTTAGATTTCGGTGGACGTTTATGGATTCCATGTGGTCGCCGCTAAGGCGCATCTCTCATTTGTCATCGTTTTGGAACGTTAAACCGCAACATTTTTATTGTTATTGCGAGTGTTATCATTCCGCAATTACCTTTCTAATATGCGAATGCCTATCGTTTCGATAATTATAGCAAGCCGTGCGCTTTTCTTTTTTATCGTGTCGTTCAGTGAATATCGCATAAAAGCAGTGCAGTGGTTTATAGGCTGGTTTCTTCATTAATTGATTGGCATTATCTTGTCGCGCCTGTATATTCATAAATACGATTATGGGTGATGTGTAAAACACGCACGTCTACCAACGTCTTGAAAAATAAGCAAGAACAAAAAAGATGCAATCAAGTACATTTTATTTATTCCTCCAGTGTGCTGTTAAGCGGTAATTGTGGCGTGTGTTCGCATTTTGGATCCGCGCAAACTACAAGTTTTGTAATGTTCTAGCTGGTATCGTAACTCATTTCCTTAAACATAATGCTACCTTATAACATGCTCGCCCCACAAACCCACCAAACCCCTCTCAAAATAGAAGTAAAAAACACCCTCAAGAAGCAATACAGGTAAGTAAATAAAAATACTAAGCAGACCTTTCGAGTTGAATGAGTTGTGATTACATTGTTCTACAACAGTCCAAATCATCAAAAATCAAACACAACCCTTTCTTTTTAAAACTTACTAGCATGTTGTGTCATCTAGTGACAAAAATACATTATTTTACGCGTACATTTACTTTATAAACACAGCTATTATGGTATACTCTCTACACATTATGTGGCGCAAAAATGACTAAACGTTTTACAAGTCAGGTCGTTAGCATGTTTAGTTTAGCCAATCCAAGTGCAGTACTCTACGTTTGAAGTACTGGATGTTTTGGATGAGTCCTGTGAGACGTGCCACGGTAGTAGTGCCTGCAGTCTTTCTTTTTTGTTTTTGAAGTCACTGTTTATTTTGCGCTCCCACTTAATTATGCCGGCAGCACCGAAGGTGGCCTACGTCGTTTACGACGACGGTTACCGGGCTATAGTGAGCGTAAAGCTCATTAAGGACTTCAAGCCGGCGAGTGTGGCTGACTGCCAAAAACACAAAGAAATATATTGGAAGAGCAATGAAGCAGGGCACGTCGACGAAGGGTATTATCGAGGAGACGTCATTCTCCTTGGTGGTGAGTTCTGTCTTCTTTGAGGTGTTAATTTTGGTGGCGTTTAGGAATCCGTTTTACAATACAGAAAAAATGCGTGGCAGACGTCGCTACTTGCTCCTGTGTTATTCGGCGCGTAGTCAAAATAAGACGCACGGAATTGCTTCTGTGTTTTCAGTGTGCCTTATTTGACCCGTTGGTGGTGGTTGCGCAACTACTGCTAAGTTGTTCATGCTTATTAGCCCACGTAGCTCTTTTCGTGTGCACGTGGTGGTCGTCTCGGGCACTCAATTTATGATTTGGAATACGGTATGACCTTGCGGGCTGCTATACAAAGAGGCAAAACATTTTTCATGTATACTCTAAATGTCATTGGAATGTTTCAGCAGTCTTTCAGTCCACAAGCGCACCACGATTGGGCTTAATCAAAACACGTGCGTAGCAGAAAAAACAGCGAGAAAGTGATCATTCTGTAATGTAGGAAACCAGAAGACAAATTGGGCACTTATTCACAGTGACAGTCATCCCGGTGGACGCAAAGAACAATTAAAATGTCCGTGAAATGTTATATTGTTCAGCTGGTCGAGTAATTTAAGGCGTGCGGTCCCCCCGCCGCGGTGGTCTAGTGGCTAAGGTACTCGGCTGCTGACCCGCAGGGCGCGGGTTCAAATCCCGGCTGCGGCGGCTGCATTTCCGATGGAGGCCGAAATGTTGTAAGCCCGTGTGCTCAGATTTGGGTACGCGTTAAAGAACCCCAGGTGGTCTAAATTTCCGGAGCCCTCCACTACGGCGTCTCTCATAATCATATAGTGGTTTTGGGACGTTAAATCCCACATATCAATCAATCAATCAATCAATCAAAGCGTGCGGTCCGTCGGCATATAGGCAGTTCAGGCAGGTTAGACCTGTTCGGTAATGCGGGTATATACTATGTCTTGTAACAACGCCATAAATGTTATCATCTGCCTTTCAAGATCGTATTATTGATCATCTTCAATGCTAAAACAACTCTTACTGCTTATTGTTAACCTAAATAAAACCACAGCCCTTATGTAATGCCCCTCCTAGAAAGGGGGGCCTTTAAGGTAATAAACTGAACTGAATGCCCAGCTTGCGATCAGCTGAGCTACACATATTTTCTGATTATCTTGTTCTAGTTTGAACTTGACGCAATCTTTGCACCTAGACATTTCAATTGACAAGATCTTTGAACTGCTGCATGTTGAAGCTATAAGTAAATGGCAATGCCAAAATTATTTTGACGAGTTTAATGTAATTAGATGTTTTTTCTATAGAATAGAATGCAATGGTAATAAAATAGAACTTGAAAAGCTACTGCGGGACAGTTAATAAGCATTCCTAGGAATGGTGTTGCTCACACAGACTGAATTACGTTCAAAAGCTTTGACTAATTGTTTTGGTGATGTGTGTCCCAATAGCTCATATGTGATCACCTGGTAAATTAATTGAGATTGTGCTATAACTAGGAACATGTGGTTTGTCTCAAGGTTTAAATACTTGCATAACTCTTACCATCAGGCATTGACTTGCATCATCTAGAAGCGAATGCATGTACAGCGCAGCTTTCTTTCTGCAGAACCAAACTTTTGTGGTAGAATAGATATGTAGTTTACTTTGCATGCATTTGTGGTCTTCATGCCACATTGGTGCTTTAGTGGCCTGCTAAAATTTAATTTCGCTTGATAATTTCTGTAGCCACCTTCAGTGACCTTATCCAGAAGATGGGAAAGAAGCGGCTGTTGGTTCCTGACACTGTCTTTTATGACATAGACAGTGAAGAAGAGACAACTGAAAAGGTAACATACATGAAACTTTTTGTTTTCTTGAAATCGTCCGTGACCTGCATCAGGCACCTGGGCAAGGAGTGACTATTGCATTTTCAAATATAAGTGCTAATACTATGCTGCCAGATTTGGTACTTATAGCACTTATAACTGTATTGAAATGGCATAATTCTAAATTTCATGAAGCTGCAAAACAAGGATGAGATGTTCCTCTGTGACTGTGTTTGGCAGTTTTATAGCAGTGGAAGCTGCTCAGAAGTTCTTTGAAAGGACAAAAGTCTTGGAGAGCTCTTCTTACAGGGCACTATGTGTAGATAATGCAGCTAGTGTACAATGAGCATCAATTTTGAAGTGGTGATAAAATTACAGCTTCTTGAATAATCGCCCTCCCAGTGGACGATTCCCATTTCGCGGTTTTACATCGAGCAACAGTCTTCTGATGTGTACGGGACACGGGAGATGCAAAGTCAGGGTTGCAGCACCCTTACAACCGATAGGTGGCAAAACATACTGAGAAACTACCATTGCTTTCGCAACAGGTGAGAAGGCCTTAAGGAAAGGAGCATGCATGTGCAGTCTGTTGTGGCCATTGTCTGACAAAGAGGGGAGGGGGGTCCTTACAGGGTATTAGGACAAAAAGTGCTGTAGAATACTGGTTATAACTTGATTATTTATGAAAAAAGTCAATGATAACTGGTAAACAATGACAAGTAAACCTAATTGAGTTACCCAGAATGTTAGTTTTGGAAAAGTAATTGATTACTTGAAACTTGTTGGGTATAAATCTCATCAGTGTACACAAAGCTAGGTAGGCATAATATGGCTGCTTGTTACACAAATGGTAACTTTGCCCTGCACAGAGTGACATTAGAGAGAATAGCAGGCACAGAGCAGCAACTTCCAGCATTTTGGTTACAATTTACTTAGTGACCTATGTTAAATTTCACAGATATGCTTTTGTCAGCTTTTTAGATGACATTGTGTGTTAGTGTTGTCGCTTTTATCCTATTATGTGGCAACAGTTGGTATGGCATAGTTGTTTTTGTTGCAGTCATGGTAACTATCTGTTTATTGATGTTGTGATGCAGCTAAGAATTTTTCTAGACAATTTAGCGCAAGTCTGGGGGGTGCGGAAATTGCACAGTTTGAAATCGAATATCACTGCAGCTATGGTGGCTGTGGTGGTTATCGGGATGCCTTGGAATGTGAGAGATGTTATACCCTTGACACACGGCAAATTCAATGCCATTCACAACAAATTACATTAAGCTGACCTAATTTCATTTTACCTGCGTGCTGTCCCATGACAAAAACAAATGTCGGTTTGAAATGATGACCATGACCTCAGCCCTCCTGACCCATGGCTTTGGGAAAAATAAACATATAATTAAACTTGTATGTAACATGCGCGTATCCACAAAATAATTTTTATGGGTGGAAAGATGCACCTATATTAAAAAAACTAGCAGTTTTAAATGAAAACTTGCCACAGCTGCACGACACACTCGTATACCGGTGGCCGATGGTATGACCGGGCAGGAGTACAGTCAACTGAAGCAGGGTGCACAACCTACTCCCCCGATGCAGAAATGAGATGGCAGCAACGATTTCATGTAGTCACCACCTTGGCCACCACTTGATTAATATCCACAATACAGGCAATAATGACAACAGGCCACAAACGAAACATGCCCTGCGTTAAGCTGTTGTCATGGAGAGTAGCTTCTTTTTAACGCTATGGCATTAGAGAGCTCGATTTGCAGAAATTCCGGCGTAGGCATCATTGGTTGTGAGCGAAAAATCATCTTATGCGCTACTGAAAAACTGAGAATAATGCAAGTAAAATAAACAATAAAAATTCTTGAGACGCAGTTCCTTTGCATGGCAAGCGAATTTTCTACCACACGGCCACGTATCTGTTTGGAAATACAATGAACGAACTTCCTCTGCTTGGAACTACAGTGAAATTACCTTTCATACTTAACAAACACACCCGTCCTGTATACATGCTTTACAATGCAACATGAAATATTGCAGGAATAATGCGTGGTACAACCTGCCATTTCTAGCGGGCGTCATAACATGTCATTATCATAATGGTTTGGAGGTTTAAAACCGGTCACGCACTACCAAAGGGACATGCGCTACTGTACCTATTCCCTTAAGGCCACATAGTGGGTGCGTAAGAAGTTCGAAAAGGTTTCATGCACCAAGTGTTCGATGCACGTAGTAGCAACAGGATATCCTTATTGCTTCAACTCCTGAAAAAAAAAGCTTTAGGGTCCCTTAATTTGTTTTTTTTTAACTTTTGCACCTGCTATCATGTCATTAAACCAGTAATAAGTTGAGCTAGTAAGGAACAAGATCTTCATAAATTATAAAATGTATATATACTGAATTTATAGCCATTTCCCTAAAGGTCCCTGACATTGAGACTACTCAGTCAGAAATCGAATGCGATTGTGTTGCAGGAACTCGTTCCACAGAAAAGGTCGTTTTCATCAAATGGCATTAGTTTCCCCGTGTGACAGCAAAGAAAGGGCACTGCAAACGAATGACATTAGATCTGCTGTGTGACAGGGTGTTAGAATGCTCACTAGTCATGGCTGGAATATGCTAGATATCATTTTAACTTATGGTGTAGTAGCGCAAATTTGATGGGGACACTGAGGACAAAAAAAGACTGCACTCGCTAGTCTCACAGTGGCATGTTTTCTTGTCCTCAGGTCCCCGTCGAGTTTGCACTACTATACCATATGTTGAAATGATATCTCACCTACTAGCCCAGCTTTCAACCCTACTGAACTTCATACGCTAGGTAGTTGCTGCAACCTGAATTATGTTTGTATCAATGGAGCGTTTATGTTTCCTGGCATACTTGCTCGTTTTTGGCTTCTAATCAGTGATGTTGGCTTTGGGTTGATGTGTTTATTTGCTAGCATTCAAAAAAAAAGAAAAAATCCGCAACCAAGAACAAAGAGGCGCCGAAGCAGTGCGAGCTCCGAAAAAGAGCTTGTCGAACTGAGTCGGCTCGAAAAAGAGAGGAACCTTACGAGGCAGCTCAAGAAAAAGCAAAGACTAGAGGAAATAATAGAAATACTTGAGAAAAAAATGACAAGCTGCAAGACATGCTGCAAAACGAACTCAGTAAGTTATATTTATTCCATGCTGTCTTTTAGAATTTTTTAAAAATGATTTTTCGTGCAGTCAGTGAGTGCTGTGGTTATGTTTACCCTGACACTTTTTCTTTGGCATCTTCATGTTATTTCGATGCTTTTTGTTCCACATTAAGGAAGTGGTACCTGAAATAGCCCTTTGGAATAATGTTGTACAGTCGACATCCGATTTAGTGGACACTCAAGGGATTGCGAAAGGTCCGGAAAATCAGGCAGTCTGGAAAAACGTATGCAAGTAAAAATACACTTTTTAAATAGGTATTTTTCACTGACGGAAAGGGTCACGGCAGGAGTACAGGATTCTCGTTGCAATTCAACAAGTGCATTATTTAGGTGGCCCCGAAAAGAGCCGTTTCTAATAAAAAAAGCGAAAAGAAAAAATTTGATGTGACCGACGCTACTGCATTTGTAAAAATTAAGCGCTAGAAGGACTCGCTTATTTTCGTTTGCACGGAGTTCCACTTGCCCCCATTATGTTTGCCTCAATACCAGCTGATGTCATGCTGTCACTGTACACCTATGACGATGTCAAGCTCGCGTGAACACCGAACTTGTTGCCCGTGTAGGCTCTGCCTCTTTGATCTCTGTGTCGGAGTTGTCGAGACCTTTAGTAACTTGAATGATTTCGTCACCGGTAAATTCCGCACACAGCTCAAGATTTTTGCTAGCGTCGGCAAAGCCCTCCAAGGTTATCCCGGCTGAAATCGAAACACCAGCACTGTGTGGGTTTTAAAGCTGGCGTGGCGAAAACAGTTCCTGGGGGTCTGTTGCGTTACCGCCTTCTATGAGACGGGAAGCATGCCGACGGAAGACTATAGGTCAACAGCGTAGCTTTCCCGCTGGAGCACAGCCTTATAGTAACATTAGTAACAGCACCATGCAGTTGTGACCACAGGTTTGTCTAAGCCATGGCTGGCTACAAATTGGCGTGCGCTGGATTCCGGCATTTGCGGTGTCGAGGGTACGGCAGCCACGTCACAGTGGGTTCGAGGGTACGAAAAGAACCAAAATAGTGGTGCTGATAGTGACTTCAAGTCCGCAGTTAGCAGTAAAAAGTTAGCAGTAAAATTGGACGGTGAAAGCTATAAATGTCCGAAATTTAGGACTTTTTAATACATTGACTGTATGGGGAACTTGATGATGCCACAGATCAGTCCAGGAAATCAGGCATGCCCAGGATTACAGTAGTCCGAGAAATCGGACGTTAACTGTATGATCAGAATTAAGAAAACCAAAACAATGCAGCCCTTTATGGAATCAGATTTGTGTGAGAGAGTGGCCACTTAGTATGGAAACAGCTGTGATAGTTGCTGAATGGTGTTTCCTTCTGCGACAGTGCAGTGGTTACATCAGCACTAGCAGGAATCAGCAGCCAGCAAAGCGTATGTTCTGTATGAATCGACTCCGCTCCTCCTACCCTTTTTCACCAAACTGTGGACGGCTCCAGCAAGGTAACAGAAAAAAATGTGGCTTTAGGCACGATTCCATCAGACACCACCCATCAAAGTGCATTCTTTCTCATTAAATTCATATTGCCACGTTCCATTTCCCAAGTTTTTGTTATCGTCCCAAAACACCACACGATTCTCAGCGCAAACCGCGCCTGCAGTTTTCGAGAGGGTTCCGGACTGTAGTAGATCATTTCGATAAGATCACGCCCACTGTGCAAATGGTACAGATTGTTCTGGAACGTACGCCGCCGCCAGCGATAGCGCTAGAACATTCGACGGCGGGAGTATAAATGCCGACGCGCTTCGCCACTTGTCAGTTGTTGATCGAAGGCCGACGCTCCGTTCGCCGCTATCAGTCTGAGACTGCTATCTGTGCGAGACTGCTGCTGTAATTGGACTTTCTGTTTATCGGGCACAGGTTCGCCCAAATAAACAGTTAAATCCCAACAAGAAGTCTCCTGTCTTCGACCACGTCACGACCCCGTGACATTTGGTGGAGGTGCTGGGTACACGGCTTGACGGTGGCGTCCGGTACATGAACGAAGCAGCACCTCCATGAGAGGTGCTGTGAGAAAGAAAGATGTCATCCTTGGCAAGGACTTCTTATGCCTCCATGGTGCTGTCATCAACCTAAAAAGAAAGTCGATAACGTTATCCAAAGAAGAAGCACTACCGCCGCGCACCCTGTCGGGACACCATGCCTTAAATGTGCTGGAAAAACAAGTCACCATTCCGCCTCGCTCAAGCGTCATTATTTCAGTCGGCGCTTCTAAATCACCTGACTTCGAAGGCGTCGTTGAAGGCAGTCGGCATCTGTTGGTCACCCGAAATATATGCGTCGCAAAAGGAATTGCAGAGTTGCGGGGAGGCAAAGCAACGGTTATGCTCACAAATTTCAGCAATGAGTACAAACATGTGAACAAAGGAACAACGGTCGCATACATCGAAGAAATTGCCGAAGCCACCAGTGCTTTCGCCCTCGCCGATTCTGCGGAACCTGCTCAGAGGAACCAAGCCCCTCCCATAGCTTTCGACGTCAATCCCAGACTTTCGAACGATAAGCAAGAACAGCTCAAGGCCCTGCTCCTGCAATACGAAGATTGCTTTTCGTCGTCATCGCAAATTCGGCAGACCCCAATCACGAAACATCGCATCATAACCGAAGAAAATGCCAGACCACTCCGTCAGAGTCCGTACAGGGTTTCGACGCGAGAACGTGAGGCCATATAGAGACAAGTTGATGAAATGTTGCGGGATGACATTATCCAGCCGTCCAAGAGCCCATGGGCATCCCCCGTGGTGTTAGTGAAGAAAAAGGATGGGACCCTACGTTTCTGCGTCGATTATCGCCACCTGAACAAAATCACAAGAAAGGACGTGTATCCTCTCCCACGAATAGACGACGCACTTGATCGGCTCCATAACGCCAAGTACTTTTCGTCCATGGACCTCAAGACTGGCTATTGGCAAATCGAAGTCGACGAAAGAGACCGAGAGAAGACGGCGTTTATAACACCGGACGGCCTCTTCGAGTTTAAGGTGATGCCCTTCGGCCTTTGCTCAGCGCCTGCAACTTTTCAACGCGTTATGGATACAGTACTGGCAGGATTGAAGTGGCAGACTTGCCTTGTGTACTTGGACGACGTCGTCGTGTTTTCCTCGAGTTTCGACGAGCATCTTCGGCGCCTTGAAGCTGTACTTCAAGCCATCAAGACTTCCGGACTCACACTGAAGCCAGAAAAGTGCGGATTTGCGTATGAAGAGCTCTTGTTTTTGGGGCACGTTATTAGCAAGTCTAGATTTCGTCCTGATCCACGAAAAACAGCCGCCATCACCGAATTCCCGCCGCCCACTGACAAGAAAGCCGTGCGCGATTTCTGGGCCTGTGCGCCTATTATAGACGGTTCGCGAAAAACTTCGCCCGCATCGCCGATCCTCTCACTAACCTTACCAAGGCCGACGTGGAGTTCAAGTGGGAAACGCCACAGGAACACGCTTTCCAGGAGCTTAAACATCGCCTCCAGACGCCTCCGTTACTTGCCCATTTCGACGAATTCGCCGAGACAGAAATACACACTGACGCAAGCAGCGTAGGTCTTGGACGCCGTTCTTGTGCAGAGGGCTGACGGACTTGAAAGGGTTATTAGTTACGCCAGCCGATCGCTATCCAAAGCAGAAGCAAATTATTCCACAACAGAAAAGGAGTGCCTCGCCATCATCTGGGCTACGTCGAAATTTCGCCCATACCTCTACGGCAGGCCCTTCAAAGTTGTGAGCGACCACCACGCCTTGTGTTGGCTAGCCACTTTGAAGGACCCTTCAGGTCGCCTCGCACGATGGAGCCTAAGACTTCAAGAATATGACATTACTGTCATTTACAAGTCCGGCAAAAAACACTCCGACGCCGACTGTCTCTCTCGTGCGCCTGTCGACCAACCACTACCCGACGACCCGGATGACGACTACTTCTTGGGAACGATAACTACCGACGACTTCGCTGAACGACAGCGGGCCGACCCGGAACTTAAGGCCCTAATAGAATACCTCGAAGGCAGGACCGCCGAAGTCCCGAAGGTATTCAAGCGCGCACTTGCGTCGTTTTTTCTACGAAATGGTCTTCTACAAAAGAAAAACTTTTCACCGCTTCGGGCTAAGTATCTCCTTGTGGTGCCTTCAGCTCTGCGACCAGAACTCCTGCAGGCCCTGCACGACGATCCGACGGCAGGGCACCTCGGTGTTTCTCGCACGCTCGCGAGGATACAAGAAAGGTACTACTGGCCGCGTCTTACCACCGACGTAACTCATTATGTGAGGACATGCCGGGACTGTCAGCGACGCAAGACACCGCCGACAAGGCCAGCGGGACTTCTGCAGCCAATTGATCCACCTTGCCGACCTTTCCAGCAGATCGGTATGGAACTACTGGGGCCGTTCCCGACGTCGGCTTTCGGAAACAAGTGGATCGTGGTAGCTACCGACTACCTCACCCGCTACGCCGAGACAAAAGCCCTGCCAAAAGGCAGTGCATCCGAGGTAGCTAAGTTCTTCGTCGAAAATATCGTCCTACGTCACGGCGCCCCGGAGGTCCTTATCACCGACAGAGGAACGGCATTCACTGCCGACTTAACTCAAGCGATCTTGGCATACAGCCAAACAAACCACCGCCGGACGACAGCGTACCACCCTCAGACCAACGGCCTCACCGAGCGGCTTAACAAGACGATCGCCGACATGCTGTCAATGTACGTCGATGTCGAACACAAGACGTGGGATGCCATTCTTCCGTATGTGGCCTTCGCATACAACACGGCGGTGCAGGAGACGACGCAGATATCTCCATACAAATTGGTCTACGGAAGGAGCCCGGCAACGACCCTCGATGCCATGTTACCCAACGTCACCGACGAAGAAAACCTCGATGTGAGCGAGTACCTTCATCGCGCCGAAGAAGCTCGACAACTTGCGCGGCTCCGTATCAAGAATCAACAGACGACCGATAGCCACCGTTACAACCTTCGACGACGCTTCGTGGAATACCAGCCCGGTGAACCTGTTTGGGTGTGGACGCCGATACGCCGACGTGGACTAAGTGAAAAGCTTCTGCGACGGTACTTCGGACCGTACAGGGTGATTCGACGTCTCGGCCCACTTGATTGCGAGGTTGTCCCCGACGGCATCACGAACTCTCAACGACGCCGATCGCGACCTGAAGTCGTCCATGTCGCACGACTCAAGCCGTTTCATGCGCGTTAACAAACTGAAACAGTGTTTTTTTGTATTATTGTTGTATCGTAATGTATTCATTGTACTTTCTTGCA
This sequence comes from Rhipicephalus microplus, assembly GCF_043290135.1. NCBI lineage: Eukaryota > Metazoa > Arthropoda > Arachnida > Ixodida > Ixodidae > Rhipicephalus > Rhipicephalus microplus. The sequence continues at coordinate 46,169,967 of NC_134701.1, forward strand.
TTATTATTGTACCTTCATCTTTAGTTAAAGCATCGAGACGATGCCTTTTTCAGAGGGGGGCAATGCCACGTTCCGTTTCCCAAGTTTTTGTTATCGTCCCAAAACACCACACGATTCTCAGCGCAAACCGCGCCTGCAGTTTTCGAGAGGGTTCCGGACTGTAGTAGATCATTTCGATAAGATCACGCCCACTGTGCAAAAGGTACAGATTGTTCTGGAACGTACGCCGCCGCCAGCGATAGCGCTAGAACATTCGACGGCGGGAGTATAAATGCCGACGTGCTTCGCCGCTTGTCAGTTGTTGATCGAGGGCCGACGCTCCGTTCGCCGCTATCAGTCTGAGACTGCTATCTGTGCGAGACTGCTGCTGTAATTGGACTTTCTGTTTATCGGGCACAGGTTCGCCCAAATAAACAGTTAAATCCCAACAAGAAGTCTCCTGTCTTCGACCACGTCACGACCCCGTGACAATATGTACCGGGGGGGGGGGGTCAGGCGGCTTAGCAGAGGAGGAACATATAACGTCACGACCCACCCTGTTGGAACTATTATCTTTCTTCAAAAAATTTATGTAACAAAAATGCATCTCTTTAGCAGGAATCGATCATTAGAGAGGCCTGCCTTTGAAAATTATAAGGAACAGTTTGAATTGTCTGACACTTAGAGGAGTTGTTAGTGTACAACTGTCTCAAGAGCAAGGCTGGGCAGTATCGCGATAGTAAGTATTTCAGAGATACTTTTGAGTGTCTGTATTGCTGTATCGAGATACTTCTTAAAAATGTATTTGTATGTAAGTAGTGAAATACTTTTACGATGTATCGCCCGTATCGCAATACTATCCAGGGCATGGGTATGTGGTTACTTTTTTTTCGGAAATGAGCTGAGACGTGTTTACAATGGCAAAAAAAATCATATGCTGGGACCTTAGCATTGTGTGGCGAGATATGCACCCACCATTTCTACATTTATTCTCGGGGGGTAACTGACTCCTACCTTCTTGATAGTGAGCTAGTTGCTTTTCTACCCGCATTTAATTGTGCATGCAGAACTGGATTGTGTTTGAATAATCACCTGCTTGGGAGCTTGCCAATAGTGTTATACTGCCATTTTGAATTCCAGCAGTGAGGAGCATTGAATATGGCGCATTGGGCGCCAACCATCGGCGTCATTTTTAAAATGTGTTCTCTCATGCCAATTTAACAAGCAGTGCTTCTTTTTTCTCGTTTTTTTCTTGTTTTTTTGCGACATCTATTTGAAAAAGCGGAGCTTATCGAGGAAGCCACAAACCACTTAAAAATTTGTTGTGTGGTGCCGTGTGCCATCAACGATACTTCTTTCTCCAAATCATTTCTGGAAGACAGCAAGTGCAGCCACACGCTTGCTAGCCCGAGTCAAATGTGACCAGCACAGTTTGAAGTTTCCCGTCTACAGAAAAAAACACACAACATCAGGTACCGGCATTGACTTGGTGCAACTGACAAACCAGAATATAACGATGGTTGTTTCACTTGTCGCTAGAACCAATAGCATCTGCACAATGCAGACCAGCAGGGCTGCTGACTTACAGCAAGTTCACAGAGATCTCTTAGCATCCGGCTACTCGAACTCTGGTTAAACGCCAGCTCTTTCAGCCGCAAAGATCTGATCGTGTGTTCCCAAGAAAACGTGCCGCTATACTGTACGTGTCTGATGCGTGCGAGTCAGGCACTAGTTCAAAAGCTATTACGATGTCCATGTAGTTTCATTCCTACAAATTGCATTATCGGCTGGTAAAAATGAAGGACAAAAAAATAAGGGATCTTGATGCTTATTGAATACCTTGTAGACTGTGATTGTGTATATATCAATGAGACTGGAAATTTTGAGCATCAAATCAGACAGCATGTCAATGATGTCAACGAGGTAAAGGTGTCTTCCAATGCCTTGGCAAAACACCCTGAAAACTTGAACAATAAAATAGATTAGCATAACGGCATACGCTTAGAAAAAAAACTCTTCAGGACACCACTTGCAATCAATGCTGATTTAAACAATAGATACACATAACACATGGAACCATTGATAATACATGGAACCTTCTTTCTTATCTACACTCGCGGTTTTGAGTCACTTTTGAAGTCCTCATAAGCATATTTTCACTCCATCTAGCTGTCACTCCGAACAAGACTCCCATCATGAGAGCTGAAATGTCTCATTTGTATTCTTTTCGTGGTTGGTGTCATTATTTATCATGTTCTCACCCTAACAGGCTTCAGTCAATATCTCAACTTCACGCATCTTTTTGAGTGGGATGTATAATACACTATGCATGGGATTAATTTCCTTTTGTTTATAATACGTTTTCTAGAGAGTAAATTGGTAAGGCAACTTGGTTGGAGCACTTCAGAGTATGAAAGAGTTTTATGGCACCCGAGGATTTTAGCAATAAGCACTCCGGTAAAATCGGGAAAAATATCAGACTGTCACGCTGGAGTAGCTTTGTGCAAATACAACATAATTATGTTTGTAATAATCAGGTTGTAGTATATTGAAGTTCTGAAAAACTAATGCTTCGTTCAGGATGCAATTAAGAAATGTGCGCTCTTTATTTTTCACATTTTCTCTCTTACAGAAACATTGGCTAGCCGTTCCTGTTGCAGCCACGAATGCAGCACAAGCACATCCACTAATCATGGCGCCTATGAACATGAGGCCACCCACCGGAGCATTCAAGAGAAGGTATGAGCATATGACAATGCATTAAGATGCTTCATCAAGTGCGAAAAGTGGCCGTCAGCACCAACAAAAGTGACAAATATTACCTTGTGATGCAATCATCGTGGCATCAGAAATAAGTTTCCCAAATTGGTCGTGTCATCACGACGTCACATGATGTCATTGCTTGTTCTAAGGTAGCCTATCCCGTAGGCATTTGTGAAACAAATGGGAGTGCAGAAAGATGTTGGGAGTCGTGGCGGGTCAATACAATCGACTTAAAAGAAAAAGAAGATTTTCGTTATCTGTTGTTTTAAAGCAGCCGTGAAGGGGAATGAAGCTGTGCCCAGTTGTTATTTTCCTGCTTCAGTATTGATTAGACACGCCGATTTCAAAACATTTCGATGCAATATTCAGTCAACCGTGTGCATCATCACACATTGCTGCACAACTTATGAAAGAGGAAATATATTTATGATGGCACAATCGAACCAGTATGGTATTACAAATCTCACTCAACTATGGCTTGGCAAACATGACTGCGTTGCCATGTTTGTTAACGGAGACTTCTCATAGGTCGACTTGAAGTGATGTCAGCAGTACAGTTGAGGCAAATGTGCGAGCTGGAGAATCAAAGTTGTCGACCTTTATTGTTGGATTACCGGTCCAGAAACTTTTTGTGTCAAGAAAGTGCTTATTTTGAAATAAAATCATGTTTTAGTGGTCTGCATCAGGTAGCGCACTTTAATTTACCCGCCTCAAGAAGCGGAAAGTCTCACGTCACTGTTGCCTTGCACAAAGTTGCCCGGCTTTTTACTGTACGGTTGCCAATACTAATAGCGAAATTAAAGCACCAGGAGCCGCATCAGCAACAGCGGCCATCGATCAATTTCCTACAATAGGCTCCGAAATAGCAGACATGTTTTGGCTCAACAGCGCCGCGCTAGATGGCACGGCCTGTCTAGTTTAACCAGGAACAAGTTAAATTTTCTAACCACTTGTGCCATTCCCCATTGTAACTCCCGCCGGTTCTTTTTTCATGAGAAAGAACTCAACAAGCAGCATTTTTTTACGTCCTTTGATACTTGGAAGGTTCTTTATTTAGTGAGCTAGTTTGATTACGCGTGATTAATTGTAGGCAGTTTGTCTGACGTCATAAGGATCATTTCAAGAACGTCCTACTGCGGCGCATTTGTTCCCGTGCATTTACCTTAATTTCTCGGCAAGTAGGGCACTGCTGTTGATAATACTGTCGTTTTAGATGACATACAATGAGCTTTAACTGTCCCGTGAATTGTTATTACTTAATTAGGCGTGTTTGAGTTAATGAGATTTCACTGTATTGCACCAAAAACAAAGCGCCAAAAGCATATTGGAGTGAGTTCAGACAAGTTAGATACAATCATAAAACTGACAAAAAACAAATTCGATTCAACTTACAAAAAAAAAGTTTATGCTTCAAAAGTGTAATATAGATTTTTTTTGCATATTCAGGCAAGGCCGTTGCAGTTCATGCAGCCATCGCTACACGCATCGCCACCGTCGCCACCACCTATATGGTCGTGCTCGCCATTGTCTCCACAAGGGTGGTCAGCAACGCTGCCTTTGCCATCGCCGCAGCACTTACTGCTACCAGAGCCTCCGTCGCCTTCTTCAGAGCAGCCACGGATGAAGCCATGCCCATTGATGCCACCGGTACCACGCCCTGGAACTACTTCAAGTGATTCTCAAGAACCTACCAGCCAGGTGTGTACTTTATAATTGAAATGGCTGTTTCTTTGTTTTTTTTTCAATTCAATATAAGGGTTATATTGTCAGGCTAGCCTCCTGTACCTTTTCAGTTTGTTTATTTAATCAATATACATCTAGTCATTGTTAGTTGTATGCAGACAAGTATTTTAAAGTTGAGCAAATGCAGTTTGACCATCTGTCAATGCCGAATTGCACTGGTTCAGCAGGATAAAAATTTTCTCGCCGGGTTCCCCTGGTCAATTCGGAGCAATTTCCCGCTTTCTACTGGCAGAATCGGAGCAAACCACTCCGCAATGGGGCTTCCATGTTGTTTCATCTGGCAGAGGTAGATTGTTCTGGAACTCCGGCAATGCAGGGCTGTCATTTTTGTTACGATCGGGGAATAAGGTTGTCTTCAACGTTTTTTTAGGTGGTGTCTCATCACCCTATGGATTTCTTTACATTCTAAATTTGGCATCGTTTGACTTTGCTGGAATGATGATGATGATATATGGTGTTTTTTGGCGCAAGGTCCATTTGATGGCCAAAGAGCGCCAGTTCATGGGACAACGAATGTGGACAATGTGATTAGTGGCTGTATAAGGGCCATAAAATTCCTCGCGGTAAGGCGGGTAAAAACATACAAGTAATAAAATCATGACCATGCCGTGAAATGTGTGTGTGGTGTGAATAGATGACAAAAGTTGGTGATAATGTAAAACGATTGTGGACATGTATGGCATTAGCACAAGTACCTCACTCGTTCATACCCTTGCGTCCAAGGGCCGTGAGGCAAGTGCTTTCCTGTGTAGCCACCGCAGCGAAAACCTCCCTGGAGAGGTCGTGCTACGGGATGCCCGGGTATATGATATGAAAATTATGAATTTCTTTTAAAAACGCTAACAATGACTTATGACTAAAAAGCGGTTCCCTACCAACGAACATTGCAGGGTGTAAAGGTATATGTTGTAGGTAGGGTAATGGAAAATGCTGTTTTCTTAGAGTTTCTAATTGTTTACATTGGATTAAAACGTGAAGGACTGTTGATGCCTCACCACATTTGTCACACAATGGTGGATCGCCACCGGACAAAAGATATGTGTGTGCCGTGTATGTGTGTCCTATCCTGAGTCTAGTTAGTATTACCTCTGTATGATGTGATTTTGATACTGGCAGCCAATGACGAAGGTGTGGCTTAATAATCTGTAGTGTGTTTTGTGTGTGTGTATCCCACTTGCTCTGCCAGAAGTCCCAGAGGTTTCGTTTGAGAGACGGCTTAAGATCAAGGGCCGGGATTATTATGGGTGTAGGGGCAGTGCTTTTGTGGACGGATGCTGCGAGCTGATCCGCCCTCATGTTCCCTTGGATCTCACGGTGCCCTGGCACCCAGCACACTACAACATGTTGTTTGAGTGTGTAGAGTGTGCACAAAATGGAGTAAAGTGAGACAAGGACCGGGTTTTTTTGTTTTTTAGGACTGTGCAGAGCTGTTACCACACCGAGGGAGTCTGTATAAATTACTGCTTTTTGTATTTGTAATTGTTTGATGTGTTTAGCTGCCACAAGTATCGCGTAAGCTTCTGCTGTGAAGATACTTGTGCCTGGATGTAGAGGGCCAGCATCCGAAAAGGATGGGCCGACAGCAACGTAGGACACATAGGAGTTAGACTCGGAGGCATCTGTAAAGAACTCAGGACGTGTGTATGTGACGCTATGATGACTGGGTGACGTGGCCTGGCTCATACGCCATGTTTATTCCATTCTGTGACTTCCTCCTTCTCTGCTTCTACCAACCATCACTTCATACGTCACACGATTCCCCCTCCCCCCGAAAGAAGACATGGATTACGAACAAACAAGAAAAAGCAAACAAAGAGATGTTAAAAAGTCACAAACGTCGAAATTCACAATTGGTTCTATGCTCCAGGGTAGTTCCGTAAACTTTCAAAGACTTCAGGGGAGTGCAGCAGTCCGGTTAACGCAGGAGTTCTGGTGGGCGAGGCTGGTGGTTGCGTCCTGGATAACACAAAAATGCTTTGGACGTGGAGATAGGGGTAACCACAGCTGGTATTCTTGTGAAGAACGAACGAGGCTTAAACATTTTGCAGAATCGACAGTTTCGATATTGTACGCATCGAATTCCTCGTCGTGGGTGATACAAAGGCCGTGCAGGCAGCTTGCGTGCGCGTTGATCGAGGTTGATTGGGCGCTGCCTGTGTAACTGCCGAGTACAAGGGGTGCTTTTGTGGCTTTTGGAAAATTTTCCATAGCGATGTCGCAGATGTTTTGATCGAAGGCCCATTTTTGATCTCTGGTGGAGAATGTATCCACGACGATGGGCCTTTTCGCTATGTTCTTTGAGCCTTAAGAGTGGTTTCGATGAAGTTTTCTTTCGTCGTTGACAATGTTGAAGCGTACGTTGACGTTGTAGTTTCTCGGTTTCGTCGACTCGCTTGGAGTGTAACATTGATCGTGGTGTGCCAGGATTCTTAGCGATTTCTCCGCAGGCTTCTACAACGCCAACCAATGCAGCTGTTTTTGGCACAAGACGATGTGGGGGGTTTCGCGCACTTGAATCTTCTGTATTCATAAACCGCTCATTGTTGGTGGTTGCCTGAAGAGTACTTGTGTCATCCGAAGTACCACCTGAGCTTTTGTTTTCATCGTTGGCAGTGAGGTTGTATACTAGATTCACGTCGATTTGATCTGTTGGTTGATGAATACCAGTCGTTTCTGCAGAAGACTTTTCTTCACATGATGCTGATTGTGAATGCTTCTGTCTTTGCTGAGCTGCTGAGCTGAATACTTTGACAGAATAAGATTTTTGTGAACATTCGTTGTCTGCTTTGGTTTCGCGCGAATTTACTAACTCATCATGCGTAAATGCGAGGGTCTTATGAGGTGCTTCCTCAGGTTTATCAGTAATGTTGATGACAGGTGATACCAAGTTAGTCTGCAAGGTACGCATGCCGCACGATGTATTAAATGCATCTGGGTCATAAATAGTGGATTCAAATATTTTATGCAGCGAAGAGTTAAGCATTGGCGATATTTGCGCTGATGAGGAACCAAGTGGAAGGTTGTGAAAACGATCGCGTGGTCTTTCCGTTAGCACGTGGCTAGCTTCACCTGACGGAAATTGTAAATCCTTGCTCCGTGGTCGAATGCGTGTGGGCTGCTTATGACTGCGATGACGGAGTTCGAATGCATTGAGAGTGCGTGTTCTAATCGAATATTCATTGGAGTCTTGAAACCAAACGATCATTTCTTCTTTTATTTTTTGCCAAGACTCGTCGTTGTCGAATATGTGGGTGAGATAAAATTTAAATGCCTCACCGGTGACGTAGTCGCTGAAGTTCGTAACCATCTCCCGTTCCGACCAAGATGCAGCGGTAGCGTGGAGCTCGTACAGGTAGAACCAGTCCTGCACGGGTCCATCGTCCGCTGCTCCGGTGTACTTGGGAATGGGAAGGTCATCTGATGCTGCTGTCATGATGCTTGGTGGTCTTGGTGGTCCGCGTTCGGTCACTGCGTCTCGCTGAGGTCTTCGATGATGATGGCCGGGCGATGAAGTGGTTGCGAGGTCTTCATTCTGTCGACTTGTGTGACGCTATGATGACTGGGTGACGTGGCCTGGCTCATACGCCATGTTTATTCCATTCTGTGACTTCCTCCTTCTCTGCTTCTACCAACCATCACTTCATACGTCACATGTATTTGTGTTGAAGTTCCAGGAAGTATGTTCGGATATGGGCAATTGGTGCATGTTTTGTTACTTCTAGGAAAGACACATCGCAGTCTATAGTCTGCCATTGCCACGGTGGCGGGTATGCTACAGGAGCCATTAAACTGTGTTCAAGTGACACTCCAGCTAGACCCTTCAGGCGAACTGAGAGGGGCTGCCCCATCGAAGGCCTGTTTTGAAACAGAATGTAGCTCGACAGATCATTAATAGTAGAGTATGAGGGGTGCTTCTTGTCTGCTTTCACCTTAAGAAAATATACAAAGGACATGTAAGTTCTCTGTAGATGAAGCGACTATTCATTTGACTCAACGTAAAGGCTTTGTACAGGGCTGGTGCGAAAAGCACCCGTAGAAAGGTGGATGCCCAAATGGTGCACGGGATCCAGCAATCTTCAAATCACTTTGAGTCGCAGACTGATAAATAACAGCCCCATAATCTAAGCGGTTGCGAATGAGGCTTCGATACAGATTCATGAGGCATTGCCTATCACTACCCCAAGTAGTACGTGAAAACACTTTTATAACATTCATGGCTTTTAAACATTTTGTTTTTAAATAGTTGATGTGCGGTACGAAGGTCAACTTGTTGTCCAAGATTAAGCCTAAGAATATATGCTCGGCTTTGACAGACAGACGTTGCCCATTCAGTCGAATGTCAGGTTCCGAGTGCATGCCTTTCTTTTGAGAGAACAAGACACACGTGCTTTTTTGTGGGTTAAGTCGAAATCCGTTTTCATCTGCCCATTTGGAGACCTTGTTTAAACCCAGCTGAACCTGCCGCTCACACATTGCCAAGTTGCATGACTTGAAGCCAAGCTAGACTTCGTTGACATATGTACAATAGAACATATTGCGGGGGATGGACAAGTGCAAGGAATTCATTTTGATGAGAAAAAGTGTGCAGCTAAGTACACCACCTTGTGGCACGCCTGTTTCCTGGACAAATGTTTGGGAAAGAACCGTGCCCACTCGGACACGGAACGTCCGGTTTGACAGGTAACTTTCGATCATGTGAAACATTCTTCCGCGCACGCCAAGGTGGGACAGGTCTCTTAGAATTCCAAAACGCCATGTTGTATCATAGGTCTTTTCGATATCGAGGAACACAGAGAGAAAATATTGTTTATAGACGAAGGCGTCTCTGATCTGAGCCTCAATACGAACAAGGTGGTCTGTGGTGGATCTACTTTCTCGAAACCCGCATGGTGAAGTGGGTCGAGCAAATTGTTTGTTTCAAGGATATGTACAAGTCGGCAGTTTATCATTTTTTCGAAGACTTTGCACAAGGAGCTTGTAAGTGCAATAGGTCTATAGCTTGAAGCTAAAGAAGGGTCCTTGCCCTCTTTCAAAATGGAAATAATAATAGCCTCTTTCCAGGAGGTAGGGATAGTGCCAGAAAACCAGATAGCATTGTATAAACAAAGTAAAGTTTTTCGTGTTTCGGCTGGTAGGTTTTTAACATTTCATACACCACACGGTCAGAACCTGGGGCAGAAGTACTGCAGGAGCTTAGAGATGTTCGGAGCTCAGCTAGACTGAAAGCTTGGTTATACGCCTCGTATCTAGTGGATTTGTGTTCGAGTTTCTGCGTTTCTATTCTTGTTCTGTATTTCTGGAAAGTGTCGGTATAGTGGGACGAGCTGAATATCCCTTCAAAGTGTGCACCGAGGAAGTTTGCCTGATCTTCCAAGGTATCACCCTGAGTGTTTACGAGTGGAAGTGGGTGTCCTTGTTTTCCTGCTATCCTACCGACCATGTTCCAGACTTTAGCTTCCTGTGTGTATGAATTGATCCCTGACAAAAACTTCTGCCAGCTTTCTCTTCTGGCCTGCCGACGCGTTCTCCTGCCTTGAGACTTTGTTTTCTTAAAGCTCTCAAGGTTTTCCGCTGTCGGCGAGTTTCGCAGCAACCTCCATGCCCTGTTCTGTTCCTTTTGCGCATTACGACACTTTGTGTTCCACCATGGGACGTGTCGCTTGCCGGGCTGTTCAGATGTTTGTGGGATGCATTTGGCTGCTGCGTTAATAAGGAGAGCTGTAAAGTACTGCACAGCTTCATCTATGCTTAGCCCACATATGTCAGTCCAACATAACTGAGCGTTGTTATGAAACTGTTCCCAGTCGGCTTTGTGTGTAAGCCATTTGGGAACTCGTGGAGGACATTTGTATGATGTTTGTGTACTAAAAACAACAGGAAAATGGTCACTTCCGTATGGATTATTTAGAACTTTCGATTGGAGTAATGGTACAAGTGAAGGAGATGCGATGCTGAGATCTATGGAAGAGTAGGTTTTGTTGGCAAGGTTATAATATGTTGCCTCTTTCCTATTCAACAGACAGGCACCGGAGGAAAAAAGGAACTGTTCAATGAAACGACCTCGTGCATCGCAGCGAGAATCACCCCATAGACTGCTATGAGCATTCAGGTCACCAAGGTCCAGATAAGGTTCGGGTAGTTGATCTATTAAGGACTCGAATTCTAGTTTTTGAAGATGGTGGTGTGGGGGTATGTACAGAGAGCAGATGGTGACGAGCTTGTTGAAAAGAACTGCTCGAACAGCCACTGCGTCTAGTATTGTTTGCAGTGGTAAATGTGTGCATGCTCCTTTTTGATTGACAATAATGGCTACACCACCGGATGATGCCGCAGCATCATCTCTGTCCTTTCGGAAGAGAACATACCGACGCAAAAAATTCGTGTTTTTAGATTTTAAATGAGTTTCCTGTACACACAGCACTTTCGGCAAATGTTTGCAAAACAGCTCTTGAACATCATCGAGGTTTCTAAGGAGTCCTCTGACGTTCCAATGTATTATTTGTGTTGCCATATTGGAGGTAACCTAGTGCTGTGTGTAAGGAAAAATGGGTGTGTCTGCTTCTTAAGCTAAGTGTTAAGACTAAAAGAACAGGGCCGTCGCTGGGCCCCGTTATTGGCTTTTTATTTCTTTTGGCGCGCTCCAGGGAGCTACGGCGATCTTTCGGAACCAGGGGTACCGTGGTGTCCATTGCATCCTCAGAGGCACTGTGTGCCCGCATTTGCGAGTTGATGTTTTGGGCTTGGGACCTCGCCTGGTGAGACGAGGCCTTCGTATCGGCCGACCCTGGGGTCTCCTTCACCTCGGGGGGCGAAACCTTCGGTCCTCTTGGGCTAGAAGTCGAAGGAACCTCCTTTGGTGCTCGGATACCCTGGCCGCTGCAAGAGCTTGCAGCGGCCGTGGTTGTCGCCGTGGGGACGAGTGGCAGGGCAGCCTTGGCTGTTCCCGCCGTGGGTGGGGGCATTGGTGACCGCCTGGGCACACTGTGCCTGGCATGGGCAGTTGCTGTAGGCCGTTTTTGTGCTGCCCCCTGTTGCACTACATCGGCAAACGATGGTTTGTTTGTGAAAAGACCAGATACTTGTTGACGGGCTTCTCGAAAAGTAATGTTTTGTGTGATTTTGATCGTAACAATTTCTTTTTTCTTTTTCCATGTTGGACAGGTTCGGGAGTATGCGGGATGGCCACCATCGCACTTTGCGCAGTGGGCCCCATCCTCCACCTTACACTTGTCCGTAGCGTGTCCTGTGGTGGCACACTTTCCGCAGACGAGTTGGCCGCGGCAACTCTGAGAGCCGTGACCAAAACGCTGGCATTTGAAGCAACGTCGTGGGTTGGGGATGTAGGGTCTCACATTCAACTTGAAGTATCCTGTTTCGAGATGTTCAGGCAGGGTACTGGTGCAAAATGTCACAATTATGTGTTTTGTTGGGATTTTCTTCTTATCACGCCTAACTTTAATTCTTTGTACTTGTGTCACCAGCTGGTCCTTCCAGCCCTCGAGGAGCTCTCCTTCAGTCAGGTCAAGCAAGTCTTGATCAGATACAACGCCTCGGGAAGTGTTGAGTGAGCGGTGGGGTGTAATTGAGATAGGTATGTTTCCAAACGATTCTAGTTTTGAGAGGTTTTCATACTGGCTCCGACTTTTTACCTCGAGGAGGAGATCCCCACTGGCCATTCTTGTAGCCTGGTAACCTGGTCCAAGTGTAGTGGTGAGGCATTTGGAAACAACGAAAGGCGAAATAGTTCTGGTATTCTTTTTAGCGGTTTCACAATGGATTACATGGTAGCGGGGAAAGGTTTCTTTCGGTTTGCTGAAATAATTGCAAAAGCCTTCGGTGCGCCCTCTCTTCGAGAGAGGACGATCGTGCAATGAAGGGAGAGAAGAAAAAGCCATAAACGAAATATGAGTTCGGCAGCCATGCCAGCCGCCCACCATGGAGCCCATCACGAGGACGTGACAAGTCCTAAATTTATATGAGGCATGTCAACGTCAGCTGTACACAGCCACTATAACCAAATATATTGTGCCCAAGACAGAGCACATACAC